>NC_090927.1:894090101-894715101 GCF_040938575.1 Ambystoma mexicanum | reverse complement strand
GGAGACATGGGTGGGGGCCTGGTGGTGGGTGCCCCTGCACTGCTGGGGGGTGGGGGTGGTGGGAGACATGAGTGGGGGCCTGTTGGAGGGTGCCCCTGCACTTCTGGTGTGTGGGGGTGGTGGGAGACATGGGTGGGGGCTTGGTGGAGGGTGCCCCTGCACTGCTGGGGGGTGGGGGTGGTGGGGAACATGAGTTGGACATGGGTGGGGGCCTGGTGGTGGGTGCCCCTGCACTGCTGATGGGTGGGGGTGGTGGGAGACATGGGTGGGGGCCTGGTGGAGGGTGCCCCTGCACTGCTGGGGGGTGGGGGTGGTGGGAGACATGGGTGGGGGCCTGGTGGAGGGTGCCCCTGCACTGCTGGGGGTGGGGGTGGTGGGGAACATGAGTTGGACATGGATGGGGGCCTGCTGGCAGGTGCCCCACAGTGCTGGGGGGTGGGGGTGGTGGAGAACATGAGTTGGACATGGGTGGGGGCCTGGTGGTGGGTGCCCCTGCACTGCTGGGGGGTGGGGGTGGTTGGAGACATGGGTGGGGGCCTGGTGGAAGGTGCCCCTGCACTGCTGGGGGGGTGGGGGTGGTGGGAGACATGGGTGGGGGCCTGGTGGAGGGTGCCCCTGCACTGCTGGGGGGTGAGGGTGGTGGGGACCATGAGTTGGACATGGGTGGGGGCCTGCTGACAGGTGCCCCACAGTGCTGGGGGGTGGGGGTGGTGGGGAACATGAGTTCGACATGGGTGGGGGCCTGGTGGTGGGTGCCCCTGCAGTGCTGGGGGGTGGGGGTGGTGGGAGACATGGGTGGGGGCCTGGTGGAGGGTGCCCCTGCACTGCTGGGGGGTGGGGGTGGTGGGGAACATGAGTTGGACATGGGTGGGGGCCTGCTGGCAGGTGCCCCACTGTGCTGGGGGTGGGGGGGTGGGAGACATGGGTGGGGGCCTGGTGGAGGGTGCCCCTGCACTGCTGGGGGGTGGGGGTGGTGGGGAACATGAGTTGGACATGGGTGGGGGCCTGCTGGCAGGTGCCCCACAGTGCTGGGGGGGCGGGGGGTGGGAGACATGGGTGGGGACTGGTGGAGCGTGCCCCTGCACTGCTGGGGGGTGGGGGTGGTGGGAGACATGGGTGGGGGCCTGGTGGAGGGTGCCCCACACTGCTTGGGGGGGAGACATGGGTGGGGGCCTGGTGGAGGGTGCCCCTGCACTGCTGGGGGGTGGGGGTGGTGGGAGACATGGGTGGGGGCCTGGTGGAGGGTGTCCCTGCACTGCTGGGGGGTGGGAGTGGTGGGAGACATGGGTGGGGGCCTGGTGGAGGGTGCCCCTGCATTGCTGGGGGGTGGGAGTGGTGGGGAACATGAGTTGGACATGGGTGGGGGCCTGCTGGCAGGTGCCCCACAGTGCTGGGGGGTGGGGGTGGTGGGAGACATGGGTGGGGGCCTGGTGGAGGGTGCCCCTGCACTGCTGGGGGGTGGGGGTGGTGGGGAACATGAGTTGGACATGGGTGGGGGCCTGCTGGCAGGTGCCCCACTGTGCTGGGGGGGTGGGGGGGATGGGAGACCTGGGTGGGGCCTGGTGGAGCGTGCCCCTGCACTGCTGGGGGGTGGGGGTGGTGGGAGACATGGGTGGGGGCCTGGTGGAGTGTGCCCCGCACTGCTGGGGGGGAGACATGGGTGGGGGCCTGGTGGAGGGTGCCCCTGCACTGCTGGGGGGTGGGGGTGGTGGGGAACATGAGTTGGACATGGGTGGGGGCCTGCTGGCAGGTGCCCCACTGTGCTGGGGGGGTGGGGGGGATCGGAGACATGGGTGGGTCCTGGTGGAGTGTGCCCCTGCACTGCTGGGGGGTGGGGTGGTGGGAGACATGGGTGGGGGCCTGGTGGAGTGTGCCCCGCACTGCTGGGGGGGAGACATGGGTGGGGGCCTGGTGGAGGGTGCCCCTGCACTGCTGGGGGGTGAGGGTGGTGGGAGACATGGGTGGGGGTCTGGTGGAGGGTGCCCCTGCACTGCTGGGGGGTGGGGGTGGTGGGAGACATGGGTGGGGGCCTGGTGGAGGGTGCCCCTGCACTGCTGGGGGGTGGGGGTGGTGGGGAACATGAGTTGGACATGACTGGGGGCCTGCTGGCAGGTGCCCCACAGTGCTGGGGGGTGGGGGTGATGGGAGACATGGGTGGGGGCCTGGTGGAGGCTGCCCCACAGTGCTGGGGAGTGGGGGGTGGGAGACATGGGTGGGGGCCTTCTGGCAGGTGCCCCACAGTGCTGGTGGGTGGGGAGGGTGGGGAACATGAGTTGGACATGGGTGGGGGCCTGCTGGCAGGTGCCCCACAGTGCTGGGGGGTGGGGGGGTGGGAGACATGGGTGGGGGCCTGCTGGCAGGTGCCCCACAGTGCTGGGGGGTGGGGGGGTGGGAGACATGGGTGGGGGCCTGCTGGCAGGTGCCCCACCGTGCTGGGGGGTGGGGGTGGTGGGAGACATGGGTGGGGGCCTGGTGGAGGGTGCCCCTGGTGGCTGGGGGTGCAGGGGGACATGTGTTGGTGGGCAGTAGTGCAAGTTGACATGTGGGTTGGCTGGGGGGCATGGCCATGGTGGAGGGCGTGCCTGCAGGACATGTGCAGGGTAGGCCCCTGTGGTGTGAGCCCCCTGCAGGGGCCGTGGAGGGTGTAGAGGGAACACCTGGGAGGACCCACATGTGCAATTCACGTGTGGAGCTCCCCGCGCACCCCTGTAATACACGTACCCTGATGGAATCGCGTGTGGAACTTCCCGTGCACCCCTGGAATACACGTACCCTGCTGATGTTGCCTGTGATACTTCCCCCGCACCCCGAAGTACACGTACCCTGATGAGATCGCGTGTGGAACTTCCCGCGCACCCCTGAAATACGCGTACCCTGCTCGCATGGGGCCAATCGCGTGTGGAACTTCCCGCGCACCCCTGAAATACACGTACCCTGATGGAATCGCGTGTGGAACTTCCCGCGCACCCCTGGAATACACGTACCCTGCTGATGTCGCGTGTGACACTTCCCCCGCACCCCGAAATACACGTACCCTGATGAAATCGCGTGTGGAACTTCCCGCGCACCCCTGAAATACACGTACACTGCTGATGTCGCGTGTGAAACTTCCCCCGCAACCCGAAATACACGTACCCTGCTGAAATCGCGTGTGGAACTTCCTGCGCACCCCTGAAATACACATACCCTGCTGAAATCGCGTGTGGAACTTCCCGCTCACCCCTGAAATACGCGTACCCTGCTCGCACGGGGCCAATCGCGTGTGGAACTTCCCGCGCACCCCTGAAATACACGTACCCTGCTGAAATTGCGTGTGGAACTTCCAACGCACCCCTGAAATACACGTACCCTGCTGAAATCGCGTGTGGAACTTCCCGCGCACCCCTGAAATATGCGTACCCTGCTCGCACGGAGCCAATCGCGTGTGGAACTTCCTGCGCACCCCTGAAATACATGTACCCTGCTGAAATCGCATGTGGAACTTCCCGCGCACCCCTGAAATACACGTACCCTGCTGGAATCGCGTGTGGAACTTCCCGCGCACCCCTGAAATACGCGTACCCTGCTCGCACGGGGCCAATCGCGTGTGGAACTTCCCGCGCACCCCTGAAATACACTTACCCCGCTGAAATCGCGTGTGGAACTTCCCGCGCACCCCTGAAATACACGTACCCTGCGGAAATCGCGTGTGGAACTTCCCGCGCACCCCTGAAATACGCATACCCTGCTCGCACTGGGCCAATCGCGTGAGGTACTTCCCGCGCACCCCAGTGATACACGTAGACCGCTTGCCGTGCTGGTACAGGGTTAGCGCAGCCCTTTGCGCTGGATTGGGGATTTTGATGGCTTTTCCCTGCGCGAGAGGCGTTCTTGGGGGCGTACCTGGCGCTGCTGCAGGGTCGCTGCGCCACTGTGCGCCACGGCTGGTTTTGGTGGCTGGAATCCATGAATACGCTGTGCGTGGAAATCGATTTTAGTGCACGCGGCTGGTGCAGGGATTCGCATGCACACACTGTGCGCCAGCCGCGTGCGCCACTTGTGCGCTGAATTCTATGAATTACCCCCTCAATGTCTCAATCTAATATTACTTGTGTCAGTGCTCCTGGAGAAAAATGAAGAGATAAAACAAATGTATTTCCAACCGACCGACCACTACAATCTCATTTATCAACGCAATAGCTTATCCGCTATTATTCGTGAAAAGCCAAAGTTTCAACCTCAAACAAGGACTCACTGCTTCCTAAACCCAATATCTATCATCAGTCTGCAGCAGGATTACTTTGAGTTGATCGTTTCCTGCAATGCCAAAAATAAACCGTTCCCTGTTCCTATTGTCATTATCATGCAGTAAAACCGAATCATTCCAATAAACACTGTAACATTTCATTCATCCTATGTGTGAGGGCGATGGAAATCATCTGTGGCTACTACTGCCCTAACTGTTGTGGGACAGGGGATGAAAGAGCTGACAGAGCGCATCTCAGCTTTTGCTGAATCGATGCAGATCAGCATGTACCTGACCCATTCAGCACATTTGGGGCCCAGAGTCTGACCTATCAAAAGCCCAGAACCCTGATTCTCACATAATATTGTTTTGGCTCTTAGCAAACCATTTCTCTGTGACTGCCTCCAGCCGTTCGGTACGGGGAGAGAGAGGTGGACTCTGTCCATCTCATGTCGCTGGCTGCTGCTTATAATGCATTTTGTTTATTTCCATTGCTTCTCACTGCTCTGCCCACCAAATGGCTCCCTCTAAACATGTTTGCCTAATAGCTGTCATGCCCTCTGTATACATAAATATGTCCCATAATATCCTTTTGAAATGCTGAGAAATGTGATCTTGCTGACTATATCCATAAAGCTTCCTATTTACGGTTCCCAGCTACCTTTGTTTCCAACTGGGAGACTCATCTGGAGACTACCACATTTTTATGTAACAGTATACAAGCTCCGAATAACTCAAGAAACAAAGATGTCTTTATTAAATGTGATCCATGGCTATCACAGAAGATTCGCTCTTTGCTGATACCCTTCAGTATTCATGAATAGCTTTATCGTCATGTTTGGCCCATGAGAAGGCCTTTTTAATGTAAGGTTATTTGGAAAATCAAACGTTCTCTTTTAAAATCCACCTGGGCACCAATATCCCAGTGTGCCCATGTCCCTTCTATGAGTGGTGGATGCTTTAACAGACTTCTCGACAAGAACGTGAAGTATAATAATTTGATTTCTTTTCTACTTATTTCATTCATCCTCCCTCAGCTACTGCTCCTGAAACCTCAGTGAATGCTGCTTTATTAAACTGTCCAAGTAGCCTCTCCTTTTCTTAAGAAATGTTGGACACTATTGAATCGTTTTACCTTGACATATTTGTTTAACTGAGACCTTTGCCTTGAATTTACTCCTGACAATTACAATCTTATGCACTTAGTTAGAGTGGGAGAAAAGTACTTCTTAGCTTCTTAGTACACAGTCTTTCAAACAACTTCCTTCTATTCCCATTACTTTTCTCCCCTACATTGGGCAAATTCTAGGATATTGCTAATACTCGTCGTAACTTACTCCAACATTGCTTTGAACTTACTCATATTAAGGAGAGAGGGACTTTGAGAAGCCTGAGGGTAGTCTCCAAGAAAAACCTCGAGAATCCCTTAATCAGGGGGCCAGGATATGGCCATCGCTGTTTGATACAGTTCCTGGGGGTGGACCAATGGGGGACTATCACCTGGGTAGGGGAACCCGGGGTTATGCTCGGGTGAATACCGCAGGTGAGATGCGGTACCATCACCATCAGAGGATGATGAGGGGAACGAAGATTTTATAAGCTATGCCCGCTCATCAGCTCTTTCACCCAGTAAATCTCACTTACCCAAAGGTAAAACCAATAACCCATTTACATCTGAAAAATACCCTAGGAGCACGAACCCCATCAGGATCAAAAACCTCCTCTCTCAGAATCCTTGCTTTCTTGTTCCCTATCCGAATACTCCAAGTTATTATTCTTCCCTTCCCTCTGGCTGCTATCTTTCACACTCCCAACCGGCTCAGATAGAATACTACGATTCCCACAACCTTGGGAGGATAGGTCAGCGGCAACGTGCTCGCCTTGGAAGCAAAACGACATGGAGCAACACAGGTTCGATCCTTGGGTCCGCGCTTAGAAAGCTCTGGGTATTAAGCACGTTATAAATAACCTATCATATCATAACCCCCTATGTTCTGTTCTCCATCCGAGCCACCCTCTTCCATTTCACAAGCCTCCCTATTCCGTCCTGCAGGATACTCTGACATTCCAACTCTCTCCTTTTCTGGCACAAATACCTTTACACACCCAAGACAACAAACTAACACTTTTGTGAACTGTGAATAAAACCAGACTAATGCAAACCTGTTTACCTGATAACTTATGTTCAGGCAAAGTCAGGCATTTAACCTGAATCAAACACACCTGATGGACCTTCCTTTTCCCCACAGGGATAAAACGTGGAGCAAAAGAGTGCAGTGTGAGCAAGGCTAGCATGGCAGACAGCACGACGACACAGCTACACAGGCATGGCAGTTCAAGAGAAGAAGAAAGGCAGCAGGAATCGAGAGGGTGGCGAGGAGAGAAGTGACCCAGATTCTCATCACACTCACTGGATGCTACACTAAAGACACTAAACTGATCAATGACATGTATCTAGAGATCCAAGCCTCGATGGCTACTCATAGTCTATGTTTAAACGATGAAAAAACCAAACTACTGATTATTGGCTCCCAAACTCGATTAAACAAATTAGATAAATGCTTCGATGCCTTCAACATTGACGGGAATGTCATCAGAGTCTCGAGGGAAGTCAAAATTCTCGGTATCTACCTCGACTCCACATTGATGCTAAAAAACAAGTTCATTCATTAGCCTTCTCCACAGCCTTAGCTTATCAATGCTTGTAAGTCCTTCTTATCCACCACCAGCTGTATTACATTAGCGAGAGCTCTAATCCTCTCTAAGCTTGACTGTCTCGAGACATCAGACCAATAGACCTACCACATCCATCTACTTCAACCAACTCACCATCCCTAAATTCAACCTAAAAACAGCAGGAGGATCCAGTTTCCCAGTGCTAGCGGCCAAACGTTGGAACTCCCTCCCCTCCGACATTAGACCAGAGCCTGCGTTCTGGTCCAAAACCAAAGCATGACTCCTAGACCAAACAGCCCTTGAGCATGCCTAAACCCAGACAGAGAGCGTCCACACTCATAGCGTATGCTGCTCTCTTTCTTTTGTAAATATGACTTTGGTCTAATGATTGTATTGTTGGAATTGAAATAATATTATGCCTCCTATTGCAGTAATTGAATGTGTATTGGCCTACGCCAAGTTGTCTAAAATATCATGTAAATAGACTTTGCGCCAAGGTCTTGACCTTAACAAAAAGTAATGTAAGTCGCCATCTTGGATTTAGCCGCCATTTTAGGTTCTCTTGTAATGTGGAAGTCATCCTGAATATCAAAATGGAGGCTGAATGACATTCTGAGTGAGATTCTGGCCGTTGTGACCTCCGCACACACGAATAATTAATATGCCTGCAGGCCACTTGTCGGGGTCACGAACTGAGACCTTGTCCTATTACTGACCTATGTGTAAATGAACAACTGTATCAGCGAAACTGATCAAAATGCATACATTATAGGATTGACCTGGCAAGGAACCCTAGGCCTGATCCCAAGAATGATTAACCCACGAGAGGGTTGGCAAAAGGCTGGACAAAACATATAAAAGGCTCAAATATTCCAATGTACGGTCTCTCTACTAATGCATCGAACCTTCGTTGAAGTTTGTTACGTTACTCTGAGAGCCGAATAGCTATCTGTTTGTCAATTGACTTTGGTGACTGTTGTAGCTTTTAAATAAAGCACTTGTATGTCCTTTGTAACCTGTGTTGGTGTGTTTCTTTTGGGCTTCCCAGCCTCATGTCAATCTTTATGTTTTCACAGTTGGCGCCCGAACAGGGACCCTCAAGATTGATGCCGGATCATTGAAGGTTGACGCAGACTATCGAACCGGGATCGGACGGTGTGATTCTGCGGGCCCGACCGAACGAGACGCGATACCTCGGCAGCGCTGCACAATTCGATCCTTGGACGATAGTTGTGTGGTCTGACACGGCATCTTGACGAGGGTCCATTTTTTGAGGCGGGCAGATTTGTCGAAACCACCAAACACAAGGTAAAATTCATTAGGTAAGTTCTTTGATAAACCGTACGGTCCTCCTTAGGTTTGGTCAGGTGCAGTCGTGACCCGGCTCTTAATTTAACCCTGACAATTTGAATTTGGCGTATTGTATCTGCAGACACAATTATTGACCAGGTAACACCAATTTTTTGCGAAATGCCTGGGAAATTGTCTTGCTGCTTTAGGGCTCTGTTCCGCAGCGATCGACAATCTTTGGAATTTAGCCGCCCGGCACCACAGGAGGGGTCGCCGGCATGTACTATGTACTGTAAGTATGGCATTAGTAGTATAGTATTTAATGATACTTGGCACAGACAGACCAGACATGCCTCCGAATTTCAGTGGCCAATCAATGGCAGTTTTGAGATCCCCCGTATTGAATATCTAGATTCGGTCTTGCAAAAAAATTAGGCTAGACCTGCAGCCTTTGATGTTTTACAGAATTGGAAGAAAGAAGCGTTACAGCAGCTTAAAAGTAGGGATAAGCATGCACGCCGTCATAAAACAAATGCCGAAAAAGCGTTGTTATATGATAAAGAAAAATATTCAGAATCAGTTAAAAATATGGATAGGGCTTTTTCACTTGGAATCCAGAAAATTTACCCCTCTAAAGATTTTCATGTTTCTGAAGAATGTATTGAAAAATTGTTAAACGAACGCAGGCCTGGTGCCTCTGCGCCACCTCCGTATGATCCTTTCTTGGGCGCTCTGCCCATTCCTGCTGTTGTTCCTGCTGTTATTCCTGTTCCCCCTGTACAACCTATTGTACCTATTCCTCTAGTTGTTGTTCCTCCACCTATCGCACCGCCCCTTCCTCCTGTGCCGATAGTTGCACGTTTATTAAATTTACCTGCACCTCCGCTCCCGAGTGGTCCCGTATTGACTGAAGTTGATCAAGATGCAGGATCAAAGATCATCACTCGTAATACTGTTTCTACAGATAAGAAACAGGAATTGTTTGCATGGGCTAAGCACTGTATGGAGAAAGGTGATCAAGTTGATGTTTTTTCCACATTATCTAATTTGAACAGTTTTCCTGAGAAAAATGTTTTTATCGAAGGTTTGGGGACTTATGTATGTGTGATGTGGGGTAGATTACAAAATTCGGATCTTCCACAAGGAGTAAGAGATCTAAATGCTTTGGCACTTTCGAGGGACACAGAGCAGAAGGTATATGGTCATGTTGAAAAATTGTTTGAGTATAGGAAGGACTTTGAAAAGTCACGAGATGAGGATGACGAAGACGATAGTATGTATGTACAGAAACGGTTCCTTCCGTGTCGTAGATCGGCACCTGAGGAAGTACGAATTTGTACCAAAGATGCGATTCGATGGATCTCAGATTCATCGATTCCGCCAGATGAAGTATATGACACGTATAGTCAGTATACAGTAGAAATGCAAAGAAAGGTAATTCAGGTAATGGTACAGTACCTGCAAGGAGAATGTGTAAGAAAGAAGGTTAGTTGCCCCACAGAGTTATTGGGGATTCGTAAAAGGGCTTTTTCGCTCGACACTTCTTCAACTGCCTTAGCGCTCGACCTGGCTCTGTTGCTTAGTAAGCGGCCGGAGGTACCTATATCTCAGTTACCTATGAGAGAGGTTCCTCCGACCTTTGTCCCAAAGGTTGAGATTCCCGCTAACGCTGGGACTGGTGCACCCGCTGTGGATATCCCTGAGCATTATGTATCACAATTCGTTCACGTCCGGTTTTCACGACAGGAAGTGAACACTATTAGACAATCAGTTCCAGATATCAGGAAAAACCCGACAGGGTTTTACAAAGAGATAGAGTCCATCTTGCAGTCCTCTGTGTTCACCTTAAGTGATATTGACTTGCTATTCCCTGTACTCCTACCCGTAGATGTATGGAAGCAGGTTTGGACAATAGACGATGTGCCAGGGTTGGGAGATACGTGGGCTAATATGATTAGGGTTGATGGGGAAAGACCAGCAGGTGAGAAACCACCTCAGGTAATACTTACTTTGCCTGATAGAATTGTCGCAAAATTAAAAACTATAATTCCAGAGAAAAGAATTATTTGGGACAAGCTTACGGCCTGTGTTCAGTGGGCAGGACTTGGGTACAGAGTCTGGGAAAAGGTTGTTTGTGGACAAATTTGTACGAGGATTGTTGCCCGACATCCAGTCACAGATTATGTCCTCTGAGAGCGCTTGGCAGGCAAAATCGCAATCTAAGGTTTTGCACATGGCTCAGTATTATGAGAACCGTGTTAATAATGAGAAGGAGAAAATAGAAAAGAGGAAAGGAGATTTGAAAACCAAAGTATTATTACAACAAATT
The DNA here is from genome assembly GCF_040938575.1 of Ambystoma mexicanum. Lineage (NCBI taxonomy): Eukaryota > Metazoa > Chordata > Amphibia > Caudata > Ambystomatidae > Ambystoma > Ambystoma mexicanum. Next base: position 894,704,581 of record NC_090927.1, on the reverse strand, counting down.
GTTAGAAACCCCAGAGGAGGAATGACACAGACCAGAGGTCAGTATCTCCCAAAAGGAAATGCTCCTTTGAGTTCTGTGATTATTAATCAATGTGCTTATTGCCGCCAGGAAGGTCATTGGCGAGCACAGTGCCCCGTCCTTCGACAAACGTCAAACAGTGCGTTTGGGAGTATGGGTAGACGACCTAGGGGCCGCCCTGGAGCAGAGGGCCATGATAGAGGTCAGTTTTTGCAAGATCCTCAGCAACCTTTTTCACGGGAAAATCAGACCTCGAGTGTGGACTCGAGGAACATATTTGATCACCCTTCTGCTGCCTACCTTTCTGCCTTTCTGAAGAGCTTCCTTCCGACAATACTCTATTTCATTAGGACTGCCCGAAGCAGGGTTTGGAAACTTCACCTATTCCTGTTAATCAGAGAGGCCCCTACGTTGAATTATTAGTAGGGAATAGGAAACACCAGTTTTTGATAGACACTGGAGCACAGAAGTGCTCCATTGATCATTCTCGGGTTCCAAACATTCCACTGTCAGGGCAAACAAATGTTTCCATAGGGTTTTCTGGTATACCAATTGTCTGTCCGGTTTCTTCACCGGTGTCTGTTTCTTTGGGTCCCTTTACGAACCATTGCCCTTTTCTTTTGACTTCGAACTGTGGAGAGAATTTGATGGGGTTAAATTTGTTAAAGAAATTGAATGCAGTAATTCATTGTTCCTCTGATGGAGTACGGCTGACGGTTTCACCACAGCAACTTCCTAATTCTCAGTTTCTGATTAGACCTTTGCCTCCTGAGCTTAGCATTGTCCCGGAATGTTTATGGGCGATTGATGACAATGATGTCGGGGTACTACAGATTGAGCCCGTTAAAATAGTTTTGAAACATGGAGTTAAACTACCACGCATTCCACAGTATAAAATATCAGTTGAGGGCGAACGTGCTTTGAAATGCATTGTCTCCGATTTTGTGCATCGTGGGGTGATCGAGGAGATTACAGGTAGTTTGTGTAACAGTCTGATCTTGCCTGTATATAAGAAAGGTGACAATGCAATCCCATACCGATTCATAATTGATCTTTGTGCTATTAACAGAGTTGTCGCCCCACAATTTCTAATCATGCCTGATGTAACGACGATATTGACAATGATCCCTGCTACGGCTACGCACTTCAGCGTTGTGGATTTAAAAAATGCTTTCTTTAGCATTCCTATACATAAGGAAAGTAGATATTTGTTTGCGTTCACCTTGGGGGGACGCTCATTTACATTTACTAGGGCACCTCAAGGGTATACTAAATGTCCAAGCATTTATAGTAGAGCTTTGAAAGAGCAGCTCGACACCCTTGAATTGCCACCTACTTGTACACTGCTTCAATATGTTGATGATTTGCTTTTGGCTGCAGACTCTGAAAGTGCTTGTAAAGAAGGCACTGTACTGTTTCTTGTTCATCTAGCTAAAAATGGTCATAAAGCTTCGCTCAAAAAATTTCAATATTGTTGTCAGGAGGTTGCCTATTTAGGCTACCTCCTGTCAAAGGAGGGGAGAAGATTGACACCTGAAAGAATAAAACACATTTCTGGCATGTCTGTTCCAAATACACAGAAGGAAGTCAGAGCCTTAATAGGTATGGCTTCTTACTGTAGGTTGTGGATCCCGAACTTTTCGCTAGTGATAAAACGGATTTTGGCTTTGACGAAGAAGGGCATTTCTCTGCCACTGCAATGGAAATCGGAACATCAACGATCATTTGAGCTTCTCAAAACCGCGTTATGCTCTGCACCGGTTCTGGGTACTCCAAATTATGACAAGGCCTTTGTGTTGTTTTTGCATGAATGTGATGGATGTGCTTTGGCTGTGCTAACACAGGAACACGGAGGGAAGAATAGGCCGTGCGGCTACTACTCCTCTGCCCTTGATTCTGTCGCATGCGCTTTGCCAAGATGTTTGTGAGCTGTCGCTGCTGCTGCTGCGTCTGTAAAACAGAGTGAGGGAATGGTCCTAGGCCATGATTTGATTTTGATGGTACCTCACTCTGTAGATATCCTATTGAACAAAACCCAAACGCAACACCTCACTTCTGCACGGTTAACAAGGTATGAATTAATTCTGTTTGCCCCTCACATTCAAATTAAGAGGTGTTGTGGTCCTAATACGGCTGAACTCTTACCTTTCCCGCAAAACACTGTTTGCAGTGACGAAGAATTACATGACTGCCTGTATACAACTGAACAAGAAACGAAGGGCAGGATAGATCTTATAGATATTCCTTTGGACAATGCAGAAGGGGAGCTGTTTTGTGATGGCTCCTGCTTCAAATTTCAGATGGTACATCTACAGCTGCTTACGCAGTTACTACATTGAGTAAAGTTGTTGAAACTAAAAGAATTTCGTATAACTCCGCGCAGGCCGCAGAGATTATAGCATTGACCCAAGCTTGTGAACTCTCCGAAGGGCGTATAGTAAATATATATACTGATAGCCAGTACACCTTTGGGGTGGCTCACAACTTTGGGAGGCTCTGGTCGGAAAGAGGGTTCCTGACCTCACATGGGACCAAGATTCAGCATGGCCCCTTGATAGTGCAATTGCTCTCGGCACTCTCGCTCCCTAGGCAGTTAGCGATCATGAAATGTGCAGCACATCGTAAAGTCATAGATGATGTGGGAAAAGGGAATGCCTTTGAGGACCTGATAGCCAGGCAAACGGCCACAGACCTTAGCACAGACATTTATGTGCTAAGAGAAACAAAAGATGCCTATGTAATGGATGAAGGTATTGGGTCTGTGCGGGATATTCAAACTGATTCTACAGTAGAGGAATCTAAAAGGTGGGCCGAAGGAATGGGGAAACTAGATGATGATGGGTGTTGGGTGGATACATCTGAAGGAAAATGGTTGCTCCCTGATTCATATGTACTGGTAATGGTTACGATGGCACACAGTCCTACACATGTGTGTGCTCAGCAGATCATGAAAATGTTAGAACAAGTTTGGGTGAATAACAAGATTCTGGAGACTGCAAGACGTCATGTCCGGAATTGTATGATCTGCTTACAGCACAATGTGGGTAAGGGGACAGTAACTCCAAGGGGAAGCTTTGGGCCCCCTTCTGTTCCCTTCGAGGTCATTCACTTTGATTTTATTGAGATGGAACGATGTAACAATCTGAAATATGTTCTTGTAATTATTTGTGCCTTTAGTAAATGGGTCGAGGCTTTCCCCGTTAAACATGCTACCACCATGACCACTGCAAAGATTATGGTAAAAGAATTCTTTCCTCGATTTGGGCTCCCAAGGGTAATTTGGTCGGACAATGGTCCTCATTTTGTTGCAGCAGTCATTTTGCAGATATGCACAGCATTACATATTGAGAAACGATTTCACTCAGCTAGACATCCTCAAAGTGCTGGGTTGGTGGAAAGACATAATGGTATCTTAAAGAATAAGCTTACAAAAACATGTGCCGATACCAAACTGAAATGGCCAGAAGCCTTACCTATTGTATTATTGGCTATGCGTACCACACCTCAAACTAAGACTGGGCTTTCTCCATTTGAGGTAGTGATGGGGAGAGATGGGGAGACCTGCTAACATTTGGGGTCTCCCAAAACCTAAAGCCCTGAGAGAGGTGGAAAATGTATTGCTTGTAGACTAATGTAACCAGTTAACTAAAAACCTGTATTTCATTTATCACCAGATATATTCAGCTTTACCTGTATGGTTCACGGGCCCAGGACACGATATACAGCCTGGAAGTTGGGTCCTAGAGAAGGCCTACGAAAGGTCTTCCTGTCTCGCTCCTCATTGGAAGGGACCCTACCAGGTGCTGTTGGTCACCCGGACAGCAGTGCGGGTGGCGGGGAAGAAACACTGGATCCACGCGACGCATGTCAAGAAACTTCCTCACCCGACGCCACACGTTACAGACGAAGCAGAACCCCTTGCTGATGCTACATTCTCTGATCTTGGAGGAGCAAACAGCGCTGTGAGTGCGTCGGAGAATTTCTCTGAGCCCGTGGAGCTTGGGGAACAGTCCATTTCGTCTCTGCACTCTTTTGAAAAATCACTCCCGGAAAACACTGTTTCAAGTTCTGCGACTTCCGTCGCCTCCGATACGTCGCTTCTCTCAGGAAGTGACGACACTTTATTTTCGGATCAAACAAACTTGGGTACCACCAGGTACAACCTTCGACGAAGAAAATAGAACTACGGCACAGGTCTTTCCGTGCATTTGGGAAAGAGAAGTGATTGAAAGTTTTCTTTTGTATAATAAAGTTTCTGTTGAACAACAGGAAGAAAAAGGGATTCTGCTGGCTAGGGTTGGGAAGGACTAAGAAATCGCGCGACCGTAGCGTCGCCAGCAACGAACATTGGGGTCGTCGATTGAGGAACTACAATGCCTGCCACCTCCACTGCTGCTCCCCGCACTGGACTGGTGAATAAGGGGGTGACCAACTTGGACAATGAACAATGTGCCTGGGCCCCGAAAACGTATTGCTGTGTTTTGATAATGATAATTGGTATTTTTGCAATTACTGCTGTAGGACTTTGGTACTTTGAAGAAATCTATCCTCTAAAACCTCTACTACCGACCGAGATTGTACCAACTGCTTTGACTCCCTCTGTACACCTTCACACTCTGTCCCCTAGAGACTCCCAACATAGACAAAAGTATCATAATAACACTCTAATGATAGTAATGAATGCAACGCATGCCATTTTTAAAAAGAGTAATTGTTGGATTTGCACTCATTTACCGCAACATGGGAACAAGGGGCTAGGATGGTATATTCACCCTTTACCTTTTAACGACTGCTTGCTATGCCTCTCTTAGAGCACTATTCTTTGGCCGTTGGAATGATAGCATCTCAGGGAACTTTGATGGAACTAATTTGAATGATTTCGAGAAACGTGAATTAACTCCCCTGGGATGCTCGCTTTTTGCAAATAGAAGTAAACCTGATGTCGCTTCTATTAGGCCGTCTGATAAACTGTCTCTTCCTTTTCAAACTCTAATTTCCTTTAAAATGGCTCCGATAGGCAATATGGATGCTGTGCCTCCTTCTTACTCTATAAATCATAGCCCTGATTCGGTCCCCTTTTGTATACAAAGAAATGGCACTCGGCCAATGGGAGATTTTGAAGGTTGAATGAACATTGTAAATTTGACTGGAGAAAACAGGCCTCTGTATGTAGGGGGGCCTGTTTATTTTGTTTGTGGTAGTTTAGCATTTCCCTGGTTGCCCAAGGATTGGCAGGGAACCTGTTATTTAGGAATCCTGTTACCTGGGGTATTTGTAGCTAGTGCATTGGAGGCTCGCCCACGGCGGGACAAGAACGGAGATACCCCTGGGCAAGTATTGGGAGATATAGCAAAATCAGTTGTGCCCTTTTGGGGACAAATAACAAACTCTGAGAACATTAGGGGATTAGCAAGGGTACTGGAGAGAACGATCAACCGGACCACGGACATACTCTACAATATGACACTAGAACAAAAAGCAATAAGATTGGTAGCACTCCAAAATCGGATGGCGTTAGATGTCATTCTGGCAGAACGAGGTGGAGTATGCAAATTGGTGGGGTCCGCTTGCTGTGTTTTCGTACCAGATTCCTCGCCGACAATTTTTAAAGCAATACAGAACTTGCATATCCTTAGTTCTGAAGTACATATCCCTGTAGGAGATTGGAATCTTAGCACCTGGTTCTGGGATTCTTTACGATCTTGGGGCTGGAAGGTGATTTCTGTTATTCTGGTTATTTTGGGGATCCTGCTATTCCTTTGTTGCTGTTTTCAATGTCTTCCGAGTATATGTGGAATGCTAGGGGATGTTGTGCCCAAGCAGTGAGCACAATAGGGCATAGAATATATGCCCCAGATACAGCATCCAAAGAGTTTGTGTTACAAGAGGTTCTGATGAACGACCTAATGGCTATGGATATTACAGACAATGATTCGGATGTATGGATGACAATACATGGAGTTATTTGCAAAAGTATTAGAAATTATATTAGCACTTGGCATAGGCCAAAAGGAGGGTCTGTTGGAATTGAAATAATATTATGCCTCCTATCGCAGTAATTGAATGTGTATTGGCCTACGCCAAGTTGTCTAAAATATCATGTAAATAGACTCTGCGGCAAGGTCTTGACCTTAACGAAAAGTAATGTAAGTCGCCATCTTGGATTTAGCCGCCATTTTAGATTCTCTTGTAATGTGGAAGTCACCCTGAATATCAAAATGGAGGCTGAATGACATTCTGAGTGAGATTCTGGCCTTTGTGACCTCCGCACACACGAATAATTAATATGCCTGCAGGCCACTTGTCGGGGTCGCGAACTGAGACCTTGTCCTATTACTGACCTATGTGTAAATGAACAACTGTATCAGCGAAACTGATCAAAATGCATACATTATAGGATTGACCTGCCAAGGAACCCTAGGCCTGATCCCAAGAATGGTTAACCCACGAGAGAGTTGGCCAAAGGCTGGACAAAACATATAAAAGGCTCAAATATTCCAATGTACGGTCTCTCTACTAATGCATCGAACCTTCTTTGAAGTTCGTTACGTTACTCTGAGAGCCGAATAGCTATCCGTTTGTCAATTGACTTTGGTGACTGTTGTAGCTTTTAAATAAGGCACTTGTATGTCCTTTGTAACCTGTGTTGGTGTGTTTCTTTTGGGCTTCCCAGCCTCATGTCAATCTTTATGTTTTCACAGTATATCTATAAAATTGTACTTCTGTCTGTAAATTTGTTTGACTGCATAGTTGTTTTCCCCTTTGTTTCTCACTGCTCTTGCCTCTAGGTGATCTGTAACACACCTCTTACCTTGTTTTTGGGTCCTATGCATTATGTCTCTAACTACCATGTACCTAAGTAAAAGTGCCCTGATACCCTTGTGTGGGGTGCGCTATATAAGTAAAGAAACTCATCTAAACTAAACCTTGCCCTTTTCATCCCAGGCACACGGGGTATGACGTCCTTTAACCGCGGGATGTTTCTTCACATGAAATTTTTTAGGGGGGGTTAGTAAATTATATATATGGGGGTTGGGTGTTTGGGAATAAATACAAATTAAAGACAATGGGAGGGTTGGGGGGGGACCCCCCAAAAAAATGTTTGAAAAAATTTGATGGATTTTTTTGTTAAAGAAATGGAGGTAAAAAACCCAGCGAAAAAACATCCCGTGATGAAATGACATGGAACCGCCCACTGGACCTTTGTCGAATAGAGCCTAAGAATGCGAACCATAGCAGAAGTGTCTTGCAGCAGATGTCAATGGTACACAGCGAAAGCTTATGTTGATAAGCAGGACCGAGGGAAGATCCCGTGCCTGTGGTACTGGCCTTCACTCTAGGAAAGCCAAAAGCCAAGCGGTTCATCACGGCTGGTGAGTCGAGGGGAGAATCGATAAGAACCGGGCTGTGTTGAATGGCAAGTGGCAAGATGACCCAAGTTTAAAGGACTGTTTAAAGGACTGTTTAAAGAACTTTAAAAGTGTCAAAGGGAGACCAGCTGCAGAGGGAAAACCGGCACCATGTGGGTGCTAATTCGAGAGACTCTGGTCGATCCCCAGCTGAGCAAAACTATGGGTACCAGAAGGCCATAGGAGAATCACTGAAAAAGGTCAAGGTAGTCATACAGGAGGTCTAGTAAAATCCCTGTACAATCGAAATACTTTTTTTTCCGATGTTTCAATCCTATGTCCTGCACTTGCTTCTCCTCCCCTTCCCCAGCACTTTTCCCCTTTCCACTCCCCTGCACTAGCGCAATCTCAATGTAGATGGGCCTAGTAAGATCATTGTCTTGTCCCCTCTTGTTCCACTCCCCTGCCTTGTCATGCCTTGAAACACTTGTGTATAGGCACGCTATAAATAAAATATAATATCATATCATATAAAACTGTTGAAAAGCAAGGGAAGTCAATCCAGCAAACATTGAACTGTTTAAAAGTAGAACTGCAAAAGTAAAAAGGAGCCAGCTCCCAGAAGAGGGGTATCCGGGGGTGAACCCCTATCACCCTTATCGAGAGCCACAGTAAAACTGGTGAAGGGAGGCAGAGAATCGAGAGGGGTTGGAGCCCGGCAGAGGGGGATCCAATGGTGAAATACGTCACCCCGAGAATAAGAAAAGTGAAAGCAAAAGATAAGAGATGGCAAGAGTGAACCTGATGGAGGGATGCTAGAGAAGAAGGGTCCGAGCCCGGCAGAGAGAGATCCAGAGATGAAACCATCACCCAAGAACTTGAAGTCAAGAGGGGTCCGAGCCCGATGGAGGGAGATCCAGGGGTGAAGCTATCATCCAAATGTCAAGTGATAAGAGCATTGACGTGTAAATTGAGGATTACAATACATGAAGTGTCACTGCCCAGAAGAGGGGGTCCCCAGGGTAAAACCATCACCCGATATGACCTGTGGATTATAATTGAGAACGGTCAGTGCCCAGAAGAGGGGGACTTTTTTCCCACTCTTACATGTGTTTTGCTGTGTGTTTAACCTTTTCTTGTGTTCATAGACTGTGGAGCCACACCTACTCCATAGGCATCATCTTTTTACTGTGTGTCACACAGCACCTTCAGTGCAGGGACACAGGGTTGTCTTTTAGACTTCGCAACTCAGACTCCATTTTCTGGGACTGACTACTGTCTCCCAGAACATGTAAGGTTGCCATTAACTTTATTAGTCTTTTAAATCCACAGACCCAATACAAACTATCTTACATAGAGAACTGGAAAGGGTTAATACTTATCCCTTTTTGTCTGTTTCTCTTGGAGCATTGTTTCGCTCCCTTTTCATCAAGACATGGCTGGTGGCAGTGGTAACTACCCTATTTTTCCTACCGCGGTTATCTTAAATAACCCTGGTCGTGTATTAGGCTATCTTGGTAGCCTCGAACGTAAACCTGCTAGACCATATACGTTTTATACGGTTCCGGCTGGGTTTATTCGCCATTTCTTTTTGAAAATGTCTTTCTCGTGTTTTACTCCACAAGCCAAACCAGGTTTGGTTCCTTTGTTCAGTGTCTTTTTGCGGGCTTCTACACAGAAGCCCTATTTAGGCGCCTGAAAGTCTGGGTAGGCAGGTTGTGAGGGAGGGGTTTTAGGACCCCTGCCATGGGTTCCCTTGGTAATTCAAGTCGCACTCCTGTCGGATTGGCTAGGTGACTGTCCCACCAGGACAGCCATCCTGCTGTGTGATTGACAGCCAGGCTGTGTGAATGGGGGAAAACTGCATAAAAAGCAGGTCTCTGGGATTGGAAAGGCAGAGTCACCACTGGAACGAAAGAACCAATGAGAAGCTGATAGGAGAGGACCTCTACAACGACTGAACCGCCCGGTGAAGCCCTGCTGCAGGTCCAAAGCTTCAGACTCCAAAGACAGAGAAGATCTAACAGGAATCTTCTTCCCCTGAGCTGGTGGGACCAACCATTTCACCCAAACTACAAGCCAGGACTCCCTCCTCTGGTCGAATTTGCTGTACAGAGCTACAGTGACCCGGGTAGCCAGGAAGGTCGGACCCTGCTTGGGTTTTAAGGAGTGCACCTTTTATTTGTTGTTTTGCTCTGCTGCTGGTTTCTTCCCTGGGCAGTGCAGGACCATCCAGTCTTCCTACTTCATGTCAGTCTGACAGTCGCTTCAGGAACCGTGAGCTTGCCAGAACTGCCAGGAACATCCACCGCAGCTACAGCTTCTTCTTCATTTAAAGGTACTGTGCAAATCCGGTTGTTCGTTTCGTCCAGCCCAGGTGAAGGTGCGTGAAACCTTTCGACCAATCCGAGGGCTTGTCCTTCTCTACTCTTTAAGCTAACTTTTCTGCCGACAAACTTCGTCTGGAACTCTTGGCAAAGACTTAACAGCGAACTACCCTGAACTGTGTGATCTTGAGCAAGAGACTTTTGTCCTATTGACTTTGGCCGCAAGCCTTTTTGATTTGATTCCATCACTGTAGTTCCTCTTTCTAGATTGCCCTGCTTAATTGCCTGTTGGTGCTGCTCAATTCGTGTCTAACTTTGTCTTTTCCTCCCTTTTAAATTATTGGAGTGCCATTTTGCTCACACTTCATTTTTTAGCTTAACTTGTCCAGAATCTATTGGGAGTGGTGTGGTGTATTAAGAGTGTGATTTTTCAACTGCTTTACTTTAGTGAGATGTTATACAACTGATGTGTACATAAATGTATATTCCTTTACTCATAAACCTTGAGTCAGTGTTTGAATCATAATAATTGCTGTCCTTTGTGTAACTATTGATACTGCTCACTTGCTCTTGAGATAAGTCTGGCTGCTCAGCCATCGCTACCACTTTACTGTGTAGTACAGGCTTGTACCAAAGGTGAATTTGTACTGTCACTTGTAATCTTAATTGTGTGTGGTGTTCCCAAAGGGTAATGCATGTAATTATGCCTAACACCAGAGAGGCCCTCGAAATCGAGAAAACATAGCTTTCCGGGGTCTTGATAGCATTAAAGAACTTTCTAGGGATTTGCAGCCAGAAGAGGGGAATCCCGAGGTGAAAGTCATCACCCAAAGCCCATAGAAAGTGGCTGTGTATTTGTTTTGTTAGTTGAATACGTCAGGTCCTCGATGGCAAGAGACTTCCAAGGAAATGAAACTTAGTCATTGATGGTCCTGAGAGCTGCTATTAGAACTGTTGTCTTGTGCTGGCTGGAGAAGCCAGAGACTGTACTGTGCTCCAAGCTCCCATCTTACCCCGTGTCCAAAACATGGGGAAGGGAGACCCAGGCTACCACATCCTGATATATTATTTGAGAACACTTCTTTCTTTTCTTCAAAATGATCTCACACCCTTCTTGTATTAGATGTGAGGTTTGGCAATAGGTTTCTTAGAATAGGTCATTTTTGTTTTGACACAACACCACAAGAACTGCCTTATTTTTCATTAGCTGGTCGACGATTGCTCCTATCTTAGATTTAGGTTTAGAATAGGCGTATTTCCAACCTGCATACAGAATTCATTGTTCAATAAACACTATTGAACTGTGATCACTTTTGTCTGTCTTACTTGTTGTCACCCTGAGTTGTTCACATATGGTGTCAGAGGGGGATTTGATCCAATTGATAATAGTTGGAGAACCCATTCACATGTCGAGAATCCAAATAAGAGAATTCCTTGTCCTACCCTCAGAGTTGGAGAACGAGCAACATACCAAATCTCTCCCAACCAACTGAAACATCCTGGAGTCAAGAGGCAAACCCTATCAGAACTCTTTCTCTATAAATGAAGAGAATTCCATGGAAAGCCTGAAAACACCCTTCCTGCCCTTGGAACAAAGAACAGAAGTCCAATTTTCTTCCCTGACCTCTCGAGCCATTTCACCCATTCAAACTGACATTGAGGGCAACACATACTATCTTTTTTGCCCTCAGGATTATTTCATAACGAGAAAGGACAAAGTTCTAATATCATTGCAAATAGCAGTATAATATCCCTTGGGTTGGTCCTTCTTCATTTTGAAAGTAGATCAAAAACGGTACCTCTTATCTCCGGTGAAGACAAATGAACCTTTGTGTGTTTAAATTTTTCCCAAGCCCCATAAAAATCCCTAGGGGAGACCGAGTAGGGACCCTAGCATATGAGACCCCTTTGAAAACAACCCGAGAGAGCCTCATATGTGAAACCTTAGGGGAAGTGTCCCTTCAGAAAACATCAAGAGGAGCCCTAGAGATCCCTTCTACTGAAAATAAAACCCCAGAACTCCATATTTACTATTCAAGGGGGACAGTAGAGAAGGAGCAAGGGAGAGAGAAGGAGAGAAACTGATATGACAAGGTGCAAGAAAAACCCTATATTAATCGGGAGAGACATAATCTAGAGAATTATAACATCAGGAAACATGTTTTTAGCCCCCTGAATAAGAGTAAGAGAAGATCAACATCTAATATGTCTCTAGATATATCTGAAACCCCACATCTAGAAGCATGCCTATTTTGTGGAGGGAGGGTCATGTGAAAGAAATCTGCCCTAAAGCCTTAGAAGTGGAACTAATGGATATTCAGGGAAGGAAAAGGAAAATCGAGAGAGAAAGAGAAATTAAAGAACACTTTGAGTCATCTTGTCGTCCAAAAACCCTGATCAAGCGGGAAGGGGTTAAAAGTCACAACTATAGACATCCCGGTTATATGCTGGAAAACTTGGACCAACACATTAGGTACTCCATGGGGGAATTTCCCCATGAAACCCTGCTGTCCAACTAGCATAGGGGAACGGCATGTGAGGAAATCAGAGACTATGTAAAGGCTAGTATTCATGCACATGAGGGAACAAAGTTCCTGTATCCGAAGAACCGCAAGAAGTATGTGGGAATATGGATCTACTGCAGTCCCAATGGACAATGCAGTCTTATGACATGGATTGTTGATGAGCACGTGAAATCAGCAGGATGCCTGAAAGGAGTCATAAAGATATGGAGTTCAAAGAAGCACTTCTTCAGACAATTATGCCTCGATGTGAAGACTGATGAGAGAGTGGTTGATGAATCGCCCAGAGGGGGGAGTCTAGAGGAAGAGCCAAATATCCCCACCAGAAACTCCACCTCCATATTGCCTATATGTTTGGAACCGGAAATTGCGACAGGATGCCTATACCGCAAAGACAAGATATCCACTGAGAAAATCTTATATGCATTCACAGAGAAATTATGGTCTTCTGGACAAAGTCCCAGAAGAAGTATGAAAATGGATGAAAAAGAGGACTGGTGACATCCTGAAAGGCAGAGCTGACGCACTTAGAAAAGGGCAAAATGAAAGAGGAACTTACGCATTCTATAAGATCTGAAGAGGAGGTGTCGAAGTTAAGCAACATTTCGGGATTGAAGTGAAGATGCTCGTGCGAAGAAACACTGAACAAAATGTAAAGTCATTTTACAATTGTACAGATGCTGTCAAGCAAGTAGACAAAGTAATCCTAAGGCTGGCTAAGTAGTGAATAAATTGCGGTGATGCGCCAATGTATATGCAATATATAGAATCTGGATGTTCCACAATGCAATTTGGCAAACTTGAACCCCGTGAATGGAAATGGCTTGAATGTGGCGCAGTTGGAAAAAAAGCTGATGGTGAAGGAGATTTCAGGAAAAGGCTGGCTGGCTCAGAACCAAGAGTCGAGGCCCTGTGAGCCTGGTAGTCTGTCAAGAAGCTACATGATCCTGAGAAAGAAACAAACTTCTGTTTGAGGTGGAATGGAGAAAAAAACCTGAATGAGTCAAGAGTTCATCATTTAATAGTACTATACACAACAAGTAGCTCAAAAACATGGTCTTCAGTCACATGATAAGCTCAAAATAAACTTTGGGTCAAGCTACACCAAAACCAGAAGATAAAACCATGCCACGCTCCTTTTTATTCTCAGGCACAGTGAGCTTCTACAAGGCCAAGTTCAAAGCATAATTGAATGACAGACCGCAGGAGTGATGATAGATGTTCGGCTAATTGGGTGGGGAATCATGATCAGGCCGACCCTCCTAGCACCTGGGGTAACCAGCTTGGGTGCTGCTAACAAGTGGAATATTGCAGAAGGGTACAAGCGTGACAACCGATTATAGAGGGCCACATATCAAAGAGCCCTATAGTTTGTGTAACCAATAGATCGTTATGTATTTTGTGATGATGAAGATGACTTGACTAGAGGAGAGCTTAGTTGTCCTCCTGATATTAGAGACCCAATCACAATCCCCGTCAGTATGGAACGTATACCTAGATGTTCCCATTAAGCCTATAACATGCCCAAGTAGGTTTTCTTAGCTTGCTACATAGTATGACATCAGCAGTGACACATTTTTAGTATAAGAATGTTGTTTTTTATGCAATGTATTGAGATCATACTGTGCGACGTCTGTTGATATCTGTTGTAACTCCCTGTTTTAGATAATTGCTAATAAAACAGTACTAGGTTTTCCTGAGTCATTTGAATTTTGATGTATGAGTAAGTTCTGCATCCCCATCCATCACTAAATATTGCTACCTCGTCTTAAAGGTCCCCAGGTCCCGGGGTTCAACTCTCAGTCACAAGATCCGTTGTTCTATTCCCAATGCATGAATTTGTAGGAGTCAGGTTTGCAATTGGATTCACTTCTTCATAACTGAGAGCATCCTGGAAGGCTGTCAAGGTAGCATGAGTTTGCACCTCCGTCTTGCCCAATTTATGTGCAGTTCCAGCAGGCTTCATTGTTCCAACTTGTTTATTTAATCTGCAAGTGGAACCAATGGTTTGGCCTTCTCTCAAAACGTGAAATTAGAATCCACCAATATGCTGACGATACAGAACTTAGCACACAGGTATTGCTGGGTGATGAGTTTCATAGTAATATCTTGCTAATCAGAAACTGAGGGTTGGATGAGGCAGTCAACATGAAATGTAACTCTAGCAAGACCACATTTATTTTGTGTAGCCTGCAAGAGTTGGTCTCCATTGATTTCATTGTTAACTAAAGATGGTGCTTCACCCTCCCTTGTTCCTTCAGCAAAACCTGTTGGCTTCTGGCTTGACCAAAAGGTGTCACTGAAGGAACACAGAGCCAAAAAGGCATGTCAACTTTCATCTTTCTCTGTTTAAGAAAATTAAAGCATTTTTAACCTCAGATCTCTTTAGAATGGTCATCCTACCACTGGTATTTTCCTACATTAATTGAGGGTATATTATTCTCAATACACCTTTGGGATCTCCACTTTTCTCCACTTCTACACTTGTCTCAGGAACAAGGGAAAAGTGTCATAGCTTGGCCAACTGGCATTCGCTAATTCTAGAGGCATGTATTCATTTTGAAGAGGGCTCTATAAGGCAATTGATTTAAAGAATCCCAACTCTGCACTCTCCTATTTTGGCAACATATTGCAAATTGCCAGGGGCTCCAGAGTCACAAAAACCGATGACATATTATGTTTAAATATATGTAAACCTCGTAAATCCCAGTCCACTAAACAATTGTTATAAATTGCTATTGCACGATTCTGGAACTCTTTGCTTTACAAACTCTGCCTGACACACTGTTAACTTCGTTTCAAGAGAGCTCTAAAAACCTTTTAATTTCCTCGTTATCCTGTTGTATTTTCTGGCTGCCCACACTTTCTTTATTTTTTGTTTATTCTGTGCTCTATCTGTTAACTTTGCAGGTGTGGTGCTCTGTTGCCTTGTGGCATGGTTTGCACAATATAATAATTGTTACTTTAACTAAATAAATAAATAATCAAATATTACTCTTTTGTTCTTCCGCATCCACATCGAGTCTATCAATATCCATGATATCTTATGGGATTTGTCATCATAGCAGCTTGTGCAGAGAAAGGCTAGTTGAAGCCGGTGTTATCTTACATATAGAAAAAAGTGCCCAACGTAACACTATGTCCCTGTTCTTTCCATTTCATGCACCACTTTCCTTGGCAGGTGTTTGGGCCTTTTAATGCCACTTTACAACAATCCATAAGTTTAAAGCTAGACAATTGATGTTGTTACGTTTTTGATAGTCAAGATAAATATCTTCTCCCCCTGAGTGTTGACATACAAAAAGTACCTTAGTTAGTTGGTATCTCATCTAGTAACCTGACCGCAGTAAAGAAAGAAGTCAAAACCTTTGGGAAATGGCATCCAGATATCATGTTACATTTTCCATTAGAAATACAATAAAGTCAAATCTGCTCTGGGACAGTTTCATGGGTCCCATGAAATTCACCACAAGGTGCTCAAATTGTCATTTGTTGTTATTAATTGTGTGATGGATCCAATCATCCGCACGGGGTGTGTGCTCGCCTGGGCTTTTTTGATAACTTTTAAGGAAATTGAACGATGGGAGATCAACCTCCAAAAATCTGTGGGGCTAATCTGCACACATTTTCTAATGCTCGCCGCACAGCAAAAACATAGTCCAGTGTAGTCTGGGAGACACAGCCTACAGGCGGAGTCCTCCCTGTCACAGTTATTTGATAGGTGAAAGTGAGGGGTGCACAAAAACATCCGGAGGAGAAGGGCAACACCTTCCTCCTCCCATGGTGTGGGGTACATTTACAGGCCCTAACAGGAATCCCTGTCACCTGAAAAACAACAGTAAAGCGTGCCACCAAAAACAGCTGTGCTTTGTTTTCCCTGGCACATGTGTGGCAAGCATTTGACCATGTCACCAAGAACGGCTCTGCATTTGCTTTCTTGCATCAGAATCACAAGAAGTTATGCACTGCATTCAGAACGGCTCTGCATTTGTTTTTCTTCATCTGAATAATAAGAAGTTATGCCCTGCATTCAGAACGGCTCTGCATTTGTTTTTCTTCATCTGAATAATAAGAAGTTATGCCATGAATTCAGAACGGCTCTGCGGTTGCTTTTCGTGCATCTGAATAACAAAAATTATACACTACATCTAATACAGCCTTGTCTTACTATTAATTCAAGTGAGGGGCAAGGCTGTCATTGTTGCAACCCGACACAGCTTTTGTTTTCCCTCATGTGAACCGCAGCACTCAAAACAGTGCAAAATGAAAAAGAAATGGCTTGGTTTTTCCTTTTTATTCTGTGTAAAATCAAAGAACCTTGTGCAGTACACCTACGTGTCAATGCACCAGCAGCAAATGCAAACCCACTCAAAAGAATCCCATGACCTACAGAACCGCATTTCAAATGTTAGATGAAAAACGGGTTGCACATGTGTTCTAAGTAAAGGAAAATTACTTTTAAAAACCATTGTGAAAGGGAACTTTGCTCGCATAGAAAATGTCAGTAGAATATGCTGTGGGTGGGGTGTTGAATAAAGCCATGTTCATTATGTTCTCCCCACAAGACGTCCATCACCTCAAGGCTTAGAATACCAGTAAAACCAGTTTGTGGGCTCAGGCACAGAACTCAATTGACAGCCTTGCCTCCCACTGGAAGTCGCACGATTAAGTGAACCAATCTGCAATGACATGTTCTGGGGCTGAGGGCGTGATGATTCTCTGCTCTGCCAGACTAGAAGGCAGTACTAGCAGGGAGTGCAAAGAAACCAAGTGTGGCTAGTGTTTGACCAAGAAGTGTGAGTTCCTCCAGCACTCACTTCCAAGGACAAACAGACAAACTTCAAAGGGCATAATACAAAGTCTTTTGTTGCAAGCTGAGCCAGGGGGAGACATTTGGCTGTCGGGGATTAAGCACCTCCTTCCCATATGTGGCAAATCCTCCAATCGGTATTAAAGAATTCATTCCTTTTAGGCGTTTCTCCCAGCACTCAGAATAAGAAATAATGTTGTTTTATGATATTTTTCCATATGATTTCCAGGGGGTTCTGAAGAGACTAAGTGCATGTTCCTATGGCTATGTGGACTGGAATGGCCAATAAAGACTTGTTTCTGGATGATTATAAATAGGACAAACATGAAAGTTGGTGGAAAGATGGAGATGGACATTATGAATATGCTTAATCATTGGCAGAGTTATCACTATCACACATTTTATGAAAATGACCAAAATGTGCCAAAGGGCCATGCTACCTTGAGTTTGCGATTGGCTTGCCTAATTCCCTATGACCCCCTGAAACCGCCTATTTCTTATGACGGTGCCTAGTATATGTTTGAAGTTATGGAACATAACTGAGTTTTGCTAAAAAGTGGCCAAGAGAACAAAGAGCAGTAATAAATGCCAAACAGACAGATGGTGCTCTCCACCCTTGAACCAACCATGCCAGAGGTAGGAGAGAGGAATGGGAAAATGTCCTATCCAGGGCAAGGGGTAATTCTAGAGTACTCCCCTAGATTGTAAAAGGAATGATGTCATTTTGGCTGTACAAGGGGGGACTGTACTAGACACAGGGGACACACACACACAAGAATCTGGGGAGACAGGAGGAGGATGGAGAGGAGGCAGCTGATCCCATCCAAGAGAGTGCAGAGACCTGACCCCTTGACTAATTGTCCAGAGAGTACTGAGATCCAGCTGGCTACCCAGAATCCCATCCAGGCAGAGTGCAGAGACTGGATCCTTTGCCAAGCTCTCAAGAGAGTCCTGAGATCCAGCTGGCTGTCCAGAATCCCATCCAGGAGAGTGCAGAGACCAGATCCCTTGCCTAGCTGTCCAGAGGGTCCTGAGATCCAGCTGACTTTCCAGAATCCCAAACCAAGGCTTACATTGTAGGTAGCAAATAACCCCAGTCCCTAAATTGCATACTCTTTTCCTTTTTGCAACATAACCCCATTGAATATCCCATTGAAAATCCCATTCAAAGTCCTAAATTGCCTGTGTAATTCATTCACCTTTCCATAGAAGAATCTGCGTTGGCCTATGTATGTTAGTATTGCTTTGATAAATCTTTAAGTTGTCTGTATAAGTCCTTAGTATCATTTTGAAATAAATCAATTAATTCCCCCATTGAAATTCATGTTCAATATTGTTGCCATTTGAAATCAACAATTTTGTCGAGTGTTTTTATTAACTATAGTCATTAAAGTATAGCCTCAACAGAATTAGTCTCCTTATAACTGAAAACCGAATTTGCCTTTGTATTTTGTACATTACCCCACAAAGTCCTAACTTTGATCTTTCCATAAAAAAAACAAAAAATGTAGTTCCATTGAGAGCAAGCCCTGTTGCCTAGACTGCGATCTGTTATGTGCCTCTGTCCCTTTCCTTAAAAACCGATTTCCGATTTTGAAAGCTAAGCCCTTTTCCTTAGCTACCTGTCTTTGCCAATACTGTATAAAACGAATTTCCATTTGCCATTTGTATTTTCCTTTTGAATTTGCTTTCTCCCCAAAAGTGATTTCCTGCTTTGTTTCCACGTTGCCCTGGTGTGCTGATTATTAGTCTCTAAACTTCCCTATCTCCTAAAGTGTAGCAACACGAATTTCCATTCATTCTGTTCCACCGCAGTTGTGAGTAGCCGCTGCTGTTTTGCTCCAAAAACGGGTTTTCATTTTCTTTTCTCACTTCCCATCTGGGAGTGGTGGGCTTCATTTCAAATCCAATTTTTCTCCCTCTATCCTTACTCCTTGCCACTGCCTTCCTTTCAAAGGGAATTAGGTTAGCTGATGTTTGTGGGTGAATGTTGCAGGAGGAGTGCTTAACCTTGGTGCTACCACTTGCTTTAAAACTATTTTTCCTGTGCTGCCTTTAAAGATCCGTGTGAACTGTCTTAGGATTTCTGAACCAATTGTTCTGTAGGAATCATTGCATTTGTGTTGCCACTACATTGGTGGCTGTTGTAAAATTGTTTGATTTTTCTTTTTTTCATTAAACCATAAATTAATAAATATCTTATTGATACACACTGGCCTGGCGGTGCATATTAATGAGAGGTAATTGAAGCAGGCCTGCAAATAGGCCTGGTTACAGAACTTAACAATTGGCAGGAAAACGAACACCTCTTTGATATGCAATGTGTAAACTTGAAGTTAGTTCCCACCCCTCTGTATGAAGGACAGTGAATGGAATGCTTGGGTCCTCTATTTACCATAGGCAACCCCTGCAGAGCAGAGTCCTTTTAGAGGAAGAAGTATGTGATTTAAGGGAGACAGAAAGTCTGCTCTTGTCGCAAACCTCAAGGGAGACCTGCACTTTGATCAAGAGACACAGAGGTCTCAGTTAACCAGAGAGACACTTTGATCTACGACAGACAGGAAGATGGGTGGGACTTAGGAGTACATATTGTCGCCTCTTACCTTTCCTGTTGGAAAGCACTCTGGTCTTGAGCTCGTGCATAACAAAAAATTGTTGGTCGGGACCCCAGATTGGTTCCTTAAAATAGGCTTTGCCAGCACCATTCACTGGGGCCCATTTGGCTTTAAAAGAAGGTTGAGCCCCTCACTTAGCAGAGAATCAGATGACTTTGAAACGAGTAAGAAGAAGGACTCATATAGACCATGGCCGAAGGTACAGTCTGCCTTATAGACTTGGCCAATGAGGGAAGGCCAGGATTTCCAAGAGGGAAGCAAGATTCCTGAATAAACATCTCCCAGAGAACAGAGGGAGATACCAGACTCACAGGACCCATCCAGCAGCTCCAGAACTGATACTGAACGAGCACACAGCCTGCCCTGCTAGATTCTGCCAGCAAGCTTCCTACGTGGGAAGCGCAGATAGTCTCTGAAGAAAGGTTAAGGCTGTTGGCTGTAAAAACTCTCCTCAGCTTTGGGCCATCCACCTTAAAGGAAAATACAAGCCTTGGGAAGAAGCTAGCACAAGCATCAACCAGCGTCCATCTTTTAAGCACATTTTTGAGGCAGTCGAGCCCTTGTATAGCGACCGGATGTTGTCACGCTGCAGTCACTAAAGCCGTCCGAGATGCCTAGACCAGTATTCCAGATCCGCGAACCAGCACAGAGACACCGATTCTTGACCCCAAGTCGATGTGTAGGCCATCCTGCACCCGTCTGTCCAGCCTCGCTAGCTGAACTGCCTGCCATCTGATACCTGCAGCTGTCTCCTGTCTTGAAATCTGTCACAGAAGCTGTGGATGCTGTTGAGCATCAAGATCATTTCAAGCACCAGGTACATTGTATATCTGTCCCCTGGTCCTTCTCCGAAAGCCCCTAGTGACAATTACAACCCCTTGCTCCCTTGGTGCTGAAACCAAATAACCTTGAACAATTAATACTGATTGCTTTACCGACTACCCTCCTGTCAGTATCCAGAGTGCATCCCTTTCCTTCGTGCAACAGTCTGTCCTCTGTGTTCCGTTACAGGGTGGGTTGTATTTTGTAGTGTGCTAGAACTGATGTTGTAATAATAATAAAGTAGATATTTTAATACAATCTTGACAGGACAGTCCCTTTTATCATTTGGTAATAATTGTATTTTTGCTGTGTTGCAACTAACCAATGATCCACAACCTTGCAGGTATAATCCTGCCGTTCCGTCCACGTTACCAAAATTGGACAAGGAGTTTATAATTTAATTGTGTTCCAATCTTCTCGGCTACCTTTTGGTGTACTTGTGGTGTGTGGCTGATTGTTGGTTTGGAAACCGATATTCATCCCTGCCCTGGAAGTTGATTTCTCACAAGCTGTGAGGCTATGTTCAGAAGTGTGGTGTAGCTGCATTCTTGGAGGTGAACACTAAAGCCTTGAATGACACTAATGAGGGGACAGCCAATGCCCGATTGCCAGCAAGGCAAGGATTACCTGTGCAGCAACCCCCTCCAGATAGCACTGTCATCAGGCCCCCTATGGATAGCACTGTGAGTGGCAGTTGTTCTGCTGGCACGCACAGCTTTGTGAGAGCTCAGAGTGTGATATCCATCTAGGGCATTGGTCTGTGTAAGATGCTGTGGGCAGTTGGGGTATAGGTTAATCTGACTGCCTGAACAGTAACATTAATACCTGTATCCCACGGTATTTATTTTCTGGTTATAAATATTATCCGGTCAGATGGTCAATAGCATACATGTATCCAAGGGGTGTTTTAACAATTGTAAATTGCATGGAAGGTGTTGGTGCATGTTACTTGTCCTGGGAGACAGTGGCAAGATCAAAAGGGACTAGTGATATTACCCCAGTGATTGCACTTCAATGCCATGAAAAGGGGAGGGTTCCAACTGATGTAACTGTGGAAGTGACTTGGGAGCAGCAGAGAGTGTTTTTGACGCAGTTGGTGTTTGCATGTACATATCTGTATACTGAGGTTCAGGCGCACATTCTTCAGAGGCCTGTTTTGTATTTTGCGGTATTGTGCATGCAGTGATATAAAGTTACCGACTGGTACAGGGTCCTGACTCTTAGGGTGGCAATGTTAGGGGTGTGCTAGGCTGATACATTTAATTTGATTGGTGTATGCTGTGGCCTCACATATTGATTGCGAGGGAGTAAATGCCTAAAATAGTTTTTACTAGCGGGAGCGACTATGAGATAGGAAATGCCTGAAATGAGAAAAAGATTGATTTATGAGAAAAACATGTAATCAAGCCTAGCACTTCTTTCCACAACAGTGTAAAAAGGCACTAATAAGAAATGTGACAGCAACACAGATAATTTGTATTTGGCTGCAAGAGACAATCAACAGAAACCAAAGGTATGGGAAGTTGCCAATATGTGCCTTAATGAATGATTTGATTGACAGAGAATATGCACATGCATGATATTAAGGAAAAGGGCCGCTCTCGTAACTCATTTGCGTGTCTGTGTAGTTTCAGGTACCATATCTACAAGAAGACAGAACAGAGTATGGGTATAGACTGAGACAGTTAAGACATCCTGACAAATTAATCCCACCAGAGTCAGTGGGCCCACAAGAATTCCCAAATAGCTGAAGGGCCTGAACCATGTGGTGCAGTATTAAGCACACCAGTAGGTATGCTAATACTTCAGCCTGCCGCCTGAAGATAACCCAGTAACCAAACCCATGACTGTAAACAGGCCACAGGAATCACTGGTGCGAGGGAGGTGAGACCCACAGCCAAATTTTGCCCAGGAAACATAGATGAAATGGGACATTCTGAAGATGGGAAACTTCTCAGTGAATCCTAAGTCCAATTGTGAGAGACCCTGGAAGGAGAGTAACAATACCTGCTGCTGAAAAAGGACCCTGATGGAGGGGGGGCAATAATTCTTGTTTACATAAATGTCTAGAGATGCCAAGAGACTGAGGGAGTTCCATGTGTGGCAAAGAGACCATTTAGAGGTCTAGAGAAGCCAATGGACAATGGGGAGGTATATGAGAAGCCAAGAGGCCATGAAGTGGTCTAGCAAAGCCAACAGAACATGGAGAGGTCTAAGAAAAGAGCAAGGCTATGGAGAGGTCTAGCAAGGACAATAGACCATAGAGTGGTCTACAGAAGCCAAGAGACATGAAGAGATCAGAACTGTGAGTACTTCCTGGAGGATATTGCCCATAGAAGTAATTTCTATTTTTGTTGGACTAGGACTAGACAATGGGAGAGTTGGTTTGTGGAAAGTTTTGTTGTCCAAGAATGCACACATTTCTGTTGGGTAATATAGGGTTATCCATGAGGCTAAATACCTTGTTAACAGTATGAACATTTATTTTAACCACCACATTTGGAAATGTATTCACTAGCCTAGAATGTTCCTGAGGCGAAAGAGACTGCTAAAGAATGGATTTAAGAACGTAATTCTCAAATTGAACGTAATGCTCAAATTGACATCCCAAGGTGCGGAGAAGAAGATGGAAAACCCTACTTTGTGTTGGCCAACCCTTTACAGTGCTTTTCTAGTAATCTCACATTTCCATGGCCCATTTTCCACCTTTGCTAATGACAGCCTCTCAACATTCATGCATGCACTATTTCCGGAAGTTGGAGTGTAGTTGGAGATTGAGGCCTGCTGAACAGCACGGCAGAGGATATCCCCCACACAAACAAGGGGTGATAAGTGGCCTGAGGATGCAGAGGTGTGGCTCACAGTAGAAGGGGCAAGAGCGGGTTGTGATGGGGGTTGCGAAGGTGTACCTCACACTCACAGGGGCTGGTGTGACCTCAGGTTTGGTGTTGTGGGTGTGTCCCCTGCATTAAAGCAAAAATAATTGATCCTGGATGTATTGCCACTGCAGAAAAGCTGAGACCCGAGAAGGCATACTTCGACAACACATGCCTGTGACAAAACACAACGGATCCCATTTTTCGGGTTAATCCCTGCTGCTTCTTTTCCTGCCTGAATCGTCAACTATCAGTTTTCAATAAAAACAACCTAACTCAGAAGGCTGTGCAATTTTGTTTCACTGCCTGAACTTCTTACTGGATATATCTGGTTTCATCTGCCTTAGTGTGGCAGAATGGGGATGTTTAACACTTGCATTATATCAGTCAAATTATGAAAACAAACTCTGTATTATTTGGCTAACAAGTAGGTCTGCCTTACAAGGATGTTCAAAACATCTGCTTGCAGTTTAAGGCAACTAAAAAATCACTAACGTGAATGAGGACTGATACAATATCAAATAGACTTTAAGAGTACATTAAATTGTCTAAGAGATATCTGGATAGCACTATTAATCTTTCAGACTAAACAGAAATGTTGATGTTGTGGTTGTTTTTTAGTTACATTTATCGTACTTTTGCCAGGGAATTACAGTACTCCATTGACTGGGGAGACTGACATGGACACTTCCAGTTGTTTTCTTTTCTTATAAGAGTGTGTGTATGTGATGCAGGCAGTCTTGAACTTGATGCATGCTTGATGGAGAAGCCAGTGCAGTTGGTGGCTTTCAGAAAGGGTGAAGGTTGCATCTGGGACTCCTGCAAATAGGTTGTTGACATCATTCAGGTGGGAGATCACCAGGGGTTTGACAAGTGTTCTAAAACTCTGGGCAGACATAAAAGGCTTGAATTTGCTGAGAAAGACAAGCTGGTGGCATGCTTCTTGGTGGTGGTGGTGGTGGTGTGTGGTTTGCAGAAGAGCTCACTATTGATAGTAAAGCTTATAAATATTGCACTGGGTGAGATTTAAGGTGTGAATCCATCGAACGTCATGTCTGTCAGCTGAAGTTGGACTTGGACATGGTTGTGGAGTTTACTAGGATAGTGAATTCTGTCTTTGTAGGGTTGAGCTTCAGCTAGGTTGTTGACATCAGGCTTGGATGATGGACAAGCAGTGTCTAAGGTGATGGTTATTATTGATGCAATTGATCTTTAGGTAAACCTTAGTCATCTGCCTATTTGTTATCTTAATATCAGTGTTGACATGTAGGTCTCCCAAGGTTACATCATGAGGTTGAAGATAACAGGGGGGGGTTGGAGCTGTCTGTAACTCCACAAGTTAGTGGGTGGTGATGGTCTCTGTTGGGGCCTACATGAGGGAATATTCCTCTGTTTGACGGGTATAAGGCAAAACACTGCAGCACTGTACCCATGCATGTGGAATGGATGTAGAGGAGGACTTCATGCTCAACTGTATCAAAGACAGCAGAGAGGTTGCAGAGGGCGATCAAGCAGGGGACCCATTTGTACAAGATGTGCAGGGAATCATCAAACACTCAGATGGTAGTGGTAGTGGTGTCTGTGCTGCATAATTGCTGGAAACCTTCCCACAGAAGATTGTGCTGAGAGAGCCTTTCGTGCAGCTGGATGGCAGCCGTCTTCACAATCACTTTGTCAAGTGTAGGGTGTCCTGACCCACGTTTAAGCTACCCTGCTACAACATTTGGTGCTGTGGGCTTAGGAAATTCAAGATGGCGGAAAACCCACATGTGCGCCGAAATCCAGGAAAGCTGCGCAGTTGTGCGCACACCAAAATGGTTACCTAACTTGCCACCCACCAGGGTAAAGAAAGGTCTTTGTTAACAAAATCCACTTTTACTGATGTCAAAAAGTTGCTGAAATCGTGACTCATTGGACCACTTTAAAGATTCAACCCTTTTTGTGGGGTTCCACATAACCATCTTACTGTAAGGAGCCCCATCAAAACAATGTTAAGCAAGGATTTACTACCATGTAAGAACCATTCCTGTTTAGAATGCATTAATCCAAGAAAATCCCAAAAATGGGTGCAGTACCAGTACTCACCACTATCCAAAAGCCGGCGTTTTAAAACCCACTGTGTGTTTTTCTGAAGGCAAGCAAAATGCCTATTTCAAACCTTGCAACATGTGCAAAATATTCACTGAACACCAGCAGACATTTGGCAGAATGGAGTTTTGTGTGCCTACAAAATCTGGGAAATGAAGAGCCCAAAAACAATGCTTATAACAAAAATGCTATGGAGTCAGCAGCTTAAGCCTAACTGCAACTGGATTTAAAACCACCAAAATCGAAAATGTTAAATTAAATGAGTGACCTATGTTTGGTGTCACATGCCTTTGTAACTGTTGAAATGTCATAGTTTTGCACTTAGAATCAGCATTCTAGCTGCATGTGTAAAATTACAAGTTATTTTAAAAGCAACAAAAAGTTAGCTGAAGGTCTGGCTTAAGGAACTTGATTTTGCCTAGCAACGGATCCCATCAGGAGTGAAACTTGAGTCACACTATGTTCCCAGGCCAATGTTCCTTTTGCTGCCCGCACTAAGGATATGCCATCTATCTGATAATTGAATTTCCTGTGCTCTGCCAGAGAGTGAACAAAGCCCTCTCCACTCAGGCAAAGGTTTTTATTACAGACGTCGTAAAAAGTGGCTTCCTCCTGGAGAAGCTGGGAGGGGCACTGCCTGTGAGAAGCAAGCTGGCTTGGCAGAAACTGGAAAGACTGGTTTCTGTACCATGTGACCTGAAAAGACACACCCCTGCAGCAAGGATATGGTTTTATAAAAAGGGGGATAATTCATAGTGCGGACATGTGAAAATTTTATAAATGATACCATAATTCTTGTGATTTTTCTGCCCACAGTTTAAGACGTGGTAGGAACCGGTGGTATGTTCAGGGGGGTTTTAGCGGAAAAGTGGATATTACTCTAAATGTGTGCATGTTAAAAATCTGAAACTTCATCAGTTAATGTCTCTACCCCCTGCACACATGTATGTAAAGTTGGGTCCATGTCGGAAATTGAAAAAGCAGTTAAAAAGTCAATTATGTACACTCTTTGAATGCAAGCTCCGAGAATGAGCAGATTTGGACATAGACATGGCTAAATTCAGCCACACCATGTATATGTAATTTCAAACAACTGTGTAACTCTGAAGTATGGATTTTGATCATATATATATTTGGGTGCACAGATGATAAGGGAGGTTGTTTCAAGAGATCATAAAATGACATCAATCTGACTCACAGTTCAGTTTGCCAATCAAGCGGAGGAATGGAAGCCTGACCAATGACGAATGAGAGGGGCAAGTCTAGTGATGCAACACACACACCCATTCTCAAGAAACAGATAAAAGCAGAGAGTCAGGACACATAGAGACATTCAATTTCATCTGCCGCTGGAAGCCCTGCCGGAAAAATCCATACTTACCTCCATCAAACTCCAGAAAGCCAAACTAGAGACTTCAATCTATCCAGAGCAGAGACCAGACCAGAGAGAAATCAGTGCTGTGCCTAGCAGAGACCAGACCAGAGAGAAAGCAGTGCTGTGCCTAGCCGAGACCAGACCAGGCGCTGTGAGCAGAATCCGGAAAGACCTGACCAGACTGAAGATCGTGACCAAGTCGCTTTCCTGTTCAAAATCTCTTGTGAGTACTTAGCAAAACTCCGAACACATCTCTTAGTTTAAATTCATCTAATTCAATCTATTTAACCTAAGTAGAACTGCCTCCTATCTGTCGCCTGTCATTTCTAGTAAAATTTGTCATTTTGAAAAAGTGTGCGTTTAAAATTTACAAAACCAAAACGACCTTTACTAAATTACTCATATCTCCGCAACCGTTTGGGCTAGAGACTTGCAATAACTTTCATTTGGAAGCTGAGATCCCAGGCTTTCCTAGGACCCCAAAACGGTAGAGATAGTCATTGCGGTTCCTTTGTAATAGCGCTCGGCGCATCCGCGAATTTCGCCGCGATTTGCAATTTCTTCACATGTAAAAAAACTGCTGCTGCCTGATTTCATTTGCCAGAAATTCGTTTAACCTGCTAACTATCCCTGCATCATTGCTAGTGTGAGCCTGGACTAATATTAACTAGATACCACTCATCCTGAACCTCTAAAAGGGAATTAAGAGCGTTTCCAGCATATTTCTCATTCATTGCTAGTACCTATCAAAGCATTTGCCTGTGTTTTCAAACTTCTGTTTAAGCTTGCTGGATTGAACTGAATTACAGTTGATTGCATTTCTGAGAACTGTGTGTTTTCCTTCCATTTCCTTGCCTTGCATCAAGGGGGGGAGGGGAGTAGCCAGAGAAAAGTGATTACATTGTTTGGTTGAAATCATATTGCGTATTTTCTGTACTGCATTCATTGAATATTGCATCCACCTGAGCCTACATAAAGCATCCTCTACCACATTATACTTTTGTTCCTATTTACCAGTGTGCTACCTTATCCATTTCATGTCAACTCATTAGTGATTATAGAAGTGTGCTAGTGCCAGATTCTCCGTTGTTGATCTTTATCATATCAGATTAAGTGTGTTATTCAATTATTAATTTATTAAAAAGTGTGATATATATTTTAATTTATCAAATAAACCTTTTAAACTTGCAAAACAGAATTACTTCTTGGCTCAGTGGGGTCAGGGGGATTCCAAGAGAGGGGTGTTATACAAGGGTAGTCATCCAGAACGCATGAACTGGACCTAAAGATATATCAATAAGGGTTTTCATTCAGTATTCTAGACTAGGCGTTAACTTGGCTGTAGTGCTGAATTGAATCCTCTTACAAAGTGGGGGCTCGTCCGGGATGTTGGGTTAGATTTACCAGTTGTGCAGCTTAATACAGTGTGCTAACTGACGGGATACATACACCCGGTCGGATCACCACGCTGCATTACGCTGTGAAGCATTCCTCAAAAGGGACACTCCAAGAAAAGTTCTGTTCTGCAAAAATAAAATACTAACTTCTGTAAGTCAGGACAGAGACCAATCTCTAGAATGACGACCTTAGTAGACATGAAAATAGCCAGAGAGCACCTCTTGCATAAGCTATTTGTGAGAGGTGAATGGACCGAACAGGGCCAGGATGTGTGGTTGCAGGCCATCACACAACAGGTCACTGAAACAGGGTCAGATATATATAGAGATCAGGGTCCCTTACATGTGGCCCTGAGTGAACTATATATGGCTCCTAAAGCCAAAGAGGAACACAATAAGATCGCCAGGATAGCAGCATACCTGTACCTATATATGGGAGACATGCAGGATAGATGTGCTGAAAGCCAAAATCTGGCAAATAGGCAACAGATGGCATTACAGAAGGTCCAATCTGATCTGGACTCTTCTGAGCAGAGGCTGCAGAGGAGCCAGGAGTCAGAAAATGACAGCAGACTGTACATTACTAAAATAAAGGAGGATATGGATGTGCTGCAAAAGGAAAAGTCAGAACAGGATACTAGATTTCTGGCCCTGCAGAAGGAGCACCAAGACAGTTTGGACTCCTTACTGCAGAGCCAGAAAAAGCTGGAGCAACAGATCAATTTCAACAGGGCATGCACAGAGCAGGTAGCCACCCTGCAAATCCAACTAGACAGAGAGAAAGAGGAGAGCAATAAACTGATCCTGAAAGACCTGGATACCCAGGCAGAGTTTGATCAGGAGCGCCAGAAAGCTGGTGCCTTCCAAAGGCAAAGGGACGACCTGGCGGCACAAATGCAGGCTCTTAGTCAGGAAAGAGACGCCTTAGGCCAGGAAGTCTGCCATTTAAAAAGGAAAATGGAAGAAAATCACCTGGCCCACCAGGGACTGGGTGACCTCCAAAAAGAAAACCAGAACTTGCTAGAGCACACCAGGAGGGTGGAGGATGCTCTAGCAAGAAAGGAGCAGGCCAATAGGGACACAGCTCAGGAGGTAACCCTCCTGCAGCAAAGACTGGCCCAGTTCTCCAGGACCAACCAGGAAGCACAGAGGGAAAATGAGGCCCTCTGTCAACACAATGATAGGCTCCAACAGCAGGTAGCGATGCAGGAGAGACTGATAGAGTCGAGTAAGGCCTTAACTGAGGAACTGAAGGCACAAATGCAGGCCCTTGCATTGCAACAGGGAGCAGGGGCGGATAGAGATGAGGTTCGCTGGGAAATGGAAACTCCGGAGCATAACCTCAGGAGCCCTAGTACCAGAGGCCCTCATACCTCTCAGTCCCTGGACTCTGCCACCCCCATGTCCCCTGGCGCACATGAGCACAGGGCCACAGGGATGGCAGATTACTATCCAGCCAGAAGCATGGGGCTCATAGGCCAGTACCATCCAGGAATGGAGGGGTGGGCATCCGGGTATGGGCACCCAAGTACAATACAGTTCAGTGGGGAACCCCAGGAGAGTAGGCCCATTAAGGGCATCCTGAAAACCTCTGCCCAGTTAGGTCAGTGGAGGGGGTACCCATCAAATCCTGACAGCAAGGAGGAATCTGAAGACTCCTCTGAGCTGCGCAGGACACAGGAGACCAGGTCCCCACATTCTGCCAGCCATTCCCAGGCTCGCAGAATCCGGGAAAACCTGGAAGAACAGACGGGAACCTCTGGGAGCAGTGCCTCTGAGTCCGACGAAGAATGGACAAGGGTTACCCGAACCAAAAAGGCCAATAAGGCAAAAAGGGCCTTGCTCAAGGACCCCTTAAAGCAGATTAAGGCGATCAGGAGCGTCATCACGCCTTACCATAAGAACGCTAAGTATTCTGTTTGGGAGCACTTAGAGTTGTTTGAACAAATGATGGAGACTTTCCATTTGAAGGACAGCCAAAGCTGCATTCAATATGTAAAGTGGACCTTCTCCCCGGAATACTCCAGTTTCTTTGCGGGGCTGGAGGACCAAAATCATTTAAGATGGTCCACCTATAAGGCGGCCATCCTGAAACATTTTTCTGTTCACAGAAATCCTCAAGAGGCTCGCAAGGCAGCCTACAATTTGCAATGTGGGGAGGATCAGGCCCCACAAGAATTTGTGCAGGAGTTAAAGCGGGCTTTTGCACAGACCACAAGAAGGGTGCGCACGGATAGCCGTGAATTTATAAACACGTTTTTCCATGCCTTGCCCAAATATATCATGACCCAGCTCGTGAGGGATTTTCACGAGAAAAGATCTTTAGACTGGGTCATTGAACAGGCTACCCGCATCTATGAGGTGCAGAAGCCCATAGAAAATAAAAGCAATGCCCAGAAAAACCCCAAAGCCAACAGCACCCCTGCTGCTGCCAAGGTGGCAGAGGTAAAGGTCACCCCCGTTTTGGATTTGGAGATGGGGGGGCCTAAAAACCTACCTGCACCTAATAATGCTAGGCCCAGAAGGTCCTCGGGCCAGTCGCAGACAGGGAGCCAGGGAGGCAGCCCCACAAATGGGGTCCCTCGCTCTCCTGACTATGTAAGTCCTCGCTACAAAGGTAACAGACCCATCCTGGGTTATGTGTGGACTCCTCCAGCCCAAGGGGGGGGATCCAGCCAAGCACCTAACCCAGGGAACTTCCCTCCAAACTTCCCACAGGAGGGCAGAAATTTACCAAACCCTGGGCAGAACTTTTTCCCCAGATATCCACCCGACTTCCAACCCCAAAATCATCCATCCTTCTTTCCTCAATTCCCTGAGCCCAGACCACTGAATCCGGGAGAGGGGAGGCCAAGGGTGGAGGGGTACCAAAATCTTCCCAACCAGGGGTACTACCAGAGGAGGGACAGCTACCCTTCCCGGGATCAGCCCAGGGGAGAAAACAGGGCCCCGTATCAGCCTGAGCGGGTTTCCCAGTTAGAGCGCCAGGTTCAAAACATGGCGCGGGATATGGGTCATATACTGAGGGCACAGCAGAACCCTCAGATCAGCATGCCGGCGCAGAACGCACCCAACTCTGGACCTGGTGCTCCAGAACAATGACGGGGGCAGCACCCCGATAAATCACCGGTTCCCAGGGAGGAGGCACAAAGGGAAGGGGGTGTAAAGCCTTGGAGGAAGCTTCCTTCCTCACTTGTAAACAGCCCCTGGAAACCCAGGAACCGGAAACAAAATCTTTTTCCCCTGAAAGTCTGCCTCCTAAGGAGCAGAGGGGGGGTAGGAGAAACAAAAGACCCAAACAGACTCAGTTTGAGGAGGAGGTACAGATCTTCCAATTTGAGGGAGAGGGATCCTCAGAGGATCCTGGGAAAAGGATCTTCTCCTTCAGAGAGGGGGGAACTCCTCCCAAAGAAAAATGGGTCCCTAGGGATGCAAATCCAGACTGGGGAGATGTGGAGACTGAGCTACCGCCGCCCACCATCTCATCCCAGAACCAACAGCAAGAAAATCCCCTGGTTCAAACCCATCCTGGGGACTGCCTCCAAAAAGGGGGGGGCAGCCCAGAACCGGAACCAGGGGAACCCACAATGGCTCTGATCTCCAGTTGCCAACTTTTTCTTTCAGATTCCCAAGACTCTCCACAGAATTCTGCCCAAATCCCTTCGCTAGCGATGTCCAAAACCAGAAAATTAGCCCACCAGTTGTCCAAAAATGTACATTATCTGTGCCCCCTTGAGGAGAAGGAGGGAAGATATTATGCCCCGGTACAAGTACAGGGGCAGGGTACAATCTCGGCACTGGTGGACACTGGATCTCAAGCTACCCTTCTGTCCAGAAGGGCCTTTGACGAACTGAATGCAGGAAGGGGAGAGAATTACCAAATTCCTCTCACCTCTCTTCCTGGACAACTGCAGAACTTTGACGGGAAGGAAATTCCCGTTGAGGGGACTGCAGACTTGGACATTAAAATTGGGCGACACAAGCTGAAACACCCGGTCATAGTTGGGACCCCAGAGGGCACCCCTTGTTTACTAGGGAATGACCTCCTGAGAAGGTTGTCACCCCTAATAGATTGCGTAAACAAGGTCCTCTGGACTCAGACTAGCCGACCCATAAAATTAAAACAGAGTGTCAACCATGTTAGTTCAAACGGCACATGCCACATGGTTGAACAAAAATCTGACCAAGTAGAATTTCACTTCCAGAACAACCAAATTCCAGACGTGACGGTAATAGCAGTAGGACAACAGACTGGTGATGGGGGGTCCTCTCTATTTCTGAAAATCAACCTTCCTTCCAGTCTAAAGTGGTATTCCACGCTGGAAGGAAACACTTTAAAATTCTATACCAATCCACAATCTGAAACTCCCACTCCTATAGTCCAGAAAGATGTGAAATCAGCTCAAAGCCTGGCTGATATTCAGCAAATTGGAGAGCAGTTGTTCATCCCTGTTCAGTTAAATGATGGGAAGGACTCTGTTCTCGCTCGAGTGTGTGTGAACAACGGTAAGAGCTTCATCAGCGAAGCCATGTTCCGCCAACTCCCAAAAGATCCAGCCATTCCCACCTTCAAACTGATAGACAAATGGGAAATGGACCTGGAAGCACCTACTTCCAAACATCTCCTGCCAAGCAGGTGTATGCTCAAAATCTCCATTGGCAACAAGAGCATAGTCCACAATTGTTGGGTCGTGCGAGACGTCACTGCCGCCTTTTACTTAGGCAGTGACATTCTCAATCGCTTTGCCATTAGTTTGGACCTAATAAACTTCAAAGCTTGGTCCCGATTAGCGGATAATCCCATGGGCTTTGATGATCCAGAAAAATCATTTAGGTCAGCTCAATTGCTACCTTATGCAGTTGAAATTCAGATCAAAGAGGAAGTCACCATCCCAGAAAGGACCCGACACTTCTCCCTGGAAGTGAAAGTTAAAAGGGGACAAGAGTTGAAAAACCCTGATGCTTACATACATCTAAATGCTTCTCTCCAACAGCAAGGGTTGGGGGTAAACCCAACTCCATTAGTCAACATAGAACATGACACCATTCCAATAGAGGTGGATAACAGCGACTTAAAGAGTATTACTCTAGCCGCAGGCACCATTATTGGAATGGCGGTTGATGACCGACATTTTTCCATCGACTTAGTAAATGAACTGTTAGGACCAATCCCCAAGGACTGTTTTGACAGTGACAGTGATGACAATACAACACCAGACAGGATTTTTACCCGGCATGGGGGGAACTTCCTGGTGTACACTTCCTGCCCCTATGGTAAGGAAGATGTGACTTGTGACTTCAGGAGGGATGAGGTGATTTTCCAGGTCCATGAGGGCTGCCTTTCCCACCTGAAGCCTCCAGTCCAAATCAGCACTCTGACCAGGGACTTCTCCACCCAGCTGGAGGAGGCCGCTGAAATAGCCAAACCAGAAGTCTTTCCAGGCTTCAGGCAGATGGTGGAAGAGAGAGTCAACCTAGCTGAGGCCTGTGTGACTCTGGAACAAAAGCAAAAGTTGAAACAAGTTTTCTTGGATTTCCAAGATCTCTTTGCGGTAGACTCATATGACTGTGGTCGCACTGACATCCACACAACAACAATTCCCACGGACCCTGGCATGACTCCTGTGTTTGTGAAGCAATATCGCTTGCCTCTCGCATCAATGGAGTCCCTTACCGAAATAATTAAGAACCTTGAGTCCCGGGGAATAATCCGTCCCATCCACAGCACCTTCAATAATCCGGTGCTGGGAATATTAAAGCCAAACGGCGAGTGGAGACTCTGCGCCGACCTTAGGGAGCTCAACAAACGGGTCCATACTTCCCGATGGCCTCTGCCCTACATTGACCAAGGGCTGGCCCAGATTCAGGGGTCACAGGTATTCACTGCAATAGACCTGACCAATGGATACTGGACCGTGCCTGTCAGCAGAGAGGACCAATACAAACTGGCTTTTACCTTTGGGGGCCAGCAGTACACATGGACCCGGACTCCCTTCGGATACCTCAACTCCGGCAATGAATTCAACATTTTTCTACACAAGGCCATGCCCGACTTGGGTGCAAGGGGTAACCTGGCTTATGTAGATGATGTCCTCATCAAAAGCTCAACTGTTGAGGAACACATAGCGGAGATCCGTTATGTTCTGACACAGTTGGGGGCCGCCGGAGCAAAACTTTCCTTTCAGAAAGCACAGTGGTGTAAAACCCGTGTTAACTTCTTGGGGCATGAGATTACTCCTCAGGGTCTTTGTCCCCAGGAAAAGAAAGTGGAAGCACTTCAGAAACTGAAAGACCCCACAACTCTGCGGGAACTAAGGAGCCTCCTTGGACTGACTAATTACAGCAGAAAGTTCATTGAGGGCTACGCAGAGATCACCAGACCCCTGATTCATCTCCTGAAGGGGGGGGTCAAGTGGGAATGGGGTCCAGAACAAGCCGAGGCAGTAAAACAACTCAAAAGAAGCCTCTCACAAGCGCCTTGCCTAGCTTACCCTGTCAGAAACAAGGAGTTCTTCCTGGAGACGGGGTTCTCTAATACGTGCTTGACGGCAGTATTATATCAAAAGCATGACAAGGTCAATAAAGTAATCTCCTATGCGAGCAAAACTTTATCCTCTGTGGAGGAAAAATTCAACGATTGTGAGAAGGCACTCCTGGCAACGGTGTGGGCATTGAAGAATTACCGCCCGTTTATCCAGGGGGAACACATCATAGTGGAGACTCCACACCAGCCTCTGCAATATCTCCAAAGTGACAGAATCCGGGCCGGAAATGTGAGTAATTCCCGAATTACTTCCTGGATTCTGTCAATGCAAGGCTTTCCTGTGGAGGTCAGATATGGCCAAAACAAGAAGAGTCCCCTCGCGCAAGGTCTGGCTGACTTGCATGATTGTGCCAGAGAAAACTGTCTCGAGGACGAAAGTCTAAAAATAAAGGACAACATGGAGGCATACCTTAATTCCCCCCACAAAGTCTTTGAAGAAGACAAGTGTGAGGGAATGCCCACTGTGTATGTGGATGGATGCTCTTACCATGTCGACAACAACGGGGAGAAAGAACTGGTGGCCGGCGTAGGGAATGCATGGGTGAATGAGTCCCCAGAACCCTCCGCTGGATACAAAATTGGTCCCCGAAGTAGTCAGGTGGCAGAATTGATGGCTGTGCATCAGGCCATCCTCACTGCTGTCCAGCATGAACTCCACGAACTGGTCATAATCACAGATTCGGATTATGTACGGAACGGGTTCGTGGAGCACCTGGTTAATTGGAAGACCAGAGGCATGGTATGTGCTAACAACAAACCCTTGAAACATGGGAAGTTGATCCAAAACATTGATGATCTGGTCACCTCGAATGGGATGACCATCTATTGGAAGAAGATCAAGGGTCATTCCAAAGTAGAGGGACCAGACAAAACTGGAAATGACTTAGCTGATCAGCTGGCCAAAACCGGGGCCATCCAAGGGGATCTAATTGAGATTGAGTCCCTGTTGGGGGAAATCCAGGTCACTGCCATCACTAGGTCCCAGACAAATGCTCACAACGACCTCTCAATTGCACAATGGAGTAAGGAGACCCCTGATGCTGATTTGATTACTGCTCAGAAGGGGGATCCAATAATTGGTAAATTTTACCAGCACCTTGAGGACCCTGAGAACTTTCCCCTGACGGATACCGATTACATTGGGAAAGAGGACCTAAGAGTGTTGATGAAATGTCCCAAAATGTTCCGGATCCAAGACGGTTTGTTGGTAAGGAAATCCAAAGCTGGCCACGACCAGTGGGTGGTTCCTACCTCATTCCGGAGCCTGATGTTAAGTCACGCCCATGATGCGGCCACCGCCGGTCATAGGGGGTTTCACACAACATTGGAAATCTTAAGAGAGGTTGCATACTGGCCACACATGGGCCAGGACCTCAACCAATATTTGAAGGGTTGTCTTGTGTGTGCACAATTTCAGCCATCATCCCTCACGCATCGTGCACCTCTCCAAAAGAGGGGGATGACACTGCCATGGTCAGATTTACAAATCGACTTTGTAGGCCCTGTGATTCGCTCGGCTAGGGGGAATAAGTACATGTTGACCGTGACATGCTTGTTTACCAAGTGGGTGGAATGTCTCCCAGCCCCAAATTGCAAGGCAGAAACTGCAGCTGCCTTGATGATTAACCACATCTTTTCCCGTTTTGGTCTACCTCAAAGGATTGAGTCAGACAGAGGTAGCCACTTCACCAGTGAGGTAATGACAAAGATGTGGGAGATACTGGGGGTCAAGAGAAAGCTGCATATTGCTTACCGGCCAGCTTCTTCTGGGGCAGTAGAGAGATATAACCGGACAATTGTGAGCATATTAAAGAAGTTTGTGGCAGATTCTGGGCCAAGTTGGGATATCCGATTACCTCTGGTCCTAATGGCTATCAGATCTACCCCTTCATCTGCAACCAAAATGTCACCATTTGAGTTGATGACTGGGCGCAAGATGGTGCTTCCTCAGCATTTGCTCTACAGGACCCAAGAGCAGACACTGATAAATGCCTCCACTACTCATGAGTATGTAGAGAATTTAAGGAAACACCTCCAACATGCTTTTGCTTACGCTCAGCGGAATCTAGAAAGATCGGCTGATAGCATGAAGACCCATTATGACCTGAAAACTTCCAGGAAGGAATATCAGGTGGGAGACCGGGTCTATCTATACAACTTCCAAAGGAACCAGGCCAAGCAGCGCAAATTTTTGCCTACATGGAAGGGACCCTTTGAGATCATCGACAAGATCTCCCCTGTGGCCTACAAGATCCGCATCCCCAAAGGCGGTTCGGCAGAGGGAGAAGACAAGTGGGTCCACATAAACCAGTTGAAGTGTTGCCATCCCAGGCACGCTCTGCAACAACTGGAGGAATCCTCTGGAATCCTAGCGGGTACTGTCTCAGAATAATTCAGTTCCAATCATAAAACATACCACATCTAGTCTCTAAAATATTATGATTTGCATGAAACTGTCTCTTAGTTATACTGTTTTTTATCAAAATAAGAATGTAATGTTTCATTATGATGAAATGCATATGCCGCCCCACTATCTCAACAGTGGTGGAAAAACGTCTATGAGTAGGTATTGCCGCTCTTCCTTTGTCGTCCTAGGAGAAAGAAGACCTGGAGACGGGCCAAGGAGGACGATCCGGAGACCGGGAGCAAAGACACAACGGGCCCGGGGTACCGCCCAATCTTCCCATCAGGACCGGCGAGGAGAACTGATCGATCTGACCGGATGGAGAAGAAGATGCTGAACTGTGCCATCTACAGAAGAGGAAGAAGATTATGCGGACAGACCGGTGCGTGGGTCAAAACCCTTGGGCACGCGACTCCCCATCGACCCAAACTCAAAGTGCAGTCACGTGGGGGGGCTTGTAGGGTGTCCTGACCCACGTTTAAGCTACCCTGCTACAACATTTGGTGCTGTGGGCTTAGGAAATTCAAGATGGCGGAAAACCCACATGTGCGCCGAAATCCAGGAAAGCTGCGCAGTTGTGCGCACACCAAAATGGTTTCCTAACTTGCCACCCACCAGGGTAAAGAAAGGTCTTTGTTAACAAAATCCACTTTTACTGATGTCAAAAAGTTGCTGAAATCGTGACTCATTGGACCACTTTAAAGATTCAACCCTTTTTGTGGGGTTCCACATAACCATCTTACTGTAAGGAGCCCCATCAAAACAATGTTAAGCAAGGATTTACTACCATGTAAGAACCATTCCTGTTTAGAATGCATTAATCCAAGAAAATCCCAAAAATGGGTGCAGTACCAGTACTCACCACTATCCAAAAGCCGGCGTTTTAAAACCCACTGTGTGTTTTTCTGAAGGCAAGCAAAATGCCTATTTCAAACCTTGCAACATGTGCAAAATATTCACTGAACACCAGCAGACATTTGGCAGAATGGAGTTTTGTGTGCCTACAAAATCTGGGAAATGAAGAGCCCAAAAACAATGCTTATAACAAAAATGCTATGGAGTCAGCAGCTTAAGCCTAACTGCAACTGGATTTAAAACCACCAAAATCGAAAATGTTAAATTAAATGAGTGACCTATGTTTGGTGTCACATGCCTTTGTAACTGTTGAAATGTCATAGTTTTGCACTTAGAATCAGCATTCTAGCTGCATGTGTAAAATTACAAGTTATTTTAAAAGCAACAAAAAGTTAGCTGAAGGTCTGGCTTAAGGAACTTGATTTTGCCTAGCAACGGATCCCATCAGGAGTGAAACTTGAGTCACAACTATGTTCCCAGGCCAATGTTCCTTTTGCTGCCCGCACTAAGGATATGCCATCTATCTGATAATTGAATTTCCTGTGCTCTGCCAGAGAGTGAACAAAGCCCTCTCCACTCAGGCAAAGGTTTTTATTACAGACGTCGTAAAAAGTGGCTTCCTCCTGGAGAAGCTGGGAGGGGCACTGCCTGTGAGAAGCAAGCTGGCTTGGCAGAAACTGGAAAGACTGGTTTCTGTACCATGTGACCTGAAAAGACACACCCCTGCAGCAAGGATATGGTTTTATAAAAAGGGGGATAATTCATAGTGCGGACATGTGAAAATTTTATAAATGATACCATAATTCTTGTGATTTTTCTGCCCACAGTTTAAGACGTGGTAGGAACCGGTGGTATGTTCAGGGGGGTTTTAGCGGAAAAGTGGATATTACTCTAAATGTGTGCATGTTAAAAATCTGAAACTTCATCAGTTAATGTCCCTACCCCCTGCACACATGTATGTAAAGTTGGGTCCATGTCGGAAATTGAAAAAGCAGTTAAAAAGTCAATTATGTACACTCTTTGAATGCAAGCTCCGTGAATGAGCAGATTTGGACATAGACATGGCTAAATTCAGCCACACCATGTATATGTAATTTCAAACAACTGTGTAACTCTGAAGTATGGATTTTGATCATATATATATTTGGGTGCACAGATGATAAGGGAGGTTGTTTCAAGAGATCATAAAATGACATCAATCTGACTCACAGTTCAGTTTGCCAATCAAGCGGAGGAATGGAAGCCTGACCAATGACGAATGAGAGGGGCAAGTCTAGTGATGCAACACACACACCCATTCTCAAGAAACAGATAAAAGCAGAGAGTCAGGACACATAGAGACATTCAATTTCATCTGCCGCTGGAAGCCCTGCCGGAAAAATCCATACTTACCTCCATCAAACTCCAGAAAGCCAAACTAGAGACTTCAATCTATCCAGAGCAGAGACCAGACCAGAGAGAAATCAGTGCTGTGCCTAGCAGAGACCAGACCAGAGAGAAAGCAGTGCTGTGCCTAGCCGAGACCAGACCAGGCGCTGTGAGCAGAATCCGGAAAGACCTGACCAGACTGAAGATCGTGACCAAGTCGCTTTCCTGTTCAAAATCTCTTGTGAGTACTTAGCAAAACTCCGAACACATCTCTTAGTTTAAATTCATCTAATTCAATCTATTTAACCTAAGTAGAACTGCCTCCTATCTGTCGCCTGTCATTTCTAGTAAAATTTGTCATTTTGAAAAAGTGTGCGTTTAAAATTTACAAAACCAAAACGACCTTTACTAAATTACTCATATCTCCGCAACCGTTTGGGCTAGAGACTTGCAATAACTTTCATTTGGAAGCTGAGATCCCAGGCTTTCCTAGGACCCCAAAACGGTAGAGATAGTCCTTGCGGTTCCTTTGTAATAGCGCTCGGCGCATCCGCGAATTTCGCCGCGATTTGCAATTTCTTCACATGTAAAAAAACTGCTGCTGCCTGATTTCATTTGCCAGAAATTCGTTTAACCTGCTAACTATCCCTGCATCATTGCTAGTGTGAGCCTGGACTAATATTAACTAGATACCACTCATCCTGAACCTCTAAAAGGGAATTAAGAGCGTTTCCAGCATATTTCTCATTCATTGCTAGTACCTATCAAAGCATTTGCCTGTGTTTTCAAACTTCTGTTTAAGCTTGCTGGATTGAACTGAATTACAGTTGATTGCATTTCTGAGAACTGTGTGTTTTCCTTCCATTTCCTTGCCTTGCATCAAGGGGGGGAGGGGAGTAGCCAGAGAAAAGTGATTACATTGTTTGGTTGAAATCATATTGCGTATTTTCTGTACTGCATTCATTGAATATTGCATCCACCTGAGCCTACATAAAGCATCCTCTACCACATTATACTTTTGTTCCTATTTACCAGTGTGCTACCTTATCCATTTCATGTCAACTCATTAGTGATTATAGAAGTGTGCTAGTGCCAGATTCTCCGTTGTTGATCTTTATCATATCAGATTAAGTGTGCTATTCAATTATTAATTTATTAAAAAGTGTGATATATATTTTAATTTATCAAATAAACCTTTTAAACTTGCAAAACAGAATTACTTCTTGGCTCAGTGGGGTCAGGGGGATTCCAAGAGAGGGGTGTTATACAAGGGTAGTCATCCAGAACGCATGAACTGGACCTAAAGATATATCAATAAGGGTTTTCATTCAGTATTCTAGACTAGGCGTTAACTTGGCTGTAGTGCTGAATTGAATCCTCTTACACAAGGAGGTTAAATGTGTGATGGCGTGCTATGTGGCAAGGCCATCCAGGTTGAGTGTGGATTTATTCAGTAAAGAGAACCATCCCATTTTGAGAGCATTTGGGAAAGGTGTGTCCGTGAGGAATTTCCTGATAACCTTGAAATGGTGAGTGCTTCAACTTTGAGAACCTTCACAATGGAGGAGGGTAAAATGTTGTCTCTGCAGTTGGTGGGTTTCAGAGTTGTAAGCGTGTTGGTCAGGTCTTCTTGAATAATTGTCATGAATGAGGTCCATCTTAATATGTTGCAGGTTTGTATATTTGGGAAGTATGTGCTGTGCTTGCAGCTGTCATTAGGGGGTTGCATTATCTTGTCTGTGAAGAAGCTGTAAATGGTGTTCCATTTGCCCAAGCATTGCAGTTTTGCAGGATCTGGTGAAATATTGCACTGCGCTTGCTGGATGCTTTATTGATAGTTGGTCTGTAGTAGTTTGCAGTGGCTCTGGTGATCAGAATTCTGTGCACTGATTGGAGGGTTCTAAGGGTGATTAGGTCTTCTGGTTGGTTAGATGGTCTCCAGAAAATGTATTTTCTGCAGATGGCACACTTGCTGCCAGTCAATTCCTGTGTGTACCAAAGTGTGGAGCTGTTATGTTTGTTGTGTCAACGTTTCAGCACTGCGTGGGTTGTTGGTGGTCTCAGTTAAGGAGAGGTTGAGTGGGCTGAGCTGAGTGTGGACATTCACCAAGGGGTCAGGTGTAGAGGCCAAGGTGAGAAGGTTTCCTTCCAATGAGCTACGGGCAAGGTCTTCAAAAAGTGGTTTGATATCTTGGTTGGTTTTGGTTGGCCCCAATTTGGGAATGGTGCGTGGTGGAGCAGACTAGGTATGTCCAATCAAAAGATAGGGTGGAGACATATGATGGCTGAAGAGGAGGTGGATTCCAGGTTGGGTGTGTTGCCTTTGCAATGGGTTGGT
Organism: Ambystoma mexicanum; assembly: GCF_040938575.1. Taxonomy (NCBI): domain Eukaryota; kingdom Metazoa; phylum Chordata; class Amphibia; order Caudata; family Ambystomatidae; genus Ambystoma; species Ambystoma mexicanum. Next base: position 894,662,873 of record NC_090927.1, on the reverse strand, counting down.
TCTGTGATGAGTTGCTTGATGTCCAGGGAATCAAATAGTTCAAGTAGAGTCTCCCTGGTTTTCTTGGTAGCTTAGGTCCCGTGCAGGTTGAGCTGAGGACTCCGAGGACGATGTTATGTGTGTTTAGTAAAGGATGCTGTGTTGATGAGGTTGGTGATTTTATCAAGGTTTTCGGTATATCAGGTGGAATGTAGCTGCTTGATCTTGTTTGAGTGGTAAGTGCAAGGGAGGTTTTTCTGAAACATCAGAAGGAGGTTGCATTGAGCCATCGAGGCAAGGGTGCTTTACAACATTGGGAGGAGGTTGGAGGATGACACCAGGAGGAGGTTGGAGAGAAGAGTCAGGATGAAGCTAACCAAGACATAGCTGGCAAGATCAGGCAGGAATGAGAGGGTACGCATTGCCCAAGGGAGTCATCAAACCCAATGTGTGAGGAAGAATGAGCATGTGACGTGCATTGAGGAGGAGCAGGACCAGAAAAGGAGAAGAGAGGTGATGGAGAGTGGAGAAGTCAGGACCCCAAAAGAGGGAGGTTTCGGAGACCTCTAAACTTGCCTCTGGAAACTAGGTAAGGCAAATCTAGGTGGCCTTCCTTAAAAGTGAGGAGAAGCACCGCTATAACATACAGCTTCTGGCTGAGACAATGATGATGATGGCTACAAGAAGTAGAAGCCAAACCCAACGTGTTCAAATCCAAGCCGCAATCAGAGGATAGCAGGAACATTGCAGAGAGAATACATCAGAGACTTTGAGTGATTGGAAATGACCTCCAAATCTTGTGAACTCTATAATGAAACCAACCCTCACATTCTTGTAACTGTTAGAGGCTGCTCTAACACCTAGTCCTTTGGTGTGCCCAAATAGAGAACCTTTGTTTGATAAATAAACACCTGTTTTAAACAAAGAATTGTGTTCAGCTCTAAGAACTAACATGTAACTAAAGCTGAGCAATAAACATACCACATAAGTAGAGTCAAGCATTAATCTGTACAAGTGAATTGCCATTGTTAGTACGTATTGCCTGTATGTATAAGCAAGATAGCGTGTTTGAATGCCAGCAGGCCTGTCCAAGCCCTTAATCCTTCTAATCACGATACATTGTGAACCATTAAATGTTTTAGTATTAACAACTGCTTGCCACTGGCGTGGAATCACTGCATTCTGGCTGCCCACAGGATCAGGCGCTACAGGGCAATAATCTCTGGTAGGGTCACATATCCTGATGCTCGTCATTATTTCAGCTGCCACTCTAAGTGCATCATGAACTTCCACCACTTCCCTAAGCATCTGCTATCACCTGGTTTTCCTGATGCCACAAGCTCTATCTCCTTTGTGTCACCCTTCATTTCTTCTGCAATGGGAGACTAAAGAAACACCTGTGTACAGGCGTGTTATAAATGGCATATATCATATCATATCAAATGACAAATGGTCTGTTTTCCTCTGGCTGACGAAAGTTTGTTCATCTTCGAATGGCTTTAAGTCTCAATTACACCCATTTTTCTTTTTGCAAATGACAAAATCCAAGGAGGAACTCTTATTACCCTGCCCTGCAGCTGATTGCAAATAAAGGCATAGCCCTGTGCTCTGGGCATTAGAGGAGGTTATGGCCCAGACCCATACTTTGGTGCCCCCACCTTCACCTTGGACCCACAAGCGAGACATTCAGGTGCATAAGCTCCTGTACTGCCTTTGGGTTGGGGCTATTTTGCTAATTACTACTGTACCCAGAAACTAGTGGAGTCCACGAGAATGTATATAACAATGTTATATTACAGAAACCTTGCACAGGTTAAAGTGTGATTAGACTTTTCAACGCATTTTGTACCAGGACAATATCTGCCTTGGGCCAAGCTATTTGGACTCGTACAAAAACGCATTGAAAAGAATATGTTTTCTGTACTCGAGCATTTTTTTTTATTTTTTGGTGTAATGCAAACATTCTGTAATATCGCCCCAAATGGCAGCATCCCCCAGAACGGAAGCCGTCCTTCGTTTTACCCTTCGGCTTAACCCGCCAAGCTATCTCACTGGCTATCGAATGACCAGCAACGCATACATTTTATGTCTCTGCGCGGACTGCACACGGCTTGATTGTCTATATTGCGCTCTACGCCATCGCGCACAATCTCGTGCCCCTAATCTCTTGCTGCAGAACTTGCTCTGAACACGATTCCCGCGCTTCCGCATTGTGCTCGAGCCTCACCCAGAGCCGCCTCATTTTCTTCCACATTTGCCGGGTAATGACCATATTCAAACATCCCATCTCGGAGAATTATGGACCTTGGCAGCCAGAGAAATGGAAATCCGCGCCCAGCAGCGAGCACGCTTTATCGAGGGCTCTTAAAACTAAACAAGAGGCACTTGCTGAAAATGACTCTGCCTTTCTATTTCCGCTCCGAGCCGTGGAGATGAATACTGCAGTCGAATGAAAGCTAGGGGCACGCAAACTAGCCAGACGCCTGGCACTGCGTGACGACCAGGACACAGGAGACATCAGAATCATCATTCATACAATCAAGGCAACGTTGGGCAGGTGTGGCCATGCAGTCACTCCAGGTGACACATACTGAGCACTCGAACAAGCCAGAGCTCAGATAAATAGACACGCCCTTTTCTTAGAAAGGTAAGACAGCCATGTAAACAGTGCAACTAAAAGGTACTTGGGGATGTCTTTTTAATATTTAAACTTGAAAGCCTTTTACTAAAGGGTTAGCATCTAGCTGTATTAGTCTGAGTGTTATTATGACTATAGGAGTCATTCTGAGTTTAGAGGTAGCCATGGTGCTATTAGCATCATGGCTGCCTCCAAACCCGGGCCCGGGACCGGTCTGGCTGAATGGAGACTGTCCGGGTCATTCCGACCTTGGAGGATCCGGTAAGTCCCCATTCAGTAAACCATTCCTCATTCCTGTTGTGGGCTGCCTCTGTAGATGATCTACGCTCTGACCTCGTCTTCCTCGAAGTTTCCCAGATCGCAGGACAGTGCAATGCCACGCAACTTGCCGTGGAATGCATCGAGGCTCTCCCCTTCTTCCTGTCTGGCACACCTCATTCTGAACCGTTCGTAGTCCCGGTTGACCATGGGTCGGAAGTACCCGTTCAGGGCCGTGATGGCAGCGCCGTAGGACTCATCTGCTGGCCTTAGTGTCTTAAACAACCTCTGAACAGCCAGTCCGGTGGAGTACAAGAGCGTCAGGCGCTTAGCTGCATCCTTGATCTCCACCGCAGCGAAGTATAGCTCCATGTTCTCCACCCAGGCCACCCACCTGGCCCCCAGACTTGCAGGCGCACCCATGACATCGAAATGGGATATTGGTGCCAGCTGACCCCTGCATGTCCCCTCGTCGTCCGACATGCTGGGTGTCAGCATGGGGTATCCCTGTGGACGTGTTCACTGATCAGGGACACAAATGCATCCCATTGGTGGCCTTAGCAGTGCTGTCTCTCATCTGCTTTCCCGGGGTGCACGAGCCCTCCAGAAGGAGCCGCTACCCCTTCTCCCCCAACGTGGAGCAAGAAAACCCAGGGGTTTACTGTGTCCCCTTGTAGCTGGCGTGTTGCTCTTCTCCCGGCAATAGCCCTTAGCCAGCAAAATCACCTCCGCGGCCCGGGGAGATAAGACACGCCCCCTTCTCCTAGTTGGCCCGCTGATGGATTAGAGGGCACGCCCCCTGCCAGCCGCACGGCGGGCGAGGCCCAGCATTCCAGCTGGTCATCTGTTCTTCACCCGGCAGCCCGGGTGTTCCTGGGCCGTTGTCAGTGTCCGCGGCGGCGGCCGCCACTCCAGGTGCCCACGGCCACACCCCGCGAGCACGGGCCCAAACAGGCTCCGCCCCTTTCCTTTGTCCGGGGTGCACCAGGCAACCACGCCCCCCTCGCGGGCCGGTCCGGTATCGACGATGATGGGAGAGGGAGGGGAAACCGCAGAGACGCGGAGAGCGGCGGGGCTACAGCCGCGCCCTTAAGAATGAGCCCTCCGCTTCCTCCACCGGCACCCCTCACTGCCGGCACCGGGCGTGTCCCACAGTCCCGAGTGCTTCTACCGCACGGCCCTGTGCGCGGGTACCTTTGTCCGCCCGCCGTGAGCATCAAACGGCAGGCGCGACCCTCGTCGCCAGTGTTGTGGGCTGCCTCTGACCTCAGGGGCAGCCCATCGATGGTGTCGGGATCACCCGACACGAGAGGCAAGCTGGGTAGCAGCCGGCGAACCTCGCGTAGGGGAGCACCCTACAGCGCCCAGTGTCACTGGGCACCAGACTCACAGTGCAGGGGTGTCACCCCCCATTTCCACAGCCACGGCTCCAAGGTCACTCGGGCCGCAGTACACAATAGGCCAAGTCCACGTGGCAGGCCCTCACACAAGGAAAACACAGACACGAGTTGCCACTTCCTGGGGCTCTGCTGCTCTGCCCTCGCAGCGCCAGCAGAGCCCCTTTTATTAAAGGAGCACGTGAGCGTCATGGCGCAGTCACGGCGCTCACGTTACCCACACAACTAGACCCCACACAACAATTCTCATTTGAGCCCCCATAGGGCTCAATGGGAATGGGGAAGGCGCTAATCATGGGCCCGCAAATAGCGGACCCGTGATTAGCGCCCTGGTCCCTTAGCGAGACCGGCAAAGGACGTGTGGTCAGACCATACGTCCTTTGCGGGTCCTGCTAAGGGAACTCGGAATTGGGCGGTAAGGGTTTACCGGCATCCTTACCAGTGCCCGTAAAACCTTACCGCCCAACTCGGAATGAGGCCCTATGTCTTTTTATGTTATGTTATGTTAAAGGTACTTATATAGCGCACCGTCACCAACGGAATTGGTCATCAGGTGCTCTGGCTGATCTGTAAACAGGAAGGAGGGCTGGTAGGGTTAGTCGGGAGGAGGGAAGTAGGAGAGTGGGAGAAGTGGTGAGCTGTTGGCAGCTTCAGCTTGGTATACACTGAGTGCTGGGCTTTGGACAAGTATCGGATCGGGCGAGACTTTGTGTGTTGTAGGTGCTGTTTATGTGTTGTTGATGCAGTGTGCTAAAGTGCGTGCGGATTGCTGGGAGATAAATGGTTGTGTGACTTTTGTGTGGGTTGAGTATACAGAAAATTGAGGGTTGGGTTAGTGGGTTCTGTATCCTGATTCAGGTGCTTCTGGTTCCGTTTTAGCTGTATGCCTGTGGGTGGGGTTGTTGCTGGTTCTTTATGGGCCGTCTCACTGTGGTGGTGCTGCGCAGATCCAGCTGTATCATAGTGAGTATTGTATGGAGTGATAGGTGTGTCTGAACTTTTTCTTTGGGTGTGGAACTGGGTTGGTACTATCTATTCTCTTGTTATCTAATGTGACATTGGTCGGTTGAGGCTTTGAATGGTTCAGGGTCGGATTGCTGTTGATGAGACATCCTAGTGCATCCACCTTGGTCAGCCTGTGTATTCAGTTGTTAGTTTGCTCCTATCATGACTATCTTTCAGTTAGTTCTTTGGTTTCCATGGGGTGACTTCCTTAGGGCTATTGTTTAGTTGTAGTTTGTGTGTGAAGGCACATTGTGCTTCCCGCTGTATCTTGATGAACATTGTGTAATGTGGGTGCTTATTCTGTTTCTCACCCTCTGGATTGGAGCTAATGGTACAGGGTTTCCTATTCCCTTGGTATCTGCTGTGATTAGGTCTGTTGGGAAATGGCTATAGTTTAGTGTCATGGTCCTATTGATGAGTCCTCCTGGTTTTTCTGTCTTTGTCTTGCTATGTATTCGGTCTTTGGTCCTGTCACGGCTGTCTCTCGGTTAGTCGTTTGGTATGTCTTGGGATATTTTCCTTGGGGTTTTTCCATCAATTGCTTGGTGTGGATCAGGGTTTGTCTCTTTGTTCATCAATGTTTTAGTTTTGTGTGTGCCCTTGTGGCCGGTCTTTCTAGTTATGACGTGTAGAGCCAAGTTTGGAGTAGTTTCCTGAATAGTAGGTGGTTTCTTGTGTTACGTATGTACTTTAGAAGGTCATTACAGGTTTTTGGCGCTTGGTGAGAGAAGGAAGATCCTCCAAGTTTTCTTTTGTTGTAGGGTTTCAGTTCCAGGCGGATGTCAATGCTTGATCTGAGCATTCTTGTTGGTTGATGTAGACAAAGTTTGTCTCTCAGAAACTCAGCGCCATGGTTGTGTACTGCCCTATGCGTGATGCACATTATTTTGAATTTTATTTGTTGTTTTATTGGTAGCCAATGTGCTGTTTTCAGTGTGGTGTGTTCTCTTTGGGGTAGTTCCAGAAGCATTCTGGCTGCCGCATTTTGTATGCGTTGTAGTTTTTTTTAAAGTCTTTCAGGCATACCTAAGTATAGACTGTTGGCGTAGTCTACTCTGGACATGCCGAGGGCGATGATGGTGGTTGTTTTGTTGGCAAGAGATAGGAACGGTAGGATCCTCTTTGCCGCACGCAGGAGGAAGAAGCATTTCTTGAGAAGAGCGTTTACTTGTGGCTCTAGCGTGAGATTATTGTTCATCAGCACCACCAGGTTGTTTACAATCGGCGAGGGTGCTGCGGTTGTCCCGAGTTCCCTTGGCCAAGGGATGAAGTGGTTTTCTCCTACATTTTTTGTGACAATCATTATTTCTGTTTTGCCTATTTTGATTTTGAGGCAGTTGGAATTCATCCAGATGAATAACCCGCGGGGACAGTTTTCTAGCGTTGAGTTTATTTCCGGGCTGTCTTGTATCTTGAAGATTATTTGTGTATCATTGGCGTAGTTGTAGCGGGTGAGTCTGTGGCTTTTGATGATTCTGATAAGTAGATATAGGTAGATGTTGAATAGTAGCGGGGAGAAGGATGATCCTTGTGGTACTCCTCAGGTGGAATCTCTCGGGCTGGATTTGAAGGGTTTCATCCATACGGTTTCCGTTCTGTTTGTTAGGAAAGATTTGATAGTAGGGCGGTGTCTGTTATTCCAAGTCCTCTAATCTCGTTATGAGGTTGTCATAATTAACTGTGTCGAATGCTGCTGATAGTTCTAGGAGTATCAAGGCAGTGCTGTTGTCCGAGTTCATTTTTAGATCATCCCATATTGAGAGGAGAGCTAATTCCGTTCCTCTCATGGATCTGAAGCCAACTTGTGCCTGGTCTGTGCTCTTCTATGAATTCTTGGGTCATTTTGTATAGGTACGTTTCGAGCAGCTTGGCTGTGTACGGGAATTTGGAGATGGGTCTGTATTTGGAAAGTTCGTCTACGGTTCCCACTGTATCTTTGAGTATAATAAACTAGCTGGGGTACCCGTGTTGCCCGTGTCCTGATCGAGTGCTGTCTCATGTGCCATGGAGGATGTTGCTTTTGTGCTCTTGTCAGCAAGTCTTACTTCAGTTTTCTCTGGTGTCTCATGTGCCCTGGAGGATGTTGCTCTTGTCCTCTGGTTGGCAAGTTGTGCTGCTGTTTGTTGTTGTGTTTCAGAAGCTCTTGATATTGATTTTCGCTATGCATCAGATGGAGCTTTTCCAAGTGATGAACGTTTTTTGTGCAGCATGTTTCAGTCACTCAATGGCTTCGGCACACTTGAGAAAATGTCCTAAAATGATGGATTGCGCTTTCTTCTTGTGAATGAACTTAAGTAACCTGTAATCTTGCCATTTCACATTTTTGGAGTGGCGTGATACAAAAAAAATGTAATTCTTCTTTTTAATTGTAATTCGCTTTAAAACTGCTTTAATAAACAGTTTCACACAGTATAGCAGTATGAATACATTTTAAAGGAATAAGCAACATATCAAACATTTTGCTTCAGATACTTTTCCAAATGTTTCCTCCTTCTAGTACCTATTGTAGTGAATCCAAGTGAGCATCAGTAAATGAGGGTGTCTACAGAGTACATTTTTTGCATCTAAACATGGACTACAATCCTGCCCCAAACAAATGAGTAATCCATGCACAATTTGGTAGACGTGGGTTCAACAGTGTGAATTTGTATAGTTGGACCAACATACACACACACATATACATGCATTAAGATTTATATATAAAATGTATGGGGTGGTCTTACAGAAATGTGCCACCTGTGCAAGTGCAATTAGCACTAGGGTAAGCATTGCCCTAGTGCAGAAGAAAATCACATTATTTCAAAAAAATGTGTTACACTACTGCGACGGAATAGCACTAAGCAAACCCTGCCCCGTGTAAAAACGCATTAAAAGATATGCTTGTCACACTACAGCAATGTTTCCCCTAATGCTAATTACAATTGCACCAATACAAGGTTGTTGTAATATTACCCAAAACGTTCACTAGTGCAAGCATCCCAATGCAAAATGATAGTGTCCGGTGAGTGGTTTTGAAACATGGCTGTTCTGAGAAATGGCAGTTTTCCGCACCTCTTGTCCTCACTGCCACTCTCCATCTCAGAGGTTCTTTCACGTGACCGTTCTGAGGTGACTGTAAGTAACCTATTATGCCCTCGTTCCAATAGGATACCCTGGAGGAACGGCCAATGTGTTCATATTCTTACTGTAACTTTGACCCAACTCTAGACCTGGCAGAGACGAACAGGAACCTCACCACGGATGGGCAAATAATGCCACCGGAGCCGAGAATCCACCTCTGACACTGTGCCTTTTACTGTGTGTTAAAGCAGTCAATCTAGGATGATCTAACATCCGGAATAGTGGGCGCCAGAGCAAACACGGCAGCCATCATTGCCCCATTCATTTACATGGATTGTGACAGGTTCCTCTTGGTGCAGAACAACTGGGCATAAACTCTGCAATAGAACTCATTTTGTTTTGATCAAAGTGAAACAAGCCGCAGCACATGCAAACCCGTGCTGCTGGAGTTCAGACGGCATGATGTGGCGAAACAGTGGTTTACCTACACCCGATCCAAACGGACACAATTTGGGTTCATGCATGAACGGGCTATTGAAATCTGTGACGTGTGTTGTGGCAGCAGCTATTGCAGAACCATTGTGTACAAGAACAAACTGAAAAGATCACCTCGTATTCACTGAAATTCATGCAACCAAAAAACGATTTGATCAGTATAAAAGAACTATTGATTGCAATGCAAAACCACAGTACTGCATATCAGGTATGGTAAGATATCATGCATGTGTGTCTCCCTTCATCTGCCTCTTTTGATCTGTCACACTCTGACTTTCTCACTTAAACTCTCTTTCACACACATAAAACACTGCCATTCTCATTCTCACTCACTCTCCTAATCACACTCATTGTCATCATCATTCAATCACTCACTCACTCATTCCCTTTCCCTCAAAGTAGTGTATTTAAACAGTTTGATTTGTGTGGGAAGCAACCTTGTAATACTGTATGTTTTATATTGGATTCGAACACGAGAAAAACAGGTTGACCAATGAAAATCTTTATTTCCCGGGCGTGATACTCTAATCACCACCCACACTGCCACCATTGGAAGAGAAATAGGACTAGGTCCCTTTTCGGATGATGGCAGCCATTTTGGAACATTTCTTATGGCCACCGTCATCCGAAAAGGGAACTAGTCCCTTTTCCATTTTAATGGCGGTGGACATTTTTTACATTCTTTTTTCCCCGGCAGGGTGCGATTGGGGGTGGAGGCAGGTGGGCATGGGCTTTAACAGCCCGCAGCTCGGGCCTACCAAAGCTCCGGCTGGCAGGCCATTAAATCCATTTCCCTCTTCGTCATCCCAGTATTTATCTTTAAGGAACAAGCCTCAATGGCAGGACCATATCAAACTCATTTTAGTACTACCCCTCGAGGGAATATGACCCTCAATAAGCCACAATCCCAACGTCTGCTCAAAGAAACTGTCTGTTGCTGGGCTTTAGTGAACAATCGTTCCTGAGCCAGAAGTGCAGCCAGCCTGTGGGGCAGGTAGGGGTATGCACGCTTGGCTGTCTTTCTTGTTGCCCACCGAGCAAAGCAGTTAGGGTAGGATCTTCTTGGAATCCCTGCTGTAGCCACTGAGTATAAGCCTGATGTCGTGACAGGGAAGCCACACAGCGGCTTAGGATCAGAGAATCACTTTGATGACAGCATGAAGGTAATGATATGGGGGAGTGCTCTAGCAGGACTGAACGGCTCACCTTATGCACCAGGGCGTTTTCACAAAAATCCTGTGAAGGGAAGTCCATGATTAGAAAATCCAAAGGTATCCACCTCTCAGGGAAATGGGGGGTTCACACTAAGCACACTGTATACCCTGAGTATTTAATGCTCCCCGAATGATGGAAGCGGTAGCATGGAGATAACGGTCGACATTCTTGGGTAGAGATACACCTGTGCAAGCATGCAGAGAATGTAAACCTTTTCTGCAATGCAAATAGGTTATATTGTGTCTGCCTTCCCTTTAAAGGCCACATCAAGATGAATTCTCTCAAGAGTTAAGAAAAGGGGAAGCAGCTAGAGGAAAGAGAAGAGTCCTCGTACAGGACCTCTCAAGGCAAAAAAGGTTGAAAAATATAGCTATTGCGTTTCTGAAATAGTTTGAGGAAAAAGTTTTAAAAAAGCCTTAACGAAGCCTAGGGTGGAAGGTAGAGAAAGAGAGTGTCTTCCACTCTGTATTTCTTTTCCTCTTTTTTGTCCTCCATTTCAGAAACTTCTTGTTCGTCACCCAGTTGTCAAGTTCTGAAGATGATGAGGATCTCAAGGTCAAGTGCACCTGGACGAAGAGGACTATGATTTGATCCAGGCGGCTCAGATTATGGGATTCAATGAGGCTGATGGAGCGTTCCTGATTTGGCCCCAAAACCAGACAGTACATGAGAACTCCTGTGCCATTTTTTCCAGATGTAAAATAGAAGATGCCAATAGAAAGGAAGAAACCTGATCACACAGCAATGCTTCAGTGAATGGTAAACTTGTATCCCCTTAGAGAGGAAGAAAAAGCTTTACCAGATTCAGTGAAGGTGGATGAGCTACCTTCTATTCTGGAAGGTGCTTTTGTTTTTTTCTGAGAATGTTTCCAACATTGGTGAAGAATTTCCTCATGGATTTAAATTGGTCCATAAGGCATAGATGAGGGGATGGAGATTATGTCAGGCCTGTCGTTCCATCATGTAAGAGCACAGATATGTCTATGGTATACTCTATTCCAGCCAGGAATCATGTGCACATCAGGGATTGACACACTCTTGGCACCCAAAGGGCAATAGCTTTGGAGTTACATTTGGAAGGAAGACATTGTTTGGAGACACATTGGTGGAGAAAATGCAGAAAAGCTACAGGGAGAGTAAGCATGCAGATAAGATAAGAACGAAAGAGAAACCACACTCCAGGTTCAGACCAGCACGAGAGGCAACATCCAATGCTTCGCGAACACTTCTACCAGGTGGCCTTCTAAGATGGAAACATTTCAGAAAAAGGTTTTTAACAGTAAGAGGTCCTGACTATTTTGAAGGTCCTGACTATTACAGATTCCCCATGGGAGGAAGACTCCAGCAGTTTTATGATGTCTGGTCAAGACTATCCACAGATGTGTGGGCTACCAGATGAGTTTAGAATCCCTCAAATTCCATCAGGTCCTGTGTGGACGCCACTACCAGAGAACAAGGTAAAAAAGAAGGCTCTGGGGATGACAACACAGGAATTGCTGAAGGAGAAAGCAGTTTCCAGAGTCCTGGAAGTAATAAGAAAACCTGAGGCTCTACTCTAATTTTTTCATAGTTTCAAACCATCAAGCAAATGTAGATCGATTCTAGACTTTAAATCTTTGAATCATTTTGTGATCAAGAAGAGATTAAATATGGAAACCTTTCAAATAATCATACAGCCGAATGATCACCGAACTTGAAATGAGGCCTAATATGACAACCTTAGCCTAAATGAACCACCAGGGTGCTCAAGATTCTTTGGTTTGGCACAGTAGATGGCAGAAATTGGGACCTGCATGCAGACGATATACAGGGAGTGGAGAATGTAGTTGCAGACCAGTCAGTTAAGCAGGGGCTTTCCACATTCTCAGGATCTGTGTCTCAATTGTTTAGAATTCTAGATGATATTTAGAAGGTTTGGTGTTCCACTAAAAGACCAACTTGCATCCCCAGCCTCAAGTTGAGCAGCCTCTGCTAGAGATTCCAGTCTCTGGGGGCTTGGAGGATGGATGCATTGTCTTTCAGCTGGCCCATGCGTTTGATGTTTGCCTTTTGCCTCTCACCCGATTGCCCGATTCCCAGGGTGGTAGAAGGAGATGGTTCCTGATCCTACTGGAATTGGTGTTAGAAACACCATGGGTGATTCAGATGCAGGGATGGGGTTAATTCAGTGGTAATTAAGTGGTCAATATGGAGGTTGAGAGGAGGATGCTGGAGAAGCTAGGGGTGTCTAACCCAGTTGCCTCTTCATTTCAGATGTTTAGGAGGCCTTCAACACTAAAAGCTTATGAGAGGCACTGTGCAAAATTCTCTGCTTAGTGATTCTTGGATGGATTCTTCGGCTTTCGAATGTGCTAAACCGGAGATCGTACAATACCTACAGGAAGACCTAAAGAAAGGGTCTGTGGTGCTATCCTTAAGGGCTCAGTGGGCAGTAGTAAGGGCTTCAAGAAAACACTAGAAGGAATCTGAGGTGAAATGTTTGGTCAATTGTTTAATGAAAATGTTTCTCCGCTGAAGTCCTGTGGTTCATTCAGTATTCTCTCCATGGGATCTCACGCTCGATCTTAGGTCATTGCTGAAGCCTCCCTTTGAGCCCTTGAATATCATTCATGTTAAATATTCTAATCTCAAGACAATCTTCTTGATCGCTTTCACATCAGATCATAGATTAGGTTATACTGGGGCCTTGTTATTAAAGCCTCCCTTCCTTTTGATTCTGCCTGAGGCACTGGTTATAAGGTGGGACACTGCCGTTGTACCAAAGCTCATTTCTAAATTTCATAAATCTCAAGCTGAGGTTCTTCCCTCTTTCTTTCAAAACCAGAATCCCCCGGAGAAGGGCAATGGGCCCAGCTATGTTGTAAAGTATGCAGTCTTGGAATATCTATCTCGTACAACAAACATCAGATCAACCAACATAGTTAATCATTAGTAGATGGATTCATTTATTGATTTCTATGGCCAGGTGTTGTGCAAAGTGTCTTAGAGTAGTGCATGATAGCATTTGAGTGTGGGTGGGTGGCCGTGCCTTCGGCTAGGTTCCATAAGCATGGAGAGTGATATGTAACCATGTGTTCTGGCTGGTTTCTTGGTTGCGTAGATGCAGCTGAATTTAGAAGGGGTGAATTCAAAGCGTGGCTAAATTCTACACCTTGGCTATTTAAAATGCACCTAATATATATTGGCTACTCTCCAAAGTTCAGCTAGATTCAATAAATTGGCTACACTTTCAAATTTTAATGAGATTCAAATTATGGTACGTTTTTTTTATAACAATGTCTGCCCGTTTGTTTATCTCGATTGACATGGGTTTTAGGCTGATTTTTGTCAATAATTCATTTACTGTTCTCACAAGGATGAACTATATTTGAATTTGAAAATGATGATTTAATAATGGTAAAATATCTATATGTGTTATGTCTCTCTAATTGTTCTTACCAACAAGAAACCTGATTGGGTTTTATGGAAGATGATTGCATCTGTTTCTCTGACTGCACAATTTGAACTTGGTTAGAATATTAACACGATAAGCTACAACCTTTTTTTGGGATAATTTACATTTACTAATTTGTACTTTTTTGTTGAATATTTGTAGATATATGTAAAATGAAAATGAAAATGTATTCAGCGCACAGCCCCTGATGAAGAGATTGTATCTCGAAACGCGTTGGGCACTTATATTTGGAATAAATCATCTTTGAAAAAGAACAAAAAGACTTTGTGAATGATGTACTCAGGGTCATATCTGACCGATAGACCCTTAAAGAAGATAGTGACTTTAATTGTAATATTTACCTTTACTAAATACCTACTTCTACTATTCTAAAATTACTGGGCTACTCTAGCCATTGATAGTGTGCAGGGGACGGGAGTTCCCCAACTGGGAACTTGTGTTCTATTGTATTGACAACCCATATGCCAGGGCTGTTTCTTTTCTCCTCTGCACCTCAAACCAGTCTTACATTGATCTAAATTCATTTTTACCAAAATAACATCACACATTTGGAGTGCATGGTGTCCAAATTCGATAGGTTACACAACGGCAAAGCAAACAACAAATGAGAGCTGTTACGTATGCTCCTTAATACCCCACGCCTCGGATACTCCTAAAGTGCTGTTGCCAGAAGAGTCGCCTATTGCTGAGGCCCAATGTCTCCTTCATCTCGCATTGTGTAGAATAAAAAACACTTTTCAAGCGCACACTCTTTCATTTGAAATGCTCCAAAATGAGAAGACGTGCTACAGGAAACCGCAGGGGGTGATATGCCTAAAAGAGCCTTTTCTCATAATCAAAGGAACATTATTTTTGGACAATAAATGGCAAGAAGAGCAAATAACGTGCAAGGCAGAAGCACTGCGAGGACTGTCAGAAGAAAAATTGTAGTGGATCAAGAGAACATGCACCCCGACATAGACACCACATATCGCAAAACTCACATGGGTAACAGCCCTCGAAAAAACCATTCAAGTTATATTTGTATTTTATTGAATTTATATAGCCCTTTACTCCAAAGTGCTTTACTTGAGAACCAGTAACATACAGCAAGCATAAGATGAGAATTGAATCACAACTTGAAAACAGTAGAGGAACAATTTACAATATTGCATAGGTAAGGAGGGAGGGGAGGAGGGAGGGGAAGGGGTGTGCAAGGGAGTAGTAGATGTTAGAGGAGGTAAGAGCGGGGGAAGAGGCAATGCAAGAATGTGAGAGGAAGAAGAGAGGAAAAAGTGAGAATAGAAGAGAGCAGGGGGAAGGGAGGAAGGAGTTAGCTGGGATGGAGAGGGTAAGGAAGAACAGGAGTAAGAGGTGAGAGGAGAGGGGTAGGGAGGAGGAGAGGAAATGTGGGGTGTTAGGGAGGTGAGTGAAAGAGGTAAGATTTTAGAGAATAGCGAAAGGAAGGGTATGAGGGAGAAGAGCGGATGTGAAGGGGGAGGTGGTTCCAGGGGAAGGGAGCAAGGAGTTGGAAGGAGCGGAAGCGGGAGGGGGCGCAGGGTGGTGGAGGAGGAGAGAGTACAAAAAGATTAGCAGAGTGGAGAGAACAAGAAGGGGTATAGAGAGTAAGAAGGGAGGAGAGGTGGGGGGGCAAGACCATGGAGGGATTTGAAAACAAGACAGAGGAACTTGAATTTGAGCTGGGAGTGAAAAGAGAGCCAACGTAGAGAGGTGAGAGAGGAGGAGAAGGAATCAAGAGGGGAGAGAAGGCATAGGGAGTGGATGGCAGAGTGCTAGATGGATTTAAGAGGGAAGAGATGAGAGGAGGGGAGTCCAAAGAGAAGGGAGGAACAGTAGAAGAGCCTGGAGAAGATGAGGGAGGTAATTAAAAGTTTAGTAGTGTGAAAGGTAAGGAGGGGTCGAATTTTATGAATGTTGTAGAGGTGAAAGCGACAGGATTTGACAGTAAGAGAAATGTGGTGAGATAGTGAGAGGTGAGGGTCCATATGGAGACCAAGGTTACAGGCATGGGGAGAGATGGAGAGCTGGGGGGGGAAGAGAATGAAACAGGAAGGGGAGGGAGGAGGAACAGGGTTCCTCCTCCCTCCCCTATAGAGAAAAATCCTGTATGAGTTGTGTTTCTATGGAGAAGGAAGAACCCATTTGGGCACAAATAAGAACTGTAGTAAAACTCTAATCATCCCAGACATAAAAAAAAAGGCAGAGCTGCATTAATGGACACTTACTGGGTTTGTGGCAAACAGGCATACTTGCACCTTCCACAGTCCTGGAGGGGCACGTGCGCTCTGGCAACGCTGCATTCCGCTCTGATGGTGATACCAGAAAGTCATATCCAAGAGGGGAGGGGGCTGCCTACAACCAAGAATCTAGAGCCCCTACCAACAACTGAAGAACCCCCCATGTACACCCTCTCCGAGGGGCAGCTGCAAAGCACAGTGTCGCGAAAATGAAGATCATCCAACTACATCTCCAAAGCATCTTCTGAACTCCTGGAACGAATCCCTGATCAATTTCGGCTGTTCACATCTGCAGAGACATTCTTCGAGTCCATCGTCCCAAGCATCCAGGCACGGGCCAATGCAAAATAGCTCCAGATTACCCGTTGGGAGCTGATCCAACTGGCCAACCACACAGAAGAGGGGTTCAACGTGATGAAGTTGGAACTAAGAGCCCTGCAGCTGATGACCATGCAGAACAGGTATGTCCTAGACCTGTTGACAGCAATGGATGGAGGTGTTTTCCTGAAAAATTGGGAGCGCATGTTGCACGTTCATACCTTCTGCAGACGCGGACAATGGAACACTATCTCATGTTATAGCAGCCATGCACAACCTTGGTGAGCGTATGAAAGAAGAAGGACGGGTGCAGCCCAGCACTTGATTTGATAACATGTTTTCGTTGGTTCCGTCCTGGCTCGGGATGACTGTCAAACTATTGATACACACCATTGTGTATATTCTTTTAATTTTTTGTGTGTGCCAATTAGGCCTTAGGTGCTGCGCAAATGTGGTACCTAACCGTGCAATGATGATGGTGACAATGGGCCGTTCGAAAGGAGTGGTACAGATAACACACGAGGCACAAGTAAAAACAGGGGATGTCTCAGAGCCAAAATACAGAATGACAGCTATATACAATACCGGGTATATTGTAGACACATTGTATCACACAGCAATCAAGGCGCTGCGTGAATTGCAATGGAATGTTAAGGTTTGCGTGGACCTGGAGGGGGATGGGGGTTGTATCTAAATGGCCTGCACCCCTGAAGTGTATACCTGGGCAGCGGAGAGCCGTGCGGCTGTATGCAGGGCATTGAGGCCAGGTAAGGGAACACCCACATGGGATGAAGCAATAGCGGAAGAGAATGAGCGCAAAACGTTAGGAGAACTGCAATATTTGTTACTTAAGTAACAAAAGGGGTAATGTGCGGGAGGAAAGATAATTTAGCCCCCTTCCCTCCATTCCCGTCCCCGCACACACACTATGCTCGTTCCACGGCTGGCCATGCGCCTCTAGCCAAAGGTGCCGGACAGCCTCGGGACAACACAGACAGGTGCACATCTACAGGAGGGATGACTACTGACTCCATTCTGTATGAATATCGACTCAATTTTGTATCAGCTCTAATAGGTCTCACAGAAATGGCAGCCTGCAGGCCCGCACCTCTCCCCAGGGTGCGCGCACAGTTATCCAGCTACTCCCTTCCTCCCCCCTTCCCTCTGGTGTCTCTGCAACTGTACTGTTCTCACAGAATGCTGGGCTTGAAAGGCTACAAACAGAACACTGTATCTCTTGCCTTCCTCCTTACATCACTGACCTGTGAATGACCGGGGAAAGGCCTGGTCCTGGAAAAAACCCATCCATCTCCACAAGCCTGCTCTGCACATGCAGACTACACTCAGAGGATATACTACTCAAACAACCTCTAACCTCACCTCCTATTTGATGTAACAGATGCCTGCCCCAGGACAGTGAGCCACTCAGATCCACCCCATCACTAATTCCGTGTCCATATATTCTATCCTGTATTTAAGTATGACAAAGCTGCCTTCATGAGATCTAAAAGGATGTTTTATGAAAGTGTTAGCTGACTGATTATAGCAGATAAGATATTCAAGCCCACGTACCCTTGTCTCACAATGCAGGTCAACTACCTTCACATAATATATATATGCATGCAAGATGTTAGATGTTAGAGGAATTATGTGTCATGATGCAATATGTATGGCTCACAAGGCAGATGTAACAAGAACAATTTTGTTGTAGTCTGAACATTATTAGACATCTGTAACATATACATATATTCAATGAAAAAACGTAGTTAAGGAGACGTTATGGTTAAGTTGCACTAATAAAAACCTATGAAATTCAATGGAAAAACATTGTTACAGGGACGTTATGGTTATAGGTAAAACCAAAAAACCTCAGAAATTCGCCAGTTATGGTAAGCTAAGTAACCACAACTCGCACCACCACCATGAACTGCTAAGACTAACACCCAGGACATCAAAGATGACATCACAAATGTCATTGATGACATCACCATGCACCGCCACACCAAATCCAATGACCGCAATGCTCTCAGAAAGGTTGTTCCTTTTTCAGCAAGTAGTAAACTGTCTTCCTCCACCTCATCTTCCTCAACAAATACTGTAACCACACAACCTGATGTATGTGGGCTTTGGTGCATTATCAATAAATAAATATATAAGGAGGTCTACGGACCATTATCGTCCATTTCAGCCCCTGAAATGGAGGATAAAGGCCATTAGCACCCCTGGTTCCCAAAGCGGGAACCCAGGGTGCTAAAATATAGATTTTTCTTCCTATAGCGGGACCCCTGTGGCCTCCCGTTGTAGAAAGGAAAACCCTTTTCCAAGACAGCCAACATGGAAAGAGAAGGCGGGGCTCCGTACAAAGCCCCTCTTCCCTTGCCTTGGCAGTCTGAAAAACCCTATGAGCATATTACCACAAGCACTTTTTTTCCCTTTCAAACCTATCCTACCTTCTAATAACTTTGCCACATAGCCAGTCTCAGGTATACATAGCCACTTTAACACAATTTTTCGTCCCTAGCAGTCATGACCAGTAGGCAGATTGTCCGTATCATGACCTTATGCCATGACCCAGACAATCTGGCTACTGCCCACGGCCAGAGGCTATACCTCAGTCACCAAAGTTATATGACTATTTTTTGTACTTACATTATGACACTTGTCAAAAAATAAAACACAGGCTATACCTCAGTCACCAAAGTTATATGACTATTTTTTGTACCTACATTATGACACTTGTCAAAAAATAAAACACGGGCACATTTGCAAAACCATGCTTTAATGTCCTTAACAGTGCTCCTCACAAGTTTGCTTGAAATCCGCCCATGTTTTATTTTTTTTAAAGTATCAAAATGTACGTACATACAATAGTCACATAACTTAGCCCCCACTTGACAAAATCCATTCAGTCTTTACACAAACATTGAAGATTGGGTCTATAATCTTTCTCAAAACTTTTGTCCACATTCGTCAAATAGCAGCAAAGTTATAAACCATCTAAAAATGTTGAGACCCCCCTCTAATTTCGCTCCCTCTTCTGAAAATCCCACCAAACTTTAGAAAACCATTTATATCTAGATCCAAAATCATTTTGCCAAATGTTGCACAGATTCGTCAAATGACACCACATTTATATGCCTTTACGATATTTAGGGACCCCCGTCTAATTTTGCCCCCTCTTGACAGAATCCCACAAAACTTTGCAAAACCATTCAGGATTAGTTCTAGAATAAAATCCCAAATTACATGCAGTTTCATTGAGTGGCGCAAAAGTTATAAGCCATCCTAAAACTGCTTTTCCACAACCCTGTAATGCAGAAATAGGTACAGATGTCCTAGGACATCTGAAGTGTCTGCGAACATCACAGGACGGGCCCAGGACATCTGGAGTGTTCGTGGACTTTCGGGGGGGGGGGTGAAACAACCCATTTTTTGGCTTTTTATGGCCATATCCAATCCAATCCTCATCCCCGCCACATCCCCAGAGATTGTTTGTTGAGTTTGACAAGTGCAATGCTGCATTTTTTAAATGTTTTCACTGCGCTGTGCGCGGACCCCAAACACAAAGTCTGCGAATCTAAGATGGCAGTCGTTTCAGGAAAACCGATGCATTTCACGTTTTCCCACCACCCAATCAGCGGCTGCGTCCTGATGTCTTCAAATGATCTGCCCAATCAGTGGCCAGCCCGCGGAACGAACAGAGAAATGAGTCCGCAGAACGGACATAGATATCACAAATTCTTTTGCCTTCCGTTTTGGTCATTTAAAAAAAAAACTACTGGACGGAATTACACCAAATTAAGTAAAGCACGCTTTCGGGACCGGGCCGCTGCTCCTGCCACACATTTGGTGAAAATCCATCCAGCAGTTTGGGCTGTAGGTGCGACAGACATTTTTTCCCATATGTCTATTGGAAAAAAAGAAATTTTGGGACTCCCCCTATAACGTTACCCTCCCCCACTTGACCAAACCTTACCAAACTTTGCAAAGAAATTCGGATTGGGCCATATACTATTTTCTGCAAAATTTGGTGATGATTCGTCCAGGGGGAGCAAAGTTATAAGCCACCCAAAAAGTGCTCTTCCTATGGGTTCAGCAACTGAACCATAACTACATGGCCCATGTACAGTCCTAGTAATAACCAACCCCCAACTCACCATATCATGTACAGAGGAGGCCATGCAAAACTTGTTAAAATCCCATTCCGTGTATCTTTAATTCCATTATCTGAATTAGGCCACCCTATGGTAACTGCAAGGGTATCTCTCCCCTCAGCAGCACCGCGCACGGTGAGCATACAGGCCCCCACCTTTTCCATCCTCATGACTGTGCTGCCAAAGGCCCATTTCTCACGGATGTCTAAGTGCAACAAGTGTATCCTTTCATCCTTCCACTGGGTCCGCACTGAGCTATCACCCCCCTGCCTCCTGACAGAGATGACCGCCACACCTCCCACCTGACCAGTTAGCAATGTATAAAATACAACATGTGAAATATATGGTCTTCTCCCCAACTGTCGAAATGCATCTGAATGTCATTTAGTGTATACTTTGAAGTAATGTTTAGATTAGAGAGCTAGCATTAATCACATCATCCAGAGCCACATGACCTTTACCTCGCGCTGACCAGCCCAGCTGATTCATGTGATGTCTGCCTTCCCACCAAACAGCCATCCAATCGCATGTAAGCAGCCTATGAGGAGATATACTGGACCTGCGGGTCAACCAATTGAAATGTAACTTGTGTACTGTATATGTTTCATCACTAATGACTCTGCAACCCTTCTTAATGCAATTACAGTGTAAAGTTTGGCAGAGTGCTCTCAGAGTATGCATAGTCCTCTGTGTGCCCTATTTGATAAACTTCATCTCTTAACTTCACTCGCACTTGGTCCTGGTCTCATTCCCTACCGGGGTGTGTCCGTTGTTGACTCTCATTGGGGAGATTGTATTGTATTTTGGGGATTGCTCACTTTCACTAGATACTCTGCTTTCAATATCTCTGGAGTTACTATTAAGACCAGTCCGTGGGTCAAGACCCTTGGCGCATATCTTGACGCTAATCTAAATATGAATAAACACGTCACCCAGCTGTAGGCCTTGTGTGCCTATACGACATGCCTTATCAGGCAAATTAAACTTTTTTGTCTAACTCTAACTCTGCAGCCCTCTTTGTTGCTCTGGTCAAGTCCAAACTCGACTATGGCAATAGCCTATTGGCTGGCACTTCTCAGTCTAACCTGGTCTCCTTACAGGTTGTGCAAAACAATGCAGTTCGAGCTTTATGTGGTATCTCGAGAAAGAACCACGTTACTGAAACTCGTAACGCTTTACTCTGGCTTCCTGTTAAGCACTGCATTACTTATAAGGTGCTATTCCTTACCTATAGGTGCCCAACTTATAATGTGCCATCCTATTTGAAAGCAAGGATTCAAATTCCTCCTCCGTCTTGCTCTGTACAGTCCAGTGACTCTAACAACCTTGAGCAGTCACGATACAAGCTTACTCGCTTTAGAGGCACACGTTTCGGTTCTGTTGCTCCGCGCTTGTGCAATTCTCTCCCTGTCTATCTATGCATCTGCTCTGAGTTTTCTTCTTTTAGGAAATCTCTCAAAACATTTCTTTTTATCTCCAATGATTAGAGCTCTTTAGTTTTCTGGATTTCCCTCTGATATTTCTCCATGGCTCTTCTCCGCCTGGTGTTGCTATTACTTGCTGCACACTGAGCACTATGGGCGAGTTGTGCCATAAAAGCGTTAATTACCCTTTACATTAAAAGAGTCTCCAACAATTCCAGTCATGTGTGTAAGGCATGGACCTATCACGAGCACTGTGTTTGTTCAAGGGGATGGGGGGGAAGTGGGTCTGTGAAGGTGTTCAGTGAACCAATCCAGAGGAGGCCAAAACATGGGGAGAACACCAATAAATCAAAGAGAAAGCCAAGATGGAGAGTGCTTACCCACGAAGAAGGCTCTTCTTCAGGAGCTTTATGCGAAATGGGCATACAGTTACCCAGGCACAGAGAAAGATCTCTGAGCCTCCAACAATTTTGGACATGTGTGTGACACACGGACCGATCACAAGCACTGTGGGCTGTCAGGGGAACAAGAGAGGTGGGCCTGTGAAGATGCTCAGTGCACCAATCCAAAAGAGGACAAAACACAGGGAGAACACCAATCATCAAAGAAAAAGCTAAGATGGCGAGTGCTTACCTACGAGGTAGGTGGTGCTTCATGAGTGCTGTGCAACAATCATCCCCACTCAGGAACTGAGACTGACATGTTTATGAAAGGTGTGGTAATGGCAATTTAGTGAATTTGACTATCTGCAACAACATTGGGACCTGTTAAGTCACTGAATGATGGTTTCATAATGGTATGTCATCATGGCATTTGTTGGGGTTGGGACCGACTGCACTGCTGCTTGATCCTCAACAATGGGTGCATGTACGTGTTGCATGTATTCATGTTGGAGTGTCAGGGGTGCATGTTGCTGTGGTTGGATGGAGATGTGCATATGGTGCTATGGACACATGTGGCCAGGTGCCCTTTCCATGGTCCTACCTGCAGGATACACTTGGGTCACTGCTTCATTGGTATTGTGATGTGCAATGAGTTGCTGCCATGTGTATGTGCCGACACAAAAATGTACTATATTTACATGTGCGTATCTCATCATTGTGACTAGTCATTTTGCTTTCACTTGTGAGACTGGATTCATTCTGATTTCAGAACACGGGCCTGTATGTGTGAAGCAGTTGCTTGTTCACTCACGATGACAGCATGCTACTGATACTATTGAGGAGAATATAAATGCAGTGGCACTTTTGACTAATTCCTATGTTCTTTGTTCTCTTTTCCACAGTTGCTGCAGCTGGAGAAGAGCATTCAAACTGTGCTTTGGAGCTACAACCCAGGGAAAAGGCCGACAGACACAGGTGCAGACCCCGGCATGCCCCGTTGTTTCCATCTCTTGTCAGGGCTATATGCCTGGGGAGCCTCCCATACATCGGGCAATGCTGCTAAGTAGGAGTCTCAGGATTCCATCATTGTGGTGGACACCTTGGCAACAGTGGGACAGGGTGGTGATGACATTGCCAAACAGGGGCCCCAAGCCATGGAGACCTCATTTGAGGTATCTGGGTTGATGGAGGAGGAGGCCATTTCAAGCATGCCCACTGTGTCAGTTGGGGGTTCACAGGGGATATGCAGACTGCACACCTGGCCCTGATACAGGAGGCTGTGCCATTCACCATGGAGGGCTCAGCACAACCTACTGTCTCAGGACCATGTGCTGCAGCACTACCCACCTTCACTGATGCCTCCACCCAGAAAGAGACTGCACTTCTGGCCGATCAGGCCATCCAGGATGCAGTGCTGCCACTGCTGATGGGTGGCTTGAGATGGCAGGCATCGGTGTGCGATGCTCTGCAAGCATCTCATGATGCGCTTGTAGAGCATTACAGACAGATGGGCTGCCTCTTGTCACAACTGGCAGCAGCACTGTTTTCCGGTGCTTTCTGTGGACATGCTACTGCAATGGTCCCCTCCTCCTCATGTGTGCCCCAGTCATGCTCAACTGAGGTCTCCATGCCAACTACCACCATGGCCCCCTGGTCTCCTGTCCCATCATTGTTCAGTCTGGATGTGCTTGTGTCCCTGGTGAAGGTGGAAGTTCATGCCATGGCAAATGAGGTGGTCACTGAGCCTCCCCAGGAACCTACAAGTGAACAGGCTCTGGAGAAGAATACCAGGTATTTGAGGGCAGTGCAGGTGCTGTACTGTTCTGACGCAGATTGTCATCCATTCAGAATGAGTACCTATGCTGCAGACACATTGGGCCTCATTACGACCCGGGCGGTAAGGGAACAACGATACCGGTAAAGAATTACCGGCATCGCTTACCGCTCCGGACGATCATGACCCGCCAATCCGATATTAGTGGCACCGTAATTAACGGTGCCTCTAATAGCAGGAAAGGCGCGCGGGCACGCGACCCTCCATGTCGGCAATACCGGCATGGCATAAACAGGAGGACATCACAAGTCAGGCGGCCATGCAAATACCGGCCCACTGGAGGCCGAAAAGTACCTTACCGGTATGGAGCAAATACCGGCATAGCGGACCACCCATAAACGGCCATGTGCAGTGTTCCCAACTGCCACAGGTGCACACAATCAGCAAAGGTGGAGGAAATATAAACTGGGCCAGCACAAAAGGAGCACACCCCACCCCTTCCCACACCCAGTCACACACCAAAATGATTCCCATACTACCAGCAATGCTGGGGCTGGAGGACATGATTGCAGTGGAACTTCAGCTACAACAAAACAACAACAGGTAGCACAGAGGAGACACAGGAGGAGAATGAGGGTTAGGCAGGCCCAGCATGCCCCACCAGTGCAGCCAGTGGTACCACGCAGGCAGCCCCCAATCCCTCGCATCAGAGCCAGTCCATACAACCTAACCCCTGAGCAGATCCACACCCTGTACTGTCTGGACCGGGACACCATCACCACCATTGTGGACATGATACATGACGACATTGTCAGCCTGATTGAAACACGATGAAGCTCGGGGAACGTTTTGTACAGTCAGTCTTGGACCGCCGTGACTTGATGCAACATAACAGTATTACAGTGTCACAATGGTGCGTGCAGGAAAACGAAGACACAGAGTTCCCCCACTTCGTTTGTTAGAAGTGAAAAAGGAGATTTCTGCACCCATCTATTACTGCGCCACAGTGGAGTTTAGGTATCAAACAAAGCTAGTTTTTCTTAGTTCATCATATATTTATTGGTGGCCCATATAGATGACACGTGTTTCGGCACCCTAAATGTGCCTTTTTCAAATCTGGGCATTAAAGATTGTTTGATATACTTTATACAAGAAAGAAAAAAATAATCAAATTCAGTAACATATAGATAGAACAGATTCCCAGGAGTTCCCAAAAACCAATATACATATCAATCATATTGGCCAACATATGATCCGATTGAATCAGCATTTCAAAGGACATAATCAGTCACAAAATTGTTTCCACACAATGAGATTAAGAGAAAACATGTGTAAATACATAAAAACATAATAACATAAGACATACCATCATGGCGCCCAGTTACGGTGATGGGACATAAGGAAATGCCGGGGAAGTGGGAGGGAAGGTGGGAAGCGTCGTGGTAGAACAAGACAAAATAACAGAAATGAAAATAGAATTAGTGTAAATTTCAATTGTTAGTGTAATTTAGTATACATCCGCCTCCAGATAGGGCTTACCTATCATCTGAGTACAAAAAAGCTCTCTGATGTCGTGTTGTCAAAAAGAGTCCTATCAGACTCATAAGCGTTGCGAGCACTTAAAAAAGAAGAAAGGTGGGAGAATGCATTATTTTCCCATGCATGATGCAGTGTTTAGGTCATGATTATATTGCATCAGGATTCGGATGTCCGCCGTTCCTACTATTGATTCAGATTGATTTCTTAATTCTTCATACTATACAAGGCGACCTGGCCATATTACTAGCAAAAAACCTGCCTGTTTATTGCGGACCTATTTGTGATTGGAAAGTTAGATGGGTGGGCTTCCGCTGCCATCTAGGGCTTACCTTGAAAATCTAGTTTCTAGCTTCACGTGTCGGGTTCTACTGAGAGCCCTCTCAGGCGGCCGTGAATCGTATATGTGGTGTTGCCTCGGCAACTTGGTTGTCCTACTTTCATTTCAGTCTTGGTGCGGCTGTTGACCATGTTTTGGGATACATGTCTCCCTAAAGGTCTAAATTGCGTTTTACCACATTGTATCATTTAAAATATAAGAGTACAATATAACCAAATGCCGTTCCTGTTCATTTAGATATTTGTTGAAAAAAGACGAACCATGGGTGCTTGGTTGGAAAAACAAAATGGCTAAATGTAGTAATACTGACAGTGCCACGTGTACTTGGGAGGCCACGCTCCCAGAGATACATGGGAAATGTAGTGTTACACAACGGGGGAGGCGAGTTTATCCACTTCCAATTCGTACATCTGGCTCCAAAAATAGTCTTTAAATCCACTGGCGTTTTTTTCGAAATCCGTGATCCCATCTCAGGGGTTGTTTATACAAGCTTTCTTATTTATTTAATTTAAAAACTTATTTGTGCACACTATCGAGGTCATCATTCCAATAATGTTGCTCAATGCCTTGTGGGAAATGTAGTGTCATGTATATATGTGCAGGCACAGCTTGTAACCCCTTAGGGCACTTAGATTTTCGTCTCAGTAAATACAAACTATCGAGTTAGTAATTCCAATATTATTGCCTAATGTCTTCTGGGAATTGTAGTGTCACATATATATATAAACAATGCAGTTTATAACCTTTGGGGCACTTGTAATCTAGTAATTACAAAGAATGCAATATATAACGTTTGAGGAATATATTACAAATATATCAGATTCTTGATTCCATGTTGTTACTCAATACCTTACAAGAAATGTAGTGTCATATGTATATGTATAAGTGCAGCTGGAAACCTTTAGGGCACTTGTATTTATATCTATGCACTACAGTTAGTACAAACAAATTTGGACATTTTTTTTCTTCAGTTTTTACAGTTCTTACAGAAAATTGGACATTTCATTATCTGTGCTCAAACCGGTTTCTATACATCTGAAGTAGTTTATAAGTTTAGCTTCTTCCTGAAGCAACTCTTGATTTCCCACCCTGCATCCCAGGGTCACCTTTTTAAGTCCAATGAATTTAATGTTTTGTTTATGCTCCATCTGGTGAAGCCTCTGCCAATGTTCAGCTAGTGGCAGATATCTGTCTTGGCTTCCGATAGCTGCTAAGTGTTCCTGAATCCTGGTGCGAAGTTCCCGGATCGTACTTCCAATATATATTTTTCCGCAAGTGCATATGATAGCATATATCACGTACTTAGTACGGCAATTGATCTGTTCTCTTATTTGCATCTGGATTCCATTATTATTTTTGAAGTTATCTGTCATAGTAACTGCATGTTTATTATATTGAACACGTTCCACATTTCCTGAATCCTGGTCGAGATTCTTGGAGCCAAGTGCCTGGCGTTTCTTTGTTGTCGTCGGGTAATAATGAAGGGCTAAGGCTCAATTTCAAAGTTCTTGCTCTTCTGTAAACTAATGAAGGGTAGTCCTGAATAAATGTTCCTATATGAGGATCCAGTTTAAGAAGTTCCCAATGTCTCTTAAGGGTCTTCTTAATCAAATGGTTGTTAGCACAGTAGGTTGTGATAAATTGAACCTTGTTGTCTTGGGTTGGTCTGTCTTGCTGTCTAAGCTTTTGCGACCTTGGTGTCTGTTGCGCTTTGTTATAGGCTGTTAGAATGCTTGCTCTGGAGTAACCTCTGGCTTCAAATCTTGTAGACAAAGTTTCACATTCTTTCTTAAAGCTACTTTGTTCATAACAGTTCCTCCTTGCTCTGATGTACTCTCCCTTGGGGATGTTCCGAATTACGGGTTCATAATGACAACTAGTAGCATGTAATGTGGAGTTCACTTCTGTACTTTTACGGTATGTTCTGGTTTCGAGATGATCTCCTGATACATAGATTGTCAAATCCAAGAAGTTGATCTCTGTATTGCGGTATTCTCCTGTAAATTCAATACCTAAGTAGTTATTGTTAATTTCTTGTCTGAAAAGTTCCAGTTCTTGTGGTGTGCCTTTCCATATGAACAAAACATCGTCAATATAACGGGTCCATTTAACAACATGTTGGCTGTATGTCTTTAAAATTCGTAATACCTCGAACATGCCCATCACCAGGTTTGCTAGGGCTGGTGCATACTTCACACCCATGGCTACCCCATGTTTTTGCTTGAAGAAGGTGTTATTGAATGTAAAAATACTGTTGTCCAATGTAGCCATGAGCATTTCTTTGAGCATACAAACGAACGGGAAATGCGATGCTGATTCTTGTTTGAATGTGTAGTCAATTGTGTCTAGGGCAAGGTCGTGACCAATGGAAGTATAAAGGGCCCTAACGTCCCATGTTGCTAGATAATAAGTTGGATGCCAGTATATACTTTCAATAATGTTTATTGCTGCAGTCGAATCCTTGAGGTATGCTTGTACCATTTTTACCTTGGGTCTTAGTATATTGTCAATATACTCAGAAATAGATTCTGTGGCCCAGCCTATTCCGCTCAGTATGGGTCTGCCTTCCAGGATGGTTAAAAACGGTTTGCGTACCTCCTGGGAATCTGTTCTATCTATATGTTACTGAATTTGATTATTTTTTTCTTTCTTTTATAAAGTATATCAAACAATCTTTAATGCCCAGATTTGAAAAAGGCACATTTAGGGTGCCAAAACACGTGTCATCTATATGGGCCACCAATAAATATATGATGAACTAAGAAAAACTAGCTTTGTTTGATGCCTGAACTCCACTGTGGCGCAGTAATAGATGGGTGCAGAAATCTCTTTTTTCTGGTTGAAACACACACTGCCATCCCACCCCTACTGAAGGTAGTGTCTGTGCTCCACTTCCTGGCCACAGGCACCTACCAGCACACAGTGGGGCACATGCATGGCATATCACAACCATTATTCTTACGTACTCGGAACCAAGTGCTTGATGCCCTCCTGAAGCACACAGGCAACCACATTTACTTTCCACGGACTGCCCAGGAGATCTCAAACACCAAAGGTGGTTTCCATTCACTAGCCGGCATCCCTGGTTCCATTGGCCATCGACTGCACCCATGTGGAATTGGTGGTCCCACATGCCATGGAGGTAGCGTACCGCAACCGTAAGTTATACCACACCATCAACATGGTATGTGACTCAAACAAGATCATCACACATTGTTGTGCCCGATTCCACGGATCAACCCATGATTCAATGGTCGTGCAGAACTCCACGATACCACGCTACATGGAGCAACATGCAGGGCAGAGATCCTGGCTTCTCGGTGAGTTGCATGTTAGGCTCATGGAAATGCGATGTGGGTAGGTGATTGGGGAGAGATGCATACTTCACCTGGCTGAGATGGGGGGGAGAGATGCATACTTCACCTGGCTGAGATGGGGGGGAGAGATGCATACTTCACCTGGCTGAGATGTGGGGGGGAGATGCATACTTCACCTGGCTGTGAGTGCCTGAGAGAATGGACCATGCTCATACCCCAAAGCAGGCCAGACCGGACCTGACACCTGACCACATAATACATGATGTATGCAGCCCTACCATGTGAATGATGCAGTGTCACAACCATTCCAAAGCCATCTACATGTGCACTGTAGACAATCAGACCGTATCCCCTGCAACACAATGCAGCTATAAGCAATTAGTATGGCCAATACACAGCAACAAATACCATCAACAGAAAGGACTGTCCTCTATTACTGTGTACAAAGGAGTTACATGAGGGTCAAATGCATTAATACACCAATACACTGACAGAGAGGTCCAACAAAACTGCATGTCACCATTTGTTGTGCATAGTGAGATCATCATGAGGCTGCCATCAACGGTGACAGGATGAAAGCATACAAATGACTGCACATCAGCCAGATCCTGGTAACAACCGGCGTGGACAAACACAGTGCATGAGCACTCACAAGGAACAGGACCCCCTTGCGCCCACTAGACGATGGCACGCACACCTGTCCATAAGTGGAATACACACATAGCAGTAACATCGTGTGTATCTATTCATGCATGGAAATGTGGTTGCAATCAGGAAATAAATGCATGCCATGGTGTCATTGATACAGGTCCCATATGATGTGATGACCTACACATATACATTGTTGCCCATATGCAGGTGATGCAGGCTGTCCCCTGAAGAGGTGGCTCCTTACCCCAGTCCGGAACCCACCGAACAGGCACGAGGAGGACTACACTTGTGCGCATACATGTACCCGTGTGGTGATTGAGCAGACATTTGGCCTCTTGAAGGCACGGTATCGCTGCCTCAGCAGGTCTGGTGGTGCACTCCTGTACCGCCATGAGAAGGTGGCCAAGATCGTCATGGCATGTGTCATGCTACACAATATGTGCATCAGACGGAATGTGCCTATGCCCCCTGACGCTGAACTGCAGCCACCTGACAATGAGGATGAGGAGGGTGGAGATGGGGCTGCACTTCAGGGAGGCAGCGATGCACAGGAGGGACGTGCCATGCATCAGACTCTGATCAAGCAATGTTTCTAGCACACATGGACGGGGAGTGTGACATGGAGGTGGCACTCAGGGCACTAGGTGTGTCAGGGACATGGACACTGTAGACTGCTCACCAATAAAGCACATGTACGCAATAAGCAATGTCCGCACATGTGAATTATGATTTCCCAACAGGTGTATTTATGAAATATAACAAAGTGCACAAGCCCTCCACCCCACACACCCTCTCCCCCCTCCCCCCTCAACTTCCCCACACACCCTCTCCCCCTCCCCCCTCAACCCCCCCACACACCCTCTCCCCCCTCCCCCCTCAACTCCCCCACACACCCTCTCCCCCCTCAACTCTCCCACATACCCTCTCTCCCCTCCCCCCTCAACTCCCCCACACACTCTCTCCCCCCTCCACCCTCAACTCCCCCACACACCCTCTCCCCCTCCCCCCTCAACTCCTCCACACGCCCTCTCCCCCCCTCAACTCTCCCACACACCCTCTCCCCCCTCCCCCCTCAACTCCCCCACACACTCTCTCCCCCCTCCACCCTCAACTCCCCCACACACCCTCTCCCCCCTCCCCCCTCAACTCCCCCACACACACTCTCCCACCCCCCCCTTGACTTCCCCACACATGGTGTGCAGTAGCGTGCAACATTAGTCCACATGGCACCAGTATGCCTGGCTGTACCTACAGCCCTCCCTCTCCTCCAGCACCAGGTGCACCCCTGCCTGATCTGCGCAGGCTCTGGGCAGACCTACGCACGGGCTGGTCCTGGCTGAACTTGCATTCGAAGATGTCCCAGGTTGTTCTGGCAACTGTGGTGGACGCATGGCCTGCATTGCTGCCACCATTTCTGAGAGGACGTGCCGCACTGCTGCCAGTTCGGCGCAAATGTCCTTCGAGGAGGTCTCGATTGCTGTTTTCAGGGATGCAGCACATTCCCTAATGTCATCCCTTGCCCGGCCACATTCCGTTATATGCTGCGTCAACAGCCCTGTGAGCTCCTCCTGGCGCCTCTGAATAGCCCTTATCCCCTCTTGGCTGGTTGGAACTGGGGTGGATGTGTGAGGAGTTTCCACCATGCTTCGTTCATCATGCACCGTGGGCATGCGGCTGGCACTTGCAGGCCATGAATCACCAGGTGACAGCCCGTGCATGCTGCTGTTCTGCAAGATGCATGGGGATATTTGTGGTGAGAGCAGGGGGCCTGTGGCGGGTGTTGCGCCATGTAGCTGAACGTCTGCCTCATCATCCGATATGGCTGCTGTGACAGCTGTCTCACTCACTGCGCTGCTGGCAGCCGATGCTGTGCGTTCTGCCACTGCCTCCTGGGTGATGGTGGCTGGTGTGGGTGCTGTTGTAGGGGCCGTAATGCACATTGGTGCTGTGGCCTCTGGGGTTTTCTTGGCCTTCCGCAGTGGTGCAGGTTGGCCTCTACCCCTTGAAGTCGAGGGGCGATGTTTTCCCTCCTCGCCCCTGGCCTTCTTTTGTGGTGTGGCATCTTCCTCCCTGGTGTCCTCGTCACCGCTGTCTGAATGCGTGCCTGTCGGGGACCAATAGAGGGAGAGGGTTAGTGATGGGCCTACAGGCATCGGGCATGCATTGGGGTGGCTACATTCATATGGAATGGCAGATGATTGACATTGGGAGAGTGACATGCGGGTTGCTTGGCTTTTAGGTGGGTGATGCATGGAGGCGCCTGGGTTGAAACACATATGGGGTGCATTATTCATGTGGACAAGATGATGCTGTGCACTGCCTGTAGGCAGTCTTGTACATATGTGTCTGGTGGACCCTGCTCTACATCATTGCACTGTCAGTTCAGGTGGACATCATCGTGGTGGTATTAGCATTGTTTCATTTGGGACACCTACCTGCATCGGCTGATGATGGGGCTCCTCGCTCCATGTCCCCCACTCCCTCAATTGCCTCCGTCCCTATGGTGCTGGCGCATATCTCCTCCCATGGTTGCAACTTGATGGGGGACTCCGCACCTCTGCCTGTCACCATCCCCAGGTTGCTGTTGGCGGAGAGGATGCTCTGCACACATAAATTCAGATCGTCCCAGCGCTTATGGCAATCTTTGGGAGTGCGCGGTGTGGTGCCAACGGCACTTTTTTTCTGGGCGACCTCGGTCCATATCTGTTTTTTGTGCTGCACTGCAGGGCGGGACATGTCGGAGGAAAACACAACATCGGCATGTTCCTGCAGGGTCTCTGCCTGCATGGTCAACTCCCCTCAGGAGAAGCGCTCCTTGCGCAGGCAATCTGTGGTTTTTTTAACAGCTTTCGGCATGGTGAGATGCAGCAGGTAGTGTTGGAGGTGTGGCAGAGTTCTGGGGGTCAGATGGCTCTTGGTAGTGGTGGATGGCAATGGATTGTGTTTTTAAAGATGGCCGCCGTGCTCTTTCCCGTTCCTGTGCGATAACGCTACTTCCTGTTCCGCTTATTAGCGGTCACCGCTAATGCCAATGGCTTGGATGCCGGAGGAGCTATTTGCACTATGTGCGATGCCGGAAAGGGGGATTTTTCGCCCTTTTATGGCATGGCAGTGGGGTCATTACTGGCATGGTGCAAAGCTGGTGCCCGCGTACTCGTAATAGGCGGCTTTTAGCTGTCTATTGCCAGCACGGACACGGTACTTGCGCCATGCCGGAATGACCAGCACTTACCGCCGGGGCCATAATGAGGCCCATTGACAGGCAGCAGGAGATGGTGACAGTAAGGAGGCAAATCCTGTATGGCATTGCCAGAAGGAGGAGGCAAGGAGTCACACACATGGTGCAAATGAAGCAGGAGGCCCAACAGAGCCTGCAGGCTCTAATGTTGGCCCAGTTGCATTCTGTGAGGCAGCATGGGGAAGAGAGGCAGTGGCACATGAGACGGCAATAGCCAGGGTCAGGGCCAAGGTTGAGGAGAGGATGGCCCAGATGCGGGGATGCCATAATTGAGGATTCTTGCAGGGAAGCAGAGGAGATTGAGCGTGTTATAATGGAGGCCCTGCAGGCCCTCCCGTAAACAATGGAGGCCTGCCTGCAGGAGGCGAAGGAAGTGGGCTGTGAATCGGCCTTAGCTGAAGCATTGTCAGAGATAGGCATAGACTAGCCCGCTGACTCCTCTATATAGTTCACTAGTTGTAGGTTTTGTCTTGTAATATTTATTTTTTCAGTGACTATTGTTTGCATTATTGTAAATTGTTTTGCATTAACATTGTTTAATTTTGTTATTGACACCACCATTTGCCATCTCTTTCTAGCATGTGCACCTTCTGTTTGTACATGGTCTCCAACTAGGTATGTTCTATGGCTGTCATGTGTGTTTAGGGCACACTCTGTGGGTCATGTTGCTATTGAACTATTTGCTGGGGGACATGTGTACATGCTTCATGTGAGTGTGTTTATTTTGATGCTTTCATGGGCAATGTACATATGTGGACAATGGTAGATACGAGAAGATGCCCTATTTGGAGTTGCACCTGTTTGACATCTTTGCCATTCACATCTCTTGTTTAGCTCCTTTCGTGCTCCCTGGAACAACTTGTTAATAGTTTACCACAACCTCTTCAAAGAGCCATGGTACAAATGAACAAGCCTACCATGCTCCTAGCAATAGAAACTGCTCAAAATCATGCAGAAGCCAATAAAAAAACATGTGGGAATTTTACATAAAGCAGGTGATGGAAAGAGGGAAATAAAATCCGGAGCCCAAAGCTCTTTCCACAAACACAGATCCAAGGGAGAGAAAAAATCAATGATAGCTTACCCAAACCTAATAAAATGGGGGCCCAAGATTGAGAGAGAGAGAGGAAAGAAGACAGCCCATAATGAGAGATAAAGGACTTTTAAAAGTAAAGGAAACTAGAACCCCTAATCTTTTCCCCATTGTTTGTTTCTCCTGTGGAGAAAAAGGGCATGTGGCCAGGCAGTGTCCTTCTAATAAAAAAAGAAGAGCCAATGGAAATGCTGTCTATAACAGGTGAAGAATGAGGTGATTGATAATACCAGTTGGACACTGTTAGAGATGTGTTTGGGCTATATTAAGTGTCTTGTGGCATTTTGTGGTATTTTGATGTGGTGGTATTTTTCTTATCTCTTGGCAATATATTGTGGTAAACTTATTGGGGTATTTTTATAGTGATGAGATTAGTTTCAGAAAACTGGCTAATAATTATTTCATCAGGGTCACCAACGGTAAACAAGTGTTGGACTTAGTACACTCAGAATAATTAGCTCATGCTCTCCTTTGATCTTTTATCTACAATATCACTCTTTTATGCCCTTGCGGCTTGCATCCCAGAATACATTAAACATGCAAATGAAATACAAAACATTCATTCAGCCTCTCAGAATAAAACAATTTACTGTTGCTAACTTTGTTACTGCACGTGTTATATCTCTATGCATGCCAACTCAATGAGACTGAGTGCAGAATAAATACACTGAGGATAAATTACCTTTTCGAATTATTAATCTCCATCAGAAACTAGAAATATACAAGTTATACAGAATGACATGTGCACCCATGTTGTAAATTCGAACATAAACAAGGTTTTCCTGCAATGGATTTCACTGATCTATCTGCGATGATGTCAGAGCTCTACTTGTTGTTGGCCTTGAACTTCGCAACAAAAAATGGCAGAAGCTCTGACACTCTGAATCACAGAGAAATTTGGAGAAATATAATCACAGTTTTACATGCACGTTTAAATTATTATTGTTAATGCAGCGCCTAAAAATGAACTGAATTCTTTAACCTATGCTACATAGTATCAAACATCCGATTAAACACAGACCTCACTTACAGTATAATTACCTAGGTTAAACTGGCGATATTGCCTGATTCAGCCCTTCTGCTTGCTGCGCCCAGGGTCAACCCAGATAAGGATGCTCGAGACTGCAGCTCTACTAAGGACTGCCAACCCAGGAGAGAGATAGCAGGAACACAGGAGGCAGCCTCTCAGGAACCAGCCCTCTCTTCCAGTGCTTCTGCTCCCTTTGTCAGTGAGTGAGTGAATGACCAGCCCTCTCTGCCTCAAATCTTTTTCTAAAACCCATGTGTCACTCAAAACGCACCTCCCGTTGACAAATCAGCCCATTAAAATAGCACATGATTTCTTCAGTGTCTTTACCTAAGATACAAACTGCATTGCTGAAGAGAGAGTGTTACATCCTCGCCCATGCTTCCTGCCCCGAGACAATGTAATGCCTTTGGCAGAACGGATCTCACATTCCACTTTTTAAAACACAGCGCAGCTTTAAGCCTGCTTGTTTAGTTTCTTTTTCTTTTCCATCAGCATGCATTTCCATCAATCTGCATCCAGTTTATATCATGGACTGGTTTGCACTAAATGTTGTTATGGGAGTCTGTTATATGTTAAATGGGTAAGGTAAAATACTATGATAGTTTCATGTTAGTATTATTTTTAATGAAACTCAGCCCACAACTGTATTATCATGGAGCAGATGATTCTTTTCTAGCATGTGTTCTGTGCATTGGCGTCTATTTAGATTCAGCCTGAGTCAAATACTCTTGAGTCACATATATGAGTCTCACACCCTTGACCCTATTTAAAATTCAAACCTGTGCTAAAATGTGGACGATGAAATGCAGAGCTACCTTGTATCTCCTACAAAACCGACATTCAAACTACCAGAAATGAAGTCTGCCAAACAATCCCTTTCAAAACCCATTTTACCGTTAACAGAATCCGAGTATCGACTCTAGTGGATTCAGGGAGCAAACAGACAGCTTTAAGGAGTGATTTGATTGACATAGATGAACTAACCCATTAGGGTTACCTGTGTCCATGGTGTTCAAGACGTTCAGCACAGGACACCCACGGTTGTTAAAACCAGAGACAACAGACTGTAATAAATTCAGCAGTCATTCCCGGACTACCTGAAGAAACCATTATTGGAGCGGACTTCCCAAGGATTGGTGAAATTATAAAAGAAATTAACAGACCTACCACAGGTTATTCTCCAATAGAGAGCTGGGAGAAGGAAGATTTATCACTGTTTACGCCTTTCTGGGACTGGTATGCCACCCTAATCCCCTTTGGTAAAAACCTAGAGGGAGAAGTCAGCTGCATAAGGGGAGGAGTATGTAATGAATCCCAGGGCCTTGCCACCATTTCCAAGTAGGAGGCCCCTTTCCATAAGGTCAGGGAGGTGAGGCTGCCGACTGATTTTCCCCCTGGGGGCGGAACTCAGCGGGTAGATCTCATAGGAGGGAAATTCTTCATGGGACTGGTGATGATGGCCCTTGGAGAACGCAGTATCCATCTACCCCTTTGGTGGCCCCACTCACATCATCCCTCATTAAGGTCCCTCTAGTTCCCCATACCACTATATGTTATCGGAAAGTAGAGGGTGTCCTTGACAAGACTGGGATGAAGAAGGGTAAATCTTACCCAAGTTTGATACAAAAGAATGCTGAGATGAAGAATATTGATCAAGGAGGTACAGGCCCACAGACGAACCAATACACACAGTATAGCTGTCAAGAAGCAGCCCCAATCATAAAAAGGGAAGAAGGACTCAATGGTCAATCGAACGAGCCCTGGAGGAACATGAATGGAGATGCTCATTCCATGCGGGACACAAAGGCTGAGAGCTGGGATGCAGAGAGTCATGGTTAACAGAGAGGTCCAGACAAGGAAGAATTAACCAGCAGCAGGAAGGAAGGCAGCCAGACAGGCAGAAGCAGAGCACGACTGAAGACGCAAACAGCCACAGACGTGAGGGAGAATACCGAGCTGCGGAACTGCAAGGAGAAGGAGAACGCCCAGTGTAGCAGCAACAAGGAAGCTCTGCTTCTCCCACTGAAGATACCGTAGACCGCTGTGAGAGCCATAATGTGTCTCACCCACTAGTGCCCAGGAATCTGTCATCCAGCTGGCCAAGACATGCCGCCATTGCTTTTGGATCCAGTTCCTTGTGGTGGACCAGTGTGGTAGGATCACGTGGGTGAGGGGTCGTTGGGGAGTGGGACACCGGATGGTGAGATGCGGTATCCCCTTCCTTGTAACACCTTTACCCCATCTTACCAGGTAGGATATTTAGGAACTCTACTCCCCCCTTTTACAACACAAACACTTTCTCACAGACAGCCCACTATGAGAGAAAACCAGCTAACACCCGAGCAGTATACCTTATGTGTCCCAATACAATAGTCAGGTGAGGTCAGACTATTACTGACCATCACACACACCTGACTTCCATTACACTTCCCTGCATGGATAAAGGGAGGAGCATGAGAGCACACTCTGAGCAAATCAAAGCACACTAGCAACCAGCAGTTTTGAGACGGCAGCTGAGCAAGAAAGGAAAGTCTTCAAAATGGTAAGTCCCTTGACTTTTTAACAAGGAACCGCTACTTACCCGAGAATAGAAAGTGTAAGACCGGGAAACTAGGCTGAAGAATCATGCATTGTATGTCTGAGATACCCGGGGCCCTCCCGCGTAAATAATCAAGGCGGGGAGAATCACCAGCCGCTGTGGTTCGACCTTGGCTCCAAGAATAAAGCAGCATCAGGGAAATCAACTCAGCCGGTGAATTGGGTCACATTGTATGGTGAGCGCTGGAACGACCATTGTTACAACTCATCTGATAAGAGGCGCAAGTGAAGTTGAACTGCTGATAAGTGATTGAACTTTAAATGAAGTTACAATAACTTTGACAGAGGTGTCCGGCACCGCGTGGGTTCACAAAAGGTCTCTGTATTGTACCCATCTGAGTAGTGACAAAAGTAGATACATTTGGATACATTTGGTAAGAGCCCGGTGAAGGGAGATCAATTGAAAGAGAACAAATAAATGTGAATTGAAGTGGTCCTGTGACCTGTCAAGCAAAATCCTGCGTATAGTTGAAATCTTCAATTTTGATGAAGTAGAGAACGTTTGGAAAAGTACATGAAATTGGTCTGGCAGAAGGAGACCAGTTGAAGGTTTTGTGTTAAAATGGGTCTGACCCTGGCGGAGGGCGACCCGGTGTGAACAGTAAACCACCCGAGAAGTTGTTTAAGTAAAAATCCTGGGAAAAAAGGAACTTTAATGTTTTGTTATGTTGCATCAGGCCCTCTAAAATGAGAGACTCTGAATTGCAAAGAGACTTTGACACAGAAACCCCTCATGTGGAAGTTTGGAACTGCATCCACGTTCTAGGGAAGCCAGAGAGTGTGCTAAGCTCGAGTGTGCTAAGCTCGAGTGTGCCGCCTTGTCCCGTGCTGAAAACGTGGGGAAGGGAAGTCGATGGCTTGAATAGCCAGACATATCATTTCTTGAACACTTTTCTTTTGCATAACATTGTTTCCCACACTATTTGTATTTAGAAGTATGGATTGGCAATAGGACTATTAGTATAGGCCCTTTTATATTGACAGACTCGACTAGGACAACGCTATTATTATTTGATGGTCGTAGCTTGCTCCCATCTTTAGATTTAGGATTAGATAGGCATTTTTCAAACCCGATTGAAGTTCACTTGTACTTGTACTTGTACTTTGGGTACAACATCCTTTCATCACTGGATGTTTTTTCGCTGTTTTTTTTACTGTGAATTATTTAACAAAATAACCAATAAAACATTTTGGGGGTGGGATTAGAAAATTATATACATGGGATGTGGGTGTTTGGGAATAGATAAAAAATGAAAGGGAATGGGGGTTTGGGGAGAGATTCCCCAACAAACCCCCCAAAAATGCGATGGGTTTTTCCGTAAAAGAATTTGCGGTAAAAAAAAACCCGCAAAAAAACATCCCACGATGAAATGACATGGAACCTTACTGTGATCACTTGTGTGTGTCTTACTGTTTGATACTGTGCCTTCCTTAAAATACACATGGCTTCCAAAAGGTAGGTGAATGGTCAGACTGGTGGCGTGGGCTTTGAGGGAGCTGGAGGAGCTGAACACCCACACAAAAACATCACGAAGAGCACAAGGGGATTCGTGAGGCATTTTATTTGCCTCACACTTTGTGAACCACTCCACCACATCCTGGAGAGCACACATGGATGAAAGCAGCATTTCAAAGAGTGACAAGAACTTTGTAAAGCAAATAAACACATCCCAAAAACTACAACGCGATAACAGCGAGAGTACTCACGCTGATATCAACATTAGGAACACAACTATGTGGGGTAGTGCCTGGCAGTAGAGTAAATCAGGTCTGTTCACGTGGCCACTAGGTAAAGGAGGGGAGGAGATACCGCAGAAGCAGAGCAACATGGTCTGGGACCACATGCAAATCGGGAAGCCCCAGCAGCAGGATCTGGGACCCAAATGGAACTGGGCAAGGCCGAACAGTAAAATAGCTAAGCGTTGAAGGCCCTCATCAGTGCAGAGATAATTACAACCAGTGGGCTGGAGCCCAGAAGGCGTTGGGGAGACCCTGACTAGAAAAGGAGAAATAAAACAGGAAATCAGCGACAAAGCAAACATCTTTTGGAGCTAAAAAATTGTGAAGTCAGGTCTGGCAGGGTAGGTCAGATACAGACTTGATAAAGACTGGAAAAGTTCACATTGTTTAAAGGACAGGAAAATAGGTTCCCTCCAGGGGATCAGGGAACTGTGTGTTTTTGTTGGCTAAGGTTTCCCCTCCCCCCAGAAGACTGGGGAACAGTGTATTGCTGACAGAAAAGTTTCCCCTCCAGGAGAAGGGAGAACTGTTTTCTGTTCAACCATTTTGAAACTTAAACAAATAAAGAGATTCCCTCCAGACAGGAGGAGAACTTTGTTTTGTTTAAACGGACAAAGGAAAAAAGATTCCTCCAGAAGATTTGAGGAACTGCATTACGTTCACAAGTGGAAGCAAGATCCAAGAAAGGGGTTCCTCCCCCGAGTTTGGGGAACAGTGTTTTGTCATTGGTCTGAATATGTAGTGAACATTTAACCATATATTCTTTGCACAAAACGCCTTGGAGTCTAAATCCAGAGTGAGAGGGACCTCCTTTTGGCTGAATAAGGCATCCGGTTTTCGTTAGTAAGTTGAAAGTGTAAGGACCACTGCTTGCACTGGGGTCTGTGTCTGTACCGATACAGTCCCCCCCTTTTTCTTCCTGCACTTATCAGACTTCCCCTGTCTGCTGCCTTAAACCCAGCACTTGGCACTTGCTGGCTGCACTACCACTGTTTGTTGCCTTTATTATTTATTTATTATTATTTATCTGTTTCTCCTTTGCTCCACACTTTCCACTTCTCCCCCCTTCCATGCCCTTTTCCCCTCCCCTTCTCCCATGCACTTGTGCGTTTTCAATGTCACTGGGCCTAGTAAGATTGTTGTTTCTTTCTCCCCTGTTCCCCTCCCTTGCCTTGTCACGCTCTGAAACACTTGTGTATGAGCGCGATAGAAATAAAATATCAATATCAATATCAATACATGAGACATTTGGAGATGAGAGTTATGTTTCATGATGATGTTTTGGGTCTCTCATTGAGGATGGGTGATCATATGTTTAGTTGTCTGGAAAACTGTTTCATGGAGCGGGATTCCTCAGGTATCTGTTGGCAGCTCATTCCCCTCTGGTCATTCATTTCTTAGGATTTCTGTTTCTTGGAGGTTGTGTTCCTTTATGCTACCACAGCCGTTTGGGTAGCTCTTTGGCATTTGCTTGTCCATGCGGATGTGCTCACACTTCATGAACAGGCATTGCTTATTGGCATTGGGGAAGAAGGGAAGGGATGTGGTCTCACTCTCATTCAATGGGCTGCACATCACACATGCGAACATCAAGGGACAA
Organism: Ambystoma mexicanum; assembly: GCF_040938575.1. Lineage (NCBI taxonomy): Eukaryota > Metazoa > Chordata > Amphibia > Caudata > Ambystomatidae > Ambystoma > Ambystoma mexicanum. The sequence goes on along the minus strand of NC_090927.1, from coordinate 894,621,939 downwards.
AAGTGTAGTTGCTGTGACAATTTGGTTGGCTGTTGTTGTGCAGCTGAGTGTGATTCAAGAGGAAGCCATGGACGAGCTGACTGTACTGGATTCCCCAGCACTGCTTCCAAGTGATCATGTTGGTTGAGGAAGTCTGCCGAGTGTAGTTCCTGGAAGACACAGGCCAGAGGAGTTGAGGAAGTTAAGTGTTCCACAGTGTACTGGGCCATAGGTGATCATGATGCATAGCTGCCAAGTGTTGTTGGTGTTATAACGATTATAAGGCTGACAACACCATTGTGCTGAACAGGGCCTGCAAGCCTGTTTGTCACCTTGTAGGGACAATTAATGGGTGTGGGTATCCATTAATGTTGGACTTGTGACTGTACCCTTTTCCAAACTGGTCATGCGAGTGTGCCAGCATACTGTTTTGAATGTTCAGCAGGGAACACGATTAGTACACATGTGAGAGACCAATTGTTGTGTCCTAGGGTGCAAAGGGATGGGGGACATCCAGTGATCTCTTGTCAAGCAAGTGTTGTAGCCAAATTACATGGAAATGTATGTGGTCTAGTTAGGTGGACTGAGGATTCATCCTGGACCTCTGTACACAAGACCGTTTAATGGATGTTCTGTCAGACATTTCACATTTCTTCCAACCCTTGATGTCAGTACTGTGCATTGAATGAGTAAGTGTGGGTGTTGGGGTGATGTGTATATGCAGCGCCTGTTGTGATGTGGCACCTTGATGGGGCAGGTACTGTGAGGGTGAGGAGTGAGCATAGAGTGATGTGGATTGGTGGCAGTTTAGTGGATGTACTGGGATGAGAATGGACTTGAGGGTGCTGCCTTAATGAATGGTTCAGAGGGCTGTTTATTGGGGGTAAGTGGTTGTTACCCTATTGCAGGGATCCGGGGAACAGTTCAGTGAGGGTACTGGGATGAGTTCAGACTTGTGGGTGCTGTCATAATGGAGGGTGCTGGTGCGCAGTTTAGTGGGGGGTACTTGGATGCTGCTTTAATGTAGGGAGCGTGGCACAGTTTAGTGGGGGTTGTGGGTGCTGCCTTAATGTAGGGGGCCGTGGCACAGTTTAGTGGGGGTACATGGGTGCTGCCTTAATTTAGGGTGTCGGGCACAGTTTAGTTGGGGTGCTGGTATGAGGACTTGTCTGTCGCAGTTGAGGAGTGGAAGTAATAGTGATTGTTGGTAAGTAATCCATGATTACTTTTCTCCATGGGTACCATGCAAAGGCAGTTTGACAGCGCTATGTTCTGTTTGCAATGGGGTGTGTTTGGGTCATTCCGTGAACTACTCATTTTGTCTTTTCACTGCAGGTTTCTGCGTGCATTTAATTACGTGAAGCAGCTCATAGCACTATTCATTTTATTCACACACTGTTCTTGCTCACGCTAACTACCAGGTGCAGACTTAGCATTTATTTGTTGGAAACTAGGCCATTTTTGTGCAAAAAAGTTTTTGAAACCCATTGTCCAAGTTAAGTCTTCTTATGGACATTGGTCAACTAGGAGGGTTTGAGCTAGTGAATGTATAAGTTTAGGTTAATGATACCTCTGTATCATCCGCAAGGCTTCCTGGGACTGCATTACCTCTAACTCTCTCTTCCTAAACATCTCCCTTCTTGAGCTCTCCGCTCATCCACCTCCAACTCTCTGAGCGTCAGTCGCTTTTCCAAGCAGAGAGTTTGGGGCAGATCTCTATCTTCAGCTGGGGCCTCCCTCTGGAACAGCCTCCCTGCCTCTCTCAAACTTGAGCACAGCCACCTCAGGTTCCATAAGCAACTCAAGACATTCCTCTTCGCTTCTGCTTTCTTTCTTCCTTCCCCTCCCTTGCTGATGTCCTGACTGCTCTACGCACTGGTCATCTGGCTACCCTCTGAACTTGGGCCCAGGCACCTGCATGTCCAGCTGCACTTTGCACTGCCTCCCGCCTCCCCCAACACTTGCGGTCTGTATCTGCAACCCTACAGGCCCATCCCTCGGCACTTATGAGCCACGCGTTGGTTGCACTTTTTGAGTTACCTGCACTGAGCCACCAGCTGCACTTTTGCATTATCTGCGTTTCTCTCTCCTCCCCCCTCTGTACTTCTCCCCTTCCACTTCCCTGCACTTGCCCAATCTGAATGACACAAGGCTTAGTAATATCGTTGTTTTGTCCTCCCTCTGTTTTCCCTTCCTTCTTGTGTCGCGCCTAGAAACACTTGTGTACAGGTGCATTATAAATGTCATATCCTATCATCATATCATACTATCTGGTCTGAGCCAGCTCGTCCAGACTCCTGATTCATCGTTTGAATCTGTGTGTTAGGTTTTAAGTACCTTCTGCATAGTGTTTGTTTTCATAAAGATAGTATCTAATGCACCGTGCTTCACTATAGTATGCTGTAATGAGGGAAAAAAAGCATCATGAAGTGACAGTTATTATGCAAGAGGCCAGACGCTGTGATGGCTGCATGGGTAAATCTGCACTCCAGCATAATGGATAGTGAAGTTGTAGAGGTTGTTAATGCATTGCTCACAATTCCTTGGCTGACTTTCACATCACAAAAGTAACAATAAAAAAGAAATAGGAATTAATGTAACATTTTGATTTCCTATGTTTTAGCACAGAATAAGTGTGACATTACAAGGGGTGGAGGAGCAGCATGTGATCAAGCCTCCGCTGGGTGGTACTGGAGAGCAATTGGTGGAGTAAAGAAATAAATTCAAGAAAGTGCAGGTGCTAATGCAATGGATTAAATGGCCCTGTGTCAGGTATCTCCTACAAAGGAATTGCAGTCATTGCCAGCCCTAGTCAGTGCTGGTGTGCCGACTACTCATGGTATGTAGAGGTCATGACCCTTTCCTCTCTCATTACTTTCCTATATACTACAGTTTACATGCATACGTAATGGGGGTCGGTGTAGACTTTTAATATTACTGCCTCCAATGTGTATGTCTTATAAAAGAAAAACAATCAAGTCTGAAATGATCAGACAGGGGGATAAAATAACTTAAACAGCTGATTTCCTATTCAACAATTAGTTGTTTAGTTGTAAATCGCTGTGATATTATTCTTTATACGAGCCCTTTCATTTTCATATGTGGGGTATCGGAGCCTGGGTATCAGTCTAGAGCTACTTCAACAGAGGTCAACCGGTTTCAGCAGGATTCAGTCTTTGGCCGCTTTCTTCAGGACAATTACATTAAGTTCGTAATATTCTCTATACAGTATCCTAGTCATGCAGTAATGCGGGGATATCTTCGGGTATCCACAGGGCTAGTCAATCGTTCCCTTGGTCCTAAGGAGTTAAAAAAAGACAAGAAAAGACAAATGGAGACTGCCATCAGTCTAAAAAGTGCTTCTGACAATGGGTTCTTTGATCACATTTTTTGTGTTGGAGGAATCCTTACCTATACTTTTGTACTTGGAACTGGATTCTCTATGTAGACTTGCTTGTGGTGGAGTAATGCATGGGGTCTTCTTGACTCCTGTATTGGTTATCTTACTGGGGTCTGTAGAGTCAAAAGGATGTATTGGGCTGGAGTCATTATTTTATACTAAATCAGAATTACTAAAGATAGCCCAGGACATCATAAACATAAATGAATCACCTGTCTTCACCGTTGCGCTAAGTAGCGTGAAGAGTCTGGAGTCTGTTCCTCTATGTTTTGTGGTTCATACACGGGTTGCTGCAATAAATAACAGACATGCCTCGCGTTACCATTAATGCCTAGTTATCTGGCTTGCAACGAGACTACATCAGATTGTTCCTATCATTGGGCTGCATGCAAATTGTATGGGATTGAAATACAGCCCCTCAGCCCCTGCATGTCCTTTACACTGTAAACAGTTAGAGAAGGTTTCCGTGCGAGGAGCCATTACTCCTAAATGGAGCATGGCTGTACGCAAGTGCAGAGTACAGTTTCTCTATGTTCTATCGGCACCGCGGACCAGAGTGCTTATTCTTACCTCAATGGTTTCCCTGTTCGTGCCACGCCTGCGTCGGTAGTTAGTTCACGTCGCCATTTTGGGAGGCGGTTAGTTTATATTGCCACGTAGCGGTCACGTGACAGTTTAGTCTTTTGGTCTAAAGGCACTAAAATGCACCTACAGACTGATTGATGTACGTATTATTAGTCTCTACATCTATGTATGTTCTCTGTTATGATTTTCAGCGTTTCTCGAGCCACAGACAGCTATGGATCTCACAAGGGGAGCTGGGATATGTAGTCCGTGCGTGCACTGCATCCATTATTTATGTGATGGAAGCATTGCCATATGCTGGAACATGTAGTCTGTTCGTATACTACATCTTTTATTTATATGATGGAAGCATTGCCATATGCTATAACACGGTTATCAAGCCTTGTGTTTTTTATCTCCATCGGTTCGAAGGCGATGCTCCAGATTCCAGGAGGATGCCGGAATGCGTAGTCCTGTTGTGCATGTGTTCCGATATTGCGTTTTATCAGGACAAAAAGCCCAGAGATATGATAAAGGACGATTATCCTATGTTTTAGGACAATGTTGTATATACATCGGTTCTATCATCGCTCCGGCGGCGTCACTCCAGATTGCAGGAGGATGCTGGGATGTGTAGTCCCTATTCTCCGGTTTCTACTGGTCCATGTGACTATGTTGTCATCTGCAATTGGTTATGACGTATTATCGGGAATTTTTTTGGACCTTTTGTCAGGACAAAGACCCAGAGGTGGCTCATCTTGTCTTTGTTATGTGCATCCTGATCTCACCAAATGAGAGATCCAGGTTATCTGTCCCATGTTGTCTGGGGTCCTCTATTCACTGGACTGCCAGTGTTTGCAAACAGATTTCTTCGTTAAGGCCAAACTTCTGGCTCTGTAGCCTAAAAATTCATTGTTGTTCTCTTCTAAGTAGTAGCGCCAGTAAATTGCCCCATCTTTTTGGTATTGTGACCTTTTCCAGTATTGTCCATTTGAGGTCATTCTCTGTATGTTTCATTCCAATATAATGTTCCACTAAGGGAGCTGTTCGTTTCTTAGTTCTAATATTGGACCTATGTTCTCCAATCCATAATTTGATGGCCCTTGTGGTCATCCCAATGTATTTTTTGTTACATGGACACTGGATTATATATACCATATTATTGGTATTGCAGTTTGTGAAATATCTCTGTTCCCAGGGGTATTTCCATCCTATATCGATGGATGTTGTTCGTTCGGTGAATTTACAGACTGTACAGTTCCCACACGGTGCGTGACCCAGTGGTCTTGATGTATTCCACAGTGTTGTAGTATCCATTGGTGTTGGAACATCTTTATATGTATGTACCAAACTATCCCTCACATTTTTCCTTCTTCTTATTGCAAAAAGGGGTTCAGGTAGTATGCTGTCATCTACATTAAGTATGTGCCAGGCTTTTCGAATTTCTTTTTTCAGGCGATTGGTTATAGGTGAGTGGCTAAAAACTGCTGCTTTGTATTTTCACCTCTCTCTTTTCTGCCTTGCTGATTAAGGGTTATTTCCCTTGGTATGTTCCTTGCCCCCTTTCTAGCTTGTTAGATTATTTTGTGCGGGTAATTCCTATCCTTCAAGTTGTTAGTGAGTCTTTCGGTCATACTCCATTCTGGTAGTACAGTTCCTTCTGAATCGGAGGAACTGTCCGAATGGTAGATTTTCCTTTAAGGACCTTTGGTGAAAGCTAGTATAGTCAAGGAGGGAATTCCTATCTGTGGGTTTTTGAAAGACAGTTGTCTCGAAAGTATGTCCTGTCCTTATTATCCTTAGATTGAGGAATGTCGCTTCTGTTTTATTTGCTTCGTGTGTGAATCTAAGAAAGGGATTTAATTCATTGATCCATCTGATAAAGTTATTTAATGTGGTTCTGTCCCCATCGAACAACATCAAGATGTCGTCAATGTAACGACGCCAACTCACAATGTTCTTGGCAAAGGGGTTAATTTCTGGATATATATACTTCTCCTCAAAGTCTGCAACGTACAAGTTGGCCAAAGTCGGTGCAAATGTCGCACCCATAGCCGTTCCAGCTATTTGTTCATAGTAGTTCTCTCCATTAAGGAAGTAATTTCTAGTAAGTGAGATTTCTGCTAGTTGCATTATTGGAGAGATGGGCATGTTGAGGGCTCTAGTATGTAGTACCTTCTCAATGACTTTTAAAGTTTCGCTTTGGGGAATTTTTGAGTAAAGGGACTCAATGTCCATGGTGACAATGTAGATGTCTTGGCTTTCCAGGGTTAAACTATCAAAATGTGCCAGAACTGCCGTGGTGTCGTCCGTGAATGAGCGCATTTTGTTGACTTCTTCTCGAAGAAAAAAGTCGGGAAATTGGGACAAAGGTTCAAGTATGGATCCAATGCCTGATACTATCGGGCGTCCAGGTGTTGAGGAGATCCCTTTGTGAATTTTGGGGAGGACATAGAAGGCCGGTCGCCTGGGGTGTTGTGGACTCAAGAATGTTGCTTCTTTGGCACTGATGGCCTTCGGCTTCTGCTTCCTCTATTATAGGATTGATCAGGCTCCTCAGTCTCTCTGTCTGGTCACTACCAAGTCTTTGGTAAGTGGTCCTATCTTCAGTCAGGGTGTCTACCATATCGTCATAGTCATGTTTGTCCATAATAACAATTGCTCCTCCCTTATCTGCAGGTTTTATGACGATGTTGCCATTCTTCTGTAGTTCTTGCAGAGCTTCATTTTCCAATCGTGTCATATTATGAAAGGGACCTGTTGTGCCTTCCACTTCAATCTCTTCCAATTTCTTCAGAATAATTTTTTCAAAAGTCTGAGATTCCACTGTTATTGCTTGTGGTGGCGGGTAATATGTAGATTTGTTATGTAGTCCTGTGACATCCGTTGTTCCTGTGAAGTTATGCTTACTGAAGTATTGTTTCAGTCGTATTTTCCTCATTAGTTGTGTAATTTCAATTCTGGTCTGGAACGGATCGTGTGATGTAGTTGGTACAAAAGAGAGGCCATTTCTGTAGCACTTTTAAGTGTATAGGTGATAAAATGAAGGTGGAGAGGTTAACCACTAATGATTCTTTCCTTGGTGTTTCAGGATCTATTCTTGAGGGGCGTTCTGTTGGTACCATCCTCTCCCTCTGTTCCTGGTGACCCGGGGTGACTGTTCCTGCCACCAGCCTCTGGCTCTTCCACGTCCTCTGGGGGCCTGAAAACCCCGAGTTTTGCCACCTCTGTTTTGCTCTTGATCTTCAAAACGAAGGTTCCTGTTGGTTCTACCCGTGTCTTCATCCGAGCTGCCGCTTGAAAAATTCCAGTTCCCCGGTCTTGGTCGGTTCCTTTGTTGGTATGGTCTCCCTCTCATGGGTCCTGTGTTGGGCATGTTAACATTTTTTTCCTGTTCTTCGTAATAGGTGTCAGTTGTGTATGGATACTTTTTTCATGGGAATATGCTGTTATATCCTTCTTCAATTTCATTACTTTCTTATTCAGGTTTAGTTCTTTAAATTCTTTGATGGTTGCGTCCAGGGTGGACATGCTCTTGTGGTTATCACCCACAATCATGTTGGTGGTTATTGCGTCTTGTTTGGAAATAATTTCATTCATAAGTCTCTCTGATACTGTTTTAGCTGTATTGATGATCAAAATGATCCAGTCCCTCGTACATTTATTCGAGATAAAACTCCAGTCTTTTCTGAATTGAAGTTCTTCTAAGAAGATTCTAGGTTCAATCCTGATAATGAGTCCATTAGGGGCAATATGCGCTCATAGATATTCGGTCATTTTGGCGCCGTGAAGTTCGGTTCTGATCAATTTCTTCCGTAGCGCTTCCAATTTATTCCAATCATCTCCTTTTGTTGTTATCGCGACTTATTGTTCTATACCCAATATTGAAGGATTTGCTAGAATTCCTTCTATCAGTTCCTTTGCAAAGGCCAAATATCTAGCCTCTGCCATTATGATGGTATCTGTGGTTTCCAACATTTTTTGATTGTCAGGTCGCACTTAGGCGTGCAGTCCACGTCTATTCTTGTCCATATGTTCAAAAAGTTTTTAAAGTGTCCTATTGATACACTGACTCACGGTTTTTGACACCGCCGGAAGACTAAGTAACAACAAGTGAGAGTCAGAAGGTAGTCACCTCCTGTCTATACCCAAGTTTTTAACACAAAAGTGACAGAGGATAATTAGTGAATAAGTTATTCCTGCAGCTAGAGCCCTAGCAATAATTAAATGGCCCTGTGTCAGGTATCTCCTACAAAGGAATTGCAGTCATTGCCAGCCCTAGTCAGTGCTGGTGTGCCGACTACAAATGGTATGTGGAGGTCCTGACCCTTTCCTCTCTCATTACTTTCCTATATACTACAGTTTACATGCATACCTAATGGGGGTCGGTGTAGACTTTTAATATTACCGCCTCCAATGTGTGTGTCTTATAAAAGAAAAACAATCAAGTCCGAAATGATCAGACAGGAGGATAAAATAACTTAAAAAGTTCATTTCCTATTCAACAATTAGTTGTTTAGTTGTAAATCGCTGTGATATTATTTTTTATACAAGCCCTTTCATTTTCATATGTGGGGTATCGGAGCCTGGGTATCAGTCCAGAGCTACTTCAACAGAGGTCAACTGGTTTCAGCGGGATTCAGTCTTTGGCCGCTTTCTTCAGGACAATTACATTAAGTTTGTAATATTCTCTATACAGTATCCTAATCATGCAGTAATGCGGGGATATCTTCGGGTATCCACAGGGCTAGTCAATCGTCCCCTTGGTCCTAAGGGGTTAAAAAAGACAAGAAAAGACAAATGGAAACTGCCATCAGTCTAAAAAGTGCTTCTGGCAATGGGTTCTTTGATCACATTTTTTGTGTTGGAGGAATCCTTACCTATACTTTTGTACTTGGAAAGCAACTTACAATACCTTTGACAGAGTTGTCCGGCCCCGCGTGGGTTCTGAAAAGATCTCTGTATTGTACCCAGCTGAGTAGTGACAAAAGTAGATACATTTGGTACGAGCCCGGTGGAGGGAGATCGATTGAAATAGAATGAATAAATGTGAATTGAAGTGGTCCCGTGACCTGTCAAGCAAAATACTGCGCATAGTTGAAAGTCTTCAATTTTGATGAAGTAGAGAATGTTTGGAAAAGTACATGAAATTGAGTCTGGCAGAAGGAGACCAATTGAAGGTTTTGTGTTAAAATGGGTCTGACCCTGGCGGTGGTCGACCTGGTGTGAACAGTAAATCACCCGAGAAGTTGTTTAAGTAAAAATACTGCGAAGAAAGGAACTTTAATGTTTTGTTAGGTTGCATCAGGCCCTCTAAATAAGAGACTCTGAATGGCAAAGAGACTTTGACACAGAAACCCCTCATGTGGAAGTTTGGAACTGCATCCACGTTCTAGAGAAGCCAGAGAGTGTGCTAAGCTCGAGTGTGCCGCCTTGTCCCGTGCTGAAAACGTGGGGAAGGGAAGTCAATGGCTTCAATATCCAGACATATCATTTCTTGAGCACTTTTTTTTTTATAACATTGTTTCCCACACTATTTGTATTTAGAAGTATGGATTGGCAATAGGACTATTAGTATAGGCCCTTTTGTATTGACAGACTCGACTAGGACAACGCTATTATTGTTTGATGGTCGTAGCTTGCTCCCATCTTTAGATTTAGGATTAGATAGGCATTTTTCAAACCCGATTGAAGTTCGATAAACAGCCTTGTACTGTGGGTACAACATGCTTTCATCACTGGATGTTTTTTCGCAGGTTTATTTACTGCAAATTATTTAATGAAATAACCAATTACATTTTCTGGGGGGAGATTAGAAAATTATATAAATGGGATGTGGGTGTTTGGGAATAGATAAAAGCTGAAAGGGAATGGGGGGTTGGGGAGAACCCCCCAACAAAACCCCAAATAAATGATATGGGTTTTTCCGTAAAAAAATTTGCGGTAAACAAAAACAGCGAAAAAAAATCCCGCGATGAAATGACATGGAACCTTACTGTGATCACTTGTGTGTGTCTTACTGTTTGATATCATGCCTTCCTTAAAATACACATGGCTTCCTAAAGGTAGGGGAATGGTCAGACTGGTAGCGTGAGCTTTGAGGGAGCTGGAGGAGCTCAACACCTACACAAAAACATCACGAAGAGCACAAGGGGTATGTGAGGCATTTTATTTGCCTCAAACTTTGTAAACCACTCCACCACATCCTGGAGAGCACACATGGATGAAACAGCATTTCAAAGAGTGACAATAACTTTGTAAAGCAAATAAACACATCCCAAAAACTACAAAGCGATAACAGCAAGAGTACTCAAGCTGATATCAACATTAGGAACACAACTATGTGGGATAGTGCCTGGCAGTAGAGTAAATCAGGTCTGTTCACGTGGCCACTAGGTAAAGGAGGGGAGGAGATAACGCAGAAGCAGAGCAACATGGTCTGGGACCCACGAGCAAATCGGGAAGCCCCACCGGCATGCAGCAGGATCTGGGACCCAAATGGAACTGGGCAAGGCGGAACAGTAAAATAGCTAAGCGTTGAAGGCCCTCATCAGTGCAGAGATAACTACAACCAGTGGGCTGGAGCCCAGATGCCGTTGGGGAGACCCTGACTTGAAAAGGAGAAATGAAACAGGAAATGAGTGACAAAGCAAACATCTTTTGGAACTAAAAAATTGTGAAGACAGGTCTGGCAGGGTAGGTCAGATCCAGACTTGATAAAGACTGGAAAAGTTCACATAGTTTAAAGGACAGGAAAATAGGTTCCCTCCAAGGGATCAGGGAACTGTGTGTTTTTGTTGGCTAAGGTTTCCCCTCCCTCCAGAAGACTGGGGAACAGTGTATTGCTAACAGAAATGTTTCCCCTCCAGAAGAAGGGAGAACTGTTTTTTGTTTAAACATTTTGAAACTTAAACAAAGAAAGAGATTCCCTCCAGACATGATGAGAACTTTGTTTTGTTTAAACGGACAACGGAAAAAAGATTCTGCCAGAAGATTTGAGGAACTGCATTACGTTCACAAGTGGAAGCAAAATCCAAGAAAGGGGTTCCTCCCCGGAGTTTGGGTAACAGTGTTTTGTCGTTGGTCTGAATATGCAGTAAACATTTAACCATATATGCTTTGCACAAAATGCCTTGGAGTCTAAATCCAGAGTGAGAGGGACCTCCTTTTGGCTGAATAAGGCATCCAGTTTTCGTTAGTTAGTTGAAAGTGTAAGGGACGGAAATAGGTTTAGACACAGAATGGTGGACTTTACGGACATCCTGACTGGGTCCTTAGTATTTTTGTTGAGGTAGGGCAACCACTCATAGTAAGTAGGGCAAGATAGACTTTTATTTTCCTTTTGGTCTTGTAAATAAATGTCTATGTCAACTACTAAAAAGCCATGGCTGCAGACTCTCAAAGTGGGAAAAAAATACAGAACAGGTTATCATGCCATGTTATTTCTGGAGAGGGGCTCCTGCTACCTTTTTTGTATTTATGCCAATTACTTTACCACAACTGTGTCAAGACTCCTACTTCTGCAGACTTCTGGCAACCTTCTTCATTTTGCCACTCTCAACTCTCGCTCTGCTGTCAAACACTCCTCTGACATCTGCCACCTCCTTGAAGAACTAGACCTTGAAGTCCTTGGTCTTACTGAGACATGGTTCACGGCCAGCTCTGTCATGAGCTTTGATACTCTCCTCCCTGATGGCTATAAGAACCTTTCCGCACCTAGATCCTACCGGTCGGGTGGGGGGTAGCCCATATCTTTCCTGAGTGGATTCCTGCCTCTATCATTCCCACTCTGACCTACTGCTTTGAATGCCTTGTCTGTAGGCTTTCTCTCTCTCCTACCCATTCTCTTACTGTGGCTACCATCTATCGGCCACCTGGTCAAAGCACCTAATTTCTCTCTGAGTGGGTGGACCTCTCCTCTTCTGTGACCTCTGCAACTCCCTCTCCCTGTCCATCCTCCCCTCTCGCCTGACTCACTCTGCAGGGCACACACTCAATATCTTGATCTCCTCTGACCTCCCGCTCTCCATCCCTCTGACCACTCCTCTCTCCTGGAACGATCATTCCCTCCTCTCCTCTTAACACTCCCTCTCTTCCCCCCAAGCCAAGCCTACCCCAACACTGCCACCTACCTTCTTGAACATCCAGCCCATGAAGGGTGCGTCAGTGGAGGCTTTTGCTGCCACCTTCTCCCCCCCATCCACCTTTGGCTGTCTCACATCCTGACACAGCCCTGTCTCTGCTCTTGTCTTCAATTTCTGATACTCTTGATGCTCTTGCCCCTGTCAGGAGTATCTGTTTCAACTCCAAGGCCAAGTGCAATTCCTGGTATGACCTAGCTACATTTAAACGTAAGTATAGGGTGGCTGAGAGGAAATGGAGGGCTTCTTGTTCATCCTCTGACAAACTGGCCTGTTGCCTGCTCCAAAGGCAATACCTCTGTCCTCACCAAGAAGAGAGTCCACATTCAAGCTTGTGTCTCTGCGGCATCTAACAACTCAGCTGAACTCTTTAAAATCTGCAAGGAGCAGGCCAACCCAGCTGCAGTCTCTGCCCCTCTGGTTGCCTCCCAGGCTCTTTACAATGCCCTTGCCTCTCACTTTATCTAAAAAAACAGGACATCCTGTCCACCTTCTCTGCCACTTTCCCTCCTCTCCCCTGTATGCCTGTACTTTCTGACCCTCCTTCAGCCACCCCCACCCTCCTTCTCATCCTTTCCTCTCTTCTCCCCTGATGAGGTCGCTAGACAAGTCCGATCTATGAAAGCCTCATCAAAACAGGTTCATCCCTGTTCCTCTAAAACCATCAAGGACCACATTGACACCCTCACTCTGGCCATTGCTGATTTTTGCAACCACTCATTTGCCTCAGGATCCTTCCCCTCTCCCTGAAGCACTCCCTTGTGCATCCTCTTCTCAAGAAACCCACTGCTGATCCTTCTTGTCCGGCTAAGTATCACACAATTTCCATTAAACCCTTTCTGGACAAACTCCTGGAAAAGCTGGCCATCTCTCAGCTTAACCTTCATTCCAATTCTGCTGGCTGTCTCCATGACCACCAGTCTGGCTTCGGAGCTGCCAGAAGCACGGAAACTGCTCTCCTGAACATCTGCGAAGATCTGCTCTCCAACCTTGACTCTAACATTCCCTCTGTCCTCATCCTACTCACTCTCTCTTCTGCCTTCGACACGGTCAACCATACCATCCTGGTCAACCGTCTCTGTGATAACCTGGGTATCACTGATCAGGCTCTGGCCTGGTTGACCCCTTTCCTCTCTGATCGACCCTCCTAGGTCCAAATTGAATCCTTCCTATCATCTACCTTCCTCTCTACCTGTGGTGTTCCCCAGGGGTCTAACCTCTCGCCCTGGCAACTCTCACCCACCACATTGCCATTTTCTGCTCAAATTTCCATTGCTACGCTGATTACAGTCAACTCATTTTCAGGCTGCCCTCTGCAACCTCATCTCCCTCTCTCATCTATGATTGCCTAACTGCCATTCAAGATTGGTGTGCCGCCAATGACCTTTGTCTGAATACCAGCAAGACGGAGATTCTCCTCATCGGCACACCTTCACCATCCTTTCACCTCACTCCATGGCCAGCCTCCCTTGGCCCTCCTCCTACCACCACCTGCGAGGCTAAGAACCTCAGGGTCATCTTTGACTCCACACTTTCCTTCTCCGCCCACATCGCTGATGTCTCTAAAAGTCAGACTTCCCACTCCACCTCGTCAGAGGTACTTTGCATTTACTTTCCTTCCCCTAGAAGCTCATGGTCTCCCAAGCTCTGGTTCTCTCTAGGTTGGACTATTGTAAACGCCTCTTTCTAAATCTACCTGCCTCTACTCTCCGCCCTCTGCAACTAATCCAGAACAGGACTTTGAGACTTGTCCTTGGCCTCGAGCACTCAGATTGTATCTCTCCAGCTCTGAAATCTCTCCTTTCGCTCCCAGTGGATGCACCAATTAAATTCAAAACCCTCTGCATTGTCCAAAAGGCTTTCTGGGGCCTGGGCCCAAAATACCTTCAGCTATCACTCTGCAAATACCTCCCCTCTTGAGCTCTTCGCTCCTCTACCTCTAACTCGCTCAGGGTCATTCGTTTTTCAAAGAAACACACTGGGGTAGATCTCTGTCATCGGCTGGGGCCTCCCTCTGGAACAGCCTCCCTGCCACTCTAAAACTTGAAGAGAACCATCTACGGTTCTGGAAGCACCTCAAGACCTTCCTCTTTGCTTCTGCCTTTGCTCCCCCTGCTGATCTGTTCTCTCTTGCCACCATGCACCTGGCCACCCTCTGTCCTCCGGGCCCAGGTGCCTGCTCACCCTGCCACCCTCCCGCACTGCCTCCGGGCCACCGCTTGCACTGGGGTCTGTATCTGTACCCATACAGTCCCCCCTTTTTCTTCCTGCACTTATCAGACCTCCCCTGTCTGCATCCTTAAACCCAGCACTTGGCACTTGCTGGGTGCACTACCACTGTTTGTTGCCTTTACTATTTATTTATTATTATTTATCTGTTTCTCCTTTGCTCCGCACTTTCCACTTCTCCCCCCTTTCATGCACTTTTCCCCTCCCCCTCTCCATGCACTTGTGCGTTTTCAATGTCACTGGGCCTAGTAAGATTGTTGTTTCTTTCTCCCCTGTTCCCCTCCCATGCCTTGTCGCGCTCTGAAACACTTGTGTATGAGCGCGATATAAATAAAATATCAATATCAATACATGAGACATTTGGAGATGAGAGATATGTTTCATGATGATGTTTTGGGTCTCTCATTGAGGATGGGTGATCATTTGTTTAGTTGTCTGGAAAACTGTTCGATGGAGCGGGATTTCTCAGGTATCTGTTGGCAGCTCATTCACCTCTGGTCATTCTCTTTTCAGGATTTCTGTTTCTTGGAGGTTGTGTTCCTTTATGCTACCACAGCCGTGTGGGTGGCTCTTTGGCATTTGCTTGTCCATGAGGATGTGCTCACACTTCATGAACAGCCATTGTTTATTGTCATTGGGGGAAGAAGGGAAAGGATGTGGTCTCACTCTCATTCAATGGGCTGCACATCACACATACGAAGATCAAAGCACAAAAGTGTAGTTGCTGTGACAATTTGGTTGGCTGTTGTTGTGCAGCTGAGTGAGATTCAAGAGGAAGCCATGGACGAGCTGACTGTACTGGATTCCCCAGCACTGCTTCCAAGTGATCATGTTGGATGAGGAAGTCTGCCGAGTTTAGTTCATGGAAGACACTTGCCAGAGGAGTTGAGGAAGTTAAGTGTTCCACAGTGTACTGGGCCATGGGTGATCATGATGCATAGCTGCCAAGTGTTGTTGGTGTTACAATGATTATGAGGCTGACAACACCATCGAGCTGAACAGGACCTGCAAGCCTGTTTGTCACCTTGTAGGGACAATGAATGGGTGTGGGTATTCATTAATGTAGGACTTGTGAATGTACCCTTTTCCCAACTGGTCATGGGAATGTGCCAGCATACTGTTTTGAATGTTCAGCAGGGAACACAATTAGTACACGTGTGAGAGACCAATTGTTGTGTGGGGACATCCAGTGAGCTCTTGTCAAGCAAGTGTTGTAGCCAAATTACATGGAAGTGTATGTGGTCTAGTTAGGTGGACTGAGGATTCATCCTGGACCTCTGTACACAAGACAGTTTAATGGATGTACTGTCAGACATTTCAAATTTCTTCCAACCCTTGGTGTCAGTACTGTGCATCGAATGAGTAAATGTGGGTGTTGGGGTGATGTGTATATGCAGCGCCTGTTGTGATGTGGCACCTTGATGGGGCAGGTACTTTGAGGGTGAGGAGTGAGCATAGAGTGATGTGGATTAGTGGCAGTTTAGTGGGTGTACTGGGATGAGGATGGACTTGAGGGTGCTGCCTTAATGAAGGGTTCAGGGGGCAGTTTATTGGGGGTATGTGGTTGTTACCCTATTGCAGGGATCCGAGGAACAGTTTAGTGAGGGTATTGGGATGAGTTCAGACTTGTGGGTGCTGCCGTAATGTAGGGTGCTGCTGCACAGTTAAGTGGGGGGTACTTGGATGCTGCTTTAATGTAGGGAGCGTGGCACAGTTTAATGGGGGTTGTGGGTGCTGCCTTAATGTAGGTGGCCGTGGCACAGTTTAGTGGGGGTACATGGGTGCTGCCTTAATTTATGGGGCCGGGCACAGTTTAGTTGGGGTGCTGGTATGAGGACTTGTCTGTCGCAGCTGAGGAGTGGAAGTAATAGTGATTGCTGGTAAGTAATCCATGATTACTTTTCTCCATGGGTACCATGCAAAGGCTGTTTGACCGCACTATGTTCTGTTTGTAATGGGGCGTGTTTGGGTCATTCTGTGCACTACTCATTTAGGGGCCGATTAATGGAACAAACGGGCGCCGAAAATCTACGCGCAAGCAGGTGCAAGCAGGCGCAAGCAGGCGCAAGCGGAAAAAAACAGGCGCACGCGCACGCGTGCGATTCATGGAAGTCCCTGCGCGTGTACACCCCGGGATGTGCGCCAAACCCGTGCATGGCGCACAAGTCACTGCAACATCCCGAAAGGCGTGTGCGACGCGCACAGTGAAAGCGCACAACCTCGGCGCATACACCAGAAAGTGGGCGGGACACGGGGCGTAACGCGCGGAATGGGGAACAACGCGCGAAAATAAGGGCGTAACTGGGGATGTACTGCAGGGAAACAGACGGAACGCCCACACGCACTCGAACCACACGTATTCATGGAATCGAATAGGGCAAAGCCACGCACAGCCAAAGACACGCACAAGCCGAAACACGTCCGCCACACGAAGGCAGGCGGTAGCGTCCCTGCGCATTACAAAAGTGGCAACATACAGCAATTGGGCCTGTGCGAGCGGGCTATGTGTATTTCAGGGGTTCGCGTGAACTTTTTTACGCGATCGGGCCTGGGGGAGCGGGCTACGTGTATCTCAGGGGTTCACGTGAACTTTTTCACACGATCGGGCCTGGGGGAGCGGCTACGTGTATCTCAGGGGTTCGCGTGAACTTTTCCACGCGATCGGGCCTGGGGGAGCGGGCTACGTGTATTTCAGGGGTTCGCGTGAACTTTTTCACGCGATCGGGCATGGGGGAGCGGGCTATGTGTATTTCAGGGGTTCGCGTGAAGTTTTTCACGCAATCGGGCCTGGGGGAGCGGGCTACGTGTATATCAGGGGTTCGCGTGAAGTTTCTCACGCGATCGGGCCTGGGGGAGCGGGCTACGTGTATTTCAGGGGTTCGCGTGAAGTTTTTCACGCGATCGGGCCTGGGGGAGCGGGCTACGTGTATATCAGGGGTTCACGTGAAGTTTCTCACGCGATCGGGCCTGGGGGAGCGGGCTACGTGTATTTCAGGGGTTCGCGTGAAGTTTTTCACGCGATCGGGCCTGGGGGAGCGGGCTACGTGTATTTCAGGGGTTCGCGTGAAGTTTTTCACGCGATCGGCCTGGGGGAGCGGGCTACGTGTATTCCACGGTGTAAGGGCCTTTGGTCCAATGAAATCGCATACGCGTGCTGACGCGCTTATGCGCTAAGGGCCTTTCCTCGATTTTCACGCTGACGTGCAGGATTTTCACGTGCCAAATCACTCCGTATCAAGCTGGCCACGCGAATACACACAGAAGACCACGCTCCTGCCCAGAAGGCCGAATTACTGCCCCCCAGTGCCCCGAGCAGCCTCCCACGTGCCATCTGCTGCTGCCTGCTTGCTGCCACCGTGCCCTGCCATTTGGTGCCTGCACATCAGCCATCTGCAGGGGTCCAGTTGCTGTGTCCACCCCTGCTGGAACAGAAGACTCCTGACTCAGATAACATCGCTCCACAGCCCAGCCCCAGGACCCAGTTGCCCACCCACTCCTGCCCCTGGGGTTGCCATGTCGGGCACATCCACATCTGGCACCAGTGGCAACCCCCGGCCAGAGGGGCAGAGGGGCACCAGCTTCACTGCCACCGAAGTTGGTGTCCTGGTGGAGCAAGTCCTGGGGCAGTATGATGCCCTCTTCGGATCGTCCCGCGCCAACAAGGAAGGACGGGAGAGGATCTGGGCCGACTGTGTGGTTGCCATCAACGCGGAGGGGGTGGCAACCCGCACCATCCAGAAGGTCAAGAAGCGCTGGGAAGACTTGAGGTCCAGGACCCTCATAAAGGCCCGGCGCCTCGTGGAGGGGGGACGGGGCCACATGAGTTCCATCCAGATGAGGGTCCTGGAACGCGTAGACCCAGCGCTCCACGCCCAGGTCCTTGAGAGGGAGACCCGTCTGGAGTTGAGCGGTAAGTGGCCAAGCATTGCTGTGTGAGACAGGGCATGTTGCAGTGTGCTGGTTGTCTGATACTTGCCTGTATGTGTGACATAGGCCATGTACGCATGTATGTGTGCAGGGACATCATGGTAATGCATGTGCGACCAGTAATGTGTGAACCGCACGGTTGTTGCATGTGTTTAAATGCGACATGGGGAGCCCTATGCAGATTGTACACATGAGAGCATGGCAGTCTCTGTTCCTGGACATGGGTGGGGGTGAGGGATGGGTGCTGATGCCAGGTACATATATGGTATGCATGTCTGTGTGCCTGACCTGCGTGTCTGTGACTTGTGAATGCCATGGATGCATGACACATGTCTGTGACAATGTACAGATTCACTGATGCAGCCTAGTCATCCTTGTATCCACTGTGATTGGGGTGTACGGGGCCAGATGGATGTGACTGAGGTGAAGTGTGTGCATGTGATAGGCATGACCCATGATGCATGTGAGTTCCATTACATTGTATGTTTCGAGAGTCCATTGGACATGTATGGAAATGTCCATGGCATGCACCATGACTGTCACTGTGTGTGTTTTGCCTGGACTGACACATGTGTTGTGGAGGGACATGATGGAAGTGTACTTTGACAGTGGCACTCATCTGCTATTGCTTCCTGTCTAGGGGACCATTGTACAGTACCCTGATGCTTGTGTTCTATGTCTCCCTCTACGCAGCGGCTAGTGAAGAAGAGGGCGGAGACGGCGCTGTGGAGCAAGGCGGCGGGGATGCCCCACGGCTGCAGCGGAAGGGTTGGGTGAGCCCCCACAGGGGCCTGCTACGGCGGAAGACGGTGAGGAGCCATCCAGGTTGGTGGTTTCCACAGAGGAGGAGGAGGCCGCCACTGAGGCGCACATGGGGCCTGGTGGGGGCATCCCTGCTGGTGCAAGTGGTGCAGTCTAGGGGCAGGGGCAGGAGGCAGCACAGGTCACCTTGGAGGGACCTGTGCATGTCGCTGTCCCTGACCCTGTGGGTGCACCACCATGCACCAGCAGGGATGCCCCGTCCCAGGCCCGTCCGCAGGTAGAGGGGATGTCCATGTCATCTGACTCCCCTCCACCTGCGGACGAGGGGACCCCTGGCCGTATGGAGAAGGTCCTGATTGGGGTCGCGATGCGCACGGCTGTGATTCGTGATGCTGTGCGTGCTTCCCAGGAGGAGCACGCACGTCATCAAGAAGAGCACCGTGCCGATGTGGCCCAATTGGGATCGTCCATGTTTGGGGGTTTCCTGCATGTGTCGGCCAATCTGGCGGCCCTCTCCTCCTCTGTGGAGACTATACGCCAGTCGTTCTCCTTGCCGTCTTCCGGCCCAGATGCCACCAGGGCCCCCTGTGGACCTGCCCTGACCAATGCAGCCAGCTCGGTGGGGATCCCATCCCTGCCACAGTCAGGAGTCGGAGGTCCAGCAGGGGTGGACACCACAGCAACTGTACCCCAGCAGATGGAGGATGTGCCGGCATCATTAGGCAGGGCACGTGCACGACGGCGTCGGTGGATTCCATCAGCCTGGATGCCATCGTGCTGGCAGAGGCAGTTGCGTCGGAGGCAGCAGCAGAGTCAACGTGGGAGGCATCATGGCTCAGCCATCAACATCGGAGGGGCAGGCATCGGCCGGAGGGCAGGAGGACCCAGGACAGGAAGTGTCTTCCGTGTGGCTGCGGTTGGGCCAGCAGATAGGTGTGGAGCGGCGGTGGGCGGAAGAGGCGCGGCTCACAATGGTCAGGGCGGAGAACTCCATGCGGAGGGCCCTGAGGTGGGCCGAGTGCCTCGAGGCAATCCGCAGGGGGTTGGAGGAGCAGATGGCGTCGTCCCTGCGGACCCTCGGGCCATGGAACAGGACCGCCTCCAGGACATAGACGAGGAGTTTGATGATGCCCTGGCCCGGAACACCACGGAGTGAGCCGCTGGACTTGCCCGCCGCCTTTGTATATAGTTCTTTAGTTTTAGGTTTCATTTGTTTCGTCTTATGATTTGGAGTCGACGGACACAGCTCCACTTTTTGTATATAGTTGCATTTTAGTTAGGGTTTTTTGTAAGTTTCCTTTGTTCAGTTGGGCTCATGGACCCTTGGATGTTTTGTACTTCATCCCGACGCTCGAGAGGGCAGGAGCCCCCTCACCGTGCACCTGATGCACCACCCGCGTCCCGCCGCCTATCGACAACACGGACTGCAGGAGCAGCCGTGCATCATCTGAAGCCAACTTCAGAAGCGCGTGGAAGCGCCCAGCTGATCCCCCCGCCCGTGGCAGGTGAGCCTTAAGCCCACCGGCGGTGCACACCCACGCCGTGCCCCCTCTCGTAGGCACTCGGAATCGTGTGCACTACGACACGAGTTCCCGACTCCAAGATGGCCGCCGCCTTTATTGTTTACTGTGTTGCCTAGCAACACTGTACTTCTCCCCCAGAGGGCCACCGGCAGGCGGAAGCCGGCCCACTTTGAGGAAGGCCCAAGTGAGCAAGGCCCCTTCCTGTTTGCCCCGTTCGCTCACTTCATCCCGACGCTCGAGAGGGCAGGAGCCCCCTCACCGTGCACCTGATGCACCACCCGCGTCCCGCCGCCTATCGACAACACGGACTGCAGGAGCAGCCGTGCATCATCTGAAGCCAACTTCAGAAGCGCGTGGAAGCGCCCAGCTGATCCCCCCGCCCGTGGCAGGTGAGCCTTAAGCCCACCGGCGGTGCACACCCACGCCGTGCCCCCTCTCGTAGGCACTCGGAATCGTGTGCACTACGACACGAGTTCCCGACTCCAAGATGGCCGCCGCCTTTATTGTTTACTGTGTTGCCTAGCAACACTGTACTTCTCCCCCAGAGGGCCACCGGCAGGCGGAAGCCGGCCCACTTTGAGGAAGGCCCAAGTGAGCAAGGCCCCTTCCTGTTTGCCCCGTTCGCTCACTTCATCCCGACGCTCGAGAGGGCAGGAGCCCCCTCACCGTGCACCTGATGCACCACCCGCGTCCCGCCGCCTATCGACAACACGGACTGCAGGAGCAGCCGTGCATCATCTGAAGCCAACTTCAGAAGCGCGTGGAAGCGCCCAGCTGATCCCCCCGCCCATGGCAGGTGAGCCTTAAGCCCACCGGCGGTGCACACCCACGCCGTGCCCCCTCTCGTAGGCACTCGGAATCGTGTGCACTACGACACGAGTTCCCGACTCCAAGATGGCCGCCGCCTTTATTGTTTACTGTGTTGCCTAGCAACACTGTACTTCTCCCCCAGAGGGCCACCGGCAGGCGGAAGCCGGCCCACTTTGAGGAAGGCCCAAGTGAGCAAGGCCCCTTCCTGTTTGCCCCGTTCGCTCACTTCATCCCGACGCTCGAGAGGGCAGGAGCCCCCTCACCGTGCACCTGATGCACCACCCGCGTCCCGCCGCCTATCGACAACACGGACTGCAGGAGCAGCCGTGCATCATCTGAAGCCAACTTCAGAAGCGCGTGGAAGCGCCCAGCTGATCCCCCCGCCCGTGGCAGGTGAGCCTTAAGCCCACCGGCGGTGCACACCCACGCCGTGCCCCCTCTCGTAGGCACTCGGAATCGTGTGCACTACGACACGAGTTCCCGACTCCAAGATGGCCGCCGCCTTTATTGTTTACTGTGTTGCCTAGCAACACTGTACTTCTCCCCCAGAGGGCCACCGGCAGGCGGAAGCCGGCCCACTTTGAGGAAGGCCCAAGTGAGCAAGGCCCCTTCCTGTTTGCCCCGTTCGCTCACTTCATCCCGACGCTCGAGAGGGCAGGAGCCCCCTCACCGTGCACCTGATGCACCACCCGCGTCCCGCCGCCTATCGACAACACGGACTGCAGGAGCAGCCGTGCATCATCTGAAGCCAACTTCAGAAGCGCGTGGAAGCGCCCAGCTGATCCCCCCGCCCGTGGCAGGTGAGCCTTAAGCCCACCGGCGGTGCACACCCACGCCGTGCCCCCTCTCGTAGGCACTCGGAATCGTGTGCACTACGACACGAGTTCCCGACTCCAAGATGGCCGCCGCCTTTATTGTTTACTGTGTTGCCTAGCAACACTGTACTTCTCCCCAAGAGGGCCACCGGCAGGCGGAAGCCGGCCCACTTTGAGGAAGGCCCAAGTGAGCAAGGCCCCTTCCTGTTTGCCCCGTTCGCCACTTTGCGCCACCAGCCCGGCAGAGTGAAACCTCCTGCAAAGTCGGAAAAGCAGTTTACACTCGGCTACCAGTTAACAACTCCCGTGAGTACATATCTGCGGTTACATTCTAAATTGAACACTAAACAACGTTCCTTTTCCTGCACTTCACCTCGACTTTTTCCAAACTGGTATCTGCTAAACCCCGAACTACCACCATTGCCTATTATAACTTGCGCCCAACGATACTTACATAGTTACCACCCTGCCCCATTGCATACAATTGGCTCCTGATTATGTTACCCTGGCCTGTCATGCCTATGGTCGCCAATGGACCACTGTACCTGAGTTGTGCCCACTGTAACTTTAACTGAGTTGTGCCTTATGGTCGCTAACGGACCACGGTACCTGAATTGTGCCTTATGGTCGCTAATGGACCACTGTACCTGAGTTGTGCCTTTGGTCGCTAACGGACCACTGTAACTGAATTGTGCCTTATGGTCGCCAATGGACCACTGTACCTGAGTTGTGCCCACTGTAACTTTAACTGAATTGTGCCTTATGGTCGCCAATGGACCACTGTACCTGAGTTGTGCCCACTGTAACTTTAACTGAGTTGTGCCTTATGGTCGCTAACGGACCACGGTACCTGAGTTGTGCCTTATGGTCGCTAACGGACCACTGTAACTGAATTGTGCCTTATGGTCGCTAATGGACCACTGTACCTGAGTTGTGCCCACTGTAACTTAACTGAGTTATGCCTTATGGTCGCTAACGGACCACTGTAACTGAGTTGTGCCTCTGGTCGCTACTCGACCACATTGATTGTGCTGGGCCCTCTGGTGGCTAGCCAGATACTACCCAAATCCACTCCCAAACTATGCCAGCCTGGCTAATTCTCATCATGTTCCCCTTTTGCATTATGCCGGACTGCACACCATGCAGTAGAAATAGCTATATCCCATTCAGTAATGGACTCGCCAAGCTTGCCTGTCCCAGACATTACCCCATACCTTGCCCTACACCCTTCCTACCTTCCCTACCTCCTTTCTCCCACAGCGCATCCATAGACCCTATTACCAAAACGAGCGCTACTTTAGGTAATACCCCACGCAGCCTCGTTACAGATGACCACTCTGACAACATCCTAAACTTGCGTAGTTCAACTGAACATAGCCCTGTAGCCTACCCCAACATCATGACCCGTAACGACAGACTAGGATGCAGACTCCCTAACCTACTTAGCAAAATGACCACGAATCATATCACTAAAATCACCAATAAAAACCCCATTGCAAACTCTGTGCCACTCAAAGGAGCCCTACTTAATGTTAGATCCCTTGTGGCCCACCCTACGGAAATTGCAGACATCATCTTCGCAGCAGACCTGGATTTCCTAGCTACCACAGAAACTTGGCTCCATACTGCAGCAGGCCCCTCTCTATCTCTTGCAGTTCCAGACAACTACTCCATCCTCAGGGCCGACAGACCGGATGCCCGTGGAGGAGGTGTAGCACTCATCTTCAAATCCTCACTTGACATTAGACCGATGACCGCCCCTACTCTAAAGTCCTGCGAATATTTATCTATCAAAATTCAAACTTCCCCTAAGAACTCCATTACCTTGGACCTATTATACAGACCCCCTGGGCCTATAGGTTCATTCGAAGAAGACATAACCACCCTCATAGCCGAAAAATCCAAACCTCTATCACAGAATATTATCCTCGGTGACTTCAACCTGGGTTACAATGACCCTCATGACATTCCAGCTGCCTCCCTCGCCAATGTACTTGTCGAACACAACTACACTCAACTTAACACCTTACCCACGCATCAAAAAGGCAGAACCCTAGACTGGCTCACTGCCCACAACTGCAACATCATCTGCAGGGACCCACAACCACTGATATGGACTGACCACTTCCTACTCTCATTCGACATTAGCACTAACAACCCCCTCCACAGACAACACCCGCCTGCACCAGCATGCCTGACGAGAAACAAACGGAACATCACCAGTGAAGCCCTCATCCCACTGGTTCTACCTACCCTTAACATGATCCCTAACACATCAGACCCTACCCTTCTAGTAGACACCTACAATAGCGTCATGACCATGTTGCTCCACTAAAATTACGCAAAAGTAAACCTAAGACACACCTCAATTCTTGGTATACTCCAGAATCAAAATACTAAGAAAAAATAAGTCCAAAATGGAAACCCTCTGGAAAAAGAACCCTTCCGAGGAACAAAAAGTCAATCTCATAAATGCATCTTCCCTCTATAAAAAAGAAATTATCCGCACAAAAAAGGAAGCCTACAACACAAGAATAAGTAATGCCAGCTCCAGTACCAAAGAGCTATTCACTATCCTGAAGGAGTAAGAAAACCCCAATCCACCTATGGACTCGTCTGTGAAGGACCAATCTTGGTGCACAAATATCCAAGACGCCCTGGCAAACAAAATCACTGGCCTACAAACTAAAATCGAAAACAAAAGACTTCAACTCTTTAATAGCAGCCCCACCGTTAGCACCATCATGCCCAGCCCACCTACCACCCCTAACACCAACCAGGGATTCACCTTCAAAAACGTAACCGCACTAGAAGTGCAAAAAATCATAACTTCCCTCAAACCATCAAACTGCAAAGGGGACAGCTGCCCTGCACAGATCATAAAAGATGCTGCTAGAGACCTCGCCCCCTTCATTTCCAAGCTCATAAACGCATCCTTCTCCACTAATTCGGTACCCAACAATCTGAAACAATCATGGGTCCTCCCGCTACTAAAAAAACAGACTCTGGATCCCTCCATCCCCACAAATTACAGGCCCATTACAACTGTTCCCTTCTTGCTAAAAATACTCGATAGAGTTGCTTACCTGCAAATTCAGCATTACCTACATTGCTATAACTGAAACCTGGCTACACCAGGCAGCAGGCCCATCACTTATGTTAGCCATACCTGACGGCTACACTATATGCAGACAAGACCGAGAGGGCACCCGCGGAGGCGGAATTGCCATTATCTCTAAATCAAGCCTCTCACTAAGACTAGCCCCTGCACTAACGCTACAATCCTGTGAAGCCCTCACTGCTAAACTCCTTATAAATAATAATCAATCCCTAACTATTCACCTAATCTATAGACCTCCAGGCCCGCTTGGGACCTTCGAAGAGGATCTACACAAGTTACTAACCCTCAATGCTAAAACCACCTCTCAATTGCTGGTATTAGGGGATTTTAACTTAGGATTTAACGACAAAACAGATGTGCATGCCGCGACCATCGCCCAAGCTATTAATTCCCTAGGCTTCTCCCAAAAAGTCAACAACCCTACCCATACGAAAGGTAGA
Organism: Ambystoma mexicanum; assembly: GCF_040938575.1. NCBI lineage: Eukaryota > Metazoa > Chordata > Amphibia > Caudata > Ambystomatidae > Ambystoma > Ambystoma mexicanum. The sequence goes on along the minus strand of NC_090927.1, from coordinate 894,596,228 downwards.
ATATTAGACTGGATCGCTGACTCTAACTGTACTACAGTCATCTCCTCTATCTCGGCTTTATCATGGTCTGACCACTCATTAGTGTCCTTTGACCTCCTAACCTCCCAACCATCCGCTACAGTCGTCCCCATGGCACCTTCATGCCCCACAAGAAACAAAAAGATTATGACAATAGATAATGTCATACCTGCTATTCTTCCAACCTTAAACGCCTTGCCTGACAATCTAGACCCCGGCACTTTAGTTCACGAGTATAACAAAATTATGACTGATACCTTGGACAAAATTGCCCCACTTAAAATGCGCACAAGTAAACCCAAAGCCCATCTAAATAAATGGTTCACGCCCGAACTCAAGGCCTTACGCCTCACCAAGAGAAAATATGAATCCAACTGGAAAATATGTGCAACTGCTGAGAACAAGGCTAACCTAATATCTATCTCCCGTCAATACAAAAACGCAGTCTGTCTGGCTAAGAAAAACTCATACAACGATCGTATCGCCAATTCTAAATCAAGCATGAAGGAACTCTTCTCCATCCTAAAGGAACTTGAGTCACCTATTGCCATACCAGACACTTGCACTAAAGATCAGACCTGGTGTTCTGACATCCAATATGCTCTATCTAATAAAATCACTACCCTCCAAAACAAAATTCAACTGAAAAAAGACTCGCTTAAACTCCCTACACTGTCACCACCTAAGGCGATCCACATGCCTCAACATACCAAATTTTCCTTCACCAAAACTTCCACACTTGAGATTGAAAAAATTATCCTCACCCTCAAACCATCCAACTGCAAAGGTGACATCTGCCCAGCACAGCTAATAAAAGACGCTGCCAGAGACCTATCACCATTTATCTCCAAACTGGTCAATGCATCCTTCTCTACAGGCATCATCCCAGCTAATCTAAAACAATCCTGGGTGCTCCCGTTGCTTAAAAAGCAAACTCTAGATCCTCTTATCCCCACCAATTACCGCCCAATCACTACAGTTCCGTTTCTGCTAAAGATCCTGGACAAAGTGGCCTATATACAGATTCAAAACTACCTTGAACTGCACAAACTACTAGGAACTAGACAATCTGGCTTCCGCCCACTACACGGAACGGAAACAGCCCTGATTGACTTAAAGGCCCAAATAGACGAACTGAGAGATCAGGGCAAGACAGCCCTCCTCCTCCTACTAGATCTCTCAGCTGCGTTTGATCTTGTGGACCACAAAGTCCTCTGCAAACACCTGGACGTTGCCGTTCACTTCTCCACCCAAGCCATCAGTTGGATAGAATCCTTTCTAAGTGAGAGAACTATGAGAGTCTTTTCCCCTTCGGCAGCAGCTGACCCTATACCTATTACTTGTGGAGTCCCTCAGGGATCCTGCGTCTCTCCGACCCTCTACAATATATTCACCAAACCTCTGTTCGACGATCTGGACAATCTCGGTATCACCTACACTAACTATGCAGATGATACACAGATTCTCTTCCCACTTTCTGGGGATCACAGCAGGGATGGGGAGTTGGTGAATAGAGTGTATCTCATCATTCAGGCATGGATGGCCACTCACGGTCTTTGCCTGAATGATGATAAGACAGAGTTGATCATTCTGGGCACACAAGCTAATATTAACAAATTGGGCCCGGATTACTCAGCCTTCAGCATAGACGGAAATGCCATTAAAGTCTCGAGGGAAGTAAAAACACTTGGTTTCTATCTCGACTCTACCCTGTCCTTCACTAAACAGGTAAACTCCCTAGCCTCCACTACTGCCTACACTTGTAAATTGATCAGAGCAGGCAAGCCCTTCCTGTCCAATACCAGCTGCCTAATCCTGGCTAGAGCCTTAATTCTTTCCCGACTAGACTACTGTAATGCCCTATACAGTAGCGCCAATAAAGCCACTACCCTAAGACTTCAAATTCTACAAAATAATGCTCTCAGAGCTGCATTAGGAATAAAAAAGAGGGAGCATATCTCCTCGACTAGGCGGCAACATAAATGGCTCTCTACGGAGAATAAAATCCAGCTAAAAATGATCTCATTAACCCATAAGGCCTTAAATAATGCAGCTCCCAGCTACTTAATGGACAAAATAAAAAGAAAAACTTCTAATAGACCCATGAGAATCGCCAATTCCAATTGTTTGGCAGTACCTAGATTCAGACTCGCCAAAATTGGTGGCGCCTGCTTCCCTGTGAAAGCTGCTAACCTGTGGAACGCCCTGCCACCTAACCTAAGAGCTGACCAACCCTTCCCCCATTTCAGAAGGAACCTTATCAAACACATTATCGCCAACAACGACTTAACACCCGAACACTCACAAGTGTAGTCCGACCCAATGCACCCTGACGTGACATCAACCTTTATGCTTATTACCGCAAATCCTGTATGTTGCTAACTGTACATTCATGTAAATACGGCAAATCTTTATCTGTACATTCTTGTAATTTGTGCAATATGGTGTAATATTGTAAATTCATTTATATAACATTGTAACACTGTAAGCTTCGCATATACTTGTTGCTGCGCCCGGTAACCTAAGGGTCTGGTGCGCAATATAAATAAATAAACAAACAAACAAACAAACCTAGAGTCTAACCAATTACTCGGATTGCGTCAGTCTGGCTTCCGGCCTCAGCATGGAACCGAAACTGCTCTTGTCGACCTTAAAAGCCAGATTGACGAAATCAAAGATAAGGGTAAGGCTGCCATCCTACTCCTATTAGATCTCTCAGCGGCCTTCGACCTGGTTGACCATAAAATACTCTGTAACCACCTCTCCTCTGCCGCCCACTTCTCCCCCTCTGCTGTCTCATGGATACAGTCCTTCCTAGCCAACAGAACTATGAGGGTCTTCTCACTGGAGGCAGCAGCAGACCCTATCCCCATATCCTGTGGTGTCCCACAAGGATCATGTGTCTCACCCACCCTCTACAATATCTTTACAAAGCCCCTCTTCGATAAACTAGACCGCCTGGGTGTCATTTATACAAATTACGCGGATGACACCCAGATACTCCTCACTATCTCGGGCAACTACGATACTGATGTAGCTAGGATCAATGAAATCTTCTCTGTCATCCAGGCATGGATGGCCACACATGGCCTCTGCCTCAATGACGAGAAGACCGAACTGCTCATTGTTGGCTCACCGAATAACCTACAAAAATTAAGTCCTAACTACTCGAACATCATAATCGATGGCAACACCATCCCGGTCGCCAAAAATGTGAAAACACTTGGCTTCTATCTCGATGCCAACGTTAACTTCACCAAACAAATTAATGCTACTGCCTCTGCCACGGCATATACCGGAAAACTCATTAGAGCCTGTAGACCATTTCTCTCCCCTAATAGTTGCCTCATACTATCCAGAGGCCTTATACAATCTAAACTAGACTATTGCAATAGTCTCTACCTAGGTGCCAATCAAGCGTCAATTAACAAGCTCCAAGTCCTTCAAAACAATGCACTTCGGGCAGCGCTAAATATCCCTAGACGTGAGCACATCTCAGCCACCAGAACGGCATGCAGATGGCTCACTATCCAACATAAAATCGACCTAAAAACACTTTGCCTGACGTATAAAGCTCTCAACAATCTAGCACCCCCATACCTGACCGACAAACTCACCATGAAACCGTCCGTTAGAACCACGAGATCTTCTAACACCTTATGCCTTGCAGTGCCTAGATTTAACTCCAAAAGAGCCGGAGGCTCGAGTTTTACTGTCCTCGCCCCCCAACTCTGGAACTCCTTGCCACTGAGCATTAAAGCATCCAACTCCTTCCAGTCATTTAGGAAACTGGTCATTGGGTGGCTACTGACAAATAGCCAACTTTGAAGTCAGACCTAGCTCTAGAATGTATTGACTGTTTATTCCTCACTTATGTCACTACCGCGTATATACCGCGTATTTCACCCTCACTGCCTGTATATAACTGTTATTTAAATTGTTCTAGCTTCACTGCTTATTACCCTGTACCGTGCCTTGTAACCTTGTACTAAGCGCCCCTATACTCCTGGGTCCGGAGCGCTATAGAAATAAATAAACAAACAAAACAAACAAACAAACATAGTTCTTCATTGGATTGTTTTATTTTTTTATTTTTGATTTATTCTCCATGGAGCAATGGTCTTTGCATTTATTTTTATCTCTCAGATTGATTTTATTTTTAATGTGACTTTGAACAACATTTTTTTGTATTTGGATTTGTAGTTTTGATTTTTTTGGACGGACATGCAGCTTATCTTTTTTTCATTGCCATTGTAGTTTGTTTCATTTCATTTGCATTCAATTTTTTTTAATACAATTTTGTTTTCATACTTCACTGTGTGGTATCATCTCATTGGTTTCATGCATGTCATGTTGGGTGTTTTCCCATTCATTTGCAACTATTGTGTGTGACGGACATGGGTTCATTTGCTTTATGAACATTGGGGGTGTAACATGTAATTTCCATTTCCATGTGGGTGAATGGGTTACTTGGTAGGGCCTTTTGGCTGTGGAGGCTGACCATAACGCACATGATTGGGGATTGTGAGGACCTGGGTGCAGGGGGACATGAGTGGGGGCCTGGTGGAGGCTGCCCCTGGATGCTGGGGGGTGGGGGTGGTGGGAGACATGAGTGGGGGCCTGGTGGAGGCTGCCCCTGGATGCTGGGGGTGGGGGTGGTGGGAGACATGAGTGGGGGCCTGATGGAGGCTGCCCCTGGATGCTGGGGGGTCGGGGTGCAGGGGGACATGAGTGGGGGCATGGTGGAGGCTGCCCCTGGATGCTGGGGGGTGGGGGTGGTGGGAGACATGAGTGGGGGCCTGGTGGAGGCTGCCCCTGGATGCTGGGGGGTGGGGGTGCAGGGGGACATGAGTGGGGGCCTGGTGGAGGCTGCCCCTGGATGCTGGGGGGTGGGGGTGGTGGGAGACATGAGTGGGGGCTTGGTGGAGGGTGCCCCTGGATGCTGGGGGGTGGGGGTGGTGGGAGACATGAGTGGGGGCCTGGTGGAGGGTGCCCCTGGATGCTGGGGGTGGGGGTGCAGGGGGACATGAGTGGGGGCCTGGTGGAGGGTGCCCCTGCACTGGTGGGGGGTGGGGGTGGTGGGAGACATGAGTGGGGGCCTGGTGGAGGCTGCCCCTGGATGCTGGGGGGTGGGGGTGGTGGGAGACATGAGTGGGGGCCTGGTGGAGGCTGCCCCTGGATGCTGGGGGGTGGGGGTGGTGGGAGACATGAGTGGGGGCCTGGTGGAGGCTGCCCCTGGATGCTGGGGGGTGGGGGTGGTGGGAGACATGAGTTGGACATGAGTGGGGGCCTGGTGGAGGCTGCCCCTGGTGGCTGGGGGGTGGGGGTGCAGGGGGACATGAGTGGGTGCCTGGTGGAGGGTGCCCCTGGATGCTGGGGGGTGGGGTGGTGGGAGACATGAGTGGGGGCCTGGTGGAGGGTGCCCCTGGATGCTGGGGGGTGGGGGTGGTGGGAGACATGAGTGGGGGCCTGGTGGGGGCTGCCCATGGTGGTTGGGGGGTGGGGGTGCTGGGTGACATGAGCAGGTGTGCAGGGTAGTCCCCTGTGGTGTCGGCTGCCTGCAGGGGCCGTGGAGGGTGTACAGGGAATACCTGGGAGCACACAGCCAAATCGCGTGTAGAATTTCCCGCGTACCCCTGTCATAGACGTACCCTGCCAAATTGCGTGTGAGACTTCCCGCGCACCCCTGAGATCCACGTACCCAGACAAATCGCGTGTGGAACTTCCCGCGCACCCCTGGAATACACGTACCCTGCTGATTTCGCGTGTGAAACTTCCCCCGCACCCCGAAATACACGTACCCTGATGGAATCGCGTGTGGAACTTCCCGCGCACCCCTGGAATACACGTACTCTGCCAAATCGCGTGTGAGACTTCCCGTGCACCCCTGAGATCCACGTACCCAGACAAATCGCGTGTGGAAATTCCCGCGCACCCCTGAGATCCACGTACCCAGACAAATCGCGTGTGGAAATTCCTGCGCACCCCTGGAATACACGTACCCTGCTGATTTCGCGTGTGAAACTTCCCCCGCACCCTGAAATACACGTACCCTGATGGAATCGCGTGTGGAACTTCCCGCTCACCCCTGGAATACACGTACCCTGCTGATTTCGCGTGTGGAACTTCCAGCGCAACCCTGAGATCCACGTACCCAGACAAATCGCGTGTGGAAATTCCCGCGCACCCCTGGAATACACGTACCCTGCTGATTTTGCGTGTGAAACTTCCCCCGCACCCCAAAATACACATACCCTGATGGAATCGCATGTGGAACTTCCCGCGCACCCCTGGAATACACGTACTCTGCCAAATCGCGTGTGAGACTTCCCGCGCACCCCTGAGTCCACGTACCCAGACAAATCGCGTGTGGAAATTCCCGCGCACCCCTGAGATCCACGTACCCAGACAAATCGCATGTGGAAATTCCCACGCACCCCTGGAATACACGTACCCTGCTGATTTCGCGTGTGAAACTTCCCCCGCACCCTGAAATACACGTACCCTGATGGAATCGCATGTGGAACTTCCCGCGCACCCCTGGAATACACGTACCCTGCTGATTTCGCGTGTGAAACTTCCCCCGCACCCCAGAATACACGTACCCTGATGGAATCGCGTGTGGAACTTCCCGCGCACCCCTGGAATACACGTACCCTGCTGATTTCGCGTGTGAAACTTCCCCCGCACCCCGAAATACACGTACCCTGATGGAATCGCGTGTGGAACTTCCCGCGCACCCCTGGAATACACGTACCCTGCTGATTTTGCGTGTGAAACTTCCCCCGCACCCTGAAATACACGTACCCTGATGGAATCGCGTGTGGAACTTCCCGCGCACCCATGGAATACACGTACCCTGCTGATTTCGCATGTGAAACTTCCCCCGCACCCTGAAATACACGTACCCTGATGGAATCGCGTGTGGAACTTCCCGCGCACCCCTGGAATACACGTACCCTGCTGATTTCGCATGTGAAACTTCCCCCGCACCCCGAAATACACGTACCCTGATGGAATCGCGTGTGGAACTTCCCGCGCACCCCTGGAATACACGTACCCTGCTGATTTCACGTGTGGAACTTGCGCACCCTTGAGATATGCGTACCCTGCTCGTACGGGCCCAATCGCATGTGGAAATTCCCGCGCACCCCTGAAATACACGTACCCTGCTGAAATCACATGTGTAACTTCCCCTGCACCCTGAAATACACGTACCCTGCTGATATCGTGTGTGGAACTTCACGCGCACCCCTGAAATACACGTACCCTGCGGAAATCGCGTGTGGAACTTCCCGCGCACCCCTGAAATACGCGTGCCCTGCTCGCACGGTGCCATTTGCGTGAGGTACTTCCCGCGCACCCCAGTGATACACGTAGCCCGCTTGCCGTGCTGGTACAGGGTTAGCGCAGCACTTTGCGCTGGATTGGGTATATTGATGGCTTTTCCCTGCGCGAGAGGCGTTCTTGGGGGCGTAACTGGCGCTGCTGCAGGGTCGCTGCGCCACTGTGCGCCATGGCTGGTTTTGGTGGCTGGAATCCATGAATACGCTGTGCGTGGAAATGGATTTTAGCGCACGCGGCTGGTGCAGGGATTCGCACGCGCACACTGTGCGCCAGCTGCGTGCGCCACTTGTGTGCTGAATTCTATGAATTACCCCCTTAGTCTTTTCACTGCAGGTTTCTGCGTGCAGTTGATTACGTGAAGCAGCTCATAGCACTATTCATTTTATTCACGCACTGTTCTTGCTCACGCTACCAGGCGCAGATTTAGCATTCTTTTGTTGTAAATCAGGCCATTTTTGTGCAAAAATGTTTTTGAAACCCATTGGCCAAGTTAAAAAATTAAACAAAGTATTTAAAAGAAAGGGTCCATTACGGGGAAGCACTAAAGGTAAGCAACCAGCTGAACTCCTCCATCAGTGCACTACCCTTGTTGACAATTTTCTATTTTGTTTAACACAAAGGTACCACCTAGTGCATTCACCTCTGAACATCACTCGCACTGGCTGCTTTGGCTAGTCTATATGTTACTCTTCTATACCTTCACCCACATGAACATCATCAGGTTGGGGGGCATTGGTGGACTTGTCAGTGAAGTACTGTATGGATTTGGCCATGATCATCCAAGCCCACCATGAATGTCTACGTGGTCAGCCCCCACTGGATTCAAAGTGGCAGTAGCAGGACCTTTACATGCAGATTGGCTGAGTTGCATGAAATACATAGAAATGAATTGGTCATCCAAGGTGGTGTATATTTGATAAATGGAAAGAAATTGGTACATTTAAAAGTCTTCTTATGGACATTGGTCAGCTAGGAGGGTTTGAGCTAGTGAACGTATGAGTTTAGGTTAATGATACTTCTGTATCATACGCAAGGCTTCCTGGGACTGCATTACCTCTAACTCTCTCTTCTTAAACATCTCCCTTCTTGAGCTCTCCGCTCATCCACCTCCAACTCTCTGTGCGTCTGTCGCTTTTCCAAGCAGAGAGTTTGGGGCAGATCTCTATCTTCAGCTGGGGCCTCCCTCTGGAACAGCCTCCCTGCCTCTCTCAAACTTGAGCACAGCCACCTCAGGTTCCGTAAGCAACTCAAGACATTCCTCTTCGCTTCTGCTTTCTCTCTTACTTCCTCTCCCTTGCTGATGTCCTGACTGCTCCACGCACTGGTCATCTGGCTACCCTCTGAACTTGGGCCCAGGCACCTGCATGTCCAGCTGCACTTTGCACTGCCTCCCGCCTCCCCCAGCACTTGTGGTCTGTATCTGCAACCTTACAGTCCCATCTTTCTGCACTTATGAGCCACGCGTTGGTTGCACTTTTTGAGTTACCTGCACTCAGCCACCAGATGCACTTTTGCGTTATCTCCGTTTCTCCCTCCTCCCCCCTATGTACTTCTCCCCTTCCACTTTCCTGTACTTGCCCAATCTGAATGACACAAGGCTTAGTTATATCGTTGTTCTGTCCTCCCTCTGTTTCCCCTTCCTTGTTGTGTTGCGCCTAGAAACACATGTGTACAGGTGCATTATAAATGTCATATCCTATCATCATATCATACTATCTGGTCTGAGCCAGCTCGTCCAGACTCCTGATTCATTGTTTGAATCTGTGCGTTAGGTTTTAAGTACCTTCTGCATAGTGTTTGTTTTCATAAAGATAGTATCTAATGCACCGTGCTTCACTATAGTATGCTGTAATGAGGGAAAAAAAGCATCTTGAAGTGACAGTAATTATGCAAGAGGCCAGACAGCTGTGATGGCTGCATGGGTACATCTGCACTCCAGCATAATGGATAGTGAAGTTGTAGAGGTTGTTAATGCATTGCTCACAATTCCTTGGCTGACTTTCACATCACAAAAGTAACAATAAAAAAGAAATAGGAATTAATGTAACATTTTGACTTCCTATGTTTTAGCACAGAATAAGTGTGGCATTGCAAGGGGTGGAGGAGCAGCACGTGAACAAGGCACCGCTGGGTGGTACTGGAGAGCAATTGGTGGAGTAAAGAAATAAAATCAAGAAAGTGCAGGTGCTCCTGCAATGGAGCCAGTGGGAATGCCCTCATATGTAATACAATGTAATTTGTTTTGTCTAGCACCTTTTCCCATTGGTAGGGCCTCAAAGAGCTGTAAGTGCATGCTCTCTGGGGACCGAAGTCCAAGGTGTGAGACATTTGTCAGAGGATTTTAGAATGTGTGTGTGCATTTTAGCCAATACGTTGGTAGGTAAGGGTGGCCAAGACCATGTTAGCTACCCATGTTGAGCTGGCATGTGGATGGAGGTAGTCTGGAGAGTATGCGAGTGCAGGAGACTCATTATTTTTCCAGCTAGGACAAACTTTTGTCATGGGGCATAGCTGCATTCTTATGGCAGAGGTGCTGTGCGATGTGTCTGAAAGTATTGTTTGACAGCAGATGTGTGGGCGTGAGTGGACGTGCCTTCAGCCTTTGCAGATGTGGCATGGATTCAGTCCTGTGGTCTGCTGGAGTTTATTCGCTCCGACGCTCAGTCCATTTCATGGCAAGTTCTTTGCTGTCCCAGTCTACCTGTTAGGTGGGTAAATAACCAAAAGTGAGGCAAGGGTTTGTCAGGCTGCAGGGGGAAATGCCAGATCTTGAGGGCCCTCCTGAAAGCAAGGTGATCCTCTATGTGGTGGACGCTACGTCAAATTGTGTTACAGATTGTGGGGGCCTGGACGGAGAAGGAGGATCCCCCTATTCTTGTCAATTTGAAGGGAGGATCGTAAGGTGGAGTTGGCTACCAGACTGGAGGTTTCTGTTGGGTTGGTAATGATTTTGTTTCTTTGGAAGATATTCTGGGCCTGACTTGTGGAGGGCTCGGAGGGTGATGCACATTAATTTAATTTTATTTATTGGTTATGTTTAATGCACCTATACACCAACAGTGTTTCAAGGCTTTGAAAGTTGTCCGTTGCCCAACAGGAAGTCAGTGGAGGACACAGAGGGGAGGGGTGATGTGCTCTATGGGGCCACGGGTCAGGAGGAGACTAGCTGCAATGTTTTGGACCTGTTGGAGCTTTCTGCATTGATATGCAGTGGCACCCAGGCAAAGGGAATTAGCGTAGTCTAAGCAGGAGAGGACAGTATTGTTACCGAAAGGAAAACAACAAATGAAATGGTACCAAAAAAAACCAAAATTAAATATAGAGGGGTTGGGGTAAAGGGTTAAAAGGGGTGGGGTGTTTCAGGTGGGGTTAGAAGCATGGGGAAAAGGGGGATTTGAGGGGAGGAACCCAATTTAAAAAAACATTTTGTTTCCGTTAACATTTCATTTGTTAAAATTATTTTTGGTAAGATCACATGGAACCGAGAGGACAATAGCCATTATTGCACTGACTCTGTGAGGGTAGGAGAGGTAAGGGTAGATGCGTCTGAGAATGCAGAGGAGTAGCTAGCAAGATTTAGACACAGAGTTAATGTGGTGAGGAAGAGTCAGATCAGCGTTCATGGTGCATTCCAGGTTCTTTACTACGCTGGATGCTGTGGGACGAGGGCCTAGGGAGGATGGCCAAGGGGTGGGTTGGAGCAAGAGAGCCCTATTCCAACAGATCTTGATTTTTTTTCTCCTAAGGTTGTGCAGGAGGTGGTTAGCCAAAATCCAGTGGTCAATTTCTGTGCGGCAAGAGGCATGGTATTGATGGGGGATTGAAGAGGTTTTCGGGATCTTCAAGATGATCTGAGTGTTATCTGTTTAGTTGTAGCAGGTTAGGTCATCTGAGCGAATAAGAGCAGAGAGGGAGCTCATGTAGAGGTTGAAGGATAGGGGGGATATGGAGGTGCCCTATGGAACCCCATTGGTGATAGGGCAGGGGTCTGAGGTGAAGGGAGAAAGGAGGGTGGTTTATTATCTTTTAGCAGCAAGGAATGAGAAGATCCACTTAAGTGCTGCATCCTTTTTGCTAAGCGAGTGGAGTCTGTCAATAAGGTTGCTGTGGTAGATGGTGTCAAAAGCTGGCGAGAAGTAGAGGAAGATAAGTGCAGCACAGTCTACGAGTCTGCAGGGCTTTTAAGGTCATCCAAGATGGAGACTGTGGATGATTCAGTTTCTCTGAGGGGCCTGAAGCCGGATTGGGCAGTGTTGAGCAGAAGGTTGGGTTGGGTGAAGAGGCAATGCTGGGAGGGGGCCATTCAGCCAATAAGTTTGGCTAAGAAACGGTTGTTAGAAATAGGCCATTAGTTGGCTGAAAGGAGGGGGTCAAGGGAGGGTTTTTGGAGGAGGGGGTTGATGTACAATGTCTTGAAGGCTGCTGGCAATATGCCTGAGGTGAGGGAGGAGTTAATGATAGATCACACAATGCTGTCTGCACAGGTAGAAGAAAAGATGTATTTGAGGAGGGTGGGAAGGCATGAATCTCCGGGGCATCCGGAAGGCAGCTGCTAGCAACAATTTCAGGAATTCAGGTGGAGAGATGGGAGAGAATGAGGCGGAGATTGGCTGGGAGGTTTGAGGGATAGTGGGTTCTGAAGTGGATGCAGGTGGTTGAGGTGGGAGTGCTGTCAGTTGGGCACTGATGGTCTGCTTTCTTTCTACAGAAATGTTGGAGTAGTGGTCCAAGAGGGCATCACAGAGTGCTTGGGAGTTGAGGCAGGGGGGAAGTGCAGTGAAGGGGCCTTGTATTCTGAGATGATCCTGTGGAGTTCCTTGCAGCTGTTGCAGGCATTAGAGATTCCCTGCCAGTAAATGGATTTTTTGGCCTTCCCGATTTCTGCCTTGTAGACTTTGATCTGACTGGCTGGCGTAAATAGCACTGTTTTGGGGAGATGGAACAGCCTGCCACCTGTGTTCCAGGGTGTGGTTGAGTGTTTTCAGGGGTTTGAGAGATCTAGAGAAAGGGTCTTTTGTGTGGGAGGTCGATCTGGTGGGGGAGAGTGGTTTGAGGGCTTTGTAGAACCATAGGTCAAAATGGCTGATAGATAGCAGGACTCCCTGGAATGGCAGATTTGCAAGGGAGGAAAGCAAGGAGTTGGCCAAGTCTGGAGTTACTATGACCTTGTTTCACAGCGGGAAGCGGTAGGATGGTTCGCTGTCAGGTGGGGAGGAGAGATAGGAGTCAAAAGCGAGAAGACGATGGCTGCACCGGCCGTCCATATAAGTGGTCGGGGGTAGGATGGACATAAGGTTGGAGGTGCTGAATATTGCATCTAGGGTATGACCAGCAGTATGCGTGGCACCTGATACCAATTGAGTCGTGTTGAGGGCTTCCTTGTTGTCCAGGAGTGTTTGTGTCATTGGGGATGCAGGGCATCAAAGCATACATTGACTTCTCCTTGCATGGTGACGCAGGGGTGGGCGATGGCGATGGCCGCTACAAAGTCTCTTAGAGCATTAGCAAAGTTTCTGTTGTAGCGGGAGGTCTGCATATGAGTAAGAAGCTGTGAGTGCCCTTACCTCTTACATCTTACAGTCGGATATATGCGAGCATGCCCAATTCCATCTTGAAGTGGTTTGTCCTGCAACAGATAGTATTCCTGATTTGTTTCCATCACATTTTGTACAATTAGTTCCCGAAAAAAAAACTCTGGGTGCAGTGGAAAGGTGTAATATTGATAATGTTCTCTCTTTTTGCTCACTTTTCTCTTCTCCTTTACACCTGCTCAGCCATTCATTCTTCTATCAGCTGCTCCGCTCACTCGTCCAATAGCATGGGCGTAATTTTAGAAGGTGACAGGGGAGTTTGTCCCCCCCAACTTTCATGACACACTATTTTGTCCCCATTCATTTGGCTGGGGCAACTTTTCTTCAGATGTCATGCCCCTCCAACATTTTCAGCAAAGTTCCTCGACTGTCCAATAGCCTCCCAGACAGTCACTCTTTGAGTCATTCTTCTCGTTTTGTTCACTCTTTACAAAATGATCTCTGCTCACGCAACCCCTCATCCATCTACCTGTTCATTCACTCACTCATGAATGCAACCTTCCACTTGCTCACTCACCATACACATGGCCATACTCCAGAAACACCTCTCACTGTTAACAAAACATGAAATCGCAAAGCCAGGTTTTGGAAATGCTTGCTTCTTTCGCTTGTCAATCTACATGAAATTGTCACGTTGCATAACTGGAAGCCCCCAGGTTGTTGTCCATACTGCTCCTTCTCTCAGCGGCTCGAGGCTGCGCCCAGGAATCAGGCACGTGGCTTTTTGATGCAGGTGCACCCCCCTGCAGAGAGCCATGGAAATAGCTCGGATTATGCCGGATGAATAAAGCATCAGCCAACAAGGGGACGCATAGTCACACAAATCTTTATTCACAAGCCGTTATTTTCCCGGTTGGATGCCTGTGCACCGTCCTGCCGCTGATCCCGGGGTTCACGGGCCCTTATTATATCACATTCCTGTTGGTTCAGAAACATAAATCAGCATTACCACCGTGCCTCCGTCGAAATGAGCGTCTTGTGTTGCAAGCGTCAGAGTGCATCTTGGCCTGGGGAGCGGCCTGGAATACGGATGAGCACGCGCCACTGAAGAACAAGCATTATAGCTGATAACTGACAACCAGCCAGAAGCAGCTTCTGATCAAGATAAATAACCTATAGTCCGGGACATTTTGTGCATCATTAAACATTCAGGGTTTTGCGGTTGGCAAGGGGTGGAGCGAAATCCCCAACGCGATAAATCTAAATTATGTCCGCTGCAGTGATCATAACAATAAGTGGCCTGTTTTGGTTAACTAGCTGACAAGAACTAGGAATGCATTTTCACATTTCAATGAAGCACACTGAAAGCACTCTGCAGTGCATGTCAATTAATTTCAATACAGTCGTGGGTGCGTTCGTTCTTTTTTTTGTTGTTTGCCTTTTCGTTGATTGGTGCCAAACAGAAGGAGCTGTGAATTTGCATATGCCAACCCCTGCATCTATTACTCCCTGCCACGCACTTTATTATAGAGCTTGATTAATTACCCTTTAATTAAATTTCCATTAATCTGCTTCCTTCGCAGTTGTATTAACTTTTGTCTAGGCTTTTTCCCCCATTGGGCTAACGGAAACTGTGCGTTTGGTGACATCTCAATGCAGAGTCGACAAGGCACAGCTCACTCCTGTCTAAAAGACGTGAAGTGACAAGTTTCCCCAAATGTTCTACCACGAAACGACTGTTGCAGTACCTCCAGTGGAGACAAAGAAGCAGGACGCCATTTTAAGCTAAGCACACTCGCTGTGGGAGAGCAGTAATTAGCCTCCAAAAGTATCACGTTTTACTTTTTTTCTTGATTTATTTATGTACAAATGTATAATTCTTTTTTCATCCAGGCTGTCAATTTTCACTGCAAGAATGAACACGCGAGAAGACCGCTCTTTGTGGTTTTTATGTATAGTGTGTTTCCACAATTATAGAAACATTAAAATATATTTACAAATTCAAAAACAGACTTTGTATTTCCTCTGAACGCATTCAGTGGGAAAGTAGGAAGCAATCTGAGTGAACAGAAACGGGGCACATTACCAAGATAAAAAGAGCAGCAAGAGATACATTTTTGTTGTCAATATTGTAAGTATTGTTTCTCCTTTCAATTTGTGTCTCTTGTCTTTTCTAACGGAACTCATTTAAGACTTTTAAATGTGTGGTAAACATTGCGTGCATTTTAATTGGTAATGACATGCCGGTGTACGACTGGATCTGATGCACAGCGATGTCCTTACCCATTGTCGTGTTAACTGGTAAATGACTGGAAAACTGTTTAAATGACCTATGATCATTCACAAGTAGGGCCTTGTTTGAAAAGGACCCCTTCCACAAAGAGCCTGGGAATGAAGGGGGTGGAATGCAAAATGTAGAGCGCGCCCCATGTAATTCCCACCTCCAGACTTGCACATGCTTTGTGTTAATTTAGGCGTCCCCTCATTTGCCAAGAATTAAGTGGTGTCTGATGCCCCAGGTGCCTGGAAATTACTTCCTCTGGGATCTATGTGATCACTTCGAAAATGAAATGTCGAAGCCAAAATACAGAATTTCTTTTTTTACCCCATTTTACTGCATAAATATGTCGGGGGAGACTCCCTGCAACTCCCCAATATCCCACCACCTTTTTTATTAACTTAACCCACCCCCAACATGTATGTGTATGTACCATGAAATGGGGCTCTTGAATTTCGTTGTTTAGGGCTTCGCAGTAATGGGGTGTGGTATTTTGGTGTGATACCCTTGCTCTGTACACATAGCAATGAGTAATCCTTTTGTGACAGTGCCAGTCATTGCAAAGCTATCAGAAATGTCCCTCATCATATCAGACATGGATACACTCATTTATTCAGATCTAGGGACCATGACCCACAATCAGTAGTGGCTCATCCACAATGGGTAATATGGCAGTCATCCACAGGGGAAGTCGTGGAGATCTGGAGATGCCATGGGTTCCTGAGGCAGCTAGCAAGCTGGTGAAGCAGGTGTGTGTGTGGCAAGTGGTTGTGTGTGGTTGGTGTGTGTGCGTGTGTCTGTGTGTACTTGTGTCTATTTTTGTGTGTATATGTGTGTGTGTGTGCATGTGTGTGTTTCTTTGTGCATGAGTGCTTGTGAATGTGTATGTGTATGCATGTGAGTGCATAGGCAGTTTGCATGTGTGTTCCTGAACCTAGGGAGCGGTGGTTAAGGAAGGTGTCTACAGAGATTGTGGAGGTTAGTCCTGGCATGCTTTGGAAACTGACTGCAAGACAAAGTGATACATATTGCCCCACTCTGGATTACAGTGTCTTCCAAAAATGGCAACAGAGCATTATTGAGCATCATAACAACATGAGTGTGTCTAATAGTTGCCACACTGTCATTATTGGCCACAGCAAACTTGAGTGCATTCTCACAGAGGCAATATTGCCATTATTAGGGAGAACCAGCAACAGTGTGTGTTTTACAGTGCCAGTACTGCTGTGATTGCTTACTACAACATCAATGTGCTCTTTCATAGCAAAATTGGAATTATTGAACACAGCCAATATGTGTATACTGTTAGATTGGCAACGCTGGCATTGTGTGCACAGTGAGCACAAGTGTATTCTCAGATTGCATTTTAGTGCTGGAAGCGTTTGGCTGATCCAGCATTAAAATGCATTCTTAGATGTCAGGCCCATTGCCCTGGGGTCAGTCCACCATACACAGATACCCCTGGGCCCATTGAGGGCACACGTGCACACCAGCACACATGCACTAAGCTTGTGAGAGCCTGGAGGCAGGGGAGATCATGAACTGGTAGCCCACCCTGTGTGATCCTGGTGGTCATAATGCCAGCAAGGCTATTTAAACAACTCCACAACTCAAGATCCGTACTTAGCATTGCTTTCAGTCACTAGCCGTACCTTGAACTCAGCAGTCTCCTCTCACTTGAGCCTCCATTCACAGATTCCACCGCAAGCTGTTTTTCTCCGCTCCAGTGACCAACCTGCAAAGAAGAAAATAATGAACAGTTAATGGTGACCTACCTCTTCACGCACTCCTGTTTCCTCCACTTCAGAGTTCCTTGCAGCAGACTACACTCTCAGCACGCTTCAGGGGCCGCGCACATCTCTGGGGGGGAGGGTTAACAAAGGCAGCAGTCCGTGCCTATCACATCCTGGTGGCCTCCTAAACTGCTTGCGCTCTGCACTTTTCCTCACCCAGCATTCTACGATCCGCAGCAACCTGTATTCCATGATTATCATCTGTGCTTGTGCACCCCATGGAATTGACGTATATGATCAGATCAGATCCTCCGGAAATGCCGGCATCCTCGGCCTAGCCCGCACATACCTCCAAGAGAATATTAAGGAAATGGACATTAGAACCCAAGCTAGTGAAGTAACTGGACCTACAAGGAACCTTAAACAAACACTGTAATCATGTATCAAAGCCAGTGAATGAACTGTGGGATACATTGAAGAACCACCGCAGAGTTATTCCCCGAAGCCAGCCTGAAGTAGCCGGTCTATGTTCAGTCCATCCAGTGCTTGATAATGGTTTGGAGGAGCTGGTGTTGATTCTCCTCACACTCCAGGTAATCCAGGGAAGGGATGGCAGGGGGAGGGTAAGAGCACACTACAAGGGTAGCCAATCTCGAATAGTTACCAAAGGGTGCATACTAATCCGAGCTCCCTTTGTTCACAGCATTCTGAGGAATGTGACACATGGAACAAAGGAGCAGGAGTACAAGAGCAACTTTGGGGGAAGAAGGAACACAAACATAACGCCATTCCCTTCACTGGCCCTTCCGGGTTTGTAAACTAATTGGACCACAGGCGACCCAGTGGAGGAGGTGGTGGGTCTTCAGAAATCCTGTTGGCTCCAAAAGATAAGACAGGCATGACTTTAGACTGACAAGAGTGCATTATTGCACTCAGCAATATGTTTATGTGCCTGCATGTGATACTTCCAATATTGAGCACAGAAACATGAGTGTGTTCTTACAGAGGCAATACTGGAAGAGTATGGATCATCCAACATGAACATTTCTTCTTAAAGATGTAATGCAACATTATTGGACTCAGCCAGCAACATGAGTGCCTTCTTACAACGCAATACCAGCATGATTGGATACAGCCAACATAAGTATGCTGATAGGGTAGAACTCTTGGAAATTTGGACACAGACAGAACAAGTGTGTGTTTACACTGGCAAGACTGGAAGAGTCTGGCTTATCCAGCATGAACAAGTCTTCTAAAGTGTCAATAAAACATAATTGGGCTCAGCAACATGATTGTGCACTTACATTTCAATATTTGCATTAAGTCACATAGCAAGCATGGATATGTTGTTAGACTGGAAATAATGCCATTTTTAATCAAAGCCAAAATTAGTGTGTTCTTACATTTGTAATGCTGACATACATTGGTACAGAGAACATGATAACCTCTACTTATAGTTGCAAAACACTCATATTTGTAAACAGCAACATAGATGTGGTTTACAGTACAATGCCAGCATTTTTAGTAAAGTTAGCATGAGTATGTCCTTAAAGTGGCAATACTGGCATTACTAGGATCATCCAACATGAGTATGTTTTTACAGGTACATTCCTGTCATTATTGGGCACAACCAAAATGACAGTTTTGTCAAAATGGAAGTACTGCCATATATTAGCACAGCCAGCGTGCTACTTCTCATACTGGTAATGTTGCCATTACTGGGCATAGACAACATGAGTTTGGTGTTATATTTCCTATTCCAGTAACAAATTAATTGAAGCAAGGGCTCCTGGTGATGACCCTATTATGCCCAGGAGGGCTATCTAATCGTCAGATACAAATGAACGGGTCAGTAGAACCAGCATACCCCCTAATTGCTCATTCTTGATTCACAGAAATTTGAAGTACCACACTTAAATAGTTGTAATCCTTCTTTTTATGATTTGTGACATATATACACATTTGTTAGCTTGTGTATAATGCAGACCAAGAACACCAGATTATACAAATGGAGCAATATAGATTGCCAGACAAAACAATAGCAAGTTAAATTTGTTGCCCGTGGGTACATGTAGTCAACATGACATACAATCTACTGTCGATACACAAACACGAGAGAAGTCAAATTAGGTAAACAGTTACAGTGGATACAGATAATGAACAACACATATATACAGTGAAAACATTTGTGACACTATGGTTCAGAAGTCAATGTCTACACCAAGGTGTTTCGGCCTTTTATGGTGGCTATCTTTTAGCCATGCTCCTGTGGGGGCCTTCGTCAGGACATGGAAGACTGTAGCGTCTAGGTGTTCGTAGAATGCTATGAAGATGAATGAGGCACAGTGAGAGGGGTGCTAGTGAACATAATTAACAAGAAAAGTGACTGAATCACTGTGTGTCCCCCGTATCTGGTGGGCACAGTTTACCTTGTGGGCGGGTATTGGAGCCACATGCGGAAGAGTGTGGGTTCAAGGACCTGAGGTGTCTCTTGGCGTGAAGGTTACTGGACGTCTATTGGGATAGAGAAGAAGGGCTAGTGTGTCCCTGATCTATCATAGCAAACACTCTGTATGAGGCGCAATACACACAACACGCTTACCTTATTCGAGTGAGCGTGAGTGCGCCGCGGGTTCGAATGTACTTGAAAAGCTGCTGCTACAGCGGGGCATGATGTATGCGACCTAAAAGAATGCACATGGTTACCACTGGCTCGTATAGTGGCGCTGGTGGGAGTAGGTGCATTAGGAATAGGGTTACCTGTGATAAGATCGTGCAATTCAAATTGCTGTTTTTTGGTGCCGTGCCTACAGCAGACCAGAGTTTAGCGCAGTGGCAGATGCTCAGCTGGTGTCCTGCAGGGTGTGGAGACAGGTACAGGTGCTGTGCGCAGGCAGATCAGGACAAGGGCGTAGCAGCTCGTGTGCTAGCGATGCGGACGCCATTACTATGGTCACCGCTCTTAAATAGCGGTTGCCATTTTGTAAAATTCTACGGGGCAGTCCCACATCAAGTGGTGTATCTGCTCATAAGGTTAGAGTATTTCACTCATGGTTACTAGACCATTAACCTGGCCGGAATTGTTTAAAACCATGGTGTTAAATCCATTTGTATGTTCCGTTGCCATGGTAATGGTCCGGAGCATATGCGATTTGCCAAAAATGCAGGAAGTGAAAATATATTGCACAAGAATGAGAGGGGGGCACTGTAGTGTCTAGTTTTGTCCACTCGGATGTATGAGGCGTAGCCCCCACCGATAGTGAGCGTCCCGCCTGCAGTTATTACGGTGGCCATATTGGCAGGTGTAAGTGTCAGGGCCCTGGTGATACTATAGAGCTATATGACAGTTATGAATGTCCTGGACAATCATTGGTGCCAGTAATTGTGCTAGGTGCCTGAGTGAGATCCAGCACAGACCAAAAGATATCCCCAAAAAGGTGTGATCTGGTTGTTGACACAGGCCTCAATAGTGCATCATTGTATGTCTGTGTGTGCCTAGGCCCTCTGAGAGAACTATATGGGTACAGTGCCAGAGGCCCATGTATTAGTACTTCAGAATAGGATCAGGTGCAGCAGAGCCTATGTGGTGTGGAAGTCTCATGTGGGAGATGTCATAGGAAGGATTTCCACTCTACTGATATGTTTAGTTCAAGTTTAACCATGTCTAACTTGTGGACCCATCTTTGTTCTAATTGGGTCAGTGTCTTGTTCAAGTCTCCCCCTCTCACAGTTGGTGTCAGTTTCTGTGTGATAAACCATCTGAGGTCTGTGTCCTTATGGTTTCTTAGAATGAAGTGGCACTGTACCCATATAGTTTATGTCATGTTGATTACATGTACCCACGGGCAAGGAATTTACCTTGCTATTGTTTTGTCTGGCAATCTATATTGCTCCATTGGTATAATCTGGTGTTCTGCATTATACACAAGCTAACAAATGTGTATATATGTCACAAATCATAAAAAGAAGTATTAGAACTATTTTATTGTGGTACTTCAAATTTCTGTGAATCAAGAATGAGCAATTAGGGGGTATGCTGGTTCTACTGACCCGTTCATTTGTATCTGACGACTATTCCAGTAACAATACACATAAACAATATGAATGCGTTCTTACAGTGGCAATACTTACATTATTGGAGCAACCCAACATGAATGTGTACTTACACAGCAACTCTTGCATTGCTGGCCAGCAACACAAGTGTGGTTTTACAGTGGAAATAATGAAAGAGATTAGCTCATCCAACATTAAAATGTCTTCTTAAAGTGGAACTACAATATCTTTGGGGTGAGACAGAATCATGAGTGTGTTCTTAAAGTACAATACTGGCACAGGAAACAGGAGTGTGCTGATAGAGTGAAAATTCTATAATGTTGGTCACATCCAGCACAAGTGTGTTCTTAGTGACAATACGCATAGGGGCTCATTATAGGTTCACTGGTATCCTGGTGGTAAATCTGCCAGGATACTGGCAAACATAATTACTGATACCGGTACTCGGTCCGGTGGAATTACAACTGAATTACGAGTGCAGATAGCCAGTGTAAATCCCCATTACATGGTGTCCCATAGGACTCCATGAGGGACTTTGCCAGTTTTACAGGTGCTGGTATTACCAGCGCCTGTAATACTGGTAATTTTTGCCGGCAAGTTGGCAGAAAGACATTCAGCTCTTAGCTGGAGGGCATTCAGCCACCTCTCTAGCAAACTCGTGGTTGGCCTGCACAGTAACGTGCTGGTGTACATTAATACTTCACTGGCCAACACGTAATGAGGCCCCGGCTCATCCAGCATGAAAATGTCTTCTTAAAGTGCCAGTACAACATATATGGGCTCAACAACGTGAGTATGCTATTACAATACTTGCAATACTGGCATTACTGGTCAAAATAACATATGTGTGTTTTTACAGTACAATACCAGCATTATTGGTATGGCTAACACAAGAGTGCTCTTACAGTGGCAATCCTAGGAGGGTTTGGCTCATCCACCATGGAAATGTCTTCTCAAAGTCGCAATGTAGTCTTATTGGGCACAACAGCGAGAGTGTGTTCTTACACCAAAAAAGCATGTAGTATTTTGCACAGCAAACTTGAATGTGCTCTTTCTTACACTGGCAATAATGGCATTATTGGGAAAAGCCAAAATGAGTATATTGTTACAATGTCAATGCTGACATACATTGGCACAAGCAGCATGAAAACCACATCTTGCAATTGCAATACAAGCAGTATTGGGCAAAACAATGTGAGTATGCTCTCACAGAACAATAGCAATTATAGCAAAGTTAATATGAGTGTATTAATACAGTGGCAATACTGGCAATATTAGAAACATCCAACATGAGTGTGTTCAAATAGGGGAACCACTGGCATTTATTGGAACATCCAACATGGCAGTGTTCTTGCAGTGGCAGTACTGGCATATGCAGGCACAGCAAACATAAACATGCCTTCTTACACTGTCGGGATTCTGCCATAAATTGTGGTCACAGACTTTATGACGTGTGCTTTGCAGAGAGTATGTAGGCATATATTGTATTGTTGGAACACACATCACGAGAGGTCTAGTGGCCTGCCACCCATTGGATGAATTTATGTGTTACATTATAGAACTGATGGCAAATGCATGCTGTTTTAACCATTTTTCTTTAATAAAGTGTGCTCTACACATTTTAAAATTGAATAAAGCAAGCATTGGTAAAGACAACAGATTTGTCAAGACATGGAGGGTACTACACAGTACTGCTGAAAGCACACTTTGTTAAGGCATTTTTAATAAACCAGGAGATGATTTACAGCTGCAATTAAGCTTTAATTTGTCTGAATACTGCGTAGAAATACAGAGAGCCCCATGAAAGCCCACAGATAGATGTTGTCCTAAATATAGATCTGACAGCATACCTTTTCAGTGCCAATAATTTTCCACATCACAGAGCCACACATTTTTCTTTATATGCAATGATATATGCCTTGACTTTTTTTGCCTTGCTGTGTGATCAGTGCATATGCCTCTAAAATGCAATCGCAAAAGTGCATGGCATAGTTAAGGTTAAGATGAATTGATTATAGTATTTCATAAAATAACTTTTCTTAAAAACCCTTCCATTAAATAAATCTGAAAAATATCCACAGTATCATTTTGAGGCAGTTGCCCCTGTATGGAATATTTCTGAATGTTCTAGTGGACGGCCTCATACAAACTTTTAACATCCGTTTATTCATCTCACAGGAAAACATGCCTCAAAACTAACTTCTTCGATTTTCAAGATTTGTGGCATGCTCTTACATGAGTTGGAGCACTGAAAAAAAATAAAAATTGACCTGGTCAATTTCGAGATATTCACTTTTTAAGATTTCTCTAGATATTGTGCAGGAGCAGAATGAATGTGAATGGGAGTGAGGCAGAGTGTCTTGGTGTCGCGGAACAGCAACACTGTTTTCTTCCCTGGCTGCAAGTCTTTTCACTGCATCTATTGAAGGAGAAAGGAGGCAGACCCGATTTACACTGCGGCTACAGAGAAGAAAAGCGGAGTGAGGTAGAGTGTCTTGGTGTCTGGGTGCTGGTCCTTTTGAGGGAGGGTCCCAACATCCGTTCATCATCAGTCCCGGCATATCAAGACCTAAACGGACCGGGGACGCCCAGTGCACGGTAAGTACTGCCATGGGAGTCTCCTCTTCATACACTACATTTAGATCTGCAAACTCAGTGCACGTCACTGTCCCTGTTTCTGGGCTTGCAGCATATTCGCATCTCAGATATAACTCAGAACATGCCCAAAAGTCAGGCACCCACTGCCAATACTGCTGCCATTGCTAAACATGCTGCTTGAGGAAGGCAACACTTACGTTCCAACCACTTACAGTCCACTGACTTACTTCAAGACTCGATGTTGGGGGGGGGTGTATCGTATGGAAAACACGCTCGAGCTGCCCCTGGACCTCCCTATTAATGCCCGCTCCCATATGGCATGTATGGAAGTCTCCTCTCCTGCTGCCCCCAAACAATCATTGAAGTACCTGAATCAATCATCACGCAGTTCCCCACACAGTACGGTGAACCTGGGGGACACAGTGGGAGCAAATAAGATCGATAAGAAAATTAATGACTTCTATCCGGTACAAGATATTGTGAAGAAAAAAGCAGTAATTGACTCTGGACCGATTTGACTAATGAACTGATGGCTTCTGTGTCTTGTTTGGGATCTAACACTATAGAAACAGTGGTACAAGCGCTTATCACTCCTAACATATCTCAATATGCAGAGGTAACCTGCAGCTGTCCTGTTCTCAATGTGTTGTAAATGCAAGCTCTACTTAGCTCGGTGCACCCAGGGAGAGTGGAACTACTCACACAGGATGCTTTGGAATTACTGCATTCAGAGCTGCTATTGGGAAACAAACCATCTTTGGAGGACATCTGTTGGAATAACCTTCCACACATTCCCTACAGGAAATATTCAGGCCCAATATGTCCTTTGTGCCCGACGATCTAGCTGAAGAACAGAGCTACCATACTCAAGAGCTGGAAGATAGCAATTCCTTGGCAGCCATGTTCTAGAATCTTTCTTAACGCAACTGCTGAAAGAAAGTGATGCTACCACTGCCAAAATGGAAGCTTTGAGCAGCAAATATGATAAGTTAGCCCACCCAATCAATGAGCTCCTGAAGGCTTCCTATCCTTTGGCTAGGGGTATGGACACAATCAGCAAAAAAAAAAAAACATTCTTGGGCTCAAATATATGCAGATCCCCAAATGACAAAGAAGCACCAATTGACATTGAAGCCAAGGCGGCAATAGCACCAGACTCTATTGATTGGTACCAGCGGAAAAAAGGACAATAAAATAGGTCGCTATGTATGTGGACGTGTCAGAGAAAGAAGTGAAAAAAAACAAGGCACTAAAAGACAGGACCACACAGTGCCCAAAGGTCAGTCCCTGTTGCGTGGTTCGCCCTGCTACGGGGCCCCAACAACTCATAAATTCTTGCAACACTAAGTTTGGGTCTAACTGCGTAACATCAACCGTCGTGAGATTGAGAGCTCAGGAGAAAAAGCTCTGGCTGGAACAAAAGGCTGGACTCAGCCTAATAACTTACGTAAGGCCAAAGACAATCCTCCCTCGAGAATGAACAGCATCAGTGTGGCTGCTTGCCCGCAGTTCACAATTCAAGGAATGACAGGCCCATCTCCCACATATTGTGGGATCACGTGTCTGATGTGGCAACACTTGCTAATCCCGTGGCTTTCTCACCATGTATTATAGCCATGGTCCAATAAGAATCTGAATGTCTTGCTACCAGCACCTTGACCTACGTAGACGAGGTTGGTAAGGAGCCTAACGCCCCTGACGGTCGCTCAGCTAAAATGCACATGACAGCAGCTCCTATTAATAAGGCTTTACAGGTGCAAAGCGTATTTTGTGAGGGCCATGGCTTCCACATAATCACTCTTGCTTTATGTCCTTATTACATGCAATCATTACTTTGCGCTACGTAAATAGCAGTGACATCAAGATCGTGGACATGTGTGAGAACACCCTCCAAGGCGCTCCCTATATCCACTTTTACTTTGAAGATACCCTCCACTATATCTCGGAACATTGTGAGGCAATCTACAAATTGGGAAACAAGTGTTCTATGATTGAACTGGCCAGCGTTAATGGCCACAAATATCCGGGCTCTGTCGAAGGCCCTAGGAAAGTCCCAATGCTGCCCAGAAGGGAAGATAAGGGCAATTAATACATCAGAGCTCCAAAGCCCACCTTACCCCTTGAACAAATGATAGGCCAGCTTTCAGTGAACACTGTAATTGGGCAGGGGATTCAGGGGGATGAGTCAGATTGGGCATGATTGGTGTATCTGGCAGAGAGGAGGGGGGTACTGCATTCCTAACCATGGACCCTCTCTCCCATTCTTGACTCTGAGCTGGAATACAAGGGGACATGCTCATTTGCTCCCCCAGGATGGTTTACTTGATCATACCACTGGGGTTAGTATTGTCATACTCCAGGAGACTTGGCTGATGGCCCCTCTTGTGGTGGATGGATGGAAATATATAGCACGTGCGGCCGAGAAGGGCCCGAGAGCCCTGCCCTGAAGGGGGGCCTTGCATTGGGGGGTAAATAAATCCATGAGGCTGGCGGTGGTCTCTACCACCTCAAGTAATATTCTAATGGGTAAAATGCTTTTCCATTCTCAACCCACCCCTGCTTGCCGCCAGGAGATACTTCTCATTGTCATCTATGTACCCCCATATGAAGGAAGTGTACTTACCCTGCTCAAAGAAATGGAGGGAATACCGAGTGACCTGAACTTGAAGACCCAATAATTATCTGTGGGGATTTTAATGCCATGATTCCACTACATGCTACTTCACTGGAAGAGGAACTCTCTGACAAGAAAATGGCTGCAATCAGTGGGATCAAATCGAAAGACCATCGTTGTGGGCTGCAGTGGGTGTTTCTGCTGTCCATGTATGGCTTCTCCATGATTAATCTCACTCACCCCTCAGATTACCCGTCAAACTTTACTTGGGTAGGCACTGGAGGCAGCAGCATCCTGGACTATTTGTTTTTCGCTAACCTACCCTCCATGGTGATGGACAAGTGTGTATACCGCTGCTCAGAGAGCAATCACTTTCCCATTCTGGCACATCTGGACCTATGGACAATGGTGCAGGCTTCGAGGCCCATTGGCCATTTAAGTGTCAACACTGGTATGAACCGCATTTCTTGGAGGGACCGGAATTTGGCTGTAGCTATTCTGGTTGCGCCAGATTGTAAACGATATTCAATCAACACTACAGCTAAGTCAATGCCTAGTCTGGGATGCTGAGGAAAACCCTTATAGATGTATTTTTATGTCCAGTTCAGTACTCTGGATGACAACCCTTGTATAACACCCCCTCTTAGAATCCCCCTGACCCCACTGAGCCAAGAAGTAGGTTTGTTTTGCAAATTTAAAAGGTTTATTTGAAAAATTAAACAATATATATATATCACACTTTTATAATAAATTAATATCTGATAGTACACTGAGACATATGATGTGGATCCACAATGGGTAATGTTACAGTGGTACACTTGATTACTTAGGAGTAGTATAGAGGATGAGGTAGCTGTGAGTGCTTTTATGGCTTCAAGGGCAACGCAATGATGAATGAAATGCAGTACAGAAAATAACTTGATATGGCTTCAACAAAAGGCAATGTAATCACTTTTCCTTGACAATTCACCCCCCCCTATGCAATGTAAGAAATGGAAGGAGAGCACACAGTCTTCAAGAATCCCAACAAAATGCAATACGAAATGCAGTTCCCCCCCAGCAAGCTTAGAGGAAAACAGGTAGAGGTTTGAAACACAGGCCCAAAATGCTTTTAAATGTGATGGCAATGGATGGGAAAATGTGCCAACTGATTTTAATTCCCTCTAGAGATTCAGGGTGAGTGGGAGATGCATGTTGGTATTAGTTCAGGCTCACTTTAGCAATGCTCTATGAGTTATTACCAAGTTGCAAACGGATTTTAACAAAAGAAAGAATGGAGCTGCTATTTAGACAGGTGGAGAAATTGAGCCAAAATCGCAAATCGCAGTAAATTTTGCGAGTGCGTGTCTCGCGATTATGGAAAAAGTATAGGGTGTAGGAAGTCGGTTCTAGGTTCGTTGGAAAGCCTAGATTCTAAGCTTTCAGAGGAAAGTCTCATTCCTAGGACAAACGGTTCCAGAGATACGGACGATTTAATAAAGGTAGATTTTCGGATTTAAAGTAAACTCAAAATTACAGGTGACAGCTTGCAGCTGCAGAATTGACAGGTGACAGTTTTGCAGCTTTAAAAATGACAGATGACACGATTTCTAGGAGGCTGTTCTACTTAGGTTAAAATAGTTTGGATTAGATTATTTTAACTAAGAGATTGGTTCTGCACAGTTCTGCTAGGTACTCACAATATAAATTTGAACTAGGCCTCGCCACGGATCTGGTCAGGTTTTGGTCTGGACTCCGGTTCTGGTCTCGGCACTTCACAGCGATCCGGGTCAGCT
Organism: Ambystoma mexicanum; assembly: GCF_040938575.1. NCBI lineage: Eukaryota > Metazoa > Chordata > Amphibia > Caudata > Ambystomatidae > Ambystoma > Ambystoma mexicanum. Next base: position 894,568,281 of record NC_090927.1, on the reverse strand, counting down.
CTCTGGATACAGCGGCCTGTGGTTCTCTGGAACTCTGGTCTGCTTCCGTTCCGGATCAAGTGGATTCTGGATGTAACACTGCTTTCTGGGTACTGGCAAAAGTTCTTGGCACAGAATTCAGACAGCTCGCCCGGCTGTGGAATATTTTGCAAATGATTTTAAGGATGCTGAGGCCTGCTGAGAAGAGTTCTCAGTTTGTGGGTTTAGGCCCTTGCTTTAAGTTCTGAAGTAAAGTTCTGGTCTTTGAAGATTGATGGATGTGAAGTCTGGAGTCTCCCGGCAGAGCATCCCGCAGAAAATGGAATTGAATGTCCTCTACCTGGGTTTCTGTGGCCCTTTTTATGTGTTTTGAAAATGGGTGTGTGCCTGGGCCTAGCTAAGCCTGCCCCTCTCACTTATCATTGGCCAAGCTTTCCTCTCTCCCTTGATTGGGGGGAAGAAATGGAGTGTCAGAGTGATGCTGTAGGTTTTATGGTCAGAGGAACCTCCCCTTGTCAAATTGCACACAAATCTATTTCTGATCCAAATACATATTTATCTATGTAGCATTTTTCTCATATTATAGGTCCAGTTTACATATTTTCTGTAGCACCAAACCATTCGATCCCTGTCTTTGTACGATGTCGTGTCCACTGATGACAGAATTCTCCCCTTTTCATCCAGATAACGACCTCTAAAACTTTCCAGATTTTACACAAATGTGCACCAGGGAGATGGGTTTCAGATGATAAAGTGTCAGATTTTTAACATGCATACATTTGGAGTGAGACCCTATTTTCCGCTAGCAACCCCCAGAATACACCACAGGGTCCTAACACCTCTTAAAACGTGCACAGAAAAATCACAAGAACAATGATATTAATTATATAATTTTGACCAGTCCGCACTATGCGTTATCTATCTTTTTTAAATTATGCTCTGGTCAAAAAGGGGTGTGGCTTCCCACATCACAGGGTGGAATACCTGGTTTATCCACTTCTCCCAAGCTCAGCTGCTAGCAGAGGCACTGCCCCTCCCAGTTTCCCCCAAGAGGAAGCCACTTTACGGCCCCCCCAATGTAACATTTGCCTGAGCCAAAGAAGGCACATTGTTCAATTTCCTGCAGTCCCCAGCTGCCACTCCCCTTTCAATCAACAGGGCCATGTGACCTCCTTTTTGTGGGGCAGCAGAATGCAGCCAGGCCTGGGAACACAGCTGTTGATCCAGTTTCAACTCCTGTCGGGGGTAGTTGTCAGCCAGAATCCAGTTTCATTAAGCCAGGTTTCAGCTAAATGTCACTTTTTGTTCCCAGTTTTCTACATTCAAATCAAACTGACAATTTTTACACATGCAGCTAGAATGCTGATTCTAAGTTCAAAACTATGACATTTCAACAGTTACAAACTATGTGACACTCAAAAGTAGGTCCCTCATTTAATTTAAACATTTCGATTTTAGTGGTTTTCAGTTCAGTTTAACTTAAGCTGCTGAACTCCACAGCTCAGCCAGTTTTGTTATGAACATGGTCTTGGGCTCTTTTTCTTTCCAGATTTTGTATGTACACAAAGCTTCATTCTGCCAAATGTCTGCTGGTGTTCAGTGAGATTTTTGAATATCCTGCAATGTTTGAAAATAGGCATTTTGAGCTTGCATTCAGAGAAACCAAGGTGATTTCAAAGGGCGTTTTAAGCTAACAGGCACTGCTGTTTTTCCTTTGGCACACATTCCACTCATGGCACCCATGGCCCATCACGCTCGCACTGGTGGGTGGAAGGTTAGGCGACCTTTTTGGTGTGCGCACAAACTGCGCGGTTCTCCTATTCTGGCGTGAATAATGGGCGGCGACAGCTCATCCCCACATCTACCCAGTCTATTGATTCAACATGGGTCAAAACCCTTGACAAATCCCCCTGCCCGACTGTACTTTGATTCAAGTCGAGGGGAAGTCTGGTGCAAAGGAGGTTTTGAGCCCTTGCGCTGGTATGTCCGCATTATCTTCTTCCAATTCTGTGGATGGCACAGTTCAGCATCTTTTCCTCCACCTAGTTGGATCGATCGGTTCTCCTCGCCGATCCTGATGGGAATATTGGGCGGTACCCCAGGCCCCTCGGGTCTCTGCTCCCGGTCCCCGGATCGTCCTCCTTGGCCAGTCTCCAGGTTTTCTTTCTCCTAGGACGACAAAGGAAAGCGGCAATACCTATTTGTAGACATTTCTTCCCCACCATTGATATAGTGGGGTGGCATATACATTTTATAGTCAAAACATTTGCGTTCTTATTTTAACAAAAAACAAGATACAATTATAAGACTTTTTATTTTCCAAATCATAATATTTTAGAGACTATATTTGGGATATTTTAGGGTTGGAATTGAATTACTCTGGAGCGGCCCCCTCTGGGATTCCAGTGGATTCCTCCAGTTGTTGCAGAGTGTGCCTGGGATGGCAACACTTTAGCTGATTTATATGGACCCACTTATCTTCCCCCTCTGCCAAACTGCCTTTGGGGATGCAGATCTTATAGGCAACAGGGGAGATCTTGTCTATAATTTCAAACGGTCCCTTCCATGTAGGCAAGAATTTTCGCTATTTGGCCTGGTTCCTTTGGAAATTCTATAGATAGACCCGATCACCCACCTTATATTCCTTTCGGGTAGTTTTTAAATCATAGTGGGTCTTCATGCTCTCGGCTGATCTTTCTAGATTCCGCTGAGCATCGGCAAAAGCATGTTGAAGGTGTTTCCTTAAATTCTCCACATACTCATGAGTTGTGGAGGCATTTACCAGTGTCTGCTCTTGGGTCCTGTAGAGCAAATGCTGGGGAAGCACCATCTTGCGTCCAGTCATCAACTCAAAGGGTGACATTTTAGTTGCAGATGAAGGGGTAGATCTGATGGCCATTAGGAGCAGAGGTAATCGGATATCCCAACTTGGCCCAGAATCTGCCACAAACTTTTTTAAGATGCTCACAATGGTTCGGTTATATTTCTCTACTGCTCCAGAAGAAGCTGGCCTGTAAGCAATGTGTAGCTTCCTTTTAACCCCAATATCTCCCACATCTTTGTCATTACTTCATTGGTGAAGTGGCTACCCCTGTCTGACTCAATCCTTTGAGGTAGACCAAAATGGGAAAAGATGTGGTTAATCATCAGGGCAGCTGCTGTTTCTGCCTTGCAATTTGGGGCTGGGAGACATTCCACCCACTTGGAAAACAAGCATGTAACGGTCAACATGTACTTGTTTCCTCTAGACGAGCGGATTACAGGGCCCACAAAGTCGATTTGCAAATCTGACCATGGCAGTGTCATCCCCCTCTTTTGGAGAGGCGCACGGTGTGTGAGGGATGATGGCTGAAATTGTGCACACACAAGACACCCCTTCAAGTATTGGTCGAGGTCCTGCCCCATGTGTGGCCAGTATGCAACCTCTCTTAAGATTTCCAGTGTCGTGTGAAACCCCCTATGACCGGCGGTGGCCACATCATGGGCGTGACTTAACATCAGGCTTCGGAATGAGGTAGGAACCACCCACTGATCGTGGCCAGCTTTGGATTTCCTTACCAGCAAACCATCTTGGATTCGGAACATTTTTGGACATTTCATCAACACTCTTAGGTCCTCTTTCCCAATGTAATCGGTATCCGTCAGGGGAAAGTTCTCAGGGTCCTCAAGGTGTTGGTAAAACTTACCAATAATTGGATCACCCTTCTGAGCTGTAATTAAATCAGCATCAGGGGTCTCCTTACTCCATTGGGCAGTTGAAAGATCATTGTGAGCATTTGCCTGGGACCTAGTGATAGCAGTGACCTGGATTTCCCCCAACAGGGACTCTATTTCAATTAGATCCCCTTGGATGGCCCAGGTTTTGGCCAGCTGATCAGCTAAGTCATTTCCAGTTTTGTCTGGTCCCTCTACTTTGGAATTACCCTTGATCTTTTTCCAGTAGATGGTCATCCCATTCGATGTGACTGGATTATCAATGTTTTGAATTAACTTCTCATGTTTCAGGGGTTTGTTATTAGCACATAACATGCTTCTGGTTTTCCAGTTAACCAGGTGCTCCACGAACCCGTTCCGTACATAATCCGAATCTGTGATTATGACCAGTTCGTGGAGTTGATGCTGGACAGCAGTGAGGATGGCCTGATGCACAGCCATCAATTCTGCCACCTGACTACTTCGGGGACCAATTTTGTATCCACCGGAGGGTTCTGGAAACTCCTTCACCCATGCATTCCCTACGCCGGCCACCAGTTCTTTCTCACCGTTGTTGTCAATATGGTAAGAGCATCCATCCACATAGACAGTGGGCATTCCCTCACACTTGTCTTCTTCAAAGACTTTGTGTGGGGAATTAAGGTATGCCTCCATGTTGTCCTTGATTTTTAGACTTTCGTCCTCGAGACAGTTTTCTCTGGCACAATCATGCAAGTCAGCCAGACCTTGCGCGAGGGGACTCTTCTTGTTTTGGCCATATCTGACCTCCACAGGAAAGCCTTGCATTGACAGAATCTAGGAAGTAATTCGGGAATTACTCACATTTCCGGCCTGGATCCTGTCACTTTGGAGATATTGCAGAGGCTGGTGTGGATTCTCCACTATGATGTGTTCCCCCTGGATAAACGGGCGGTAATTCTTCAATGCCCACACCGTTGCCAGGAGTGCCTTCTCACAATGGTTGAATTTTTCCTCCACAGAGGATAAAGTTTTGCTTGCATAGGAGATTACTTTATTGACCTTGTCATGCTTTTGGTATAATACTGCCGTCAAGCACGTATTAGAGAACCCTGTCTCCAGGAAGAACTCCTTGTTTCTGACAGGGTAAGCTAGGCAAGGCGCTTGTGAGAGGCTTCTTTTGAGTTGTCTTACTGTCTCGGATTGATCTGGACCCCATTCCCACTTGACCACCCATTCAAGAGATGAATCAGGGGTCTGGTGATCTCTGCGTAGCCCTCAATGAACTTTCTGCTGTAATTAGTCAGTCCAAGGAGGCTCATTAGTTCCCGCAGTGTGGTGGGGTCTTTCAGTTTCTGAAGTGCTTCCACTTTCTTTTCCTGGGGACAGAGACCCTGAGGAGTAATCTCATGCCCCAAGAAATTAACACAGGTTCTACACCACTGTGCTTTCTGAAAGGAAAGTTTTGCTCCGGCGGCCCTCAACTTCATCAGAACATAACGGATCACCGCTATATGTTCTTTCACAGATGAACTTTTGATGAGGACATCATCTACATAAGCCAGGTTACCCCTCGCACCCAGGTCGGGCATGGCCTTATGTAGGAAAATGTTGAATTCATTGCCGGAGTTGAGGTATCCGAAGGGAGTCTGTGTCCATGTGTACTGCTGGCCCCCAAAGGTCAAAGCCAGTTTGTATTGGTCCTCCCTACTGACAGGCACGGTCCAGTACCCATTGGTCAGGTCTATTGCAGTGAATACCTGTGACCCCTGGATCTGGGCCAGCCCTTGGTCAATGTAGGGAAGAGGCCATCGGGAAGTATGGACCCGTTTGTTGAGCTCCCTAAGGTCGGCGCAGAGTCTCCACTGGCCGTTTGGCTTCAATATTCCCAGCACCAGATTATTGAAGGTTCTGTGTACTGGACGAATTATTCCCCGGGACTCAAGGTTCTTAATTATTTCAGTAAGGGACTCCATGGATGCGAGAGGCAAGCGATATTGCTTCACCAACACTGGAGTAATGCCAGGGTCCGTGGGAATTGTTGTTGTGTGGATGTCGGTGCGACCACAGTCATGAGTCTACCGCAAAGAGATCTTGGGAATCCAAGAAAACTTGTTTCAACTTTTGCTTTTGTTCCAGAGTCACACATGCATCAGCTAGGTTGACTCTCTCTTCCACCATCTGCCTGAAGCCTGGAAAGACTTCTGGTTTGGCTATCTCAGCGGCCTCCTCCAGCTGGGTGGAGACGTCCCTGGTCAGAGTGCTGATTTGGACTGGAGGCCTCAGGTGGGAAAGGCAGCTTTCATGGACCTGGAAAATCACCTAATCCCTCCTGAAGTCACAAGTCACATCTTCCTTACCATAAGGGCAAGAAGTGTACACCAGGAAGTTCCCCCCATGCCGGGTGAAAATCCTGTCTGGTGTTGTATGGTCATCACTGTCACTGTCCTAACAGTTCATTTCCTAAATCAATGGAGAAATGTCGGTCATCAACCGCCATTCCGATAATGGTGCCTGCGGCTAGAGTAATACTCTTTAAGTCGCTGTTATCCACCTCTATTGGAATGGTGTCATGTTCTATGTTGACTAATGGTGTTGGGTTTACCCCTAACCCTTGCTGTTGGAGAGACGCATTTAGATGTATATACGCATCAGGGTTTTTCCATTTTTGTCCTCTTTTAACTTTCACTTCCAGGGAGAATTTGTCGGGTCCTTTCTGGGATGGTGACTTCCTCTTTGATCTGAATTTCAACTGCATAAGGTAGCAATTGAGCTGACCTAAATGCTTTTTCTGGATCATCAAAGCCCATGGGATTATCTGCTAATCGGGACCAAGCTTTGAAGTTTATTAGGTCCAAACTAATGGCAAAGCGATTGAGAATGTCACTGCCTAAGTAAAAGGCGGCAGTGACGTCTCGCACGACCCAACAATTATGGACTATGCTCTTGTTGCCAATGGAGATTTTGAGCATACACCTGCTTGGCAGGAGATGTTTGGAATTAGGTGCTTCCAGGTCCATTTCCCATTTGTCTGGCAGTTTGAATGTGGGAATGGCTGGATCTTTTGGGAGTTGGCGGAACATGGCTTCGCTGATGAAGCTCTTACCGTTGTTCACACACACTCGAGCGAGAACAGAGTCCTTCCCATCATTTAACTGAACAGGGGTGAACAATTGCTCTCCAATTTGCTGAATATCAGCCAGGCTCTGAGCTGATTTCACATCTTTCTGGACTATAGGAGTGGGAGTTTCTGATTGTGGATTAGTAAAGAATTTCAGGGTGTTTCCTTCCAGGGTGGAATACCACCTTAAACTGGAAGGAAGGTTGATTTTCAGAAATAGAGAGGACCCCCCATCACCAGTCTGTTGTCCTACTGCTATTACTGTCACGTCTGGAATTTGGTTGTTCTGGAAGTGAAATTCTACTTGGTCAGATTTTTGTACAACCATGTGGCAAGTGCCATTTAAACTAACATGGTTGACACTCTGTTTTAATTTTATTGGTCGGCTAGTCTAGGTCCAGAGGGCCTTGTTAACGCAATCTATTAGGGGTGACAACCTTCTCAGGTGGTCATTTCCTAGTAAACAAGGGGTGCCCTCTGGAGTCACTACTATGACCGGGTGTTTCACCTTGTGTCGCCCAATTTTGATGTCCAAATCTGCAGTCCCCTCGACAGGAATTTCCATCCCGTCAAAGTTCTGCAGTTGTCCAGGAAGAGAGATGAGAGGGATACGGTAATTCTCCCCCTTCCTGCATTTAGTTCCTCAAAGGCCCTTTTGGACAGAAGGGTAGCTTGGGATCCAGTGTCCACCAGTGCCAATATTGTACCCTGCCCCTGTACTTGTACCGGGGCATAGTATCTTCCCTCCTTCTCCTCAAGGGGGCACAGATAATGCACATTTTTGGACAACTGGTGGGCTAACTTTCTGGTTTTGGACATTGCTAGCGAAGAGATTTGGGCAGAATTCTGTGGAGAGCCTTGGGAATCTGAAAGAAAAAGTTGGCAACTGGAGATCAGAGCCATTGTGGGTTCCCCTGGTTCCGGTTCTGGGCCGCCCCCCCCTTTTTGGAGGCAGTCACCAGGATGGGTTTGAACCAGGGGATTTTGGTATTGTCGGTTCTGGGATGAGATGATGGGCGGCAGTAGCTCAGTCTCCACATCTCCCCAGTCTGAATTGACATCCCTTGGGACCCATTTTCCCTTGGGAGGAGTTCCCCCATCTCTGAAGGAGAAGATCCTTTTCTCAGGATATTCTGAGGATCCCTCTCCCTCAAATTGGAAGACCTGTACCTCCTCCACAAAGTGGGTCTGTTTGGGTCCTTTGTTTCTCCTACCCCCCCTCTGCTCCTTGGGAGGCAGGCTTTCAGGGGCAGGAGATTTTGTTTCCGGTTCCTGGTTTTCCAGGGTCTGTTTACAAGTTGGGAAGGAAGCTTCCTCCAAGGCTTTACACCCCCCATCCCCCTGTGCCTCCTCCCTGGGAACCGGTGGGTTATCGGGGTGCTGCCCCCATCATTGTTCTGGAGCACCAGGTCCAGTGTTTGGGGCATTCTGTGGTGGCAGGCTCATCTGAGGGTTCTGTTGAGCCCTCAGTATGTGACCCAGATCCAGATTGGGGAAAGAAGGATGGATGATTTTGGGGTTGGAAATTGGGTGGATACCTGGGGAAAAAGTTCTGCCCAGGATTTGGAGAATTTCTACCCTCCTGTGGGAAGTTGGGAGGGAAGTTCCCTGGGTTAGGTGCTTGGCTGGATCCCCCCTTAAGCTGGAGGAGTCCACACATAACCCAGGATTGATCGGATTCCCTTGTAGCGGGGACTTACATAGTCAGGGGAGCGGGGAACCCCATTTGTGGGACTAAATCCTCGACTCCCTTTCTGTGACTGGCCCGAGGGCCTTCTGGGCTGTGAATTATTTGGTGCAGGCAGGTTTCTACGCCCCCCCATCTCCAAATCTAAAACAGGGGCAACCTTTACCTCTGCCACCTTGGCAGCAGCAGGGGTGCTGTTGGTTTTGGGGTTTTTCGGCGCATTATTTTTATTTTCGATGGGCTTCTGCACCTCATAGATCCGGGTAGCCTCTTCAATGACCCAGTCTAAAGATCTTTTCTCATGAAAATCTCTCACGAGCTGGGTCATTATGTATTTGGGTAAGGCATGGAAAAACGTATTGATAAATTCTCTGCTATCTGTGCGCACTCTTCTGGTGGTCTGCGCAAAAGATGCTTTAATTCTTGCACAAACTCTTGTGGGGCCTGATCCTCCCCACATTTCAAATTGTAGGCTGCCTTGTGAGCCTCTTGAGGATTTCTGTGAACAGAAAAATGTTTCAAGATGGCCGCCCTGTATGTGGACCACCTTGAATGGTTTTGATCCTCCAGCCCTGCAAAGAAACTGGAGTATTCTGGTGAGAAGGTCCATTTGACGTACTGGATGCAGCTACTGCTGTCCTTCAAATGAAAAGTTTCCATCATTTGCTCACAGAGCTCCAAGTGTTCCCAAACAGAATACTTGGCGTTCTTATGATAAGGCGTTATGACACTCCTTACTGCCTTTATTTGTTTCAATGGGTCCTTAAGCAAGGCCCTTTTTGCCTTATTGACCTTTTTGATTCGGGTAACCCTGGTCCATTCATCCTCTGACTCAGAAGCACTGCTCCCAGAGGTGCCCGTCTGATCTTCCAGGTTTTCCCGGACACTGCAAGCCTGGGAATGGCTGGCAGAATGTGGGGACATGGTCTCCTGTGTCCTGTAATACTCAGAGGAGTCTTCAGACCCCTCCTTGGTGCCAGGATTTGATGGGTACCCCCCCCACTGGCCTAACTGGGCAGAGGTTTTCAGGATGCCCTTAATGGGCCAACTCTCCTGGGGTTCCCCACTAAATTGCACTGTGCTTGGGTGCCCATACCCGGATGCCTGCCCATCCATTCCTGGGAGGTACTGGCCTATGAGCCCCATACTTCTAGCTGGGTAGTAATCTGCCATCCCCGTGGCCCTGGGCTCAAGTGCGTGAGGGGACATGGGGGTGGCAGAGTCCAGGGACTGGGAGAGATGAAGGCCTCTGGTACCAGGGCTCTTGAGGTTATGCTCAGGCGTTTCCCTTTCTCAGCGAACCTCGTCTCTATCAGCCCCTGCTCCCTGTTGCAATGCAAGAGCCTGCGCTTTCAGTTCCTCAGTTAAGGCCTTACTAGACTCTATCAGTCTCTCCTGCATGGCTACCTGTTGCTGGAGCCTATCATTGTGCTGACAGAGAGCCTAATTTTCTCTCTGTGCCTCCTGATTGGTCCTGGAGTACTGGGCCAGTCTCTGCTGCAGGAGGGTTACCTCCTCAGTCCCATCCCTACTGGCCTGCTCCTTTCTTGCCAGAGCCTCCTCCACCCTCCTGGTGTGATCTAGCAAGCCCTGATGCTCTTTTTGGAGGTCACCCAGCCCCTGGAGGGCCAAGTGATTCTCTTCAATTTTTCTTTTTAAATGGCAGACTTCCTGGCCTAAGGTATCCCTTTCCTGACCAAGAGCCTGCATTTGTGACGCCAGGTCGTCCCTCTGCCTTTGAATGGCATAAGCTTTCTGGTGTTCTTCATCAAACTCTGCCTGGGTATCCAGGTCTTTCAAAATCAATTTATTGCTTTCCTCTTTCTCTCTGTCTAGTTGGATTTTCAGGGTGGCTACCTGCTCTGTGCATGCCCTGTTGAAATTGATCTGTTGCTCCAGCTTTTTCTAGCTCTGCAGTAAGGAGTCCACACTGTCTTGGTGCTCCTTCTGCAAAGCCAGAATTCTGGTATCCTGGTCTGTCTTTTCCTGTTGCAGTATATCCATGTCCTCTTTTATTTTAATGATATACTGCCTACTATCATTTTCTGACACCTGGCTCCTCTGCAGCCTCTGCTCAGAAGAGACCAGGTCAGATTGGGCCTTTTCTAACACCATCTGTTGCCTATTTGCCAGATCTTGGCCTTCAGCACATTTGTCCTGCATGGCTCCCATATATAGATACAAATATGCCGCTATCCTGGAAATCTTATTGTGTTCATCTTTGGCCTTAGAAGCCATATATAATTCACTCAGGGCCACATGTAATGGACCCTGATCTCTCCATTTATCTGACCCTGTTTCAGTGACCTGTTGCGCGATTGCCTGCAACCAGACCGTTTGGTCCTGATAAGTCCACTCACCTCTCACAAATAGCTTATGTAAGAAGTGCTCTCTGGCTATTTTCATATCTACCAAGGTCATCATTCTGGAATTTGAGTTCCTTCCTGACTTACAGAAGTTTGTATTTTATTTTGCAAAACAGACCGTTTCCTTAGAGCGTTCCTTTGAGGGATGCTTTCACAGTGTAAAACAGCGTGGTGATCTAACCGGATATGTGTATCTGGTCAGTTGGCACACTGTTTTAATCTGCACAAGTGGTAAATCTAACCCAGAATATCCCGGATGACCCCCCACTTTTGTAAGCGATATTCAATCAATACTACAGCTAAGTCAATGCCTAGTCTGGGATGCTGAGGAAAACCCTTATTGATGTATTTTTATGTCCAGTTCAGTACTCTGGATGACAACCCTTGTATAACACCCCCTCTTAGAATCCCCCTGACCCCACTGAGCCAAGAAGTAGGTTTTTTTTGCAAATTTAAAAGGTTTATTTGAAAAATAAAAACAATATAGATATATATCACACTTTTATAATAAATTAATATCTGATAGTACACTGAGACATATGATGTGGATCTACAATGGGTAATGTTACAGTGGTACACTTGATTACTTAGGAGTAGTATAGAGGATGAGGTAGCTGAGAGTGCTTTTATGGCTTCAAGGACAACGCAATGATGAATGAAATGCAGTACAGAAAATAACTTGATATGGCTTCAACAAAAGGCAATGTAATCACTTTTTCTTGACAATTCACTCCCCCCCTATGCAATGTAAGAAATGGAAGGGGAGCACACAGTCTTCAAGAATACCAACAAAATGCAATACGAAATGCAGTTCCCCCCCAGCAAGCTTAGAGGAAAACAGGTAGAGGTTTGAAACACAGGCCCAAAATGCTTTTAAATGTGATGGCAATGAATGGGAAAATGTGCCAACTGATTTTAATTCCGTCTAGAGATTCAGGTTGAGTGGGAGATGCGTGTTGGTATTAGTTCAGGCTCACTTTAGCAATGCTCTATGAGTTATTACCAAGTTGCAAACGGATTTTAACAAAAGAAAGAATGGAGCTGCTATTTTGACAAGTGGAGAAATTTTAATGCCATGATTCCACTACATGCTATTTCACTGGAAGAGGAACTCTCTGACAAGAGAATGGCTGCAATCAGTGGGATCAAATCGAAAGACCGTCGTTGTGGGCTGCAGTGGGTGTTTCTGCTGTCCATGTATGGCTTCTCCATGATTAATCTCACTCGCCCCTCAGATTACCCATCAAACTTTACTTGGGTAGGCACTGGAGGCAGCAGCATCCTGGACTATTTGTTTGTCGCCAACCTACCCTCCATGGTGATGGACAAGTGTGTATACCGCTGCTCAGAGAGCAATCCCTTTCCCATTCTGGCACATCTGGATTTATGGACAATGGTGCAGGCTTCGAGGCCCATTGGCCATTTAAGTGTCAACACTGGTATGAACCGCATTTCTTGGAAGACCGGAATTTGGCTGTAGCTATTCTGGTTGCACGAGATTGTAAGCGATATTCAATCAACACTACAGCTAAGTCAATGCCTAGTCTGGGATGCTGAGGAAAACCCTTATATATGTATTTTTATGTCCAGTTCAGTACTCTGGATGACAACCCTTGTATAACACCCCCTCTTAGAATCCCCCTGACCCCACTGAGCCAAGAAGTAGGTTTGTTTTGCAAATTTAAAAGGTTTATTTGAAAAATTAAACAATATATATATATCACACTTTTATAATAAATTAATATCTGATAGTACACTGAGACATATGATGTGGATCCACAATGGGTAATGTTACAGTGGTACACTTGATTACTTAGGAGTAGTATAGAGGATGAGGTAGCTGAGAGTGCTTTTATGGCTTCAAGGGCAACGCAATGATGAATGAAATGCAGTACAGAAAATAACTTGATATGGCTTCAACAAAAGGCAATGTAATCACTTTTCCTTGACAATTCACTCCCCCCCATGCAATGTAAGAAATGGAAGGAGACCACACAGTCTTCAAGAATCCCAACAAAATGCAATACGAAATGCAGTTCCCCCCCAGCAAGCTTAGAGGAAAACAGGTAGAGGTTTGAAACACAGGCCCAAAATGCTTTTAAATCTGATGGCAATGAATGGGAAAATGTGCCCACTGATTTTAATTCCCTCTAGAGATTCAGGGTGAGTGGGAGATGCGTGTTGGTATTAGTTCAGGCTCACTTTAGCAATGCTCTATGAGTTATTACCAAGTTGCAAACGGATTTTAACAAAAGAAAGAATGGAGCTGCTATTTTGACAAGAGGAGAAATTGAGCCAAAATCGCAAATTGAGGTAAATTTCGCGAGTGCGTGTCTCGCGATTATGGAAAAAGTATAGGGAGTAGGAAGTCGGTTCTAGGTTGGTTGGAAAGCCTAGATTCTAAACTTTCAGAGGAAAGTCTCGTTCCTAGGACAAACGGTTCCAGAGATACTGACGATTTAATAAAGGTAGATTTTCAGATTTAAAGTAAACTCAAAATGACAGGTGACAGCTTGCAGCTGCAGAATTGACAGGTGACAGTTGTTCAGCTTTAAAAATGACAGATGACACGATTTCTAGGAGGCTGTTCTACTTAGGTTAAAATAGTTTGGATTAGATTATTTTAACTAAGAGATTGGTTCTGCACAGTTCTGCTAGGTACTCACAATATAAATTTGAACTAGGCCTCGCCACGGATCTGGTCAGGTTTTGGACTGGACTCCAGTTCTGGTCTCGGCACTTCACAGCGATCCGGGTCAGCTCTCTGGGTACAGCGGCCTGTGGTTCTCTGGATCTCTGGTCTGCTTCCTTTCCGGATCAAGTGGATTCTGGATGTAACACTGCTTTCTGGGTACTGGCAAAAGTTCTTAGCACAGAATTCAGACAGCTCGCCCGGCTGTGGAATAGTTTGCAAATGATTTTAAGGATGCTGAGGCCTGCTGAGAAGAGTTCTCAGTTTGTGGGTTTAGGCCCTTGCTTTAAGTTCTGAAGTAAAGTTCTGGTCTTTGAAGATTGATGGATGTGAAGTCTGGAGTCTCCCGGCAGAGCGTCCCGCAGAAAATGGAATTGAATGTCCTCTACCTGGGTTTCTGTGGCCCTTTTTATGTGTTTTGAAAATGGGTGTGTGCCTGGGCCTAGCTAAGGCTGCCCCTCTCACTTATCATTGGCCAAGCTTTCCTCTCTCCCTTGATTGGGGGGAAGAAATGGAGTGTCAGAGTGATGCTGTAGGTTTTATGGTCAGAGGAACCTCCCCTTGTCAAATTGCACACAAATCTATTTCTGATCCAAATACATATTTATCTATGTACCATTTTTCTCATATGATAGGTCCAGTTTACATATTTTCTGTAGCACCAAACCATCCAATCCCTGTCTTTGTACGATGTCGTGTCCACTGATGACAGAATTCTCCCCTTTTCATCCAGATAACGACCTCTAAACCTTTCCAGATTTTACACAAATGTGCACCAGGGAGATGGGTTTCAGATGATAAAGTGTCAGATTTTTAACATGTATATATTTGGAGTGAGACCCTATTTTACCCTAGCAACCCCCCAGAATACACCACAGGGTCCTAACGCCTCTTAAAACGTGCACAGAAAAATCACAAGAACAATGATATTAATTATATCATTTTGACCAGTCCACACTATGCGTTATCTATCTTTTTAAAATTATGCTCTGGTCAAAAAGGGGTGTGGCTTCCCACATCACAGGGTGAAATAACTGGTTTATCCACTTCCCCCAAGCTCAGCTGCTAGCAGAGGCACTGCCCCTCCCAGTTTCCCCCAAGAGGAAGCCACTTTAGGGCCCCCCCAATATAACATTTGCCTGAGCCAAAGAAGGCCCATTGTTCAATTTCCTGCAGTCCCCAGCTGCCACTCCCCTTTCAATCAACAGGGCCATGTGACCTCCTTTTTGTGGGGCAGCAGAATGCAGCCAGGCCTGGGAACACAGCTGTTGATCCAGTTTCAACTCCTGTCGGGGGTAGTTGTCAGGCAGAATCCAGTTTCATTAAGCCAGGTTTCAGCTAAATGTCACTTTTTGTTCCCAGTTTTCTACATTCAAATCAAACTGACAATTTTTACACATGCAGCTAGAATGCTGATTCTAAGTTCAAAACTATGACATTTCAACAGTTACAAACTATGTGACACTCAAAAGTAGGTCCCTCATTTAATTTAAACATTTCGATTTTAGTGGTTTTCAGTTCAGTTTAACTTAAGCTGCTGACCTCCACAGCTCAGCCAGTTTTGTTATGAACATGATTTTGGGCTCTTTTTCTTTCCAGATTTTGTATGTACACAAAACTTAATTCTGCCAAATGTCTGCTGATGTTCAGTGAGATTTTTGAATATCCTGCAATTTTTGAAAATAGGCATTTTGAGCTTGCATTCAGAGAAACCAAGGTGATTTCAAAGGGCTTTTTAAGCTAACAGGCACTGCTGTTTTTCCTTTGGCACACATTCCACTCATGGCACCCCTTGCCCATCACGCTCGCACTGGTGGGTGGAAGGTTAGGCGACCATTTTGGTGTGCGCACAAACTGCGCGGTTCTCCTATTCTGGCGTGAATGTGGGCGGCAATAGCTCATCCCCACATCCACCCAGTCTATTGATTTAGTTTGTTCTGGGATAGAATAATGGGCGGCGACAGCTCATCCCCACATCTACCCAGTCTATTGATTCAACACGGGTCAAAACCCTTGACAAGATACACTGGGCATGTTTTTTACACCTTCTGGAGGGGAGTGTCCTCTCAGTGACTCCCCAGTTCGAGAGGGCTATAGGAATCATCCAGGGGTGCTCCCTGACAACTAACCATCCTGCAGGTAGGGTGGGTCTTGGCCACAGGATTCTCCATCTTCATTCTTTTGATAATGAAATACGGGACCAAAAGAGGAAATTGAGGAGGGGTGCAGGCAATTGCCAGGCTCTAAGTACTGTCCGTGGCCTATAGCAACAAGATAAATATGGCAAACACAACCATCACAAATGGTTGTAGAAGCAAAAGTATGATAAGGAGTGTCTTTGTTGGCGAGTTAGTACTGGCGTCACTCTTCAATGACATCAAAAGATTCTGGAGGATCGTAAATGGTAAGGAACAGAGCTCTAGAGTCAGAAATTGCATATCCTAGATTGGGTTGGGTCCAGTACATTCAGCAAGTGCTCAGTAGCACTCCTGTGGCTGCCTTAGGCTGGACAGCCCACTTGGTTAATTGGACTTACGCACTGGCCACAATGACATACTGGGGATCATAGGAACTACTAAATCCTCCATCCTGATGGGATTTGTGATTCTATCCTCAAGTCGGATCATGGTATCTGGTCCCAGGCCTTGCATTGTTTATTCTCCAGTATTGAGATGCTGCAGAGTATTCCTAATTCTTGGTGCGACAGCATAATTGTGCCGATACCAAAAAAGGCCCGGCATGATGATCCAAAGAATTATCATCTGCCTGCCATGCTGGATGTATCCACAAACAATTTTGCCCGCATCCTTTTACAAGAGCTTGAGGAATGGACAGAAAAACTCAAGCTCATCCCTTATAACCAGTCGGGTTTCCAGAGGAACTCAAACACCAGTATTAATGTTCTCGCACTCTCCACCTTAATTCAACAATCGGGAATCAGGAAACTTCCAGTCTACATGGCATACATCAATTTTAGTGCCGCGTTTGACACGGTACAATGCAACAGGTTGTGGGGAAAGCTGTCCAAAAACAATATTCCTTCTGGGCTTCTAAGAATGATTGTGCTGCTATACTCTTCAACTAGGGTAAATGTTAGACTAAACCAGCAGGGCAGGACTACCTCTTGGATACCAACAGATAGAGGCTTCAAACAAGGCTGTACGCTGGCCCCTATATTGTTTAATCTCTACCTTTCCAAATTGGGTGAAGCCTTGGGATCGCCTGCAGCTATTCCCCTAAATTGGGGTTGATACCTTGAAATCCTGGCCCTTACTCCATGAGGGTTACACATGACATTGAATAAACTGAAAACATATGCTGATGATAATTCCTTCATGATAAACATCTCTAAAACAAAAACTATGGTCTTTGAAACACAGAGTAGTAAAAGAAAGACTTGTTGCTTGACAATAGATGGTGTTAAGCTAGAGGTGGTGCCATCCTTTAAATATTTGGGTATGCACCTAGACTCCAGTCTTTGTGGTGCAATCCATTTTGATAAAATTAGATTAAGGTCCAATTTGACCTTGGTGGGCATCCATCGCTTATCCAAGAATGGGGGGGGGTTTCTATTGGATCTTTGATTCAACTATACCTATCCAAATTGGTATCCCTTGTGCTCTGTGCTGCTCACATTTGGTCACTGTCGATGTTAGATGAGGTGGCCAAACTGGAAAGATGTCTGTTGATGAGCCTATTGTGTCTCCCTCAACGTACAATAATTGAACCAGTTCTATTTGAGTACAATGTGACGCCCATTCTATGTAGAATTTACCTAAGCTTTTTGGCTACTCTGTGGAAGTGGACCAATGCCCCGGCGGGCACTATTTTGACTCTGATATTTGACATCTACCAGTCCAGAGCTCCTCTGATGCGGTCCAGTAATGTGCATAAGCTTTGTACTATGGTCAATAGATGGCTAACAAAGGCTCCAGGGAATTTGCTTGGCTCTCCCTACCTTCAATTTAAGAGAACATGAAAGCCATACTAGTCAAATATGGTCAGGAATAGGCAATAGTGAATCTCAGGACACATTAGAAAGGGCACCCCTCATACATTCAACAATTTGTGGATAATTAGCTGGTGTGGGATTACCTAAAATTAAAATGTAACATTATCAGAACTAGGAACATTGAGGGAGCATGGTGCAAGATTGCAAGAGCTGGAAAGGAATGCAGCTTCTGCGGGGAAGGGGAGCTGGAATCAGCGAGGCACCTGCTATGTGAAAGTGTGGCCTTGGCATCTATAAGGGTGGGTGCGCTACGCTCTGCAGGGCTGATGGTAACTTTGCCTGGGACTCTGATACGGAAGTAATTCATGAGTGGAAAAACCAGGCCTGTATTATCTACCTCACTCTGTTCTGGAGGGAAATTCTTTAACATTTTTAAAAGATTAATATGAATGGACTGTGAGCAAACTGAGTTTGATAACAAGAATGAAATCATATTTTTATTAATTGTATATATTATTTCTGAAGGCTACATTGTGTTTTTACTCTGTTTTGAAAGGTTTAATAAACTATACCACAATAAAAATACATTTACAAAGAATGTTCACCTTTTATCCAAACTGTACACGTGCAGGCAATGCACATTTTGTACATGGATGCTAATATATGTATGACCATGCACATCAAAGTCAGGACTGACTTTGAAATCTGCACAGGAACCCACATAAAACGTTCCTGCACCCTGTTACACTGCTTACGCGCAACCCTAAATTACATCAGAACCCCGATTGAGTACACATACCCCGAAATCCGACATGCGACCCCACCTGCATTCTGAAAATCCTACGAATCGTATGCAGGACTTGAATGGCCATTACACGATCGAATCCATGAATAGGTCTCGTGCTGCGCAATAATGGACGTCCCTCAGAACGCCCACGTTTTTGCAAGTTCTTCCCCATTTTTGGTTTTCCGCCCCTTCCCAGCCCTCTGTGCAGGCCACGCCCAAGCTCTGCTCCGAGTCTCCTGCATGGCCCTCGACTGCTCGCACAGGCGTGCCGAGCCAGCACAAAAAATATGCAAGTCCAGGGAAAGTTCAGAACATTTAGTTCCATGAATCGACGAATGCAGATTTGGCAGTGCCAGTAATGAGGGCTTTTTTTGACGGTAGGGCGCCTGGCTTACCTCCAGATTTTAGCTGGCGGTAACCCAGATGCCCCACCGGCAAACACGTTGTCGGCGCTCCGGTAAAGTGCCGGTATCCACGAATATCAGCACTTTTCTACTGGACCAGCTGACTTGGAATGAGGCCCTATATGCCTACTGTCAAAGCACTTTCAGTTCACTGTGGGAAAATGAGAGAATCAATTACTGGAATGTGTTTAAGGAACATGGATGTTTTGTTTGTGAGCAGCATACATATAAAGTCCTTGTCTGTCTTGATCTAGTGTTTTATGATCATAGGACATACCAATCACATTACTGCAGAGTAGATAAGCACTGTACAAAAGCAATGTAGAAAAAGTAAAGTTCGGTCCCTCTGCCCACCTGCACATTGGTAATCACTAGCGACACATAAAGTCCAGTTTACCAGTACTGGATTTCCAGTTTCTACTCTTGCACCTCTCGGACATTAAATTTATTTGTCCACATTAAGGATAATGACCTGCAGTCATAATGATTTTAGGAAAATCTCTTTCTAAACAGTACAGTAGACATATTGTCAAGCATTTGGAAATACTTAGAAGGGTGAGTTTGCCCCACCAGGTGGTAGGTTTTCTTTTCTCATTGGCTTGCATTGGTGTAATTCAAGCATATTTTAAGTGGGCGAATGTTTGCTAATGTGCAAAGTTTTGGCTGGAAATTCAGCCGCCTCCTCCCAAAATAGAACCCTTTCCATCCAAAATAGGAAAAGGTGGTTGCTTTGACGCTACAGCATCAATGCATTGTTTTCCCCCCAGTACTGATACTCACTTTGAGTGCAACATTACTTTCCTTTTCCTTTAACGGCAATTTGCTGCTGTCTGAATTACAGCATATTAGTCTGCTAGTATTCTTAAGTTCCTGAAAAATGTTTCACATGATATTTCTTCGCAATTGAGTAGGTACAGGGGTCTTCAAACCCTCGGGCACGTAATTTTATTATTTCCCAGAGGGAGTTTGGAGATAACTAGCTTTATCGTGGCTTGTTTTTACATTGTGTAATGTTTTAATTGAGGACTGCCTTGTTCAGACTACATTTCCCAGCAGGCTTGGTTCCTTTGCATGCGACGCACTAGAGACACATCCAGAAGGCTTAACTGGCATGCATCAGGTTGAAGCCTGTTTAGCCTGTTCAGACATGTTCAGCCGTACAGCCAGGACATAATGACCCAGTTAAGACAACACGATTAATGGTTATGCAGGTACTTGTCAAGGTTAATTTTATTGGTCTGGCTCTCGTAAAATGTACTTACTTTTATATTAAGGTAAGAAATGTTAAGGCTATTGATATGCATTGCATGAGGGAACAACTATTATCCTTAAATAATGATAAAGATAAAATCCCTAAAATCCCTACATATTTGTCATCTATGATTATTCAAAAAGTTAAATTTAAGAAGGCCAATATAGCTATCCAGAAAAATATGACTATATAGGAGTTATGCTTTTGAATATTAATTATTTTAATGAACGCAAGATTGGTTGCTTCTCATGTGATTGAAATGATTTACCGTTGTCTGGATCATGGCCCAGAGTTTTTATTCATCACTTCTCATGTTGCTGACTATGCATTCACAATTGTCACCAGTTTCTGATGAAGGGGGGAGGTATTGCACTGATTTCTTTAAATGCATTTAAAATTAAAATAAGTGATCTCCCAAAATTAGAATGGGCTGTTTCAAAGGAATGTATTTTGGTAAAATATTGTATGGATGACATTATTATGCTACCAACTACCAGGATTGTTCACATTTTTGTAATTATATTTAGTGTGATATAGTTAATAGACACTTTACACACTGTGCATACCAAATCTGGGTCCAATAGCAGCTAAACAAGGGAGAAAGTTAAGGCCTAATAACCATATTGTATGCATATACATGTAAGACGGACATTTCAAGAGATATATTTGAATCTTACCAATGTCTTATTTAGAGGTGAGAAATATTTGAGCATTTATTAGTTTTTCGACGGCTAGCATATTCTGGATATAATAGTGCTGTTTACTTTAATGTTAAGCTCCTTTCTCAAGCTCACGTAACATGTGCCACTACCAGAGTCAGGCCACAGAATAGTTACTTGTTTTAGGAACTGAAATCTCTGTTAGAAATGATTTAAAATGAATTCCTCAAATAGTCATTTATAGCAGGAAAGGCAGTGTTTTAAACCATCGTACTAAGGGCGAAAATATCAAATTCCAATCTTATCAGCTGTATACTTCTGCAATTGGGCACACCAAGTGTCTTTTGCTAAAAAGAACCCTCCAAGCGGTCCAGCAAATCAAGGTTTATCAAGGAAGTGCTTTGTAAACCATATAGTAATGTGGGGGCTAAGCTTGGCTTATATATTATTAGTAACCTGTTCGGGGGGTGGCCTCACAGACAATCAGGAGCGTCAGAAGGAGGGCTTTACTACATGTCGAAGCCCCTGCTCTGAGCCTCCTTGGAAACAGGAGGCCCGCCATCTTTCACGCCTGGAATCGGGTAGGTGTGCCCCCCAGTACTCACTTTGCCCGCCTTCCCAATACCTCCAAAGTCTACTGTCCACATCCCTCACACATCTCCACCCCCTCCCCACTTACCTTGCACTCCTTTATCCTTTGCATGTGCCGGGAAACTCAGTGTTTGCGGCGCATCTCTGGCACAGCAATGACCACATGGAAAACGAGAAGGGACTACCAGTAGTTCCCTTGTCCCTAATCCATTTCGGCCATCTTGCATTGTAGTTTTCTTTTTAAGTTGAGAAACGGTAAACACGCTGTTTCTCAACTTGAAAAAAAACGAATGGCATTCTGGTGATATGTGCCGGGATACTAATAGTAATGAACCCCGCTGGCTGGGCGCTTTACTGGGGCAGGTAAAGCCCATGCTAATCCAGGTTTATTGCTTATTAGTACCCTGGCGAGGGCAATCAAATTGTTACAAGGAATCTGATTGGCCCTCGCCGTGGCTTTACCCGACCAGGAATCCCTCGCCTGGGATTCCTATCCTTTGTTCCTGGCGGGGGCGTGGCAGCCCCTCAGCCTATGAGGAGGCTCGAAACAGGGCAATGCCCGCTCCGAGCTGCCACACGGCTGGAGGCTGCCATCCTCCCCTGCTGGGGATTCAGGTGAGTGTTTTGTCCCTCTCCAGCCACCCTACCCTCCAAACAATCCGCTCCCTGCCCTCCCAACTCCACTTGGCTTATTTTAGGTCCTTTTTTTTCCAGCAGTGAACGTACTGGGAAAACTTCTGTCCCCAGCGCGTCCGCTCCCGATGGCCACCATGGAAAGGGAAAACGGACTCCGTTTTCCCTTCCCAGTGGTCATTTTTTTCAAATGTTTCATTGTTTTTATTTGAAACGCTGCAGCATTTCGGAACACATAAACAATGTTATTAGTACCCTGGTCGTGCGAGCCGGGGTACTAATAGCAAGAAGCCCCTGGCAGCGGCAGCGGGAGTATTACCGAGTCAGGCCTGACTCGGGCCTGTAACTATGGGCCCCGGAGCATTACCTGACTCTGTAATGCCCCAGCGCCTCAGGGCTTATTGCTTACAACAGTACCTGGTGGGGGGGACTCAGAATGAGGGTTTAATATTCCACCATAACTATAACCGCAATGGGCTGTGGCAGCAAACAAAATCCCTAATCTTGCCCACCTTATTTAAGAATTTTGGCCACCTCAATTCTTGATCTTTCATGTCAGGTTGTTAACCCGCTTTATTTAGACCTACATAAGGGTATAAACTGGCCTTTTCAAATTCAATTCCCTGTATCGTTCACCTATCGGCTAGCTTCACTCTGCCCTTACAAAACATAGTATACTTTCTCTGAATTTATAACCAATGAATTAACCTCTGTATATGACATGAAGGCATTTAGCACACATTTCATCCCCACACAAATATGATCCAGAATGACAATATCGTCAGCATGTCCATCCATAAAATATGTTGACTTCCAAATATAGGTTATCTGGTCTCCACCATACAAACGCTGTGATACCCTTGGGTTTGGGCGTTACATAAATGTTATACATAAAATAAGTAAATAATTAGGTGGGAATGCATGTCATTGTTTTAATTCCGGCAGCATATAGTTGTATACAAGTAAACATAGTTTTTGACAATTTACCAGAGTTGTCCGATCACACCTGCACAGAAGTATTCATAAAAAACAAGCGAACCAGTTTTAAAAGGCCCAGGAGGATTTCCCAGTTGAAAAGCTTGATCCACAGGCACAGTCTATCAATCTTATCGAATGCTAAACTGCAATCTATGAAGGTGATGTATAGAGGTGTACTAGATCCAGCTGAGGCTATACCAATCAAGTTCTTCAGTATACAGATGTTAAAATTGGTAGAACAATTTTTCTGAAACCATCTGTTTCATTTTATCACCTTTCTTGTTAATAGGCACAATAATGGATGTATTCAAAGATACAGGTATTATAACCGCAGTTAATACTTTATCAAATATTGTGTGCAACATTGGAGAAAAAACCTGCACTTGTGCTTTTATGACAGCGTTGGAGATTCCATCAGGGACCGGAGCCCCAGAATTTTCTTCAAAATTTCTTTATAATAGCATTTGATCAGCTCAAGGTCCACATCCAGTTGTACAATCAAACTAATGACTAAAAATATTGCTTCAAACAGAGAGGCAGATGTCTTCCATAACAGGATTTATTTGCCAGTCTTTAACCTAAACGCTGTGTTTATCTTTATATATAAAGCTGAATGTATGTATGTGTCTCTGTATGTTTGTCCGGCTATACAAATCCACAACATTGAACCCACTGATACCAAATTTTGCATGGATTCCTCATTTGTCTACGGGCAAGATAGTAGTGTATGTTTGGATGCAAATAATTCACTCCGAAGACACCCTCTTTTACTGATGCTCCCCCCGATTCACTACAGTAGGTACTAGATGGAGGAAACATTTGAAAACGTGTCTGAAGCAAAATGTTTGATGTGTTGGTTATTCCTTTGAAATGTAATTCCTTTGAAATGTATTACTACTTTATACAGTTTGAAAGTGTTTATTAACGCATTTTTAAAGGGAATAAAAAAAAAAATTCTTTATCACGCCACTCCAAATAAGTGAAATTGCAATGTTACAGTTTACTTAAGTCCATTCACAAGAAGAAAGCACGATCAGTCAATCTTTCTTGGACATTTTCTCAAATGTTCTGAAGCCATTGATTGACTGAAACATGGCGCACAAAAAATGAACATCACTTGAAAAAGCTCTGTCTGATGCAAAGCGAAAATCAATATCAAGAGCTTCTGAAACAGAACAACAAACAGCAGCACGACTTGCTGACCAGAGGACAAAAGCAACTTTCTCCAGGGCATATGAGACGCCAGAGCAAACTGAAGCAAGACTTGATGACAAGAGGACAAGAGCAACATCCTCCATGACATATGAGACACCACTTGATCAGGACACGGGCAACGCCGTGTACCCTGGCTATTTAACTATAAACCAGAATGTCTGGCTATCATTCTGGGCTAAACCATTGATCAAAATCTGCCAATTAGTATTTAATGTCGACATGCAATGTGTTTTTGACCAGTTTCTAAATGTCGTTTTCAGATTTCGAATTTTAGCTTTAGTGTTAATAGGATCTTTTCTTGACAGTGTTCTAATTCCATGTCTTAGTATCTGTTTTTTAGTAGCAATAAAAGCATCATGAATTTCTTTTTTATCTTACCCAACTGAATACAAGTTCAATGTGAAATGCTTTATTGGGGAATACATCCATTTATAAGTACCTTTCAGTGATACATTCATCAGAAAGCTATTATCATATTGGAAGCTCATAGTGGTATGTTCATTGAAGGCCTCAATATTATTTTGAATCCAATAAATTCTATTTTGAGATTATTCACGAGAACTATCTTGTCAACATGAATTTTCACTTTATGACATCTGAAGAACAAGCCTTTATAGCATGGTCACTTAATATAGTGTAGAAAAACCAAAAAGTGTCCTTTGATACTCGGGAATCCCAGTGCACTCTTCTGGGAGAAACTCTTATAAGTAAATGCAATAGACAAAATACAAGAAGTATATATTTCTTTAAACAGTAAACTTGTCTTAGAGACATATCATCCTTCACAAAATAATATGTCACAAAGAAGGAACAAATACAAATATTCAATTTGATTCAACATAAAAGAGAAATCATCAATTGATACAAGAATACAGATGCCGGTGAAAGCTGACTATAAATTAATACAAAACTGGACCTTGCTTCATGGTAATTTTTGGAGCAAGGATATTTCAACATCTTAAGTCAATACTAAACAAAGTATTTTTAAATAAATACTAGGTAGACTGAGTTTATACAGGACTAATCCCATCCTTGAGATGAACACTCAATGTTCTAAGGTTCATTTAGGGATTCCTGTTCTGGCGCAATGCATTTCGGGATTGAATCCCTTCTTCAGGCGGTACAAACTCACTCCCTTCCTAAAGAATTTAAAATGTGTGTTGAATTAATGAAGAGTAAAATTCCTCAATGTTCAATCATGTGTCAACTGTCACACAGTTGGTGCGACTATTCTAGGATTGCTAACCTGATAGTGTTAAAGTCGTTTCACCAATGGGTAACTGTTGGGGCTCAACAAGACAGTAATGAAATGGAAAAAATAGGAAGAAATAATGGTCGATTGCATAATAAAGATCCACCACTGAACATTCACAGTGTGCCATACAGAATATAGGCTGTCAAAATAACTCACCGTTCTGAGTTCACTGTGAGAAGTTGTTAGGCAGAATCATAAGAAGTACCCTTTGGGAACACCACACACAATTAAGACTACAAGTGACAGTACAAATTCACCTTTGGTACAAGCCTGTACTACACAGTAAAGTGATAGCGATGGCTGAGCAGCCAAACTTATCTCAAGAGTAAAGTGAGCAGTATCAATAGTTACAACAAGGACAGCATTTACTATGGTTTAAACAAACATTGGGCCTCATTCCAAGTTTGGGGGTAGCCATGGCGCTATTTGAGCCATGGCTGCCTCCAAAATCGGGTCTGACTCTGGTTTGGTGAGATGGGGACTTACGGGTCCATTCCGACCTTGGAGGGACCGGTAAGTCCCCATTTACCAAACCATTCCCTATTCCCATTTGAGCCCCCATAGGGCTCAATGGGAATGGGGAGGGCACAAATAATGGCCCGGCGCATGGCAAGGCCGTTATTTGCACCCTGGTCCCCTAACGGGAACCGTAAGGTACGTTTGGTCCGACCAAACCTACCTTACGGGTCCCGTTGGGGGACCTCGCAATAGGGCGCAAAGGGATTACCGGCACCGGTGTCCTTACCGGTGCCCGGTATCCCTTTGCGCCCGGGTCGGAATGAGGCCCATTGACTCAGGGTTTCTGAGTAAAAGAATATACGTTTATTTACACATCAGTTGTAAAACAATTCACTAAAGCAAAGCAGAAGAAAAATTACACTCTTAATATACTACACACCACCCAACTGATTTTGGACAAATTAAGCTCAAAATGAAGTGGGAGCAAAATGGCACTCCAGCAATTTAAAAGGTAGGGCAAGACAAGGTTAGCCAAAAATTAAGCAGCACTAACAAGTAAGTAAGCAGGGCAATCTAGAAAAGGCTACTATGGTGAGGAAATCAAATCAAGAGGCCTGAGCCAAAGTCATTGGACCAGAGTCTTTGCAGAGGATCACACAGTTCAGAGTAGTTTGCGGTTAAGTCTTTGCCAAGAGTTCGGAACGAAGTTGGTTGGAAGAAAAGTTACTTTAAAGAATAGAAAAGGACAAGCCCTCGGATTGGCGAAAGATTTCAAACACTTTCACTGCGGTCGGAAGGAACAAACAACTGGGTTAGAACAGTACCTTAAATGAAGAAGAATCTGTAGCTGAGGCGGACGTTCCTGGCAGTTCCTGCAGGCTCACGGTTCCTGAAGCGTCTGTCGGACTGACACGAAGTAGGAAGACTGGAGGATCCTGTACTGCTCAGGGAAGAAACCAGCAGCAGAACAAAGCAATGAATAAAAGGTGCGCTTCTTAAAACCCAAGCAGGGTCCGGTCCTCCTGGCTATCTGGTTCACTTTAGCTGTGCACAGGAAATTCAAGCAGAGGAGGGAGGCCTGGCTTGCAGTATGGCAAACTGGTTGGTCCCACCAGCTCAAGGGGAGAAGATTCCTTGCAGATCTTCCCTGTCATCGAAGTTTGGAGATTTGGACCCACAGCAGGGCTTCACCGGGAGGTTCAGTCATGGTAGAGGCCCTCTTCTGTCAGCTTCACTTCGGTTCTCTCGATTCAGTGGCAACTCTGCCTTCTTAGTGCCAGAGACCTGCTTTTTATGCAGTTTTCTCCCATTCACACATCCTGGCTGTCACTCACACATCAGGGTGGCTGTCCTGGCGGGAAAGTCACCACAGCCAATCATACAGAGTGCGACATGGGTCTCCAATGAGACCCTGTGCAGGGAGTCTCAAACCCCTCCCTCACATCCTGTCCCCTTCAGACATTCAGGTGCCTAAGGAGGGCTTCTGTGAAGAATGCCACCAAAGGACGGCGAACAAAGAAACCAAACCTGTTTTGGAGCACAGAGTAAAACACGAGAAAGACGTTTACAAAAAGAAATGGTGAATAAACCCAGCCAGAAACAAATAAAAGTAAATGGGGTCCAGCGGGTTTAGGTTTGAGGCTAATAACAGCCTAAAACAGTACCAAGGCTATTTAAATAGACCGCTGTAGGAAAAATAGGGTAGATACCACTCCCACCAGCCAAATCTTAAAGAAAGGGGAACAAAATAATGTTCCATGAGAGACAGACAAAAAGGGATAACTATTAACCCTTTCCAGAACTCTAGCTAAGATAGTTTGTACTGGGTCTGTGAATTTAAAAAGACTAATAAAGTCAATGGCAACTTTACATGTTCTGGGAGACAGTAGTCAGTCCCAGAAAATGGAGTTTAAAGTGGGAAGTCTGAAAAAGACAACCCTTTGTCACTGCACTAAAGGTGCTGTGTAACACACAGTAAAAAGATGATGACTATGGAGTAGGTGAAGCTCCACAGTCTATGAACACAAAAATGTTAAATACACACAGCAAAACACATGTAAGAGTGGGAAAACAGAAGTAAAGAATACAATATAACAGCTCAAGGGTGCCACTGAACATGTCTGCTAGAGGCTGAAATTCATACACTCTGTCCTAAACCAGGAGCCAAAGAAGTCCATGTTGGTATCAGTATAGGGCAGATACAGGTCCGAATAGGCATCCCAAGTAAAGCAATTTTCCCTTAAATAAATCACAGGATATTGGTCTTACCTAATGCATAAGTTGCAAAGGGGAAAGCGGTACGGTAAGCAGCATGGAAGCAGCCTAGCATCCTGCGATCACCTTCAAATAAAGTGCTGGTGATCATGTGATTGGCGTGCGCTTCACGTCCGGCTCCGATCATGTGATGCATGTTCCAAAGCTAGTCATACTGTGTATACAGATATGGCGGCCATCGTGTAGTTAATGTCAAGAGTCTACATGATGTGGATATTGGAGCAACGTGATCTGTCAACTCGCACTTAACATAGTTTTGAAAATTTGCATAGGATGTGCACTGTCATGTTCAGTATGTGATATAAACAAATTATCTAGGTGGGAGGTTTTAGTGCATGTACCCCAGGTGAGACTACCTAGCGGATCTCTATCAACCCTACCATTCAACATAACCTGGCATTGAGAGGCCATACAGTTTAGCAATCCTTGCCTTTCGTATTGCCTTGCAGTTTCATCAGGAGGTTGGCAGGTAGAGAATTCTTTCCTATCCTCCTTAGCATCGGAATAAGCATTGAAGTCTCCTCTAATTATAATAGAAACTGGCGTGTTCTTCAATTCTACCGTCAGTGTTAAGGCATCAATTATTTTCATAATAATTGTACTACAATCCATACGTGGAGGGTCATACACATTTATAATCACTAAAGGGGTCAACCCATTAGGATTCAAATAGATAGCAAGTACATAAAGACAAGATGATGTATTTACCTCCTTGATCAAATAATACGTCTGAACTCCCAATACTAAGCTACCAGACGGTCTTCCCATATGACCCATAACTGCTGATTTATAAAAAATAAAAAAAGAGGGTACAACTATTCACATACACAGGTTTAGATAACAAGCTTTGGTGGATCAAAACCACCTTGTGGGATGTAAATGTCGTTAAGCCATCTTCATCGTTAAAAAAGTGTCTGTGCCCACGGTAGTTCCAGGAAGCAATGTTAAAAAGGTTAGGACCCTGGTTAGGAACGCACTTTGGTTTTAGCCTGTAATATATGTGGTAACCAGTGCCAGAGATTCTTTTCAATGCCTGTGTCTAAATCAATGCAATGTTTGCTACGTTCCTTTTTCCCATCTCTCGCATGTAATATGGATTTTTGCAATGGAACAACTACTCGTCACTTCCATTGGAACTTATCACATATGTTGTAATATACGACCAAATGCAATATTTGTAACAACAGTATGATTTCTTGTACTATTCATAATGTGTCAACAATCGCTATGATATGTACCATGTAACTAAGTTATTGCAAGTAACAGCGCCTCAATGCCCCTGGGCTGCTTGCGCGCTATATAAATATAAATAAATAAATAAATAAATAAATAAATAAATAAATAAATAAATTGGTTTTCCTGGCCTCGCCTTGATGTCAGAAGTTAACTTTATTTCTGGAAATATCTCATAACCTAGTTTCAAATAAAATAAAACAATTGTTAGGATATAATTAACCACTTGTGATGTATAGCAAGAAACCTTGGTGATTGTATTGAGCTTATCTTCCATAAATTCTATATAATGTATATCGAGGACTTTAAGCCCTGGCAGTCTCCAGAAAGGGCCCACCCCTTACTAGCCCCAGCCACGCCGACACCTCAGGCAGCCTGTGTAGCCGAAGTGCTGCACGGTTACATGGGCTGACTCCAGGTGTCAACATTAAGGATTAGAAAAAAGAAAAGGCACCGCCTATTCTATTTTTTTCTAAACCAAAGTACTGACACCTGTAGACAGCCCATGTAACCGTGGCTTTGGCTACATGGGCTGCCTGATGACTGCACTCAGAAATAGAAAAAAAGAGTCATCAGGCAGCATAAACCCCCTTTTAACAGTGTGGTTAAACGGCTTCATGCTGCCTGATGACTCTTTACTCAAAAACAATGGGAGAGGCGGGCCCTACAGCCCTCCTCCTGTTTCTGAGAATAGAGTCATCACACAGCAGACAGACATTTCACTCAATGAGCCTGTGTTTTCTAACCATGCGGCTCCGTGAATGAAAGGGCTGCCTGCTGCATCTGAGAGCGGGGACACACTGGCGTCACACTGTTGGTGCGCCCAGCCCCTCCTTTTTTTAAAAAAGGAGGGGCTGTGCACACCAAAGGCAATACTGCCAGTGTACCCAAGCTCCCCTGCTTTCACCAGCCCCCCCCCTCCCCTTAGGTGAAATGGGCTCTTGTTAGGGGCATGGCCTAAGTACACACGTACATAAGCCACACACCATAACGAGAGCCCCAGATTGATTTAGCAACCCACTTAAAGCATTGTCTAAACCTTTTGTTGATTTCACTCTGAGGGAAGGGTGCACACCTATTAGAGGTAGAGGGCCTGATTCATCATGAATCATTCATGGAAATATTTGTTTGGTAAATCTGCAATTTGCATGCCAATCTGCGTGCATATCACAGTTTGGTGATTCATGGAACCAAATGCGTGTGACTCATCCAGGCCTTGCGAGGATTCCGCGCAGGTCCAGCACATCACTGCGAGTGGACAAGCCCCTTAAACGAGACACCACGTAGAGTGTGGGGGAAGGCTGCACAGAGGATTAAAGTTGGGGCGGAACTCAGAAAATGAGAAAAACCAAAGGAAAAAGCAAGTGTTACGAGGGATGGGCCACAGTCAGTTCATAGCGTGCCTACAATTGCGCACGACAAAGCGTATTCGGGGATATGACCGCACAACCTCTCGCCTGCGAAATGTCCACACAAATCCCTTGATCTATGTGCCATCCGAAGGCAGGTGTGCAGACACTTCTGTATAGGAATCGCAGCATGGAGGTGGGTTTGCTTGTTGGATTTAGGGGTGTGTGTAGGCAGCCGTGGATCTGACCAGGCATAGGAGTGGGCATACGCAGTGTAGTGTGGTGCAGGAACAGTTCACAGGTGTTTGCACGTAGATTTTCTGTGGTTTAACCGTGTTACGGAAAATCGTACGCATGCCGTTGGGAGCTGGTATCACTTATAGGGGACCCCGCGGAGGGTCCATGAGATGCATGCCTGCTTGCAAGGGACCCCATGCACTGTTTTAAGGGAGTGTGTATTTGCACCAGGGGGAGCATGCAAGGGTAGCTGTTCTGGCTGTTTTTGCTTTTGCGTTATGGGGTGTCGGGGGCGTTCCGGCCGCGACTTGCGTATGCGGTTACTTCGTGCAGAGAATTCCATGAATACGCAGGGCATGCATTTTTTATTCTGTGTGAAGGCTTGTGCAGTGTTGCTCTCGGTGCACTGACTTTGCATGATTTTTGTGCCCTTTTCCATGAACTGTGCACAGAATGGGTGCTTGGTTTAAGTGATCTGCTTTTGTCAAATCAAATGTAGCACGCACATCGGACGATTCTGGTGCAATACGTTCTAGGTTCATCTTATTCGTAAAACTCCTGGGATCATTCAAGTAATTCTTAGCCAGTTAGACTAAAGACTGTCTATTTTACTTGTTTAGGCTACAGTCTGGATGGACGGTGCTTTGGGAAATTTTGAGTGGGCAGCCATGCAATAATCATTATCTCTTAATCTTCTAGCCATCACATCTAATGTCCACCAATGCATGCGAGTTATCAAGGTAGCTAGATATAGAAAAATCTATGTTTTGTTCACTTGCAGACTTTGGCTGTGTTTTTTTTATGACCCAGTTATCGAGATTAATCGTTGATTGTCTCTTTCAGTTTTTAATAACTCGCTTAGCTTTCAAGCAGCCGTTGTCAGCTTCGATACTTTCAAAGTTTTCTTCATTTTCAATGAGAGTGCAATCAGGGCTAGATTCTTGATGTGCTTTTTTGCCCTTACTGTTGTTTTTACACTTTACACTTGGCAGTGGCCATGCTAGATTTCCCTTTTATTATTGTCTCTTTTTTTGTTTCTCTTTTTAGGTGTCTTTAGCTGACAACTTGACTGAGCAGCTGCGCAACCACGATCAGCAACCATTCCCATAACGCCAGAGCCAAAGCACAGGTTAGAACCTATTCAACATCTGTCACACCTTGTATCACTGCGCCTACAAACCGGTTATCACCATTCTCATTAATTACGCTTGTGAGAGTCTCTGCTGATGCTGTTGTAATGTGAAACCTAATCCTGTAGCCAATATTTTTAATCGCTCGAACATGGCCAATTTGGAGTCTATCTCTACCTTAACACCTGACCAATGGGTTCGAAGATTTGCCACAAAACCGATCCTAATCAACCATGCCCGACCAATATTAGAAATTATAGGTTGGGTTTTGGACGGCAACACATGTACACACCCTCTCTGGATATTAGGGAAAAAGCCTCTCGTCCAACTCTACTGAACAAGAGCTTCAAGGCAAAATTCTACCATACCACTAATATGTCCAGCCAGATAACCTCCCTTAAGTGCTCAGATTATAATTCTCTGCACATTAAAGGGGCTATAATTAATGCAAGATCTCTGGTTGCCCATGTGCAGACCTGATAACAGCCAATCAATTGGACATCCTAGTAATTACAGAGACCTGGCTAGAACTTTAGACTGGGTGGCTGACCTAAACTGTGAGACTACAATATTGTCCAATGAACCTTGTGCTTGGACAGATCATAACCTGATAACATTTACAATCTCAACCGGACCAACCTTATGGCACCCCCCTTACTTATGAGAAAAAAACGGAATATCACAGCCGCCGATCCAATCCATTAATGCCGCTGATCCAATCCATTACTAATCCTTTGGTTGTCAGCACTGACTCGGCAGCCCTTGTTGACGTATACAATTCTACAATTAACCAACCCATAGGTAACATTGAACTATTAAAAATGTGCAAAGGTAATCTTAGAGCCCACCTCAACCCCTGGTTCACCCCTACTCTTAAAGCTTCATGAAGCGGAATCACTCTGGAAACACAACCCCTCAGCACTTAATAAGGATAGTCTTGGATGTGGAGAATATTATAACATCCCTCAAACCTTCTAAATGCCAGGGAGACACCTGCTCAACATCATCATCAAAGAAGCGGCTAAGGATTTAGCCCAATTTATCACATCCTTAATTAATGCTTCATTTGACTCCTGCTTAGTTCCTAACGACCTCAAGGACGCATGGGTCCTCCCGCTGTTAAAAAACCTACTCTGGACCCAAACATCCCTACTTATTGTAGTCCTATAACCACAGGCCCATTCCTGTTAAAAATCTTTGATAAAGCTGCCTACATTCAAATTCAGACGTACCTAGAAACTCATAATCTACTGGAGTTCTGCCAATCGGGTTTCAGACCCAAACATGGCACAGAAACTTCCCTAATTGACTTGAAAAAACAATGTTAGGGAGAATTCTCTTCTAAGGCTTATTTCCCTTACCTATAGAGTCCCCCAGCAGCTTTGCTGGATTTGAAGGGTTTGTTTTTTTCTCCTACTAAGAGTGAGACTCTTTTTCTACTCTTAGACATGTTGCTGATGTGTGTTTTAGGCTATCTTGTGTGCTTATGGTCTATAGGGCTTTTCTCAACCTCATAGGAATCATCTTTTTAACATGTGTGTTACACAGCATCCTCAGTGCAGTAACACAGGGGTGTCAGACTGACCCCCAAACATAGACTCCATACCCTGGGACTGACTACTGTCTCCTAGGGCATGTAAAGTCCCCATTGACTTTACTAGTCAATAGTTATGAACAAAACCAGTACAACCCATCTTACTATGGAAGTACTAGAAAGGGTTAATAGTTTTTCCCTAGTGTTAATTTTCGAGAGGGTACCGTCCAGTCCCTCTCTCCAAAGTTTCTGACTGGTGTCAGTGGTTACTACCGTAAATATTCGACCGTGAATATTTTCCTATTGGATTTTCACATTGTTCGAGGCTACCACTTTTACTGACAGCCTCTAACATACCGCCGGTGTTTATTTAATATTAACTTTACTCTGGTAGGTTTTTATTGCCAGATCTTTGATAATATTTCTTTATCGTGTCTTTATCGTGTCTTTCTCTGAAATCCTAACCCGCGTCAGGGATCCTTTGTTCGTCCTTTTGGCGGGCTTCTGCAAAGAAGCCCTCCTTTTGGCGCCACTGAGTCTGGGGTAGACAGGGTTTGTGGGAGGGGGAATAGGCACCCTGGACAGGATTCCTACGCAACCCAAGTCACACTCTGTCCTGATAGGCTGGGGGGTCATCCCGCCAGGATAGCCACCCCAATGTGTGAGTGACAGCTAGGCTGTATGAATGGGGTTTTTTCTGCATAAAAGCAGGGCTCTGAGGACTGGAGGACAAGATGTCACCACTGGAACTAAGAAACTCAAAGAGGAGAGGAGCTGAAGACATCTGCATTGGCTGAACCACCGGTGAAGCCCTGCTGCAGATCCTCACCACTTTTCTTCAACGACTCGAGAAGATCTTCACCTGCAAGAGTCTTCTTACCTTGAGCTGGTGGGGCCAACCAGTTCACCAATCGCCTTCCAGGATCTGCCTTGGACAAATCGCCAGTGCTAAGCACTAGGAGACCGGATAGCAAGGCACCCGTCCACCACGACCGCGATTTAAAGGAGCATACCTTTTATTCTTCTTGGCATCACTGCGGCTGGTTTCCTCCCTGGGCAGTGGAGTAACTCAAACCTTCCTCCACAACGAGAGCCTTTCTTCCTCTGCTGGATCTCCCGAACTGCAGGAACTGCCAGTAACTACCGCCACCATAGGAGCCTCTTCCACTTTTAAGGTACATTGTTCCACCAGGCCTCCCGTTTCATTGGGTACTGCTAAAGGTGTTTTAAATCCTTTACTTACCTTCCTTTTGTCTAACATT
Source organism: Ambystoma mexicanum (assembly GCF_040938575.1). Classification (NCBI taxonomy): domain Eukaryota; kingdom Metazoa; phylum Chordata; class Amphibia; order Caudata; family Ambystomatidae; genus Ambystoma; species Ambystoma mexicanum. Next base: position 894,533,560 of record NC_090927.1, on the reverse strand, counting down.
ATCTTTTTACATCTGCAACCACCTTTTCAACTCGTTAAACAAAGAATTGACTGTAGCTACAAGAAGAGTTTGATCTTGGTCATTTGCTTGTACCACTGACTCTGGCACAGGCCTCTTGACTCTGGCTAAATCTGTTACAACTGCCTTCTCTAGATTGCTTCTCACTAAGAAATGTGTTGGCGCACCTAAAACTCTTATAACCACCCTTCCTTCCCTTTCTATATGGCTGAAGTGCCATTTTGCTTGGTTTTCATCCATGTATTGCTTATACTAAAGTATTGCCTTGCCTAACTTGATCGACTACCCCTCTCTTTAAGTCCTGTATGGGTCACAGGTGAAGATAAAGGTTAACCTGTACACTTTGTTAGTAAGGTTATCGCCTTTTTGGGAAAAATTACAAAAAATGCAACTAAGTACAAAAAATTCTATCTTTTTAATAGTCATAAAAATACCTAAAAAACATTACAAACTTAACTAAACGTGGCAAACTTAATACATTTTCAATCAAAACATTTAGTCATCATTCATCTATTCTAACAGGGGAATACTACAACTTAAACAGCTTTGTGCATAACAGTAAATCAAGATATGCATTAGTGACAGGGGAAAAAACCATTAGATTTTCCCTTTAGCAGTCGACATATGTTTCGGCCCTTTGTAGTGTACCACCTCTGTCAACAGTGATCACTAAGATGAATATTGGGCCATCTTCAGGACAAATGGTTACTTTGTGGTAGATTATTCTTGTTCCCCATTGGGCACACTAGCACATCTAAAAGGATAAATATACATGTATTAATGTATGAAAAAAATAGAAAAGAAAGAGTTGCAATTCCCAACTGGATTGGATCAAGGCGATGGCTAGGTTACGCTGTTCTAGACACGCACACTAAACCCACCTATGGTCCATAGACTGAAGTTAGGACTATTGAGCTTGGTCAGACTCTCGGATGTGGCCAGGTATTGCCATCTCTGGTCTTGGTTCCTATAATTAATTAGAAACGACCATTTAAGTGTTATGTTCCTGCTACTACATGCTATTTATTGAGTAAACTAAATTGACTTACAGATTAGCAACTTCTGTGGCTTTGTTTTCGAGGTTGATCTTTGTATTTCTGGATTTCACTCGGTACCATTCATTGGCAGGACATGAACAATTATTCTGGTGGTTATAGTGCTGCCTAAATCAAAGGAGAAAAGAAACTCGCTGTTGAATGGATATATTACAGCATGTAAGGATAGTTGTCATTCTTTTTTGGCTTTATTGTTACTGTGGTTATTTAAACGTGGACTGTGGGCCACGGGTTATTATCAATTTCTAAAAGCCTGTGATTTAATATAATCGGCTTTTAATTTTCTCAAGCAGCAGTCAAAGCGCCTTTTGCATGATGGCTTGTGAAAATCTAAAGTAAGTAGCCAAAAAATGCATGACATGGCTGTGGTTGATTGTTCTATTTTCTGTAGTTATTTTAAATGTACTGCTGTCATGAATTACAAAAAATAGGCAATGTGCAAGCATTTTGGCACCGTGTTCACCGCCTTGCAACCTGCAGCTTGACTTTTACATGTTTATTTAAAACGCACGTGTTTCTATGACCTGTTGTACTCATTGCCGTTAGTGTCAGATTTTACGAGCAAGCTTATCAGTCATTGTGATCACTGTGCCATGCTGACAGTGCGGTTGAGGCTTGTATAATTTAGACCTCTGAATTGATTGAAGCTGTTCTAACGCTTACCTTGATCTATGTTGTTTGTGTCCGAGTGAAAGCTGGAAGTCTGCGAAACCGGCAAGAGCTCGTTCTGCAGAGTAATGGTGTGTTTTTGAATCGAGTCACGTGATATGAGACCCGTGCTTGCCTAACATTTGTAGCCATTAGGACGTAACTATAGGGCTGCTGGACCTTGTAGTCAAAGGCCAAAAAAGGCCATATTTTGTATTATTGCAAATCGAAAAAACGGCCGTATGAGTGACATCTTTTGTAATGTTGCACCAGGTAATATAATATACTAAAGTGATTTATAACAGCTGCAGGCATCATATATTAAAAAATGCCTTTTATATTACCCGGTTGTACCGCGGTTATATTGGGTAAGTTTACAATATTTTTGCACTTGCATGGCCCCCTTTCCTTTAATTTCAAAAAGTGAGACCTATAGATTGTGTTGTCGGTCTTACAATAGTGTGTGGGGAGAAGGAGTGCTTCTTTGTATTGGTGGTCTTTTTAGTGTTACTGTGTTCGAGACTACCGACTCCTTTTATTATGCAGAACACAGCCTAGCCTTCATTGTCTAGCATTTTATATGTCCACAGGCCATTGTTTTTTGGCGCCTAAGCGATATTTGTATAAGGGGAGAGAGGTGCTCTATCCTTCCGAGATTGTGGCTAAAAGTCGACTTTTTGAAATTAAAGGAAAGGGGGCCATGCAAGTGCAAAAATATTGTAAACTTACCCAATATAACCGCGGTACAACCGGGTAATATAAAAGGCATTTTTTAATATATGATGCCTGCAGCTGTTATAAATCACTTTAGTATATTATATTACCTGGTGCAACATTACAAAAGATGTCACTCATACGGCCGTTTTTTCGATTTGCAATAATACAAAATATGGCCTTTTTTGGCCTTTGACTACAAGGTCCAGCAGCCCTATAGTTACGTCCTAATGGCTACAAATGTTAGGCAAGCACGGGTCTCATATCACGTGACTCGATTCAAAAACACACCATTACTCTGCAGAACGAGCTCTTGCCGGTTTCGCAGACTTCCAGCTTTCACTCGGACACAAACAACATAGATCAAGGTAAGCGTTAGAACAGCTTCAATCAATTCAGAGGTCTAAATTATACAAGCCTCAACCGCACTGTCAGTATGGCACAGTGATCACAATGACTGATAAGCTTGCTCGTAAAATCTGACACTAACGGCAATGAGTACAACAGGTCATAGAAACACGTGCGTTTTAAATAAACATGTAAAAGTCAAGCTGCAGGTTGCAAGGCGGTGAACACGGTGCCAAAATGCTTGCACATTGCCTATTTTTTGTAATTCATGACAGCAGTACATTTAAAATAACTACAGAAAATAGAACAATCAACCACAGCCATGTCATGCATTTTTTGGCTACATACTTTAGATTTTCACAAGCCATCATGCAAAAGGCGCTTTGACTGCTGCTTGAGAAAATTAAAAGCCGATTATATTAAATCACAGGCTTTTAGAAATTGATAATAACCCGTGGCCCACAGTCCACGTTTAAATAACCACAGTAACAATAAAGCCAAAAAAGAATGACAACTATCCTTACATGCTGTAATATATCCATTCAACAGCGAGTTTCTTTTCTCCTTTGATTTAGGCAGCACTATAACCACCAGAATAATTGTTCATGTCCTGCCAATGAATGGTACCGAGTGAAATCCAGAAATACAAAGATCAACCTCGAAAACAAAGCCACAGAAGTTGCTAATCTGTAAGTCAATTTAGTTTACTCAATAAATAGCCTGTAGTAGCAGGAACATAACACTTAAATGGTCGTTTCTAATTAATTATAGGAACCAAGACCAGAGATGGCAATACCTGGCCACATCCGAGAGTCTGACCAAGCTCAATAGTCCTAACTTCAGTCTATGGACCATAGGTGGGTTTAGTGTGCGTGTCTAGAACAGTGTAACCTAGCCATCGCCTTGATCCAATCCAGTTGGGAATTGCAACTCTTTCTTTTCTATTTTTTTCATACATTAATACATGTATATTTATCCTTTTAGATGTGCTAGTGTGCCCAATGGGGAACAAGAATAATCTACCACAAAGTAACCATTTGTCCTGAAGATGGCCCAATATTCATCTTAGTGATCACTGTTGACAGAGGTGGTACACTACAAAGGGCCGAAACATATGTCGACTGCTAAAGGGAAAATCTAATGGTTTTTTCCCCTGTCACTAATGCATATCTTGATTTACTGTTATGCACAAAGCTGTTTAAAGTTGTAGTATTCCCCTGTTAGAATAGATGAATGATGACTAAATGTTTTGATTGAAAATGTATTAAGTTTGCCACGTTTAGTTAAGTTTGTAATGTTTTTTAGGTATTTTTATGACTATTAAAAAGATAGAATTTTTTGTACTTAGTTGCATTTTTTGTAATTTTTCCCAAAAAGGCGATAACCTTACTAACAAAGTGTACAGGTTAACCTTTATCTTCACCTGTGACCCATACAGGACTTAAAGAGAGGGGTAGTCGATCTGTTTTTTCATAAACTTTTCCGTCACAGAGAATCCCTTCTTACAGTTCTGACCCCCCGTAAACAAAAAATAGGGATTACCCATTTATACATACCTTGCCTAACTTGTTCACAATCTAATTTGGAAGCGTTGCTGGTGTGTTTTACGAGTCTAACCCTGTATGACTTGTCCTTTCCCTTCCTCTGAAGAAATTGTTAGAGTGCCATTTCTGCTTAGTTTACACTGTGCCGTTTTGCTCAGTTTTTACTTTGGCTCAAACTTGTCTACAATTTAAATAGGGAGTTGTGTATACTTTTCTTGACTGTTTTAACTTACTTTAATAATAGTGATTTGTGTGTGAACATCAGAGTGTGTAAAATAAATATATATATTCTTTTTGATACAAAGCTTTGATCAGTGTGTCCTTGTTCCATAGTATTGTAGTCCTATAGTGTAAACCCTGAATACTGCTCATCTCCCTCTTGAGATAAGTCTGACTGCTCAGCCACAGCTACCAACTAAATCTTTGTGGTACAGAATGATACCAAAGGGGATTTCTTGCATATACCTGTAGTCTTAATCTTCCATAGTGCTCCCTAAGGGAACTGCATAGGATTCTGCCTAACACTGGTGTACAGCGGTGAGGATAAAAGTATTGGATTTACCTTTTAGAGTTCTGCTAGTACCTTGGTTCAATTAACCACAGGGCTTAACAATCACTAAAAAGTTAATTTTAAAAAGTGAAAGATGGAAAGCTATAGCCAGGAGACCCTCGTTCTAAATACTGCTGATTATTTAAGGGATCTGTGCAGACGGAAAAGTCTTCCTGTCAAAGGCAAGAAATCAGAAATGATTGAAAGATTGTTAGACAAACAAAGACTGGAGAGTGGGGCTGTAGTGCCTACCCATCCAGCAAATGTAGCAAACATTGAGGATGATAATGTTAATGATGTTATTGTTGAAGCAGATGAGGAAGAGGAAGCTGACAATGTAACCCCCTCTGGCCATATGCCTGCTCAAAGGTCTAAAGCTTTGGCTACTCGACCATTGTCAGGTCCCACATTAAGTCCTGCATTTATCTCACTAGAAAAAATGAGGCTTGAACTTGAATTGAAAAGAATTAGTGCCCACACTGAACAGAAACATCAAGAACTAAGGCTTAAGGAAATGGAGCTCACTCATGAGCTAGAGATGAAGAAATTGTCTTTGGAAAATGCTTCTCACCCTGAATCCTCTAGATGCTCCGGTCCAAAGAAACCCTGGATGCCTAAAGAGATTGTGGGTATGAATATGAACCTAAGTTGGATATGTTAGATTGGTTAGCTATGTTTGAGTACAATCATGTGCTCCAGGAAATCACAGGGAATCAGTTCATCCCCTGGTTATTCTCTAGGCTACCCCCTGTTGCATCTGATGTGGTAATGGAGTTGGGGGAGGTGGATAGCATGGATTATGAATGTGTAAAGCTAGCTTTAATTGCTAGATTTGGGAAGTCCCCTTCACAGTACCTTAAGAGGTTTAGGACCCTCAAAAAGCATGATGGTACCCCTTGGGCTACCTGGGTGAGTGAGTGTTTGAAAGATTTAGAAGGATGGATTAAGGGTTACAGAGTGAACACTTATGAAGGAATGATACATCTTGTCATGTTGGAGTCTATCTATGATGCCTGCTCTCCTGAGCTCAGACAGCACTTGGCTGATTCAAAGGAACTAGATTCCAAGAAACTAGCTAAGGCTGCTGACTTGTAGGTTGCCAACAGGGCTACTCACAAGGATTCAGGGTGAGGAAAAGCAGCCTAAAAAGACAAAAAAGAGAATTCAAATAATTCCAATTCCAAAGAGGGCCACAAACAAAACTCTGAGGGTAAGCCATAAGGGAAACCAAATCAGGCTAGTGTACCTTCTGGTGCCAGACCAGAAGGAGGTCAGAGCAAACCACCATTCATAAAGACATTTGGAAAATGTTATGTTTGTGGTTCAACTGACCATGTAAAAGGGGATCCCAAATGTAAGGGTAAACCTTCAGGGGTCCGCACTGTCTCCTTTGCATTCGCTCTAGAGGAGGAAGTACAAATGGTCAGTGGAAACTTTCAACTACAGGCTGAATACCCCATCAGAGTCTCAGCTAGTGTATCTTTAGCATCCTTAGGGTTGTGGGAACAACAGAATTTAGAAGTGTACGATTCTATCCCAAATAATACTAAAGAGTACTATAAAGACAGAGTCCTAGTGAATGGTCATGAGACCCCTGCCATTAGAGACACTGGAGCCAGCATAACTGTGGTGGTGAATCTTTTTTCAAGGTGGAGGATGTTGCTAAGGCACCCAAATGCCTCACCAAATTAGCTGGAGGGCCTGTGCAGATGCTTCCCCAGTTACCAGCTCTCATCCAGTCATCCATCGAAATTTCCCAGACAAACTGAAACCACAGGGAAGAACGACTTTAGGAGGGGACTTGGGAGGGGACTTGGGGGGAGTGCTGTCATGATGCCTACCCCCAGGGACCCAGACCAAGTCCAGCAACCCCGGAAGCAGGCATCAAGTTATACTAAGCAAACCCAACAACCCCTGCTAGTGGCTATTTGGGTGCAGTCCTGGAGCCTATAGCATCCGGCTCATATGGAGAGTCAGTCCTGGCGCCATAGGCGCCAGGCTCATAGATTTAAACTTACCTGATGCAGACCATGCTGCAAACTCACCTGATGCAGACCATGCTGCAAGAGCTCCAAGCCAAAGGAGGCTTGGAAGGGACTACTTTACCTAAGGGACTATTTTTTTACTCGGGTGGGGCTGGGGAGGAATACTTACCTGGGACTACTTTGGAGGCTATTTAAACCACGCCCGAAGAGCAGCACATGCTTCGCGTTATTCTGCATCCAGCAGCGTAACGCTCACCGTGCCTGCAAGTCTGCATCCAGTCTTCTGCCACGCCTTCCTCGAGTCCGGAGCTCCTAGAAAAAGGGGAGAGAAGGAGAAAAGGTTATAACAAGAGCAATACCTTTGATCCTGCCCTGAATTCCCCATCCATTGTGTCTTCGAGCTGGAAGAAAGAAGTTATTTTATGCGCGTCGCCTCGCCTGCAGCAGCGCTGCGCTGAACTCACCGGCCTTCACAGCATCTTCACATTCCACCGCATCCTTCTGCATGCTCCGCCGCACTCCGGCACCTAAGGGGAAGATAAGAACAGCAAGGTGAGCCAAGGGAATACACAGAGGCAATATTAGTTACCCCTCATAGAGTTACCTGATTTTACCACCGGGGGTACTATTCCTCTTCACAGTTCGGTGCAGCTTCCACTGCATGCTCGCCGAACCCCGGCCCCAAAGGGGAAACAAAAGGACGGCAAGGTGAAACAAAGGGACAAACAAGGGGAAACCTCCTCACCACAATAGACTTACCTGATTTTACCGCCGGAGGCATTATTCCCCGAGACTTCATATTTTCTCTCAGCGCCTGAATAAGGGAGAAAGCAACAGGTTACATAATGACATTATTTTATCGAACTGTGTTGGATAATACAAATCCTTACCTGAATATTACCGGTTGCCACGAGGAACTCTTTGCTAGTGTCAAGCTGCAACCTGCAAGGAATCGGGCAAGAGTGAAAGTCAAACATTTGAACTCTTAAGAACTACATACTTACGGTGTCTTGCCGGGAATCTTAGAGTCAATATTGTTCTGGAACTCACCAATTCCTTCGAGCCAGTGAAGCAACTGGTCATCAACGCGCCCCTGCGCTCAATGCAGGATGGAGACCTCATCTTTTCAAACCATCAGGTGAGACTATAAGAGGGGACATCAAAGGTGATCAGTGGGGAGAACAGCGGGAGTGGGGGAGGGTTAACGCTAAACTCCACGGGTGGTTAATTCCCTTTCTCCATTTGCAGAAGAATATTCCTACGGGTCAAGCAAACGAAGCTAGGTGGGCCAGTCCAGTTCGTCATCTCGGCACTATGCATCACATTGGTAGAAGCTGCAGCTGTGCAGTTCTGATCGACGCCCCTTGTGGGAGCCAGGTGAGAGTAAACGAACGCGAAGCCTACCCACAAATTCCCACCCGGGCATTATGGATACCTCAGAAACTGACCAATTGGCCCAATTACTAGGAGAATTGAGGGCTGAAGTGCATTCCGCCCATCAAGAAACCAATGCTCTTAGGAGAGAACTGATTTTGTCAAAGGAGCGAACTGATGACCTTGCTAAGCAACTACCGCAAAGCCAGGCTGGACAAGCACCCCTATCAGGTCCCGGGGGGAATCCAGCTCCTGTGTCATCGAGTAACCCTGTGCAAATAAACCTACCGGGAAGTATTCCATTAGCTCCGCCCGAACGCTTTGCCGGAGATCCCAAAAGGTTTGCCGTGTTTATGAACCAATGCCGCTTGCACTTTTTATGCAGACCCGGAGCCTTCCCAAACTATCAAGCCAAGGTAGCCTTTGTATTGTCATATCTCAGCGGCAGTGCAGCTGATTGGTCAATTCCACTAGTTACTCAGGATGACCCAATTCTTTGGGATTTTCAGGGATTTCAAATGAGCATGGAAAGACTATTTGCCCGGCACTCCCAAGGACAGGCCCTGGATAACGAACTTTTGTCCCTACGACAAAGTAACCAGGACCTTCTATCCTACATCGCAACCTTTAATAGATTGATAGTGGAAACTGATTGGCCTGAGGTAAAACGAATCACGTTATTTCATTGAGGGCTTCGAGGAGAACTCAAGGATGTCTTGGCTCAAGTCGTGAACCCACCACAAGACTGCGCTGAATATATGGACTTAGTAGTCCAGTTAGATCACAGACTTCAGAACAGAAAGGCTGATCGAGCCAAGTTTGAGAATCGGGTGTTGGTCAAGACCCACACTAAACCCATAGGAGCAGATGCTTCAGAACCCATGCAAATCGGAGGGGTTAAATGACCCTTAACCCAGAAGGAAAGAGAAAGGAGACGGCAAATGCAATTGTTTCTATATTGGGACACTTCTGGGCATTTTCTATGGGATTGCCCTGTAAAACCACCCAAGAAGGTGGTAGGAGCTGCTAATAAAAGCCATATGGAGTCAGACTCGGGAAACGACCATGCCCGACAAGCGTAGAGGTCCGCTTGCCGAGCTTGAAGAAGGATACTCAGACCTCGCATTTCATCATACCAATGGTCCTCGTAGATCCAAGGCAGCTATCGCGTATGCACGCAGTAAGGGCATACATTGATAGCGGGGCCATAGGAAACTATTTGGACTACGAATTGGCTTCCAGGCTGAATCTACCTCTCTGCTGAAAAACCACCTCAGATGTCATCACCACAGTCGATGGAACTGAAATTGCCTCTGGGCCTGTAACTCATTCCACCGCAGAGATGACACTATTGGGTCAGGATGGGCATCGAGAGACTATTGTGTTTGATCTAATCAGAGCCCCACAGTTCCAAATAATACTGGGGATACCTTGGTTGGAAACACATAAACCTTGTATTGATTGGCGAGAGAAGAGAATAACCTTCCCGGATTGTGCACAAACCTGTTACCCAAAGAAAAACTTGAACGCAGGCCTGGCCACAGTCACCACATCAGTCGTGCAATTACCTCCAGAATACCAAGAATTCCAGGATGTCTTCCAAAAGGAATAGGCAAACACCTTACCACCTCATAGATCGTACGATTGTCAAATCGATCTCATACCCGGTGCACAACCCCCTTGTAGCAGGATCTACGCCCTTATGGAACCTGAGAACCTTCACCTACGACAATACTTAGACCAGTACCTTGCTAATGGCTTCATTCGCCCATCCAAGTCCCCTGAATCTTCAGCTTTGTTCTTCGTGCCCAAAAAGGAAGGTGACCTCAGAACGTGCATAGACTACCGCGCATTGAACCAGATAACTGTTAAGAACTGATACCCATTGCCTCTGATCCCTGAACTACTAGACCAAGTGAAGGACGCTTGCATATACACTAAGCTAGATCTCCGGGGTGCATACCACCTGCTACGTGTAAAAGAGGTCGATGAACGGAAGACTGCTTTTCGCACTAAGTATGGGTTATTCGAATACCAGGTGATGCCTTTCGGATTGTGCAATGCACCAGCAGCCTTCCAATACTTCATGAACGATGTCCTTCGTGAACTCATTGACGTTTGTGTTGTCGTATATATCGATGATATTCTAGTATACTCCTCTTCAGAATCTGACCATGTGAAGCATGTCCGAGCAGTCCTTGAGAAATTGCGCCAGCACAAACTATATGCAAAACTGGAAAAATGCGTTTTCATGCCACAGAGGTTGAATTCCTTGGGTTTATCCTGACCCCAAGAGGAGTCCGAATGGACTCACAAAAGGTGGACACAATTCTTAAGTGGCCATCACCAAGTTCAGTTAAAGGAGTACAAAGCATGCTTGGCTTTGCCAATTTCTACGCAGATTTATCCCGGATTTTTCACATGTTGTACATCCCATCACAGCACTCTTGCGAAAAAATAAACGCTTTATGTGGACTGAAGAAGCTGAAAGTGCCTTCCAAGAGCTGAAAGCAAAATTCACGTCTGCATTTGTATCAAAGCACCCGCGCCCTGAACTTCCCTACATAGTGGAAACTGATGCATCCAGTCTAGCCATGGGAGCTGTCCTGTCTCAAAAGGACCCTGAAACTGGCCAGCTTCACCCAGTAGCATTTTGGTCCAGAAAGTTCTCGGCACCCGAGTTAAACTATGCAGTTACCGACAAGGAGTTATTAGCCATTAAATCTGCCTTCAAGGCTTGGCGGCACTATCTTCTCGGTGCCAGGCATACCATTACTGTGATCACCAATCACCGGAACTTACAGTATTTAAAGACAGCCAAGGCCCAATCGTCACACCAACTCCGATGGGCATTGTTCTTTGCCGAGTTCGACTTCGTGATAACCTATCGACCAGGTTGTAAGAATGGTAAAGCAGACGCCTTATCCCAAATAGGGATGGGAGAGGCAGAAGTGAACCCAGAACCAGTACCTATAATTTCCGAACAAAGGATTCTTGGCATGACAACTCTACAGACACTAGAGGACATTCAGGTAAAGATCCAACAACTCTTTGATCCTACAGCCCTGCAGGACTGCGTAAAGAAAAGCCCGGAATACTCTGTCGCCAATGACCTGCCTTATTACCAAGGGCGGCTATTTCTGCCACATAAGGAACTACAAGAGCTAGTAATTTCCCGTTATCGTGATACCCTAATGGAGGGCACCCAGGTATTGCAAAAACTGAAGCTAAGATTAAGAGACAATTCTTGTGGCCCACCTGGCGAAAGGATATTAAATCATTTGTGATGTCTTGTGGCATTTGCGCCCAAAACAAAAGTCAAAAGTCAAAAGAAAAAACCTGCTGGACTCTTACAACCTTTAGCCATTCCGCCTATACCATGGCACACCTTATCGTTAGACTTTATTACTGATCTACCCCCATGCAATGGATTTAACACCTTTCTAGTCATTGTGGATCTTTTTTCCAAGATGGCCCACTTTATTCCTTTAAAGGGATTACCTTCAGCTTCAATCCTGGCCAAAGTGTTCCTCGAAAACATTGTTCGCATACACGAATTTCCGTCTGCATTGGTCTCTGACCGGGGCAGTCAATTCATTTCACATTTTTGGAAAAAATGTTGTCAATTGGCGCAAATCCATGTGAGGTTATCGACCAATCACCACCCCAAACCGATGGTCAAACAGAGAGGACCAACCAGACTCTCGAACAATACCTGCCTTGTATGTTACATCAGACTGAGAGTAATTGGAAAGACATTCTTTGGATCGCCGAATATGCATACAAAAATTCAGTACATTCTGGAACTGGACAAAGCCCCTTTTATACCTCATATGGGCACCATCCTCGAACCTCAGACCTTGACTCACCCCAACACTTAGAAATGCCCACAGTGGACCATCTGCACGCTACGATTACACAAGCCTTTAAGGAAGCAACTGAACAGTTAAAAAAGGCGAAAGAAAAATACAAGAAAGATGCTGATCGGAATAGAAGTGATACTCCACAATACCAGATAGGGGACCAAGTATGGTTAGCCACAAAAAATATACCTCTAAAGGGAACACGGACCTTTAACCCCAGATATTTGGGACCTTACTCTATTAAGGCCATTATCAACCCAATGGCTGACAAATTGGACTTACCTGCTAATATGCAAATTCACCCCGTCTTTCATGTGTCACTTTTGAAGCCAGTGCAACCAGGGACAAGACTAACCAAGCCACCAGACCCCATCCTTGTAGACGGGGAAAGTTAAGAACATCCTGGACTCCAAGCTGATAAAGTCAAAACATTTTTATTTAATCAACTGGAAAGGTTACGGACCACAGGAAAGATCATGGGAACCTAGTGACCACGTTCATGCACCCCGATTGGTGAAAAAATTCCATCGAAATTTCCCAGACAAACTGAAACCACAGGGAAGAACGACTTTAGGAGGGGACTTGGGGGGAGTGCTATCATGATGCCTACCCCCGGGGACCCAGACCAAGTCCAGCAACCCCGGAAGCAGGCATCAAGTTATACTAAGCAAACCCAACAACCCCTGCTAGTGGCTATTTGGGTGCAGTCCTGGAGCCTATAGCACCCGGCTCATATGGAGAGTCAGTCCTGGCGCCATAGGCGCCAGGCTCATAGATTTAAACTTACCTGATGCAGACCAAGCTGCAAACTCACCTGATGCAGGCCATGCTGCAAGAGTTCCAAGCCAAAGCAGGCTTGGAAGAGACTACTTTACCTAAGGGACTATTTTTTTACTTGGGTGGGGCTGGGGAGGAATACTTACCTGGGACTACTTTGGAGGCTATTTAAACCACGCCCGAAGAGCAGCACACACTTCGCGTTATTCTGCAGCCGGCAGCGTAACGCTCACCGTGCCTGCAAGTCTGCATCCAGTTTTCTGCCACGCCTGCCTCAAGTCCGGAGCTCCTAGAAAAAGGGGAGAGAAGGAGAAAAGGTTATAACAAGAGCAATACCTTTGATCCTTACCTGAATTCCCGATCCATCGTGCCCACGAGCTGGAAGAAAGAAGTTATTTTATGCGCGTCGCCTCGCCTGCAGCAACGCCAAGGTGAACTCACCGGCCTTCGCAGCATCTTCACATTCCACCGCATCCTTCTGCCTGCTCCTTCCGCACTCCAGCACCTAAGGGGAAGACAAGAACAGCAAGGTGAGCCAAGGGAATACACAGAGGCAATATTAGTTACCCCTCATAGACTTACCTGATTTTACCACCGGGGGTACTATTCCTCTTCACGGGTCGGCGCAGCTTCCACTGCATCCTTACCGAACCCCGGCCCCAAAGGGGAAACAAAAGGACAGCAAGGTGAAACAAAGGGAGAAACAAGGGGAAACCTCCTCACCACAATAGACTTACCTGATTTTACCGCCGGAGGCATTATTCCCCGAGACTTCATATTTTCTCTCAGCGCCTGAACAAGGGAGAAAGCAACAGGTTACATATTGACATTATTTTACCGAACTGTGTTGGATAATACAAATCCTTACCTGAATATTACCGGTTGCCACGAGGAACTCTTCGCTAGGGTCAAGCTGCAACCTGCAAGGAATTAGACAAGAGTGAAAGTCAGACATTTGAACTCTTACAAACTACATACTTACGGCGTCTTGCCGGGAATCTCAGAGTCAATATTGTTCTGGAACTCACCAATTACTTCGTGCCAGTGAAGCAACTGGTCATTGCGCTCAATGCAGGATGGATAGCTCATCTTTCCAAACCATCAGGTGAGACTATAAGAGGGGACATCAAAGGTGATCAGTGGGGAGAACAGCGGGAGTGGGAGTGGGTTAATGCTCAACTCCACGGGTGGTTAATTCCCTTTCTCCATTTGCAAAGAATATTCCTACGGGCCAAGCAAACAAAGCTAGGTGGGCCAGTCCAGTCCATCATCTCTGCACTATGCGTCACATTGGTGGAGGCCGCAGCTGTGCAGTTCAGATCGACGTCCCTGTGGGAGCCAGGTGAGCATAACAGAGCCTGAGGATTCAGATCTAGTAGAAGGCCAGGATCCTATTGGAGATCTGGACCCTTTGGACCATCCTGAGCTGCAGTCTTTACTGGCAGAAGGTGGACCCAACAGGGCAGACTTCAGTAAGGGGCAAAGAGAATGTCCAACTCTGGAAAGTCTTCGCCACTAGTCAGCTTCTCAGCTTGAAGGGCAAGAGCCTGGGAAGTATAGGTTGCACTGGGAAGTTGGCCTCTTCTACAGTGAACCGACTGAGTCAATCTCTGGAGACTACAAAAGACTTGTAGTGCCCCAAGAGAACAGACTCCACTTCTTGCAACTAGCCCATGAGATAACTTTGGCTGGTCACTTGAGTTTCACGAAGACCAAGGAAAGGCTATCACTCTACTTTTATTGGCCTAAATGGGGGCTGAGGTAGATAAGTATTGTAAGAGTTGCCACACCTGCCAAACTTCTGGTAAGAGTGGTTCCAAGAACGTGGCACCTTTGGTGGGAGTACCATTTGAGAGGGTGGGAATCGACATTGTCGGTCCTCTTGACCCTCCAACCTCTTCAGGAAACAGTTTTATCCTTGTTGTAGTAGACCATGCTACTAGGTACCCTGAAGCAATTCCTATGAGGACTGTTACAGATCAGAATGTGGCTAAGGCCTTCCTTGATATTTTTACCATGGTTGGGTTTCCTAAGGAGGTAATATCCGACAGGGGGTACATTTTATGTCCCACTACATGAAGGCCATGTGGAAAAACTGTGGAGTTACCTACAAGTTCTCAACTGCATACCACCCTCAGACAAATGGATTGGTAGAAAGGTTCAACAGAACCACGAAGAGCATGATAGGAGCATTAGATGACCGCCTTAAGAAAAAGTGGGATCTTCTACTGCCATGCCTTCTCCTTGCATATGGAGAGGTCCCTCAGGAGGGAGTGGGTTACAGTCCCTTTGAACTTCTCTATGGCCATCCAGTCAGAGGTCCATTGGCCTTGATTAAGGAGGGGCTGGAGAGTGCTCCTTCCCCCAAGCCAGTCAGAGTGACTGACTATGTGATAGGACTCCGGAGGAGAATGTCACACATGATGGCTGAGGCAAGTGATAACTTGAAAGCAGGTCGGGCTCTGGTTAAGCATTGGCATGACCAGAAGGCCAACATGGTTGAGTTCGCTCAAGACCAGCTAGTTCTTGTTATGGTGCCAACAAGGCAGAGGGCCTTGCAGGACAAGTGGATAGGCCCCTTCAAGATTGTGAGAAAAATTGGAGAGGTGAACTATCTGGTGGATTTAGGCAATCCTAAGGAGGCTCCCAGAGTCTTTCACACCAACCGTCTAAAAGCTTATGTCTCAATACCAGACTGGGAGCTTTGCTTCTAGCTTCAGCTCAAGAGGAGGAGAAGAGTGAACCTCTGCCTGACCTTCTCAGAGGCAAATCTTTAAATGAGAAAATAGAAGGAGTTAAACTCTCTTCTAATCTGACTTCTGAACAGCAGGAGGAGTGCAAAGTTTTGTTAAATCAATTTGCCCCCTTGTTTTCACTTTCACCAGAATGTAAGAAACCACATCAAAGGAGAGGTCAACAAGATGCTTGATCTCTGGGTAATAGAACCGTCTACTAGTCCATGGTCTAGCCCAGTTGTGTTATTACCAAAGGCCGGATCCAAGGTGTTGAGATTCGGTGTGGACTATAGAGCGCTAAATGCAGTCACTAAGACTGATGCCCATCCTTTGCCAAGGACAGATGTGCTGGTGGATAGACTTTGTTCATCCAATTTCCTCAGCACATTTGATCTCACGTCAGGCTATTGGCAAATAGCCCTGACAGACCATGCCAAGGAGAAAACTGCATTCTCCACCCAAGTTGGCTTATACCAATTCAAGGTTATGCCTTTTTGATTAAAGAATGCACCTGCTACATTCCAAAGGATGGTTAATCAGGTTATGAATAGGATGGAGGACTTCTGCATGGCATACTTGGATGACATTACAGTGTTCAGCCCTACTTGGAAACAACATGTTGACCAATTAGGATATGTTTTGCAGGCTCTTAAGCAGGCCCAAAGGAACATAAAGGCAAGCAAAAGTCAAATTGGTCAGAGTAAAGTGGTCTACCTTGGTCATGAGGTAGGAGGTGGTGAAATAAGGCCATTGCCCAGCAAGATAAAAGCTGTGCAAAATTGGACACCTACTACTCAAACCCAGGTGAGAGCCTTCTTAGGCCTCACTGGGTATTACAGGAATTTCATTGTGAACTATGGGACCATAGCTTCTCCCCTGAATGTAATCTCCTCTCCAAAATTCCCTAAAAAGGTCAAATGGAATGAGGAGTGCAATCAGGCATTTGAAAGCCTGAAAAGAGCCATTTGTCAAGCTCCAGTTCTAAGAGCTCCTAACTACCACCAACCTTTCATTGTGCAAAAAGATGCTTCCAATACAGTTATAGGTGTAGTCCTTAGTCAACTGGATGAGAAAGGGAGGGAACACCCCATTTGCTTCATCAGTAGGAAACTGAAGGAATCGGAAACAAGGTGGGCAACTATTGAGAGAGAATGTTTTGGCATTGTGTGGTCTCTGATGAAGTTTAGGCCATACTTGTATGGTTCTACTTTTGTTATTCAGACTGACCACCAACCCTTGAGGTGGTATATGCAAATGAAAGGGGAAAACCCAAAACTGTTAAAATGGTCAATCTGCCTCCAAGGGTTTGATTTTACCATTGAGCACAGGTCAGGATGTCACCACCAAAATACTGATGGTCTCTCTAGGATGTTTTTAACCGACTAGAGGTAAGAGACTCATCCAGGAGTGGATTAGATCCTCCTGACCCTTAGTCTGGGGGGGCGAGTGTTAGGGAGAATTCTCTTCTAAAGCTAATTTCCCTTACCTATAGAGTCCCCCAGCAGCTTTGCTGGATTTGAAGGGTTTATGTTTTTCTCCTGCTAAGAGTGAGACTCTTTTTTCCACTCTTAGACATTTTGCTGATGTGTGTGTTTAGGCTATCTAGTGTGTTTATGGTCTATGGGGCTTTTTTCACCCTCATAGGAATCATCTTTTTAACATGTGTGTTACACAGCACTCACAGTGCACTAACACAGGGGTGCCATAGTGACCCCCAAACATAGACTCCATACCGTGGGACTGACTACTGTCTCCCAGGGCATGTAAAGTCCCCATTGACTTTACTAGTCAAGAGTAATGAACAAAACCAGTACAACCCATCTTACTATGGAAGTACTGGAAAGGGTTAATAGTTTTTCTCTAGTGTTCATTTTCGAGAGGATACCGTCCAGTCTCTCTCTCCAAAGTTTCTGGCTTGTGGGAGTGTTTACTATCGTAAATATTCGACCGTGAATATTTTCCTATGGGATTTTCCCATTGTTCGAGGCTACCACTTTAACTGACAGCCTCTAACATACCGCTAGTTTATTTTAATATTAACTTTACTCTGGTAGGTTTTTATTGCCAGATCTTTGATAATCTTTCTTTCTCGTGTCTTTCTCTGAAATCCTAACGCGGGTCGGGGATCCTTTGTTCGTCCTTTTGGCGGGCTTCTGCACAGAAGCCCTCCTTTAGGCGCCACTGAGTCTGGGCTAAACAGAATGTGTGGGAGGGGGAATAGGCGCTCTGGACAAGGTTACCTAGGCAACCCAAGTCGCACTCTGCCCTGATAGGCTGGGGGTTATCCCGCCAGGATAGCCACCCCACTGTGTGAGTGACAGCTAGGCTGTATGAATGCGGGTTTTTCTGCATAAAAGCAGGGCTCTGAACACTGGAGGACAAAACGTTACCACTGGAACTAAGAAACCCAAAGAGGAGAGAAGCTGCAGACATCTGCAATGACTGAACCACCAGTGAAGACCTGCTGCAGATCCTCACCACTTTTCTCCAACGACTCGAGAAGATCTTCACCTGCAAGAGTCTTCTTCCCTTCAGCTGGTGGGTCCAACCAGTTCGCCAATCACCTTCCAGGACCTGCCTTGGTCGAATCGCCAGTGCCAAGCACTAGGAGACCAGATAGCGAGGCACCCGTCCACCATGACCGCGATTTAAAGGAGTGTACCTTTTATTCATCTTGGCATCACCGCGGCTGGTTTCATCCCTGGGCAGTGCAATAACTCGAACCTTCCTCCACGACGAGAGCCTCTGTTCCTCTGCTGGATCTCCGAACTGCAGGAACTGCCAGGAACTACTGCCACCGCAGGAGCCTCTTCCACTTTTAAGGTACATTGTTCCGCCAGGCCTCCCATTTCGTTGGGTACTGCTAAAGGGGTTTTAAATCCTTTACTTACCTCTGGGTTGGCCGCCCCTTTTGTCTAACATTATCTTTTTACATCTGCAACCACCTTTTCAACTCGTTAAACAAAGACTTGACTGCAGCTACAAGAACAGTTTGAACTTGGGCATTTGCCTTATACCACTGACTCTGGCACAGGCCTTTTGACTCTGGCTAAATCTGTTACAACTGACTTCTCTAGATTGCTTCTCACTAAGAAATGTGTTGGTGCACCTACAACTCTTATAACCACCCTTCCTTCCCCTTTCTATATTGCTGAAGTGCCATTTTTCTCGGTTTTCATCCAAGTATAGCTAATACAAAAGTATTTCATTGCCTAGCTTGTTCACACCCTAATTGGGAAGTGTTGCTGGTGTGTTTTGGAGTCTAACCCTGTATGACTTGTCCTTTCCCTTCCTCTGAAGAAATTGTTAGAGTGCCATTTCTGCTTAGTTTACACTGTGCCGTTTTGCTCAGTTTTTACTTTGGCTCAAATTTGTCTACAACTTAAATAGGGAGTTGTGTATACTTTTCTTGACTGTTTTAACTTACTTTAATAATAGTGATTTGTGTGTGAACATCAGAGTGTGTAAAATAAATGTATATATTCTTTTTGATACAAAACTTTGGTCAGTGTTTCCTTGTTCCATAGTATTGTAGTCCTATTGTGTAAACGCTGAATACTGCTCATCTCCCTCTTGAGAGAACTATGACTGCTCAGCCACAGTTACCAACTAACAGGCCGATTCATGGAATTAATGTGCGCCGAAAATCGCTGCGCAAGGATGCGAAAGCATGCGAATCGCAGCGCAAGCGCGAAAATCACAGCACAAGCGTGTGAAAGTCACGCACATCGATTCATGGAAGTCCGTGCGTGTGTAATCCTGGGATGTGCGCTAAAATCCTGCGTGGCGCACGCGGGTGCACACATCATCAAATGGCATGCGCTACGCACACAACGAAAGCGCACATAGCGTGGCGCACACAACAAAAGTGGGCAGAACACGGGGCGTAACACATGGATTGGGGAACAACGCATGAAAATGTGGGCGTTACGGGGGAAGTACAGGAGGTAAATGCGCGGAACGCCCACACGCGCACCTACAACACGTATTCATGGAATCAAACAGGGGAAACGCGTACGCCAAAAAAGACGCGCTAATCCGGAAACACGTACGCCAGCAGGAAGCAGGCGTACGCGGCCCGCGCAGAATAAAAGTGCGCGAAAACAACAAACAAGCTCAGACGCTATGATGAATATACCATTCCTCGCAGCAGTGGTCGTGGGACACCGTCGGAGGAGGAGGATAGCCAGGCCCAGAATTTTTACACCCAGGACCAGCCTTTTTGGGATGCCTGATGACCAGGTGTATGGGAGGTACAGGTTCCCACCACACATAATACTCGACCTGGTGAGTGAGTGGGAGGATGACCTCACATCACCCACCCAGTGCTCCCAAGCACTGAGCCCCTTGGAAAAGGTGCTCAATGTACTGCACTTCTTGGCCACTGGTTCATTTCAGCAGACAAGTGCCATAGTGGGGGGTGTCACAGGCCACGCAGTCACGTTGCCTACACCAGGTGTTGGCCATCATGACTGCACGCTCTTCAGTCCGCAGGCAAATCTACATGCCCAGAACACCTGCAGAAAGGCAGGCTGCCGTCCAGAACTTTTACGGGGTGGCACACTTCCCCAAAGTGCTAGGAGCCATTGATTGCACCCATGTGGCTCTACGTCCTCCCAGGGCAACTTAGCACATCTATAGAAACCGCAAGCACTGGCATTCCATCAATGTGCAGGTAGTATGTGATGCCAAGGGAATCATCACCTCAGTATATGCCAACTATCCAGGGTCCACCCATGACAGTTTCATTTTCAGAATATCACCCCTAAACAGGGACCTAGAAGCTGGGCAGCATGGCGATACATGGCTGCTTGGTGAGTATAAATGCTTCTGCACATGCATGCATGTCAGATACTGAGTAATGTCACAACCCCACTAATGATACCCATCATCACCTCCCCAGGGGGGAGTGCCTACCCTCTGAGCACCCACATGATGATGCCAATTCGGAACCCCACCACACCACCCGAGGTAAAATACAACACAGCCCATATTGCAACCCGGGTCATAGTGGAGCGCACATTCAGAGTGCTCAAGTCACACTTTCGCTCCCTTGACCACTCTGGTGGGCAGCTGCTATATGCGCCCCCAGTAGTGTGCAGGATCATAGTTGCAGCATGTGTCCTGCACAACGTTGCAACCCGCCGGGGCCTGCTGGTGGACATGGTGGTGCCCCCACATCCCCAACCATATGCAAGGCCGCTGCGCATGGGAGGGGAAAGGGCACGTGGTGAGGCAGCCCGTACGCAGCTGGTGGCTAATTACTTCACCTAAAATCACACCCCTGTGGAGTACACACAGCCCTGGCACATACCAGCTGACAATCAATGATGATGGCATAGGGACAGTCAACTGTCACAACCATACCAGCCTGAGATTGGTCACCAGGAAGTGTTACATTGTGTGCATCCCTACCTACTGAAAGACAACCAATGCTGTGTCACAAAAAGACACACATTTATGCTGCATGAATGACTGCCCCCTTGCAAAATACAATATAAAAATAGTGCCATGTCACCAAACCCCTCCCCCATTTCAGCTACCCAACACACCATGGCATGTCATGCAATGTGAAAGCAACCAAATGAATGCACAACACATGACACAAGTGTCAGAAAGTGCACTGTCCCAATTGGAAACAGGCCACAGACAATATGCTCCCAGTAATCAATAACAAACAGCACACATGAACAAATACTTACCAGCAACACAAAACAGCAACACAGGATGAAACAGTGGCAATATATGACAGTCCAAAATCAAAGTAGTGCAAGTCTCACAACCTGACTAAACCAGCACATCCACCTCTTCCAACTGCAGAGTGTTGCTGTCAGGCAAATGTGTCAGTGTACTGCATACAACATGAACTGCATCTGCAAAGGAGACGGCCTTGTGAACACATGAAGAAGGTACAGTGAATAAGGAAGAAGACATGGATGCACAAGCACATATCAATACAAAATGCAGTGTTCAATACAACAACATTCCCCACTAGGGATGTCCACACAGTTTTGACTACAGACTGCCCACACAGCTCATGGGAGCCCAATGTCACTGTGTAAGTCACTGTCACTTGGTCACACCCTTTGCAAGCCCATGGAAAGGGGAAGCAGGAGGTGTGTGTGTGTCATGAACCCAAGCATCTAACCCAAAGACAGGACAAGCCTGCATGTGCCCAGCTGGAATACACAGTGGATGCCCACGGGAGCCACACAAGGCAACACACTGTAAAAATAAATTTTAAAAAATGGCCATGTGTGGACCAGGGGTGGGGGGAAGGCCACCCAGGAGGTTCTAGGACAGGGTGCACACCAACGCCGACCTGCATGGATGTTGTGAAAAAAATAATACCTCCATGGACTCATGGCCTGCACGGCTACGCCAATGTGGGAGAATGCTGTTGCTCTCTTCACCCTCTGCTGCTACATCAAGAGGTGGCGGTGCTATGGGAGGCAGCCCACGCAAAGCCCTGGTATGGTCCTCCATGGCAGCAAGCATGCGGGCGTGGAAGGTCTTGTTCTAGAGGATGAAAGTACGGACATCCCCATGCAGCACCTCACGGGTTGCCTGCAGCTCAGCTGAGAGCGAATGTGTGAGCTGCTCCAGCTGCTGTTCTGACCTAAAATTTCGGGAAGCCTCAAGTTCACCCAGAGTCTCCCTGAGGAAATGGATTTCTAACCTCAGGGCTTCCCTGTGGCCCTGTGACTCTAAAGATATGGCTTTGCGCAGAGTCTCCAGTGTGATTGGCAAATTCAGTCTGTTGCCTGCTGTTGTTGCTCCATCTGCCTTTCAGGGGGAGAATGGAAGTGACCACCCTTTCCATTGCCTGAGCCATCATTTCAACCAATGCTCCCTGTTGTGCTGCTATACTGTACATGGAGTTTTCCCATACAGTATTGCCTGGTGGCGTACGGCCACTGCGTCAGCGGGCACCACACATGTCTGGTGCAAGGTGATCTGCACCTTGCTGTGCTGGCACTGCCTGAGGCTGCAGGACTGCATTCCCCCTCTGATCTGCTGGCCCAGGAACAGGATCAGATGTTGTGGAGTGTGACCCTGCATCCGTAACCACCAAAGGCGGAGTTACCAACACTGACATCCCCATAGAGGGGCCTACCCCCGGTGCAGGTGGGTTGGACAGAACATCCCTGCCAGAAACACTCACCTGTGACAGCACATAAGTCCCACTGTCCGATTCAGCACCTGAATCATAGAGGTCTGGGGAGGTGCATCCACAGACACCCGTGGACAGTATGGTCTGCAGGAGGATATGGTTTTCACCCACCACCACACCACATCCTCCACTGGTGCCCGGTCGTGGCTGAGATTCCTCCTGGGTCTGCATCATCTCCTCCACCTCAACAGCATCAAGTGCGTCAACACCTGCAAAAACATGAAAGACAACAAATGGAAACAGGCATGAGCACCATAGCACACACATAGGCCTGACAAGGCAGAGATCCAGTACATGAATAACACATGTCCCATACGACCATAACCCTGGCATGCATGCACTGTCAATGATTTGGAAGGGGAGGTAAAAAGCAGACACTGAGGACTCCAAGATCGAAAATCAACACATGTGCTGCATGCTGGATAGCACTGGCATCACATATTAGCCTGTGAGTGGCATGGGCAATCCACATACATGACACATGCCAGCACACAGATGGCACGTAGCATAGCCATGGTACATTTGACAAGTACAGCCATATGTCAGTGAATGAGTACTGTCACCCATCCATGTGAGATGGACATGATGAGATGAAAAATGCAAAATAGTCTGACAAAATATGCATGTGCCACATACTGCAACACATCCAGTGTGCAATAATACAGTGATGGCAGGCAGATGGATACATCAATGGTTGGTCACTTCAACATGACAGGAAACAACAATCATGTTCCACATTCAAACAGGCCCCAGAAATTAATGTGAGCAGGCCCTTACTCAATCAGCCTGAATGGTAAAATCATTCCCATAACAAGGTAATAAATGTGGGCCAATGTGGGTTGTAATCTATGACAGAAGAATGTCACATATGTGGCATTAGGGCAGAAAAATGTGTTCCAAAAATGGGAGCATTGAAACAATCAGGCTGAATGAACACTGAAAAATCAGAACAATATTGTTGCAAGATGACAGTTCAAGGGCAACTGCAGTAATGTGGCTCTAATTGGCTGCTTGTGGGATGTATTTACCCATGCATCCGAGCCCTACCTAAAAACTGTGCAGTACTGACATGAAAACATCATGATGGCCAGAGCTTCCCAGAAAATGCACAGGGAAATGCATGAAGAATAGGCTGCCAATCATTTTCGCAGATGTTATGGGCACAGAAGGACACTGCCTAAAACAACCATTGGACTACCCACACAGTAGTCTGAAACCATTGGGGGTGGCAATGCTGATTGCCAAAAGCAAACCCATAACTGTTGGGAATTCATTTTCTTAAATCCCAAAAAGGGGTGCAGTACCAGTACTCACCACTATCCAAAAGCCGGCGTTTTAAAACACCAGATTTTACTTTTTGTAGAAAACTGAATAAATGAACCCAAAACATGCCAAAGAAAGACATTTTAAGAGGTGGATCCAATGTAAAGTTATATTCTGAAGTGACTTGAAGGTTTATAACAAGACTGGCTGAGCTGTGGATTTCAGCAGTTTAAGTAAATTTGGACTGAAAGACACTAAAAATCTAAATGTTTGAAAGAAATGAGTGACCTATTTCTGAGTGTCACATAGGTTGCAATTGTTTAAATGTCATAGTTTTGAACTTAGAATCAGCATTCTAGCTGCATATGTAAAAAATTGTCTTGACTTAAACTGGGGAACAAAAAGTGACATTTTATCTGAAACTTGGCTTAAGGAACTGAATTCTGCCCACGAGCTACCCCCGACAGGAGATGAAACTTGAGTCACAGCTGTGTTCCCAGGCCTATCTGCCTTTTGCTGGCCACACTAAGGATATGCCATCTCTCTGATAATTGAATTAAGGGGAGCCCCCACAGAATACAGGAGCTCTGAACAAAGCCCTGTCCTGACTCAGGCAAATGTTTTATTGGCGGCAGTCGTAAATGGAGCTTCCTCCTGGAAGTAAAGGGGAGGGGCACTGCCTGTGAGAGCAAGCTGGCTTGGCAGAACTGGAAAAACCAGAAATTCAACCTTGTGCTGGGGAAAACCACACCCCTTTGGGGCCAGAACATAACTCTAAAAAGATGAATAACTCATAGAGCGGACATGTGAAAATTTTATAAATGATACCATAATTCTTGTGATTTTTCTGCCCACATTTTAAGAGGTTTTTAGAACCGGTGGTATGTTCAGGGGGGTTTTAGCGGAAAAGAGGATATTACTCAAAATGTGTGCATGTGAAAAATCTGACACTTCATCAACTAATGTCCATACTCCTTGCGCACATGTGTGTAAATTTGGGGTAATGTCCGGTATTGCAAACCAGTTAAAAAGTGCAAAATATTGCCATTTCTGAATGCAAGCTCCCAGGAAGAGCAGAGTTTGAACAGGGGATACCTCATGTGATATGTGAGGGGTGCATATGATTTTAAAACAATATGTACCTCTGCAAATATGTATTTGGTTCAAATCTAGATTTGTGTGTAAGTTGACAGGAGGAGTGGACTTTCTGCAGGCTGTAAAATGACATCACTCTGACACAACTTAGCTCCCCCAATCAGGGGAGAAATGAAAGCTTGGCCAATGGCAAGTGGAGAGGGGTAGAGTCTAGTGATGCTGCACACACACCCATTTTGAAAACACATAAAAACAGACAGACAGGACAGATAGGGACCTTCAAATCCATTTGCAGCTGGAAGCTCTGCCGGAAAATCCATACTTTACCTCCCTCAACCTTCAGAGAGCAGACATAGAGACTTCAAATCTATCAAATAATCCAGAACCAGAAACCTAGACCAGACCAGCAGAGCAGAGCTGACCCAGGCCAATGTTAGCAGAACCAAAGAGCTGAACCGGAGTCCAGTCCAAAACCTGACCAGATCCATGACGAGGCCCATTTAATTCAAGAATATAGTGTGAGTACCTAGCAGACTGTGCAGAACCAACCTCTTAGTTAAAATAATATAATTCAATCTATTTAATCTAAGTAGAACTGTCTCCTAACTGTCACCTGTCATTTGTAAAGCTGTCACTTGTCATTTTCTAGTTGCAAGCTGCACTTGTCATTTTGAACTTTAAAATTTCAAATCTGAAAAACGACCTTTACCATATCGCTCATATCTCCGCGACCGTTTTTCCTAGAGACTTGCAGTAACTTTCATCTGGAAGCTGAGATCCTAGGCTTTCTTAGGATAGTCCTTGTAGTTCCTCTGTAATCGCTTGGCGCATTCGCAAATTTTGCCGCGATTTGACATTTTGCCGCGATTTGAAAATTTCTCCACTTGCAAAAAGATAGCTGCTTTTGCCTTCCGTTAAAGAAAAATCGTTTGCCTCATAAAAACTATCCCTGAATCATTGCTAGTGTGAGCCTGGAATAATATTAACTAGATACCACTCACCCTGAACCTCTAGAGGGAATTAAAAGCATTTTAACATATTTTCACTCCATTGCCAGCACATCTTAAAGCATTTTGCCTGTGTTGTAAACTTCTGTAGTCTAAGTTGCTGGGGTGAACTGAATCCCATTTGATTGCATTTCTGAGAACTGTGTGCCTTCCTTCCATTTCCTTGCATTGCATAAAAGGGGGGGGGGGTGAATTGTCCAAGAAAGTGATTACATTGTTTTGTTGAAATCCTATCAAGTTATTTTCTTTACTGCATTTCATTCCACATTGCATCCATTTGAAACCATAAAAGTATTGTTGCTACCTTATCCATTTCATGTCAACTCCTTAGTGATTATAAAGAAGTGTGCTAGTGCCAGATTCTCCGTTGTTAATCTTTAGCATATCAGATTAAGTGTGATATTCAATTATTAATTATTAAAAAGTGTGATAGATATATATTGCTTTACTTCTCAAATAAACCTTTTAACTTGCAAAACAGAACTACTTCTTGGCTCAGTGGGGTCAGGGGGATTCCAAGGGAGGGGTGTTATATAGGGGTAGTCATCCAGAACGCATGAACTGGACATAAAGATATATCAATAAGGGTTTTCATTCAGTATTATAGACTAGGCGTTGACTTAGCTGTAGTGTTGAATTGAATCCTCTTACACTACTGTGGTCAGAAGGGATACTGTCATACCCAAACCCAAGGCCGGTGAATGGTTTGGAGGAAGCACATGGGTGACCCATACCACTCAGGAGTACACACCCTCACCTGGCACTCAATCATTACACATCACCCAAGAAACATACACATGGATTACACACACTTGCATGGGCACTCACCGGACAATGCCTCATAATCTGGTAGGTCTCCCACGCCTTGGATCTGTTCCTCTGTGACGAAGGTTCCAGCAACAGACTCATGTTCAGTGAGTTGGTCGTCCTCTGGTGGAGACCCATAGCCAGTCACCAGAGTAGAGGCATGATTGGAAGCCAGCTTGTTCTTTGCTCTGCGTTTCAGGTCATTCCACCGCTTGTAGCAATCATCAGCTGTGCGCCTCACAAATCCAAGGGCACTAATGTGGTCCGTGATGGTCTGCCAGTGGGCCCTACGTTGAGCAGTCGTAGTCTTACAGCCTGCAGTCACCAACATTTCGCGGCTATGTGCCGACACATAGAACACAAGTGCATCAAGTTTGGCGTCATTGAAGCTAGGCTCCCTTGATGTGCCAGAGTGTGTAGCTGTGTCTGGGGTCTCAGCCTGTAGTGCAAGAGCACCCTTCTTCTTCTTCTTGTAAGGTCATGCGGATCCTGAGTGGCTTACGCTGCTCTGGTCAGCAGGGGCAGAAGCGCAGGTGGACTGGGTACTAGAAGCCTGTAAAGGCACAATGACCATAGGTCTTGGTGCAGGCATTGGCTGCAGGGTGATGTCGGCAGGGCCAACGTCAGTGTGATGGACATGGACCGACACTGTCCCGGCTGGGAGACTCGGAGCTGAGGTGGATTGAGCTGTAGCTGCCCCTGCAGCCTCCCCACCCTGGCTACTTGGGGCAGCAGATGACATTTCTGCCCCAGATCCACGTGGCCTGGTGAGAGCAAATTTCACTGCCACACGTGGACTGGGCTTGCTGACCTGGAAGTCAGCCTGGGAGTCATCCTGTTCCAGTTCAGGTGACAAAATGGGCCGGTCCAACAAGGGCTGAGCTGGGATGGTGTCAGCTACGTTTCCCACAACAATTGGGGGGGCATAGGTGTCCCCGATTGGTCCTCCACACACGGGGCTCTAGGGGCAACCTGCAAATCCTGGCCACGTCCCCTACCATCCCCACCATGCCCACCTTTTGGAGGTCGACCACCTTTGCCTCCCTTACTGCTTGGTCGCCTCCCAACCATGGCACTGATGGGAGTTGCAGTAAATGATTGTCCTGGGAAATTGGGGTGAAAGGGGTAGGGTACTAGATGGAATTCGTACCCTAGTGCTCTATCAAGGCTGTATGTGACCCATGGGGGAAGATGACGGGTCACGCTACTCACAGGCACCCCAAAAACAAAAGTACACGTGCATGCAACCCCTGGTAGACCACGTGCGTGGAAAAATGAACCCGCACTACGCTGTGGCACCCAGAAACACAAAAATAAGCGTACGCGTGAATACACGCAGCCTGGGGTACGAGACACACGGGGGCAACCACAGTTGGAAAATATGTGCGTGACTCAATGTCTGCCTTGGAAAAGAACGTGAAAAAGAAGTGCGTGTGCGCGTTGGCAACACCCCCGCCAAAAGAAGAAAAGAACGCAGTTTGAGGAAACACGGAGTACGAACTTGAAAAGTTGTGAAGTAATCGCGTGTGAACCGACAAGAAGTACAAGAAACACCCGCTCGCTCTCCACAAAAAGCACATACAAGAAAATAGCGTGATACTCGTACCCTTTAAGCCAGCCCACACGTGAAACGTCACTTACGCGCTTACGCGCTAAGGCCCTTATCTCCACGGGTGACGTGCAGTTTTCTCACGTGCTGAATCACAATTCACCCGTGTTGTGGGGAATGCCCCGCACGCGAAACATCACTTACGCGCTTACGCGCTAAGGTGTCATGCGCCGCCTCCCGTGGACATTATGGTCCAGGGTGCGGCTTGGGGGCCGCCATTGCAGAGTTCCGCCACGTTTTCGAACGTCACGGTAACAGTCTAGTGTTTCTTTCTCTGCGAGCCGGGACGCTTATCAGCCAAACCCCCGGCACACAGTGCGTTGCAACCCACTTGGTCAGCTCCCTGACTGCTTTCTTTCAGTTGCGGTTACGCTAGTTTTCTTCCTTACGACGGACCTCTGCTGTTGCTGTTTCACACGGAATCCCTACGACGGACCTCCGCTGTTGCTGTTCCACCTCTGGGATTTTTTGTGCCGGACGGCTTTTTCCCCAGATTGTCCCTCCCGGAAGAGGGGCCGCAGGTAGTGATATTCACAGCAATACACTGTGGCTTCCTGTCGTAAGAAAGACACTTTCTCAGAACAAAAAAGAAAGAAGAAAGAAGGAGAAGGATTATTGCGCTAGAAGACCTCAAATATCATCCATTCAAGACCAATCTTCAGGTGAGGAGGAAAGGGGAGAAAGGTTAAGGGTGGAGGTTGAACATTCTCAGAGGGCTGACAGTTTGCAACGCCCAGTGGTCAGGATGGCGACCCCTGAACAATTGCAAGAGATGGTGGTCGCTGTCAAAAAACTCTCAGCAGAGGTTCGAAATGTATCCATGGAAGTGCAAACCTTAAGGACTGAAAATAACATGTTAAAACAACTGGTTTCTAATTGTGAACCAAAATCAGTGGACTTACCTCCCATGGCACTCCCCTCAGGGAAATATGACGGAGCTTCAAAGAAGCTAAAAGAATTCTTGGAAGCTTGTAGTATCCATTTTGCCTTTAGACCTCATACATTTCCCACCGGTCACGCCCAGGTCGGATTCATGATTTCCAGCATGTCAGGTAATGCCCTGGCCTGGGCCACTCCACTTGTGTTGGGAACAGACCCTATACTACAAGACTACGAGGCTTTTGTAGGTCGACTAAAACAAGAGTTCGAGAGGCCTGAAATTTCATTTTCTGCAGGCGAAGATCTGTTAGACATACGTCAAGGCCAGACTGATGTACACACCTATTTTACCACGTTCAAACGCTTAGCCACAGAAGCTGGTTGGCAAGAGCAGACCCAATATGTCATCTTCAGAAGAGGATTGCGAGAAGATATTAAAGATGAGTTAGCCCGATCTCCCAGGCCGTCATCCTTTTCAGAACTGACAACTGCAGCTTTACAAATAGAACATCGGCTCTACGAATGCCGAATAGAAAGGCGACGGAATAGAAATACTACCTTTCCCGCCCATACTCCTCCTCCTCCAGTTGCAGCATCGGCCCGATCAGAAGAACCTATGCAGATCGGAACTACACGTTCGTCCTTAACTCCAGAGGAAAGTAGGCGAAGAAGAGACTTGGGGTTATGCGCTTATTGTGGATCAGACCAACATCAAATTAAGAATTGCTCCGAGATTCCTTCACGACGAGCGGGAAACGAGAACCCTCGTTCCTAGGAGGGATGGGAATCCGAGGGGAAGTAACCAGTCCCTATGTGTCGTTATCAGTGGGTCCAGTGAATCCACAGGAAGATTCAAGACTAATGGTACTCAAGATGCATTTGTTTATAGACCATCGCAAGATCGAAGCATTGGCCCTACTGGATTGTGGGGCCGCAGGCAACTTTGTGGACACCATCTGGGCCGATTCCGTTGGCTTACGACGCATGGACCGCAAGGAGGGTCAGAAGGTCGAGGGGGTGGATGTTACGCCCCTCAGTTCAGGCCTTATCACACAGACTACTAAGTTTCTTCAAATGTTCATACAACAACATTCAGAAACCATTCAGTTCGATATCATCAATGCAGCCCATTTTCCACTCATTTTGGGCATTACCTGGCTGCGAAAACACAATCCGCAGATTAATTGGTCCAGCAACAATATTACCTTTGAATCGAAGTTTTGTCGACAGACCTGCTTAAAGGATCTACGGTTTATGGAAGCCAAGGCCCATACCGTTCCTCAAACCAGTACCGTGGGTGTCCACTCTCTTCCCATGGACTTCTCGACCTTCGAAGATATCTTTGCAGAAAAGAACCCATTGGAACTACCTCTGCACAGGCCAGAGGATTGCGCCATAGATCTCCTACCCAATGCCCTAGTTCCGTTTGGTTGAATGTTTTCTCTGTCACAAACAGAAAAAAGAGCCTTCAGGACTTATTTGGACGACAATTTGCAGAATGGTCTAATCCGTCCCTCTAAGTCCCCATCAGGTGCTCCCTTGTTTTTCATACCAAAGAGAGATTCTTCTGAACTCCGACCATATATTGATTATCGTTGGTTGAACAAAGTCACAATACAGGATCGCTATCCCATGCCCCTAATCTCTGACATAATAAAGGCTGTACAAGGAGCAACTATTTTTTCCAAATTAGACCTACGCAGTGCTTATCATCTTTTACGCATACAATCAGGAGACGAATGGAAGACGGCATTCCGTACTCCATTCGGGCTATTTCGAGTACCATGTTATGCCTTTTGGACTGGTCAACGCACTGGCAGTGTTTCAGAGATTCATTGACCGAGTCTTCTCAGATCTTATGTTTGCCTCGGTTATAGTCTATCTGGACGACATACTTGTATTCTCCAGGGATTCCGAACAGCATCAGAAACATCTCACTGAAGTCTTAACACGTCTGAAAACAGATAAGCTTCTGGTAAAAAAGGAGAAATGTCTGTTCGGGGTCAGCACTGTGCCCTATTTGGGGTATGTACTTTCATCTCAGGGGGTTCTTCTGGATCAAAGAAAGGTGGACACCATTCTAAACTGGCACTCCCCCAGATCAGTCAAAGAAGTACAGAAGTTCCTGGGAGTGGCCAACTTCTATAGGCGTTTCATTCCTTCATTTTCTGAAGTGGTGTTGCCCATTACTCAGTTGCTAAAGAAATCCTCGTTACCATTCTCATGGAATGACCAAGCTGAAAGAAATTTCAAACACCTGAAACAACTGTTTTGTCAAGCTCCCATTCTGTGACACCCGGACCAGACAACACCCTTTATTCTAGAGACTGACGCCTCGGCTGCAGCAGTGGGAGCAGTCCTACTCCAGGAACATAACGGAAATGAACATCCCATAGCCTATCTCTCACGCACCCTCACTTCCAGTCAACAGAATTATTCGGTCATTCAGAGGGAACTATTAGCCATGAAACTCACGTGTGAGGAATGGAGGCACTTGCTGCAGGGAAGTAACTGTCCGTTCACCATTCGAACAGATCACAAGAACTTACAAGTGCTTCAGTCTATGGACTGCGTCAATTCTCGCCAAGCTCGATGGGCTCATTTCTTTTCCCAGTATGATTTCCACATTACGTATATCCCTGGAAGTCAGGATCTCCTTTCTGATGCACTATCTCGGAAGGGTGGATTAGAAGCATCCAATTTACCACCGACAGAAAGACTGTTTCCCAGAAATCGGGTGTTCCTCCATGTGACCAGTTTCCTCCAGCAGGTTAAAGAAGCTACGATTCGGGCTACCTCTCAGGAGAAGGTAGCTTTAATTGACAGAGAAGGGCTTTTGTTTCAGGACCATCGATTGTTTATTCCCCCAGGACCTCTTCAACGACAAGTCATTCAATGGTGTCATGATCACCCAACGGCCGGACATAGAGGTCAGACTGGCACATTAGATGTCGTAAAAAGGTATTTCTACTGGCCCAGAATGAGATCCGGAATCAGACAGTATGTCCAAGCTTGCAGGATCTGTAACAGCAGCAACAATCGCACTACCAAACCTTTGGGTTTACTCGAACAGAGTGTGATACCCTTGCGTCCGTGGAGTCACATCTCCACTGATTTTGTGGTGGATCTACCAGTTTCAAATGCATGTACCTGCATCATGGTAACAGTGGATTATATGTCCAAGATGGCTCATTTCTCTCCTCTTCCCGTATCGCCTATGGGATCAGAAATGGCAGAGGTGTTCCTCAAGGATATTTTCCGTCTGCATGGTCTTCCCGACAAGATTACGTCAGATAGAGGCAGCCAATATGTCTCAAAATTTTGGACGGCCTTATGTCATCGGTTGGGCATTGAATGGGCATTATCATCTGGGTTCCACCCCCAGACCAACGGACAGACTGAGCGATTAAATGGCACTCTTGAACAATACCTACGCTGTTACGTAAACCAAGAACAGGACAATTGGGTTTCTCTTCTTCCCACGGTGGAATTTTCATACAACAACTCCCGTCACTCCGCTTCTGGACTCACTCCGTTGTACTGTACTTATGGGTTTCATCCTCGCACGATATTTCCTGTTCCATCCATTGAGTCCAACCTACCCGCTGTAGAAGGTGTGTTGTCTAAGATTCAGGAGGCTCACAAGACCGCCCAGTCCAGTCTTTTAGACAGTCAAGTTGCAAATAAGGCTCAAGCGGATCGTCACCGTCAAACGGTGCCAGAGTGGAAGGTGGGTACCCGGGTGTGGCCTTCTACGAAATATCTTCCCCGGTGGACTCGTCCTTCCAAACTTTCCCCCCGTTTCATCGGACCCTATCCTATCATGGCCAAAATCAACCCAGTGGCTTTTCGCCTGAAATTGCCTCCCTGTTTACACAGGGTTCACCCTGTCTTCCATTCATCTCTTCTCAGGGAAGCTCCAGAGGGATCCTCTATCCGTTCATTTCGACTCAAACCACTGCCCCGGGAAGAAGCAGAGTTTGAGTTATCCCAAATATGTGATTCTCGATACAGACGAGGTCGCTTGGAATACTTGATACACTGGAAGGGATACTCAAGGGCGGAAGATTCATGGGAACCTTCTACATTTGTTCATGCTCCCAGGTTGTTGCAGAAGTTTCACAGGGCCCACCCTGGAAAGCCAGAGGGTTACAACATTGGAAGGGGGCAAACTGTCATGCGCCGCCTCCCGTGGACATTATGGTCCAGGGTGCGGCTTGGGGGCCGCCATTGCAGAGTTCCGCCACGTTTTCGAACGTCGCGGTAACAGTCTAGTGTTTCTTTCTCTGCGAGCCGGGACGCTTATCAGCCACCCCCCCGGCACACAGTGCGTTGCAACCTGCTTGGTCAGCTCCCTGACTGCTTTCTTTCGGTTGCGGTTACGCTAGTTTTCTTCCTTTTCCTCTCTCTCCTCTGTCGCCCTTCGGGCCGCTCCTTGCCTTCCCGTTTTCCGGGACCTCTTTATTTTTCCTTTCCTCTTTTCTCTGGCTCCTTTCCGGTTCTTTCTCCACTCTGTTGTCTTCCGCTGGCCTTCCTTTTCGGCTACCTCTCGGTTCCTTCGGAGCCTTCCACCCGGAATCCTTACGACGGACCTCCGCTGTTGCTGTTTCACACGGAATCCCTACGACGGACCTCCGCTGTTGCTGTTCCACCTCTGGTTTTTTTTGTGCCAGACGGCTTTTTCCCCAGATTGTCCCTCCCGGAAGAGGGGCCGCAGGTAGTGCTATTCTTAGCAGTACACTGTGGCTTCCTTTCGTGAGAAAGACACTTTCTCAGAAAAAAAAGAAAGAAGAAAGAAGGAGAAGGATTATTGCGCTAGAAGACCTCAAATATCATCCATTCAAGACCAATCTTCAGGTGAGGAGGAGGAAAGGGGAGAAAGGTTAAGGGTGGAGGTTGAACATTCTCAGAGGGCTGACATAAGGGCCTTTCCTCGGATTTCACGCTGATGTGCCAAATCAATCCGTATCAAGCTGGCCACACAAAAAGAAACGGAAGACCACGCTCCTGCCCAAAAGGCCATTTTCCTGCCCCCAAGAGCCCCGAGCACACTCCCACCAGCCATCTGCTGCTGCCTGCCTGCTGCCCACGTGCCTGCTATTTGGTGCCTGCACGTCAGCCATCTGCAGGGGTCCAGTTGCTGTGTCCAACGCTGCTGGAACAGAAGACTCCCGACTGGGATACCATCGCTCCACAGCCCAGCCCCAGAACCCAGTTGCCCATCCATGCCTGCCTCCGGGGTCGCCATGTCGGGGCAAACACCATCTGACACCACTGGCGACCTCCAGCCAGAGAGGCCACCATCTTCAGTGAGAAGGAAGTTAGTGTCCTGGTGGAGCATGTCTTGGGGCATTATGATGCCCTCTTTGGAACATCACGTGCCAACAAGGAAGGACGGGAGAGGATCTGGGAGGACGCAGTGGTTGCCATCAATGCGGAAGGGGTGGCAACCCGCGACATCAAGCACGTCCAGAAGCGCTGGGAGGACTTCAGGTCCAGGACCCTCTACAAGGCCCGGCGCCTTGCAAGGGCAGAGGATGCAGAGGGGTGCTGGGTCAGCATGAGCAACATCCAGATGTGGGTCCTGGAATGTGCAGGCCCAGCGCTCCACTCCCAGATCCTTCGGAGGTAGACCCGTCTGGAGTTGAGCGGTAAGTGGCCAAGCATTGCTGTGTGAGACAGGGCATGTTGTAGTGTGCTGGTAGTCTGATACTTGCCTATATGTGTGACATAGGCCATGTATGGATGTGTGTGTGCAGGGACATCATGGTCATGCATTTGAGACCAGTAATGTGTGAACCACATGGATGGTGCATGTGTTTCAATGCAACATGGGGAGCTGTATGCGGAATGCACAGATGAATGCATGCCAGTCTCTGTTCTTGGACATGGAGGGGGGGTGAGGGATGGGTTCTGCTCTCATGTACATGTGTGGTGCACATGTGTGAGTGTCTGAGAAGTGTGTGTGTGACTTTGAAACACCATGGATGCATGACACATGTCCGTGATGATGTGTAGATTCACTCATGCAGTGCGGTCACCGTTGTATCCACTATGTCTACCCACTGTGTCTGTGGTATACAAGCCATGATGCATGACCCTCTGGTGATGTGTGTGCATGGGATCAGTGTGAGCCATGATGCATGTGAGTTTTAAGGCAACATTTTGGTTAAAAGAGGCCCTTGTACATGGATGCTGATGTTGATTGCAGGTGCCGTGCCTGTTTCTGCATGTGTTTTGCGTGCATTCACCCATGTATTGTGGAGGGACAGGATGGAAGTGACATTTGACAGAGCCACTCATGTGTTATTGCTTCCTGTCTAGGGGAATATTGTACTGTACCCTGATGCTTGTGTTCTATGTCTCCCTCTACGCAGCGTCAAGTGAAGAAGAGGGCGGAAACAGCGCTGTGGAACCAAGCGGCGGGGATGCCTCCATCGGGCAGTGACGCAATGCCCAGCCACCCTCCCAGGAATTGCCATAATCCGGGAGCGAGGGGACTGGTGCCGCGTCTGCCACTACGGCTGTATTGGAAGGGCCGGGTGAACCCCCACAGGGGCTTGCAATGGCAGAAGACGGTGTGGAGACATCCAGGTTGGTGGTCTCCACAGAGGAGGAGGAGCCCGCTACTGAGCCGCACATGGGGCCTGGTGGGCGTAGTACCACTGGTGCAAGTGGTGCAGTTCAGGGCCAGGGTCAGGAGGCAGCACAGGTCCCCGCGGAGGGGCCTGTGCATTGCGCTGTCCTTGACCCTGTGACTGCACCACCATGCACCAGCAGGGATTCCCCATCCCAGGCCCATCCGCAGTAGGGGGGAATTGCCACGTCATCTGCCTCTCCACTACCTGCGGACGAGGGGTCCCACAACCGTATGGGCTCCGTCCTGGTTGGTGTTGCGTTGCGCACGCGTGACATTCGTGATGACGTGCGTGCTTCCTGGGTGGAGCACGCACGCCATCACGAACAGCAGCGTCGCAACGTGGCACTGTTGGGAGGGGCCCTGGTCGGTGGGTTCCTACATGTGTCACGCTCTCTGGCAGACCTGTCCTCCTCTGTGGAGACTATACGCCAGTGGTTCTCATTGTGTCTTCCGGCCCAGATTCCACCAGGGCCCCCTGTGGACCTGGCCTGACCAACACAGCCAGCTTGGTGGAGATACCATCCCTGCCACAGTCGGGAGTCGGCGGTCCAGCAGGGGTGGACCCCACAACAACTGGAGACCAGCTGATGGAGGATGTGCAGGCATCATCGGACAGGGCATATGGACAGCAGCAGCAGCAGCAGCAGCAGCAGACTCTAGGTGGGAACAATGATGGCTCGGGGCCATCGACATCAGAGGGGCAGGCATCGGTCAGAGGGCAGGAGGACCCTGGAATGGCTGTGTCTTCCGCGTGGCTGCGGTTGGGCCGGCGTATAGATGGAGAGCGGCGGCGGGCAGAAGAGGCACGGCTCACAATGGTCAGGGTGGAGAACTCCATGCGGAGGGCACTGAGGCGGGCCGAGTGCCTCGAGGCTATTCGCAGGGAGTTGGAGTCCAACATGGCATCGTCCCTGCGAACCCTCGGGCCATGGAAGAGGACCGCTCCAGGACATTGACCAGGAGTTCGATGATGCCCTGGCCTGGGAAATCGGAAAGTGAGCCGTCGGACTAGCCCGCCGCCATTGTATATAGTTTGTAGTTTTAGGTTTCCTTTATCTTTTTCATTCATTTGGGGCCCTTGTATGCCCCACCTTTTTGTATATAGTTCTTTATTAGGTCGTTTTTTTGCTAGGTTTCATTTCATTCGTTGGGCTCATGGACCCTGGATTACTTCTTTGTACATAGTTGAACAGTGGATTTATCTATTCTTATTATTCTCACCATGGAGCAATGGATTTTGCTGTTTCCGTTTCCTTTGGATTTGCTTTGGTGGCCGGAGACTTTGGACACATTTTCATTTCGATTTATTTGGATTCAGACTTCATGTTTTTCTTTTTGTGTTTTGGACATGCTGCATTTCATCTTTTTTAAAAACATTGTTTGTTATGTTTTAATTTGATTACATTCTTTTTGTGTTCAATACATTTTGGTTTATTACTTTGATGTGTGGTATTCTCTCATTGGTTTCATGCATGTCACGGTGTAGGTTTTCACAATCACCAGCACCCATTGTGTGTGTGTGACAGACATGTGTTGATGTACATTCTTGCCAGTTGGGTTGTATCATGTAATGGGCATTTCAATGTGGGGTGGATGGGATACTTGGTTGGTTTGGGTCTTTGCACAGGGGTGGCGTGCGGTGGGATTTGGGAGGCCATGAGGCCCATGATTGTGGATCATGATGAATTATTTGTGGGACATGAGTCGGGCCTGCTGGCAGGTGCCCCTCACTGCTGGGTGGGTGGGGGTGCTGGGGGACATGAGTCGGGGCCTGCTGGCAGGTGACCCTCACTGCTGGGTGGGTGGGGGTGCTGGGGGACATGAGTCAGGGCCTGCTGGCAGGTGCCCCTCACTGCTGGGTGGGTGGGGGTGCTGGGGGACATGATTCAGGGCCTGAGCCTCACTGCTGGGTGGGTGGGGGTGCTGGGGGACATGAGTCGGGGCCTGAGCCTCACTGCTGGGTGGGTGGGGGTGCTGGGGGACATGAGTCGGGGGCTGCTGGCCGGTGACCCTCACTGCTGGGTGGGTGGGGGTGGTGGGGGACATAAATCGGGGCCTGAGCCTCACTGCTGGGTGGGGGTGCTGGGGGACATGAGTCAGGGCCTGCTGGCAGGTGCCCCTCACTGCTGGGTGGGTGGGGGTGCTGGGGGACATGAGTCAGGGCCTGCTGCCAGGTGCCCCTCACTGCTGGGTGGGTGGGAGTACTGGGGGACATGAGTCAGGGCCTGAGCCTCACTGCTGGGTGGGTGTGGGTGCTAGGGGAAATGAGTCGGGGCCTGAGCCTCACTGTTGGGTGGGTGGGGGTGCTGGGGGACATGAGACAGGGCCTGCTGGCATGTGCCCCTCACTGCTGGGTGGGTGGAGTGCTGGGGGACATGAGTCAGGGCCTGCTTGCAGGTACACCTCACTGCTGGGTGGGTGGGGGTGCTCGGGGACATGAGTCAGGGCCTGCTGGCAGGGGCCCCTCACTGCTGGGTGGGTGGCGGTGCTGGGGCACATGAGTCGGGGCCTGCTGGCAGGTGCCCGTCAATGCTGGGGGGTGGGGGTGCTGGGGGACATGAGTTGGTGATCACTAATGCAAGGTGACATGTGGGCTGGCTGGGGGGCATGCCCATGGTGGATGGGCTTCCTGCAGGACATTACCAGGGGTGCATGGTAGTCCCCTGTGGTGTGGGCTGCCTGCAGGGGCCGTGGAGGGGGTAGAGGGCACACCTGGGAGGACCCACACTGCCAATTCAAGTGTGGGACTCCCCATGCACCCCACTGGATACACGTACCCCGCTCTGACAGCGAAATCGTGTGTGAAATTCCCCACGAACCCCAGTAATACACGTACCCCACTCGCACAGGGCCAATCGCATGTGGAACTCCAGGTGAACCCCAGTAATACACGTACCCTGCTTGCACAGGGCCAATCATGTGTGATTCTCCCCCCGAACCCCAGTAATACACGTACCCCACTCGCACAGGGCCAATCGCGTGTGAAACTCCCCACGAACCCCAGTAGTACACGTACCCCGCTCGCACAGGGCCAATCGTGTGTTATTCTCCCCGCGAACCCCAGTAATACACATACCCCGATCGCACAGGGCCAATCGCGTGAGGAACTCCCCGGCAACCCCAGTAATACATGTAGCCCGCTCGCACAGGGCCAATTGCGTGTGATTTTCACCGCGAACCCCAGTAATGCACGTACCCTGCTCGCACAGGGCCAATCGCGTGTGGAACTCCCTGCGAACCCCAGTAATACACGTAACCCGCTCGCACAGGGCCAATCGCGGGTGGAACTCCACGCGAACCCCAGTAATACATGTACCCCGCTCGCACAGGGCCAATCGCATGTGATTCTCCCTGCGAACCCCAGTAATACACGTACCCCGCTCGCACAGGGCCAATCGCGTGTGATTCTCCATGCAAACCCCAGTAATACATGTACCCCACTCGCACAGGGCCAATCGTGTGTGGAACTCCCCACGAACACCAGTAATACATGTACTCCGCTCGCACAGGGCCAATCGTGTGTGAAACTCCCCGTGTTCCCCAGTAATACATGTACCCACCTCGCACAGGGCCAATCGCATGTGAAACTCCCCGCGAACCCCTGTAATACACGTACCCCGCTCGCACAGGGCCAATCGCGTGTGGAACTCCATGCGAACCCCAGTAATACACGTACCCCGCTCGCACAGGGCCAATCGCATGTGATTCTCCCTGCGAACCCCGGTAATACATGTACCCCTCTCGCACAGGGCCAATCGCGTGTGTAACTCCACGCGAACCCCAGTAATACATGTAACCCGCTCGCACAGGGCCAATCGCGTGTGATTCTCCCCGCGAACCCCAGTAATACACATACCCCGCTCGCACTGGGCCAATCGCGTGTGGAACTCCCCGCGAAACCCCAGTAATACACGTACCCCGCTCGCACAGGGCCAATCGCGTGTGATTCTCCACGCAAACCCCAGTAATACACATACCCCGCTCA
This sequence comes from Ambystoma mexicanum, assembly GCF_040938575.1. Taxonomy (NCBI): domain Eukaryota; kingdom Metazoa; phylum Chordata; class Amphibia; order Caudata; family Ambystomatidae; genus Ambystoma; species Ambystoma mexicanum. The sequence continues at coordinate 894,493,490 of NC_090927.1, read as the reverse complement.
CACAGGGCCAATTGCGTGTGATTCTCCATAGGAACCCCAGTAATACACGTACACCGCTCGCACAGGGCCATTCGCATGTGGAACTCCCCGCGAACACGAGTAATACATGTACCCCACTCGCACAGGGCCAATCGTGTGTGAAACTCCCTGTGAACCCCATTAATCCATGTACCCTGCTCGCACAGGGCCAATCCCGTGTGGAACTCCCCGCGAACCCCTGTAATACACGTACCCCGCTCGCACAGGGCCAATCGCGTGTGGAACTCCACGCGAACCCCAGTAATACAAGTACCCCACTCGCACAGGGCCAACCAATCGCGTGTGATTCTCCCCGCGCAGGGGTGTACGTGTATTTGGAGGGGTGCGCAGGTGGTTTTACAGGCGTTTTCATGGTTGGGGGCCTGTATGCTGGTCCACTGGCCTGTGCGCCATGGACGGGATTTGTGCGCTGTGCATGGCGCACGGGGAGGGCTTGGGAGCGTAACTGGCGCTGCTGCAGGGTCGCTGCGCCATTCTGCGCCACAGCTGGTAATAGATGTTAAAATCCATGAATACGCTGTGCGCGGAAATGGATTTTGGCGCACGCGGCTGGTGCAGACTGTCGCACGCACACACTGTGCGCCAGCCGCGTGCGCCACTTGTGCGCTGAATTCTATGAATTACCCCCTAAATCTTTTTCGTACAGACTGTTACCAAAGGGGATTTATTGCATATACCTGTAGTCTTAATCTTCTGTACTGCTCCTTAAGGGAACTGCATAGGATTCTGCCTAACAACCAAATAGATGACTTAAAGGATGAATGAAATCTTGTGCTTCTCCTTTTACTAGTCCTCTCTGCTGCATTTGATTTAGTGGACCATAAGGTGCTTTTCAAGCACCTATCCACAGCCGCTCACTTCTCTCCCGAGGCGATGGCCTGGAGTCAGTCCTTTCTAAACAATCCCTCCATAAGAGTCTTCTCTCCTTTTGCTTCAGTCGAGCCTACACCAATAACTTGCTTAGTTCTGCAAGGTTCATGTGTATCACCGACGATGTGTAACATCTTCACTAAGCCTCTGTTTGATGACCTAGACAATCTGGGTGTCACCTACAAAAATTATGCAGATGACACCCAGATTCTCATTCCCATGTCGGGCAATTATGAGTCTGACTCTTCCCTGCTGATCAAAATCTTTCTCTTAATTCAGAAAATGCATGGCCTTGTAAGGCCTATGTCTAAATGATGAAAAGACTGTGCTCTTGCTCATATGAGCAGCAGCCAGACTCAACAAATAAATGCAACCAATTCCAATCATTTAACATCGATGGTATAGACATTAAAGTCAGTAAAGAGGTAGAATGCTGGGCTTCCATCTAGACTCAGCTCTCAACTTAAAAAGGCAGGTAAACGTGACTGCCTCAGCAACAGCATACACTTGAAAGCTTATCCACACCTGTAAACCATTCCTCTTGACATCCAGTTGCATTACTCTTGCCAGAGCCTTAGTTCTTTTAAAATTAGACTATTGCAATGCACAATACCTTGGCTCCAGCAAGCAAAACATCAACAAATTACAAATTCTACGGAATAACGCCCTCAGGATTAACCATCCAGAGAATGCAACATATTTCAATGGCCAGACGCAATACCAAATGGCTTGCAATTAATGACAGAATGCAACTCAAAAGCTTTATCCCTTATCCACAAATGCCTAGCTAACTCCAAAATACCTTGTGGATAAATTTACCAAAAACATATCTGCACGACTGACAAGGACAGCGTATTCACACTCCCTTAAAGTCCCCAGATATAACCTTAAAAAGACAGGGGGAAGCAGCTTTCCCATCATGGCAGCACAGCTTTGGAACGCCATGCCTACAGCCTTATCATCGGACCCATCATTCTACAGCTTTTCACTGGGGACCTTTAACCAGCATCAGATGGTTACATTGCCGCGTCTATTTTCACCGCTGCTGCCTGGATTGCCTGTATAGCTCTGTAAATACTATGTAAATACTGACTTGTAACTATGTTAAACTCTTTAATGCAATTATGCAACCTGCATATCCTTGTTTTAGCAGCAATGCTATAATGTATATGTAATTTAATGTGAAAAGGTATCTTTATGCAACATGTAACGCGCCCAGATACCCTCTGGTTTGGAGCGCTATAGAAATAAATAAACAAACAAACAGAGACTTCTAGATGAATATGTTTGTTAACCTGCGCTATATTAAATGTACTTTGAACAATATGTTCTAAAGGTTTGCATTGATCATGCTGTAAAATGCAGATGTGATGACAGTATTGTGTATTGTATGTGCCATGTCCAACTTTGCTGGCATCGATGAGACTTAGGTATTTCTGATGGGCTTGGCCAAAGATAAGCCCGGGGAGCGATTTAGTTCAGATTTCGGTAGGGAGCTGTGCTGACTCCTGCAATGTCATCATTTGGGGTGGCTCTTCTATTGCACAAACAGTGTTCCTACTGTTAGAGTTTTGTCTTCACGCTGTAAACTATACCACAAACTTAAAAAGGGAGTTACTTTTATCAAGCAACATAGTCTCTGGGCTTTGAATAGTCTTATGCTTTTGTAAAAGCAAATTGTATGTATAAGACAGTCTAGCAGTAAGAACGGGATAGTAATCAGTAATCTTTTCCTTTACAATGCTGTCATCTTTATTTGTGTTCTCGGCTACAGAGCCTGTGCCAGAGCCGGTAGCCAAGTTGCTGTGAAGATTGTAAGCCATTTAGCAACAGACATGTGCTAATTTAGTATAAACAAAAACACCTTGATTTACGATTAGCTGGTAGTACTGTGCTGGCTCAGCAAACAACTGCACACTTCCTCGCACTCACCGGCGCTCCGTGCCGGCAGTGTGTTTATGAAGAGACACTTGCTTTCCAAGAAAAGTGCTCCGGCCAACAACAGGATACCAGTACAATTCATTTTAAGCAGCTTCCAATCTGCTCTGGGCCAGGCTGAAAGTGCTGCCGTCTCTGTCAGGTTCAAGGAAATAACCCAAGAAAAACCCTTTTCAGGTGGCTCTCTTGCTGACTTTTGAGTTTAGGGTCCTTCCCACAAATACATTCAGTAAAATCAGAGCATGTCATGCTTTGAGTTTGCTGCATAAACTCAATACACTTTTTCTGGATAACCTAAAAAGTGTCTAAAATTAGCTAAATCTGGATGCGTCAAATTTGTAAAATGGCCTGATTTTTTGTGACTTTAATATCTGGATTGGCAGTATTGGTCACTTGGATGCAAAAGCCTGATACAATCTTTTGGTGGCTCACATTTCTATCCAGTTGCCAACTAATGCAACCCATCAAAGGGGGAACTTTCTTAAACAGGTGTTTTTCCGAGACCTAACAGTGGTATTTGGAAAGAATCTTACAGTGTCTTGGTAAGATCATTTTTATTAGATTCTTTGATATCTTCTACCCTTCTATTACATCCTCAATTACAAATACTAAATTGAGAATTTTGGTTAGGAAGAAATCCAATTTAATATCCCCTCAACTTGAGAATAAATGACAGCAGCTGTTAATCAAGTGAGCTCTCTCTTATATAGTGTTTGCTGATGACCTTCTTCAGTCCATTAGTAAGATATGCAATCAAATCACATTTTGCCATTCTGTAAATAGAATCCCTCAAAAATCTGAAGCCCCTTAGTTTACTTCTGAGTTAAAGGAAATGATAGTGGTAGTCTTGAAAATGGAAAGGCTCTGGAAAAAACGTCATCTGACAAATGCCTGAATAAGCTTAACATTATACCCAACAAAATACCATGTGTCCATTTTCCAAGCAAAACATCAGTTTCTTTACGACAAGATTATAAAATCTGGCCATGCTCCCAGAAGACTATTTTCAAACATTATTATTAATATTATTAAATCCCTACTAAACCCAGAACCCAGAATCTTCATGGATCACAATCCCCTATCTTTGTCAGGATTTAAATACATTCTTTATTAACAAAATTGAGGTTATTCAACATAACATAATAATCCATAAATTATCTATAAATACTTCTGATCCTGTGGAGCAACAGGATATACATCTTTTAAAAAATTGTATTTGGTCATATAGCTACAGAAATAACTTATGGCCAATAAAAACAACAAAACACGCCATTACATATGACAAAGTTATAAAATATATTAAAATAATTATTTTGAAAAGTTACATCCATAATGGAATTCATCTGGGGTAAAAACTAGTCCATCATACACCAAAATGAATAAACAGTACACAAAGAAGAATTAAGTTATACTTTATTTGAAGTTAAAGTGCATTCACAAGTTGTTAAACAAATAAAAATCATTAAAGAGTTAAGGCTCCGAGGTCCAGGCTGTCCAGAAAACTAATGAATGATATGACTAAGGAAGTTGCGCGACCGGCCAAACAGGTCTTCGGAAAGTCAGATCTCCAATCTTCATGAACATTTCAGCCCACAAAAATTTCTGAAAAAAACAAAACCTTGGGCCTCATTACGAGGAGTGCGGTAAAAACGGGGTCATTACCGGCATGGAGTAACTAGAGGGTCCGTGCTCGTATGACGCCATTAATAGCGGGTGATTACGAGTGCGCAAGCACGTGCAAACCCCCATGCCAGTAATGGCCATACCAGCATGCCGCTAAAGGCCCTCCAACCCCCCGATAGCGCCATCACAGGACCCGCCGATACTGTCTCCGCCTAGGAGGAACCCCTTAATACCGACCCGGTAATAAGATCATGCAAATACCGGGCTCGTAATACCGGACCTGGAAGTAACGTCATTGCGTCGGAACAGGAAATGCGGCGGCACCATCTTTAAAAACACAATCCATTGGCATCCTCCCAAACCACCCGTTGCATTCAGGAGAGAGCAGTGCAAATTCCTTCACCATGTCAAAGGCTACCCGAAAGACAACCCCCCGCCTGCGCAAAAATGTAATATGCTAGCAGACACCTTTGCCGCACATGCAGACGAGATCAACCTGCAGAACCTGAAGAGGGAGGTGCAGCAGTGCAAAAAGGAGATCTGGGAGGAGGTAGCCGGCAAGGTGTCGGCAGTCAGCACCACCCCACGGACAGTTAAGGACTGCAAAAAGAGGTGGGATGACCGCCGCCTCAGGGCTCGGAATATCCTGGCCAGCAACAGGAGGGAGGCCATTGCCACAGGCGGGGGTCCCCACTCACCTGCTAAACTGTCACACTGGGAGGAGACTGCAAGCACGTTTATCCAGATGGAGTCCATCAAGGGATTTGGGGAGATGGAGACGGGTGCCGCAACATCTGCAGATGGAGGTGAGTGACCCTGCAGATCCCTGTAGGGGAAACCATGACGTAGCACTAGTGATGTGGAAGAGAATCTAAGCAAGGCAATGCATGTCCCAACACACACATGAACATATCCTTGTGCAGATGGAGGCCCAAACCCTGCCACACTGAAATGCATCCTTCTGCAGATGGAGGTGAGTGACCCTGCAGATCCCTGTAGGGGAAACCATGACGTAGCACTAGTGATGTGGAAGAGTGTCTAGGCAAGGCAATGCATGTCCCAACACACACATGAACATATCCTTGTGCGGATGGAGGGCCAAACCCTGCCACACTGAAATGCATGCTGAGTGCCAATCCCCTTACCAACACACAGCTAACACACATGGACCGTGCCCATGTAATACATCACACAAACCCCAACACAAAGGCATTCCACCTGCCTTGCAGCAAACGCCAAAATGCCCCTTCATAGCACACTGTGTGACACACCTGTAAGATATGAATGCATGCTAAATGAAATACTCCACAGCACCATATAATGCATCTAGCATGTAACACCATCACTGATACCCTGCATCTCTTCTAACGCCCCAGGCACCGATGGAGAAGATGTCAGCGAGGATCCAACCGCAAGGGCATCCACATCCCGGCCAAAGACAACGGCCACCGACAACACCACCTCCGGGGAAGCCTTGCAGCCCACACCAACACCCAGGACGCCTGACACCGTGGACACTGAGCTGGCCACACCAGTGGAAGGCGAGGCTGTCGACCCACTGAGCAACACTTCTACCGCAGTGGAGGAGTATGTGGACCAGGATGGACTGACCCATGTGCCATGTACATGCTCCCCAAGCCCCGTGTCCACACCCCCATACCACATTCAGCCCTCACCCACCTGCAGCAGTGCGGATCCCTTGCTGCAAGATTCTAACCTCAGCAGCCTCCCCGAGGACAGCACTGCCATTGCAGGCCCGGTCACAGCACCCTCGATGACTGCTGCTCCCACCAACAACCTTAGAGGCACGGCTAGTGAGGTTGGAGGCCAGACAGGACTCTATGTTGGACCTGCTCATACAATATATCGCCGATGTGGAGGACACGAGGCGTGGGATAGCCCAGGCAATAGCAGCAACCACAGCCTCCATAGCGGCAAACACTGCCACCGTCAATGCCTCAGCATTGTTGATGAGAGACAGTCTGGGGGCCATCATGCAGGTCCTAACTTCCATCCTGCTGCACATGCAGCAGCCACAACCAGCACCTGCCGTGGAAATCCCCACGGCTTCAACCACATTCATCACACCCGCTTCCTCTGCCCCCTCTCTGCACCCTCCAGCCCTGTACGTCTAACAAGACGTAGTGCGAGGCACTCTGAAATGCTGCCCCTGGACATCAAGAAGTCCAGGAAATAGTGTTGGGGAACTATGGGAGTGGCTCAGATGGTGTTGGCGGTGAATGGGTGAATTAGGGGGAGTCCATTGGTGGTTTTTGGGAGTTCATTGGGGGGTTTTGGGAGTTTATTGGGGGTTTTGGGAGTTCATTGGGGGGTTTTGGGAGTCCATTGGGGGGTTTTGGGCGTTCATTGGGGAGTTGGGGAGGGGGTTGCACTTTCTTCTGTTGATATCAATACACTCGTGTGTTAAAACACATTCAATGGCTGGACATTGTTCATTTTGTGTGTATCCATTTAATTAATGATGGTGTACAGTGCCCAACTCCCCACATTCCCTGGGTGCATCTCCACATGGACACAGTGTACAATGTGTCACAGACACATATCTAGCAACGTCCCTACAGGTCAGAAGTATTCGTCAATCAGTGATTGGCGTACTGCACGGCCATCCTGTGCATCACGTACTGGCAGGGGGTGCTGCTTCTCCTCCATCCTCATCATCCTCACCCAGTGCATGCATGTCAATGTCAGGTGGCAGTGGTACATTTCTCCGGACGCACATGTTATGCAGCATGACACAGGCCAGGGTGATCTTTGCCACCTTCTCAGGCGCATAAAGGAGTGCTCCACCAGACCTGCTTAGGCAGCTGAACCGCGCCTTCAACAGGCCAAAGGTCTGCTCAATCACAACACGGGTACAGGTATGTACCCGATTGTACTCCTCTTCATGGCTGTTCCACGGGTTCCGCACAGGAGTGAGTAGCTACGGCTTCAAGGGATATCCTCCATCACCTGCAAGCGAATACAGATAGGTCTATGTGAGTCACTCTGAGCTGGATACACAGTCATGGCCGCAGATATTTGCTGTCGACCTGCACATGTCCCTGTACGTATGCACGAATATAGTTTAGATGCATTCTATACTGATGTGGTGTGCTAATCTGGATGGGGTTGTACAGTTGATGCAGGGTGAAATCATGCATGGTGATACGGATGTACTGTGGTTGTACCGCAATGTTTTGCCTCCCATTTTTGCTGTGAATACTACACTGTGCATGGTCACACTAGCCACATTGGCACAGTTGCAATCCTGTTTAGTCATGCATTGCTTGACATACCCATGGTGGCCAGGTTGTGCGTCTTACATGTTTTCATTGATATACGTAATTGGTCAAATGTGTGCCAGTGATGTGTCATGTTGGGGTTGGGAGGTTCAGGTCAAGAGTGTTTAGCTCTGCATGCATTCTCCACTCACCATCCATTCCCACCCAGGTGGAGTATGCATCCCCACACCCATTCCCACCCAGGGGGAGTATGCATCCCAACACATCACTACCCCAAAGCACTGCCATGGGCCAGTCAGGCAACACATCAAGCAGCCAGGCATGTGGTCCAGCATGTCACTCCAATTGACGGGGTAGCATGGAGTTACGCAGCACCATGGCATCGTGTGTTGATCTGGGAAATCGGGCGCAGCGATATGATATGATATGATATTTTATTTGTATCACGCTCGTACACAAGTGTTTCAAAGGGCGACTAGGCAAGGGAGGGGAGCACAACACAATACAACAACGATCCTACTAAGCCCTGTGACATTGAGAACATGCAAGTGCATGGAAAAGGGAAAAAGGGAAAAAGTGCACGGAAGGGGGGGAAGTGGAAAGTGCGGAGCGGAGGGGAGCAGAATGAATAATAATAAATAGACCATTGGGGTAATAAACAGTTGTAGTGCAGCCAGCAAGTGGCAAGTGCTGTGATTAAGGCAGCAGACTGGATAGTCTGCTAAATGCAGAAAAAAAAGAAAAATTGGCGGGGGGATCTGTATGGGTACATATACAGTCCCCAGTGCAAGGGGTGGCCGGGAGGTAGTGCAGGAGGGTGGCAGGGTGAGCAGGTACCTGGGCCTAGGGGACAGAGGGTGGCCAGGTCCACAGTGCCAAGAGAGAGCAGATCAGCGGGTGAGAGGAGGAGCGAAGGCAGAAGCAAAGAGGAAGGCCTTGAGGTGCTTCCGGAACCGGAGATGATTCGCCTCAAGTTTTAGAGTGGCAGGGAGGCTGTTCCAGAGGGTGGCCCCAGCCGAAGAGAGAGATCTACTCCCTGCATGTTTCTTTGAAAAACGACTGACCCAGAGGGAGTTAGAAGTAGAGGAGTGGAGAGCTTGAGAGGGGAGGTATTTGTGGAGGGATAGCTGAAGGTATTTTGGACGAAGGCCACAGAAAGCCTTGTGGATGATACAGAGGGTTTTTAATTTAATCCTTGCATCCACTGAGAGCAAATGGAGTGATTTCAGAGCTGGGGGGATACCAGCCCAGGGCTTGAGGCCAAGGACAAGTCTCGCAGTCTTGTTCTGGATAAGTTGTAGAGGGCAGAGAGTAGAGGTCAGTAGATTTAGAAAGAGGCTGTTACAATAGTCCAACTTAGAGAGAACCAGGGCTTGGCAGACAGTGAGATTCTGAGGGAAGGAGAGGAAAGGCAGAGTACCTCTCAGGAGGTGCAGTAGGAAGTTTGACTTTTTAGAGACCTCAGAGATATGGGCGGAGAAGGAAAGTGTGGGGTCGAACATGACCCCGAGGTTCTTAGCCTCGCAGGTAGGGGTAGGAGGAGGGCCAAGGGAGGCCGGCCAGAGAGTGAGGGAAAAGGATGGAGATGGTGTGCCAATGAGGAGGATCTTAGTCTTGCTGGCATTCAGACAAAGATCATTTGAGGCACACCAATCTTGAATGGCAGTTAGGCAGTCAGAGATGAGAGAGGGAGAGGAGGTGGCCGAGGGCAGTCTGAAAATGAGTTGAGTGTCATCAGCATTGCACTGGAAATTTGAGCAGAAAAAGGAAATGCAGTGGGTGAGAGTTGCCAGGTATTGGTTGAAGAGCCCGGGTGAGAGGTTAGACTCCTGGGGAACCCCACAGGTAGAGAGGAAGATAGATGATAGGAAGGACCCTAGTTGGACCTGGGAGGGCTGATCAGAGAGGAATGAGGTCAGCCAGGCCAGAGCCTGATCAGTGATACCCAGGTTATCACGAAGACGGTCGAGCAGGATGGTGTGGTTGACCGTGTCGAAGGCAGAAGAGAGATCAAGAAGGATGAGGACAGAGGGAATGTCCAGGTTGGAGAGCAGATCTTCACGGATGTTCAGGAGAGCAGTTTCCGTGCTTCTGGCCGCTCTGAAGCCAGACTGGTGGTCATGAATGCAGCCAACAGAATCTGAGTGAAGGTTAAGCTGAGAGATGGCCAGCTTTTCCAGGAGTTTGCCCAGAAAGGGGGTAATGGAAATTGGGCAGTAATTAGTAGGACAGGAAGGATCAGCTGTGGGTTTCTTGAGAAGAAGATGCACAAGGGAGTGCTTCAGAGGGGAGGGGAAGGATCCTGAGGCAAAGGAGTGGTTGCAAAAATCAGCAAGGGCCGGGGCGAGGGTGTCAATGTGGTCCTTGATGGTTTTAGAGGAGCAGGAATGAACCTGTTTTGACGAGGCTTCCATAGATCGGACTTGTCTAGCGACCTCGCCAGGGGAGAAAATAGGAAAGGAAGAGAAGGACGGTGGGGGGGGGGGCGGTTAAGGGGTGGTCTGCAAACACACACTGAGAAGGAATGCGAGGAGCAGGGGAGGAGAGGGTGGACAGGATGTCCTGGGCTTTTGAGATAAAGTGTGAGGCAAGGGCATTGCAGAGAGCCTGGGAGGCAAGAGGAGGGGTGAAGACTGCCGCAGGGTTGGCAAGCTCCTTGCAGATTTTAAAGAGTTCGACCAAGTTGTTAGATGCCGCAGAGACACGGGCTTGAATGTGGGCTCTCTTCTTAGTGCGGACAGAGAGTCGGTATTGCCTTTGTGGCAGGCGACATGCCAGTTTGTCAGAGGATGAGCAAGAAGCCCACCATGTCCTCTCAGCCGCCCTACACTTAAGCTTAAGTGTAGCTAGAGTCATACCTGGAATTACACTTTGCTTTTGACTTCAAGCGGATCCTCATGACAGGGGCAAGAGCATCAAGAGTATCAGAGATAGAAGTGTAGATAAGGGACAGGATTTTGTTGGGATGTGTGTCAGCCAGAGGAGGAGGAGGGGGAGAGAAGGTAGCAGCGAAAGCCTCAGCTGACAAATGCTTCATTGGTCGGATGTCCGAGAAAGTAAGTGGCAGTGTTGGGGTGGGGTGGGGTTGGCTTGGGGGGAAGAGAGTGAGAGATGGGAGGAGAGAAGGCAGTTGTCACTTCAGGAGAGAGAGCAGTGGTCAGGGGGATAGAGAGGGGCAGGCCAGGGGAGATGAAGACATCAAGTGTGTGTCCTGCAGAGTGCGCTGGGCCAGAGGGGAGGATAGCGAGGGATAATGACTCACAGAGGTTGTGAAAGAGCAGAGATGAGGGACAGAGAGAATTGAGGTGGATGTTGAGGTCACCAAGGTGGAGGAGTTGAGTGGTTGCGGCCAGGAGGGAGGAGGAGAGGTCAGCCCACTCAAAGAGGAATTAGGTGATTTGCCCAGGGGGCCGGTAGAGAGTAGCAACAGTAAGAGAGTGGCTAGGATAGATTGAGAGCCTGCAAACAAGGCATTCAAAAGAGGAGTACATCTGAATGGGAATGATAGTGGCAGGAATCCACTCTGGAAAGATCAGGGCTACGCCCCCTCCAGGTCGAGTGGATCTGGGTGCGGAGAGGATCTTGTAGTCCTCAGGGAGTAGAGTGTCAAAGCTCGTGACAGAGCTGGCCGTGAACCATGTCTCGGTAAGACCGAGGACATCAATGTCCAGTTCTTCAAGGAGGTGACAGATGCCAGAGGAGTGTTTGACAGCAGAGCGAGTGTTGAGAGTGGCAAGATGAAGAAGGTTGCCGGCCTTAAAGACCTTCCAGGGAGGGGTACAAATCAGAGGTACGCCCTGCCGAGTTGTGGAGATAGCGTGAAGAGTGGAGATAGCCTGAAGCCTGAATGTGTGATGATCTTGCTGGAGTCACATACCATATGCACATTGATGTAGTGGTATTGCTTGCGATTGCAGTACACCGCCTCTACGGCATGGGGGACAACCAATTCGATATTGGTGCAGTTGAGGGCACCAACACAATTGGGCATGCCTGCCAGTGCATGGAAGCCTACTTTGGTGTCGGCTATCTCCTGGCCAGTCCGTGTTAGGGATATGTGGGTGCTAGCGTGCTTCAGGAGGGCATCCAGTAGTTGATGCAGCATGCGTGAAAATAATGGTTTTAAAATGCCATGCAGCTGGCCCACAGTGTGCTGGTAAGTGCCTGTGGCCAGGAAGTGGAACACAGACACCACCTTTAGTAGCGGGGGATGGCAGTGCATATTTCTATGAGGCTGGCAATGTCGTTGCCTATCATGTCCACTATGGTGGTGATGGTGTCCCAGTCCAACCGGTACAGGGTATGGATCTGATCAGGGGTTAGATTGAATGGACTGGGTCTGATGCAAGGGATTGGTGGCTACCTACGAGGTACTACTGGCTGCACTGGTGGTAATTGCTGGGCCTGTCTCACCCTCCTTCTCCTCCTGCATCTCCTCTGTGCTGCCTGTTGTTGCTGATGTAGTTGTTGTTGTAGTTGCTGTTGTTGCTGTAGTTGTAGCAGTATAGGCATGTCCTCCAGCTCCATGTTTGCAACAGCTAGTGGTATCATGTTGGAGTAGGAAGGGGTGTGGTGTGTGGATGTGCTCCTTTTTATACTGCACCAGGCTCCATTGACTCCACCTATGGTGATTGTGTGCACTTGTGGCAGTTGGCTTGATTGCTGATGGCTGTTTACGGGTGGTCCGTGATGCCTGTATGGCTGCCATCGTGCAGGCCCTAATTACCGCCTTCGGGATGCCGGTATTTGCATGCCCGCGTGGGTTGTGATGTACTCCTATTACCGGCATCCCGGTATTTACTCCCCGAAGGGGCGTGTGTACGGGCCCATGCTGGTATGAGGGGGCACGGTACGGGCGGTGGCGGTTTTGGCTGGTTGTCGGGTCGTAATGCCCGGACCCATTAACGATGCCAGTATTACCATTCCGCCTTCCTTTTTTCATTACCTCCATTCTCGTAATGAGGCCCCTTGTCTTTACCAATGATGGGCAAACTATCAAATGTCTTAGACTTTCCAAAGGACCACTTGGGCTGCAAAAATGACAGGAAAGGTTATCATTTAAAACTTTATAGTATTGATATAGCACCTCTTTTATAAAAAAAAAATGTAAGTCGAAACTTCAAGAGGGATCTCCTATAATGTCTATTTGGATGTTTCAGCAAATACAGAGCAATTTCTCCTAGTTTTTTGTGATCCTCAATCAGGTGCAAAAAAGAGTGATATGAATGAAATTCATCACTGATACATAACCAGTCATATCTTTACAAGGTTTTTTTGATGTGCCCTGGATTTTGGATCAAATCACTTTCTGTAAGACCAATTTTAATTTTACACATAACTTCCATACAAATGCTCTTCGAGTCCTACAGATATGGGATGTTCCGCAGGGTCCCAATTTGATTGAAGTCACAAAAAAGGGAGTCAGTTAGAGGATCAAGAATCTTTCGAGAAAAATATAAAGTCTCCAATGAGCCAGGCCTTCTAGGGGGTTCGGACCCAACTCATAACTTATTATAGAAATAGGAACAGAATTTTGGATGCACAATACCTTTTTCCACATAAAAGCTTCCACGCTTTTCAAAAGGTTAAAAATCCATTAAAAAAAATTCTCAATGCCATACAAAAGCCTGGGTATCAACTTTCCCTCGTAATATTTGAATAGAGGCTTCAATAATAACTTTCCACTAGGCTTGGTATACATTGGCAATCACAAATAGACAACACATTCCAACCTTTCCAAAGCCACTCCACTGACATAGCATGTGTAGGAAAACTCACACGTTTTGAAGTGCACTGCATTATCTTGGTTTTCTGAATTAATCATCAGAGAGTTCTGAGTGACATAGCTATGAAAAGCATCACGCAGGTATTGTAATCCCCTTGCAATGCAATCAAATAGCAAACAAATCATCAGCATAGCTTAGCCATAAACCCTTAAGGTGAGCCATCCCCAGGGAGGCAAATGCTACATTGTGCAGATATCCACCAATGCCTGATGTATATACATTAAAGAGACACAGGGCAAGGATACATCCTTGTCATACTCCTCGATTTACTTTAATCCGATGTGATAGAGCCCCCTCCTGATTTACTCGGACTTGCATCACGAAATTCTCATGCAGGCCGATCAACAGCCTCAACAGACCCTGTGGCATTCTCCAACCTTGTACTTTCTTCCAAGGAAATTCCCTATTTAGACTGTCGAAAGAGGCAGTCAGGTCAATGGTCGAAATTAGTATAGAGTTATAGGTTTTAGCCCATGCAGTTGATTGAAGACATTTCAATAAAAAAACATTTAATGACATACCCATAAACTTTCTGAAAACAACTTGCCACCTCAGAAGCCTGCCTGTCTCCTTCACCCAATCTTCAACGTGATGCAACAGCAAGGTAGTAAACACCTTGCTGTTAGCGTCAAGAATCGAGATTGGGCGATCATTTTTTTAGCTTGGATTTGGGGCCACGTTTATTGGAATTACATGAGCAATCCGCCAAGTGTTAGGGGCCACAATTTGTATCTATTAAGTTTTTTAATAGATAAATCAGGATATTTGCCCACATTACCGGGTCACCATGGAGTAGCAATTCAGAAAGTTTGTTCAGTCCCAGGGGCCACGATCAGCTTAAATTTGAAAGAATATTAAAAATGTTCTCCACTTCCAATTGCCCATCCCCACAGTCCTCAGGGGATAAGAGACTATCGTTTAGGATACCACCAGAAAATACCCTGTAAAAATTCGAGAGCCACTCAAGTTCCGCCACTTTGCTACACCTCCAGGAAGTAAAAGACACTGTAGAAAGACTCCACAAGGAACTCCAGAGGCGATATGGACGTGCCACGCTGCCTTTACACATGCTACACACTTCGCAACAGGATAAACATTTATCCAATGAGGTTGAACACTTACCTACTATGAAGTTCAAGTTTAATTCGGTTTCCGTTCCAGATATTGCTGCAGAATTAAAGCCTATGATGCTACTACAGGATACTTTATCAGTCTCATTTGCAAATATGTTTGCAGATTCAGCAGCTGATGTTATCACTACATTAACTCTTTGGATCTATTGTGTTTGAAAAACTAGAAGCCAGTGGTATGACTGCATGGGCTAGCTAAGATTCTAGAACATTCAGTAGCTGAGCTGTTCAATTACAACAATTAATGGAGTCTAACCAATTGCACAACCTAAATCAATCCTGTTTATGACCAGCTCATGTAACATAAACTGGTCATTTGGCAGTATGGGACAACATCGTGCAACAAGCAACCACTATTCCCAATGACTAACTACTTGTTTCTATTGTCTCTTTCTTGATGTTTTCTTGTTTTCTTTTCTCTTTTCATGTTTGTCTGCGAAATTATCTTTATACAATCTGGTCTTGCCAATAATTTGGGGATTATTGTGCATTGTCTTTTATTTTGCATCCATCCATGGATGATGGTATATTAATGTGATTCATGAAAATTGTGCTTTTAATTATGTTAATATGATGTTACCCAACCTTGATGTAACTGTTTGCGACACTGGTGTGTCTATGTACATTTATGTACTGTGTTAATTTGGATTGTATATTTTGCCATGAACTCAGCCTCAGATGAAGACCATGTAGCCCGAAACACGTGTCAGACTGATAACAATAAACTAATTTGGGAAATACATCAGAATATATGCAATTTACGCAGCATCAATCATGTTTTACAATTGCACAGCACAAATGTATTTTTGTAATGTTGAATTTAACCTTTTCCGAAATGGCGGCCGTTTTTTCAGCATTATTCGGTTTTAACCCGTAATAGTGAAAATAGAAGACGTACTGCCATTGTAGAGCTTTTGTAGGGACTGATACCTACGCCACTAATAATATGCGGGTAATGGAGTATGCACCCATTCGGAGCCTAAATCTATACACGTGTTGGGTTACATCCTGGACACTGTGAGAACCTGCGAATACCAAAGGTAAATCAATATTTCCCATATTTTCCATATCATTATGCAGACAGATACTTATTCGCTACGATCTTTGACCGTTCTGTATAGACGTATTGTAATATCTTGCACGTCCATACATTCAATACACAGCATAGTGCTAAGAATTGCATCCTATGTCATTTACTATACGTACTGCCAGAATTTTGGTTATTAATCCGCTTCCTTCTGTATAATTAAGTATAAGACCTGTATATCATGTATTTACTGTTCCTTAGAGGACTACGGGACATACAGGACCCCAAATAGAGGCACAATCTCCAAAGCAGCTACAGAAGAGATTTTCCTCTACAAGCATACTAACTTAAGTAACCCCAGCGCTACCGACAGCGAACTTTGCGTAACCCGACACCACCCTGGTAAGTGTATACTATAGAAAGCAAGGTACCACAAGAGACAAATTGGAATGGGAGAGTTAAAAACTGAACAGGCAGTGTTATACAAATTAATGTGTATCCCCATAGATCCTAATACTGGAGTGGGTTAATCACAAATCATCCAGAAGACTTTCCTATTGATATGAAACCTACCATAAGGACTGCATCCACGTACTGGATCAGGAAAAGTTCTATCTGACTCTAGAGACAAGTTTTTGCAGACACACTGCGCATAACCACTGAATAACGCTGAGTTGATTAAGTGATTTTTAATTGACACTGAGGTAGCCTGACACGTGTTTCGGGCACTTGCCCTTCCTCTGAGGCTACAGGTTTGTTTAAGTAAACACAAAAGAATGTAATACAAATAAATTAAACAAATTATGTGGACCCAAGGTTACAGGACAAAACAAGGGATGAGCCATGGAACCGTACAGTAATCATACATGGCACAGTATTGCGAATTTTGCAATCCATAATGTCAAAGGACAAATAATATGTTAACCATTTCAAAATGTAAAAATAATAAGTCAACAAAACAAGGACATGTACAATGTGATTACAATGGAGAAAGGAAGAATCATACCATTTGCATGTTTGAATTCATCAGATCAACAATGGAAGAGGAGAAAAGAGGGTAAATAAGAATTCATTAGCCTGATGGTTCTCAGTGGGCCATACAAGATATAAGGACTATTAAATGTTAAATATGTTTACCTGTGAACAGATGTAGTTCAATTATGGACTGAGAGAGAGTGAGATAAAAAGCCAATTTAGGACACTTTATAGAGGCAGCATCAATAGTTTAAATTTTGTCAAGTTAACATTCCTGCAAAATATTCGCTATACACTTACCCTAATAGAAGGTAATCAATTTAAGATGGATTTCCCATGGGCTCCACTGTAAGTTCAATTATATAAAGAGTAGGTTAAACATGTGCACTATTTACATTATAAACCCAGTTAGGCATATGGGAGGGCAATTGCCAAGTGAGTACCTGTCATTTGCAGTTGCAACAACGAAGTAAAGAAGCGTTTCCGCGTGTCTGCTTTACAAGGATAATGGAGAGAAGACGAGCGTGTCGCGCGTGTCCAACGAAAAGAAAGAAGGAGAAAAAAAAGGGGAAGACAGGCAGCGCAATTAGAATCAGCTGCTTGTCTGGTTTGGTAATTGCTAGGCGCGTAGACCCTCGGAGCCCTAGGGGTCTACGTGCAAGAGTAGTACTTACCAGCGTTTCCGTTGAGAATTGAATCTGGAGCCTGCCGGCCGCGACCCATGTTGCCATAGTTATAGCAACAGCGTGTGCAAGTCAGCGTGCGCGGCCTAACGCGTGGGAAAGTGAGGCCGCCACCTTGAGTGTGTGTGCGCCCCTTTGGGGGATGAGAGCTGCAGAAGAGATCTGCCTGAATTAGCTGGAAGGTAAATTAAAAAATGGTGTGAATTAATTAATTAGAGAAATATGTACTCATAACATACCTAATCCGTTTGATTGGAATGACGGAGGTGTGGCCTATAAGTAGACGTCATACTTTTTTGTTTTTTAACCCAAATGCGGTGCAATTGACAGTTTTAACTGAAGCAGTAAGGGCCAATATCCAACTGAATCGACCACATAGACCGCATTGAAAGTAAAAATATACGCGAATTTGGAGAATTATCCCAACAAGGAGATGGATTTGAAGAGTTATAATGGGTGAACAGAAAAATTGCACAGTGAGTACAATTAGCATAAAGAACCATACCTGCCTATTACACCTAATATTAGCAGGTATGGCAATGATCGGCAATTGTAAACCAGCTAGGTGTATGACACACGAAGAACCACAAGCAAAAAAATAGAAAGAGAGAGCAGTAAGAAGACAATTTGAACATTACATTTGTGCATTCACTTAGCTCATAAAAACACAGAAAGTTCATGGTCTGTATTGAGGCCATGTGTGACAGTGCGATAACGGCAGATAAGCCGCGCTTCTAATTGTCGCAATTTAAGAATCAAATTCCCACCTCGTTGTGGTAGTGTAACCTTGGCCATCCCAGTGAATCTAATTTCCGCTTTGTTATCCATTTGGATATTTAGAATCTATCTGGGATATGGAGGCCAAGTGTTCTCTAATTCTGATCTTTAGTGGCCGAATTGTACTGCCAATGTAACACTGTCCACATACACACAAAATACAGTATACACAAAACTTGGTATTGCAGTTAATAAATGAGGTGATTGTATGTGTACCCAAATGGCCAAATTCAAGCTTGCTTGTTTCAAGTGCAAAAGTGCACATCGAACACCCCCCACACTTGCGAAATCCATTTGTACTTGCTAGCTGCAGCCAAGTTGGTTTATGTTGTGGGTTGGACATAAATGAAGGTGAGAGGATGTTTTTAAGATTATTTGCCTTGGTGTAGATAAAATTTGGCGAGTCATCTACCCAGGGTGTAATATCTCTGTCCAGTTGGAGGATGTGCCAATGTCTCTTGACTATGCTGTACAGATTGGAGCTTTCTGTGTTATATTTAGTAATAAATTTAAGTTTATTGCTATGAGTATTCTGAAGGCGTACTTTTGGAGTGAGTAAATCCTCTCTCTTTAGCGATTTCACCTCCCGTTGAGCTTTGTCAAGGAGGCGAGTGTCGTATCCTCTGGCCAAAAAGTGATTACAGATAAATGCACATTCTGTTTGAAAATCCTGATTTGAGGAACAGTTGCGTCTGGCACGTATGAATTCTCCTTTAGGAATATTACGTGAGACCGATTTCTTATGGCAACTGCTCGCGTGGAGTAAAGAGTTAACCGAAGTCGATTTACGATAAGTTTTAGTTGTCAATATGTTATCTGAAATAGTAATGGTTAAGTCCAAGAAATTGATACTACTGTGGCTGACAGTCTGAGTAAATTGAATTCCCCATGAGTTAGAGTTAAGATAGTTCACAAAGTCATTGAGTGTGTCACAGGAGCCCGTCCAAATCAGAATCACATCATCTATATATCTCTTACAAGTATGGATATATGGTGAAAACATAACATTTGTAAACACAACCAGTTGTTCAAAGTGATGCATAAATATATTTGCAAGGGAAGGCGCATAGTTTGCTCCCATTGCTATACCAATGAGTTGACGGTAGTAGATGTTGTTAAACAGAAATACATTATTAGAAAGTGCACAGAGAAGGAGTTCTTTGATCAATTCAATGTGTTCGAAAAACGAGGCAGAATGCTCACGGAAAATATAATCCACACTGCTAACTGCCTTGACATGGTCAATAGAGGTATAAAGTGCTTTGACATCAAGCGTCACTAATAACATATCAGGGAGAACAGGTAATTGGTCCAATATATGTAAGATGTGCATGGTATCTCGAATAAAGGTTGGGATGGACGTCACCAAGGGTGCAAGACATTCATTGATATAAATAGAGATTGGTTCAAAGATGCCACCGCCCCCACTCAGGATGGGTCTCCCTTCTGGTATTGTGGTATAGGCTTTATGAATCTTGGGCATGAAGTAGGCTGTGGGCATGACTGGACCATCTACAATGAGAAACCGTTTTTCAACATCTGATAGGAGGCCTCTGGTGTACCATCTGGCCACAAGTTGGATGACTGTTGCCCGTATTGTGCTGATTGGGTTTGAGGGTAAAGTTTCATAACAACCAGGTGAGTTTAAATGTTCAAGACCCATGGCAATGTAGTCCTTCTTGTTCATTATTACCACATTGCCGCCTTTGTCTGCCTCTTTGAAGATCAAATTATCGTTGGAGGCTAACTTTTGCAATGCTATTTGTTGTTGGTGAGATAAATTGCGTTTGCACCCTTTTTTCGAATTGGTAGAATCTTGCAATTTGTGTATGTCATTAGTTACTGCTTGGTGAAATGTATCAATTAAATTGTCCTTAGGGAAAGTAGGCACACATTTTGATTTGCTCGATAATTCCTTTATTTTCAAATTTTGCTGTTGTATACTTAGATCATGCAACAAATCCATCACATTAGCAGTTGAGTCATGTTCGCATTCTTCCAAAGACATGAGAACATGTGTACTTAACATTGTCTGTAATGTGACGTCTGATGGGGCAGGCTGATGTGATTTAGATTTTAAAAAATTCACTTGCGTTGCAAAATATTTTTTAAGTTTAATTTTTCGGATAAATTTGAAAAGATCAATCTGAATCTGCACATAATCATTAGTGTTAGTAGGAGCAAATGAGAGTCCCTTATTAAGGAGTACTCTTTCGTCTTGAGAGAGAGGGTAGTCACTCAAATTAGTGATCAGATCTATCTTGTCTGATTCCTGAGATTGTACAGCGAGCGAGTCACTCTGCGTTGCGGTAGGGGGGGGGCGTTTGCGCCTATGGGATTGGCCGCCCCTAGTGCCCCGAGGCTTGGGTCTGGGATTGTGGTACTTGTGACTAATGGTGTTTGAAATCTGACTTTTTTCATGGCCGCCAGTGCGGCTTGACGATTGCCTTTCTTGTAACGGCGAATCTGCTCTAAAAAAGGGGTTGGTTGAGGTGAAGTAATATGGGCTCGATTGCCAGTGGAAACCTCAGAAACAACAGAGAGATCCACTTCTTTATAACTAGGTCCCACTGAGGGGTCTGTATCTGTATCAGCCTTGTCAGCATCGCTATCTACTTCGGAGCTTGCTGGTGAGGAGGCTGCGCTGGTAGGTCGTGAGCGAGAGACTTCATCATATTTGGGTTGGTATGTGTACACCCTATTGTCCCGATAGTCTCTGTCATCACGGGAAAATTTGCGTGATTTACGAAGTTTAACCTCATCTTGATGTCTTCGTAGGCGGGTATAGAGGGTTTTATAATTTTTATCTATGGTAGCACTTGGTGCATCAAAATGCGCAATCTCATCTTTGAGTGCATCAATTTGAGTTACAATACGATCATGTTCTCTGCTTGCATGCTCAAATAAGTATACGAAGGCCCCTAGGAATTTTATTTTATTTGAGATAGTGTGTTAGGGTCGTTTTTTCCCAAAATTTGTTGATCTCTCTAATGCTGAGGTGTTCTAATTTAATAAACTTAGATCGGAGATCATCATTTTCAGCTGTCAATCTTTTGAAGGGATTCAGGGTTGAGCCTTTAGGAGCAAACAAAGCTTTAATATCATCTTCTCTAGTCAAAATATATTCTGCTGCAGTTGCCATGATACTAATTTGTTGGTAGATAAAGAAGAGGGGGTCTGCAGCTGAGCCTCTATGCCCCAAGTGAAGAGAAAAAAGATTTGGCAAAGGGGGGACTGGTGAGGTTCAGCGCAAGGACCTAAGAAGCTTTGGAGTGGTGAAGAAAGCTGCAGGTGAATGCAGGGGGCGGGGTTTGCCAAGTCTACCACCAGGTAAATGGGATTAGAGACAAGTTTTTGCAGACACACTGCGCATAACCACTGAATAACGCTGAGTTGATTAAGTTCTATCTGACTCTAGTTTTACAGTCTTGGACTGTCAATAGTAATCTGAGCATCTATAGCTTACACTATTATGTAATGTTTTTTCCAACAACAGTTCACATGAATCTAAGCCGAAATCGCTTTAAAGAAGGGAAGACACTGTCTAATCCTCATCATAGTCAACGTGACCTACTATATTCTTCCTGCAGAATGCTCCATATTTAATCAGAGAATAGAAACATTTTGAGCCATATCTTTTATAATGAATTTTAATAGCAATTGAATACAATCCAACATATATTGTTACCATTGAAAAGAATAAAAACTGTCCTTGTCTTTCAACTTACTGATTCACCTATGGTCACATTGAGTCCTAGCATAAGGGATCATAACGTCACTAGACTATTGTTTTAGAATAGTTGTTAAGTGTATTAATTGTATGTATATAATAATGTTGAGTTTAATAGCTTTTTTAATAACTGTGTTTAAAATAAAATTTATGTATTTTCTTAACTAGAGTATGATTCAGGTTGAACTGTTGAAGAATCTATCTACCTTTGTAATTGCTTTATATTCTACATACCCCCAAAAATTGTAGCGATTTCACTATCTATATAATGTAATTTAGGTTTCCCTCCACATTTTTGAGAATACTGAGTACATTTAAATATTAGGTTTTCAGATTTCCAAGGAATGTTCAAACGAAAAGGGTATTCTGGAAATAATAGCTTTGGAAAGGATGTTCCACATTGGATATGCATGCACAAAGCAAATATCCAAGTTGTAGAAGATTGCATGAATAAGAGGCAAATACTGAGAACATGCTTCAGAAATGTTAAACTGTGCTCGGCTGTTGGCTAAGAATGACGGACTGCTTTAATAACATCACTAAAGCAGCTATTACAATTGACTAAGCACAAGTAGATCCATTTCTATACATCTGTATATTCAATATTATTATATGGATTGTTGTCCATTCCAGTGCCTTCAATGAGGCAGGAGCTAGCTTGAACCTCTGATATAAAGCCGGCTTTTTCCTCACAGCCAATGTTTCTCTCTGTCAGATTATTGTCTTCTCACTATGGCTGTCACCTCAACTGATGTCTAGCGCATTGTTGAAATAGACAAGGGCCAGGTTTATGGTGGTGTGTTGGACTGCAAGTTAGCATGAGCCTCAATCTTTGTGTTCACTGCAATGTTGGTCGTGACATGGGCCATGTGTCTGTTGATGTGATGGACTGCAAGGTAGCATGACCCCAATTCTTCTTCTGAAGGACACACATAAACTCTGTGTTTGTTTTTGTTTGCCTCTTAATAAAAAGTAGTCCTGCACGGGTAGTATCCCCAACTTGTCTGTATTGAAGGTTACAAAGTCAGGCCCCAGATGCTCTGTTCTCCTGCTCCCTTTGGTTTTTCTGACTGACTCTCCTTCAAACAGCAACCACTCACTCGTTCACATTCTGAATAGAGCATTTCAATCTGGAATATAGAAACAGGTCAAACTTTGTACACGTTGTACTGTTGAAAGTAACACATAAATAAGTATAGTCCTATATAATACCTCTGAATATCTCTAGGATTGTTTTGAACTCCTCCTCCTCTAAGCCATCATGGTTACTTCTTGATATGCCAGTTGATTGTTGTGACCTTCTACTTTGTCATCATCATTCTCCGTTCTGTGCTTGGATCCTTCTCTCAACTGCTCAAACTAGGTCCTTTTTGATTTTTATTCTAAACTCTCCCCAGCTTATTAGGTAATGCAATAACGGCATTCATGTTCCTGTCAATGGGCATTAATCGGTGTTAAAATCCATTCTCCATCTATAAGTGCTCGAAGATTCACATATTGCCTTTTTACTTGGAGGCAGAACAATAACACTTTTTAAACTCCCACAGCACGGGCTGGAACACCCAACTATATATCCCAAAAACCATAAATAGGTTTGGGAAAATTGAGGTGAAAAACGGATCAAATGCAGCTTAAAATAGAATAATGGGGATTCCAAGATGGCTGCCGGCACTGAGTAGACATGCCGACGGCTGCTCCGGGAACCTGAGGCCTGATTCTGGTGGCCCCACCACCCCCCAGAAGTATGGCACGGGTTCCGAGTGAGGAGGAACAATTGGTGACCCCTGCGGAGGTGTCCGTGCTGCATCGACACTTACCAGAGTCGCGACAGCGCAGAGGCTTAGTGGGACGCGGCCTGGCGAAAGCGAGGAAGCCTCCCCCAGCCTGGGGGAGCGTGAGCCGGCGGCAAAGAGAGAATCCCGGGGGAGAGCGAAGTGGCGGAGAGCACCCGGAGGAGCACCGTAGTAGTGGCCAAGTGCTGGGTGAGGCATCAAGGGATGGCGCCGGAGGCCAGCATATCCGTGTAAGCAGGTGGAGGGCTGGTGCGGGAAGCGGTTACATTGGCGCAGCCGCAGGGGCCCATGGCCAGTTCCGGGGTGCAGATCAACAATCAAGTGGAGGAACCCAGCGGAGAGGCCTCACCGTGGTCTCCTAAACGAGGTGAGGAGTGCACAGAAACATAGGGGAACAGTCAAGGACTGAGAGGGTGAGGCCGCCGCCATGTGCAAGCTGAGGCCCAAGGAAGGAGAGTGGAGCGCGTCAGGAGATGAGCCCTGGCAACCGGAGGCCCCAGCACCCACTGGAGGAGCGTATGAGGTGCGCTGACAGGTACGGGTGCCCCCAGTGAGCGGTGGGTCCCGGTGTGTTACAGGGGCCAGGGGCCCTTTAAGTCCCTCTTCCGGAACAGAAGAGCAGGGGGCTCAGTGTTGCCCAGCCTCAGAGCTTAAGGGCTGGTGTTCATGCACACCCCCGGGCCCCTATGAAGTGGGGGGTCGGGGAGTCAAGAGGAGGCTGAGCGCTGACAGCGAACATGCAGAGGCGCCCAAACCCAGGAGTGGTGCAAACATTTGGGGGAAACAAAACAAGGGGAAAAAAAAGAAGTTGAGTGTGCCCAGTGGACTAGAGTAAGCGGAAACATGCTGGTGGAAGGGGAAGGAGTGTTGGTCGGCACGGTAGTAGGGACCCCCACCCCCTGGAGGGAGAATGCTCCAGCTGCTAAGCGAGGGGTCCTCAAGCCACAAGGGGTCAGCTCTGGGCCTGGACACCTGTGGGTGATACAGCTGAGACGCAGGGCGGCCCTCCCATAGATGCCTTCCAGGTCCATGGGGAGGTCTGGGAAGGCTGGTCACCTCGGGGGCGAGTCGCATGGAACCTTGCCTACACTTTGGCCAGCCATGGAGAACAGCGACTCGGGTAAAGGGGGGGCATCGGGACAAAGAAGGACTGGATGAACCATCACAGATGGCAAAGCAGGTCCTCAGGGTGGAGATGCATAATTTGAGGGAGTCCCTAGCCAAAACCTTTCAGGAACAATTTCAGCTGCTGAGGACTGACCTCAACGCGGCGATGGGAGAACTGCGGCAAGAAAAGGCTCAACTGGGGAATAGGACGGACTTGCTGGAGAGAGTCCTCCAAGAAAGTGAAAGAGACACAATGGCAAATAGCAAGGCTATAGACAGATTGGACGTGTATACAAGGAGTATGGAAGCAATGGTGGAGGATAAAGAGAACTGATCCAGAAGGGTTAACATCAGGATTAAGTCGCTGCCGGAGACCGTCATGGACCGACACCTGAAGGAGGAAATCCAGGGGGTTTTTGCAGCGCTCCTGGGCGTGGAGTCCCCGGGCTAGATAGAACTGGACAGGGTCCATAGGGTGGGCCGCTCCCAAGGAGGACCCAACGCCCGTCGCTGGGATGTGTCGGCTGCCTTTGCCAGGTATGGCCAAAAAGAAGCGGTGCTGAGAGCAGCAAGGCAGAGCGAACTGGTTCTATATAAAGGCCAGGAAATCTCTTGTTCCAGGATTTAGCAGCCAGCACGCTGATCAAAAGGAGGAACATGGGCCCGGTGGTGAAGGAGTTGGCCAAGAAAGGAATAAGGTACAAATGGACATTCCCATTCGGGCTGCTGTTCGAGTGGGAGGGGAGTCAGAGGCGTGCAACCACCCTTCAGGAGGCGGCCAGCATAATACGGTTGGAAATGGAGAATGAGAGTGGTACCAGGAGGACGGGCCACCAACCCAAGGGAGTCAAAGGGAAAGAGGGAGGCCATGGGAATGGTCCACGGTGGAGGAGAGGGGCAAGAGGAGGCATACGCTGCAGGGACCACTTACGGGGGGAAGACCGGACCAATGAAGGGGAGGGAGGCAGCAGAGCGGTGGGGTCTGGGTGAGACAGGTCTTGACTCCTGGAAGTAGGCGCTTCAGGGGGTGGTGGGATCAAGGGTTTAACAGGGGGCCTGGGTGGGTGGAGTAGAAAACGTTCTGGAACCAGTAAAGGCAGGTTTGACCATGGGGATGGGATGGGAGGCGCAGGTGGGGACAAGACGGTCTCACCGAAAGACCAAAAGTTGGGGTTCAGGGTGGGAAAGGGTGGGGGAGGCAGGGGGGGGCATAGCGAACAGGAAGCAGTACGGGACTTGCCGGGCAGGAGGACTGAGGAGGAGAGAAGGGAACGGGAGGAAGGGGTTAAGGGCCTTATCGGATGGGGGTGGCGGAGAGGCCAAGGGGGTGTTGGAAATGGGGAGGATGGGACAGGCGAGGAAGGCAGGTTGGTATTCACACAAGATTTAAGGTGGCTAACACATAATGTTAGGGGGCTGAATTCCCCCCTTAAGCAGACAAAAGTGGAGCAATTTACCAGGGCTCACGTGCCGGACGTGCTAGCGCTGCAGGAGACCCAATTATTGAGAAAGGAACCGTTTGCAGCTAAAGGTCTTCTCGCAGATAATGTTTGCGTCGGGTCCCACTAAGAAAGGGGGGGTGGCCTTGGCTTTTTGGAGAGGGATGGATTTTAGAATCCAAGACACTCTTAGGGATAAGAATGGGAGGTACATCATGGTGTGGGGGGAGTACATAGGAGTACCTTAAATCATAGCCTCAGTGTATAGTCCAAATGCGGGGCAGGAGCAGTTCATGCGAGACACCTTGGGTATTCTGGAGAACTTCGCGAAGGGACAAGTAATACTGATGGGGGACCTCAATTTGGCCTGGGACAGGCAGCTAGACCGTACACAGCAAGGGGGTTGCGGAGGGGGAGCAGTGGCTTCTCCCCTGCTAAAGGAAAGATGGTAGGGGGCCGGATTGAGGGAAGTTTGGAGAGGGTTAAGGGGGGAAAAGGAAGGGTTCACGTTTCTCTCTGATGTTCACAGGACCCAATCAAGAACCGATTACATTTGGGTGTCCGCAAGTCTGTTGGGGGGGGAGTAGAGTGGGTTGAGGCGGGCCCCATGGGGATTGCCGACCACAAGGTGGTGCAGATGAAGTTGCAGTTGGGGAGGCGCAGGCCTGGTGTGTGGAGTTGGAAGCTCCCAGAGGAACTACTGAGGGACCAGGTGATACGGGAGGAGATAGGGAGCAAGAATAGGGATTTCTTCATGAGGAACAACAGTACAGACACGAGCTTGGGCACGAGGTGGGACGCATTCAAGGCTACATTAAGGGGGGAGCTTATTGCTTTGAAGGTGGAGAGGAATAGACAAATAAGGGGGCTAGAAACCAAGTTGGAAAGGGAGGTGGAGGCCGCTAGGGGGCGACTCATGGAGACCCCTACGAGGAAGGTGTACAGGGAATATAGGTTAGCCGAGGGCCAACTGGGAATCTTACAGACCAAAAAAGTGGAAGGGGCAATCCTACGGGTCAGGCAGAAATTTTAATGTGAAGGCCAATAAAGCAGATTCACTGCTGACCCGTCTGCTGTGGGGTAGTAGGGAACAGAATGTTATTACGACTCTTAGGGATGAGAGCGGGGAGAGACTCATCCGATATGAGGAGATAAAGGGGAGGTTAGCCAGATTTTATGAATCCCTGTATACCTCACAGGATCCGCAGTTGCAGCCTCAGAGGGATTTCTTAGGGGCCCTACCCCTCCCCCGGCTGTCACAGGAGGACGTGGATGAATTGAGCCGAGATATCACGGAGGATGAGGTGAGAGCGACCAT
Organism: Ambystoma mexicanum; assembly: GCF_040938575.1. NCBI lineage: Eukaryota > Metazoa > Chordata > Amphibia > Caudata > Ambystomatidae > Ambystoma > Ambystoma mexicanum. The sequence continues at coordinate 894,466,013 of NC_090927.1, read as the reverse complement.
AGCGACACTCCCACGCAAAAAGGCCCCGGAACCAGACGGATACCCAGACTCCTTTTAGAAAGCCTACTCCCACGTACTGGTCCCGCATCTTACGCAGCTGTACAATACATTTGGGTCAAGGGGAGGTATTACCCCCTCGATTGAAGGAGGCCAAAATTACATTCATTCACAAAGTGGGAAAAGAATGTACTTCCTATAGACCTATTGCCCTTATAAACACAGAGGCAAAAATATTTACTAAAATATTGGCAAAATGCATGGAGATACACCTCCCCTCACTGATCCATCAGGACCAGGCAGGATTCGTGGTAGGGAGGCAGACTGCTGACAATGTTAGACGGGTGGCCCACCTGGTGGAGAAAGCACAGAAGAAGACCACTGTGGCGATCCTTCTGGCGTTAGATGCCAAAAAGGCGTTTGATCAGGTGGAGTGGTCATTCCTGTTCCAAGTTATGGAAAGGTTGGGGCCGGGGGCAGGGTTCATGCGTATGGTCACGGTGAACTATCAGAATCCTACATCACGTATTATGGTAAATGGAGCCATGTCACATCCAATTAATCTGAGACGGGGTACGAAGCAGGGGTGTCCTCTCTCCCCGTTGCTTTACGCAATATTTTTGGAACCTCTTCTGTTGGCCATAAGGGAGACAGACACCATTCAGGGTATACCGTTTGGGGGGGTATCAGCACAAAGTGGTGGCGTTCGCAGATGACATGCTGCTTACGCTTACGAACCCGGAGGAGTCAATCAGGGCATGCATGGAACTGTTTTCCACATTTGGAGAGACTTGGGGCCTGCAGGTACATTTTCAGAAGTCGAAATTAATGAATCTATCACTGGGGGAGAGGAGGTGGGAGCGCTGAAGGCACTCTCCCCGTTCAAGTGGAGCCCTAGTGGAGTACTATACTTTGGGATTAGGATAACCCCCTCTCTGGCGGTGAGGTATGGAGCAAATTATACCCCCATGTTAACTGCGATTAAAAAAGACCTCAGGAGGTGGATCGCCCTAAGGGTTTCCTGGTTGGGGAAGGGGCGGACCTCAAAATGGTGGTTTTGCCTCGCTTGCTTTACCTATTTCAAGCTATCCCGCTATCAGTCCTGGCAAGCTTTTTTAAGGAGTTGGATCGGGTGGCCAAGGAGTTTATCTGGGAGGGCAAGAGGCCGCGGTTGGCCAGAAGAGTATTGTCGAAGTCAAAGGGGGAAGGGGATCTGGCTATGACGGACTTCTGCCGATATTACAAGGATGCACTGCTTAGGGTAATTAGGGACTGGGTTTCTGAGACATACGAGAAGCACTGGGTAAGAATGGATAGAGCAGTAGCCCTGTACCACCTGAGTGAGGTATTGTGGCTCCCACGCAGACTGAGACCACCCCACCTATATTTAAGCGCTATAACAAAGGCTTTGGTTGATATTTGGGATGGAGCAGTGGAGAGGAGGGGGAGTACGACCTTTCTGTCGCTATTCACCCCCATCTTCAATGACAGGGACTTCACGCTGGGGACGGAGAGGGGGACATTCCTACAATGGGAGAAGGGGGGGTGTAGGGCGGTGAGGGACATGTTCCATGATCACAACGTGAAGACGTTCGAGGAATGCAAGCAGGAGTTTGTGGTGCCGGAGGAGAAAGGCATTCATACTTCCAAATTAGACAATGGGTAATGTCAGAGTAGGTACGGAAGGCTGTCACATGAGGTCTGACGCAGTTTGAACGGTTCCTTCTGACCCACGAGGGGTCCAGAGGCTTAATCTCAGACCTTTATAGGCTGCTGGAAAGTGCCGGCCCGAAAGCTAACTGGGCTTACATGAGGGAATGGCAGCAGCACTTGGGGGCCAGAATGGAAAGAGAGGACTGGGAGAGATTATGGAAGATGATTCTGAGGGTGACAAATGCAGTCCAGCTGCAGGAGGCCTGGTACAAGTATATTTATGGTTGTTACTACACCCCGGCACGGCTGCATACGATGTATCCGGCAATGTCTGGGAAATGTTGGAGGGGCTGTGGGGAAGAGGGGACAACAGCTCACGTCTGGTGGGACTGTCCCATTATTCGACCCTTTTGGTGCGACATCACACAGGCCCAAATTCAGGCTCTCGGGAAAGGGGCCAGCCAAGACCCCCGGGAGATACTGTTGGGGAAACGGGTACGGGAGGGGCGGTGAGGAGAGGAGAGGGAGCACTAAGGCGAAAGTCATCTTCATACTGGCGGCAATGTCTCTTATTGCACAAAAGTGAAAGAGCCCCGTGGTCCCTACAGAACAAGACTGGTGAAGGAAGATGTGGGAAATAGTATCGATGGAATGGGCAACATACGTGATCAACAACAACCTGGAGAACTTTTCAGTGGATTGGGGAGAAACTTTGGCCTATTAGAAGGGGAGTTCAGGGCGCAGTGGTGCCCCCAGAGACTTAAGCTGTTGGACATCTACAGTTGATTTTATGGGCGAGAGAACACGAGACGAGAGGGTTTGCTGCCGCTATGGCAGAGTATGGGAGGGGGGGGGTCTGCTGGGACGTTGTTTTGTTGTGTTTATGTGATGAAAATAATAAAAAGAAGTTAAAAAAAAAAATAGAATTATCGTATACTTAACCAAAACGTGAGACAGTTGGCTCATGAACAATATATTAAACCAGACATTAATGTCAGGCAATGCTGAGTTTATCTTCCGTCATCTTGGCAACATTACTAGCAAATCGATTACCACCTGCAGCTTTATTTAACAGATTAAAAGGTAATTGCATACATTCAGGTTATGAATTCATGCTTACTCGAATTACCTAAAATAAATGACTGGTTATAGGCGATGATGGAAAATACATAGTTATTGAATCAATGGGGGCCTCTGTCCAGTACTGGTGAAAGAAGCGTTCAATTTACTGTATGAATAGGTTATTGGGAAATAATGTCCAATGATTACACAATTCTTATTACACCTGGGCTAAACCTATTAACCATGTGGTCTTTTAGAGTCCTACATAAGTAGTAGAAACAGCTGAACAAACGGTAGGCTTCTGTGATAGTGCGGAACAATGGAATTGGACATTATTATTCAAATGTCATGCGAAGGTATACACATTAATTTTGCCTTTGCCCCATTCCTCACCTCGGTACATTGTGGCCTGGAGACAGGCCAGTTACTGCTTACATTTTTTTTTTAAAGTGTTTAAATTCATATCCCCAGGTGAGTACACAAAATGCATCATATGCAGGATAAACTCCTGTTGTTTCCTGCCTCCCATGCAGCGAGTATCCCACACAGAGCAATGTTAAGTATGTTGCTAATTTGGTCATTATTTTAATGCTTAGATTGCCCTCAAGTTGGCTAGTTTCAGAATCCCAGTGGTCTTTAATGTCGTATAGCCCTGCTGTTAATGTGAGATGTTGGATTAGTCACCCCAGTTGTGTGTTCAGCAATCAACTCACACACACACTTTGGCCTCTCCTTTGCTCTCCAGTTTTTGGACAACGATCCCCACAACATCACCTGAAAAACAAACTCTGCCAATGACGTGTTTATTTATCTGGCCACCATTGCAGGTGAGTTGCATTTGTATGGGGGTGAGGGGGGTGCTGAGTTGGCCCAGAAGTGTTTTTTGATGAATCATGCGGTCAGGCAGGATGTGAAGGAAGCATTGTGCTTTTGTTGGTTTATATGCCACTACTGAAGGTTCTAGAACATCAAGGACAGATTAATGTACTCTGTCCCTTTTCTTGTTTGTTTCTTCCTGTGATCTACCTCATGAGAAGCCTTGGCTGATCTCGATCCCACCGCCACATCCCAGAGTGGTGGTACAAATCAGGGTAGAGAAAGAGGGCAAACAATCATCACTAATCACATAGCAGGGACACGACAGTGTCTACTATTTTCCTTGTGGCATCTCAGTCAAACACAATTATGTTTTAAGTTGCTATTCTGAAATATTTTATTGCAGAAAATGTGAATAACTCCATTTTCAAGAGACTCCCAACAGGTTTCCCAGACATCAAAAACATTGAATGAGGATGACAAAGGGGGTGATTGGCATACATGAAGGGCACGTACCGATATTACGAGTGATTAACCACCTTCTTACAAATTTAGGTTTGGTGGACTTCTTTGCTTTTCACCCTCAGGATCAAACTGCGGTTATCAATTGTTACAAATGGCATTTACCTATGACCACATCCATCTGTCTGGAACATTCTCCAGAGTGTGAGAAATATTGTAATGAAGCAGTGATGTGTCTGCAAGGAACTCCATTTTTCTATACACTGCCCACAAATATACCTTCTTCAGGGTTTGAGGAGTAATGACCGCCTCAAACTTAACTCTGCTTCCATGCATCTTTAGTCACCCCGCTAACTCCTTAGAAAATGCCTCACCTTCAGAACATGGGACAGGTGATTTGACTGTACACGTAAAATAGCTTATGTGGCTTCTTCCTTCATGATGAGTGCTGCGATGTATGCTGCTGGCACATCTGCTGGCACATCCCAAACAAAGGTAAAGGACTTTTTGAGTCTGATGGCAGCCATGAAGGTAGGGTTTGACAGCTATGCATAGGTAGGTGTTCTTGAGAACAGCTCATACTTGCCTTTCATATTTTGTGGAAAGTCTTAAGGGACGCAGGCATCAGAGAGATAGTGGTGGTAGCTGCCAGGAGTCATTTTTGGCTGAGCGCTTTGAAGGGGGAATTTTCCTAGAAGTCAATATTCCATGACCATCCATTAATGGGGCTAAAGAAAGTATGTCTCAGGATGTACAGGTTGGTTACATTGGCTGCAGCAATGCTCTCTGTCAAATAGAGATGTAGATACATTGCATATGTGCTTCCTTTATTTAAATTCAACAGGTTTAAATTTGCAACAGTCTAGAAAGAGACAGAAATCCCATATGTTTGAGGGTTAATGAGAACGTTATTCCTTGATATCACATTCCATACTGATGCTGTCAATCAGCATCTTATCTCTATTGTTCAGTTTTTCTACTTCCTTCTTGGGTCTTACCATGAGCGCCTTAAAACCATGATAGTAGTAGTGCCTTACCTCTCCATTGAAAACAGAAATTAAAAGATTACAAATAGGCTAGAGTCAGGAATAGCCCCACCATCTTGACACTTTGCTGCATTCTATTTCTCCCTTCAACTGTCGCGTCAGGGCAACCATAAAGCGGTATCTGAAACCATCAGTGATAGCATAAGCTAGAGGAGGGATGGTTGTGAGGAGACACAGTGGCGAGAGGACAAATGAGAAAGATACTGATTAAGTGATGTGAGGCTGATGCGATCAGGCATGAAATAGAGTGAAAGTGAGATGGTGTTAGGAAGAGTAAGAGTGATAAGGGCATATGACATCAGGTAAACATGGAGGATTAGCAGAGAATGCATATATGATATTAGAAAGAATATATCAGGATATTACACACCTTCTTCCCTGTGTGGAGGAAGGAAGGAACATTGGGTTCTACCATCATGGGGGGCAAGGATGTCAAATTGCTCTTTGCTATTCCAGATATATTTCCCTGAACACGCAGTACCAGGATCATTATGACCTCTCATTTGGTTTGAAATTCTGCAGTACCCTTTGTGAACTTCCTAAACCCCCTCACTTTCATCACACTTCCAAGAGGTATATTCAACTCATGTACCCAGTTCAAACGGGCATTTCGTGCAACTTCTGAAAATCAACAATCTATAAAGGCATGAGGCCTCAACCTGTATTGAAAACCCCTCTCTATTACTGCTCTGACCCAATCACCATTTGTGTTCACTACTATGTACCATGCAACCTTTGCTTTTGGGGTGATATATGGGTATGGTGGTATGCTCAATTCCCTAGTCCAGAAGACATATCTCCATCTCCATAGAAACACGTTGTGGGCCATTATTGGTGACAATCCTCCTGGGAAATCCTTTCTACCAAAATATCAACTCCAGAAACCTATAAATGCACCTCAGTCTGACATCCTTCATCAAACAGACATAAGGCCATTTTCAAAGCAAATGAACTACAACACATAAGTAAGCATCAAGTGCCCGTTAATGGTCAGCAGGCTCAGAAGATTCAGTGCAGTCGCATCCCATGTCATTTCAGGGATTATGGAAACTGTCATGGGAGGTGTCCTTGTCACAAGGACGATGTTACTTTCAGCACACTCATGACATTCAGTAAGTTTACTCTCATTTTAAACATCCACTCCAGGCCACCAAAAGCCCTAACGTATGGGAAGCATGGTCCTGCTGATAACCAAAGGACCCTCATTACATATCTCCACAATTGTGTCCCCATGCACTAAGATACTAAGAAATAGTGTCCCACCACAATAAATTGACCTTGCACACCTAACTTATCATTGGCCCTCTTGTAGCTTTTGAGCACTCCTCAACACCATCCAATGCCAAGACCTCATCCCCCAAACAGCAGTCATCCCATTCTCTTTCTTTGAGACATTCAAAGACTTGAAAAATATCCTTTACCTCATATTCTTTGACATTGTCACCACCATTCCCCTCTCGGACAAACAAGGTATTTCTGGATAATGTGATTGCCACTACATTCCTATGACCATCAACATGCACCATGCTGAAGAGTAGCCCTTGCAGACTTGTTATTCACATCAGTATTCTTAGGACAGCCCATCTAACAACTTAATGTTAAAACTGGCTACCAACATCTTGTGATCACTCACAATGGTGAACTCTTTCCACATTTCAACACCTTGAACCCCTTAAGCAAAGAATCCTTCAAGATTTCATTTTTGATATTTTGAAACTAACAATCATTGTACAAATTAAAATGGTATTTTTTTTGTTAAGAGCTCTTAGAGTATTTGTCTTGTCTGAGAGGTTATTAAGAAGATGTATTGGTTACACCACAGGAGACCCTGCAAAACCAAGGAGAGACAAGAAGCAAGGTACCTACCCATGCCTAAATTGCAGAAATTGCAGTAGTGTCATCAAGGGCATGCTTGTTTTCATCCTAGGACAGGGGGGCGGATTGCCTTAAAGAAATGTTCAACTTGCACCACTGAAAATGTGATATACTGCCTAATGTGCCCCTGCGGCATGTACTACGTAGGTGAGACAGTACGCAAAGTAAGGATCTGCATGAATGAACATAAATCCTGCATAAGAAACAAGAATTTGACTTCAGAAGTTGCCAAACAAAAATTACGAACAAGGACACAGCACAGATGAAATTCCAAGTCTTTGGGAGTGACATGAAAAATCGAAGAACCCAATGAGAGGCATTTTGGATTCACTGACTCTATACATTAACACCTAGCGGGATGAAGAGTGGGATCTACATTGTTTCTTATGACTACCATTACCTTTTCTTGTTTAACATGATCTATGCTCACTCTAGATTTGATACTCGATTAATGTAGCATGCTATTAATGGTATTATTATCTTAGGTTGCTTGATTAGTTGAAGGTTTCATGTACCGAATTAACTGATTTCACTATACAACTGACTGTTTGGTTCCATCAAGGACAACTAGCTACTTTAGTGTAGTTAAACCAAGAGGCCAGGGCACAGACATCCGGCACAGTGTTGATAATACTGACAATTACAGTTTCACCAGTATTGTATAGTTCCATTTAAGGTTTTTGACATGCAGTTTTTTTACAGTAAATTCTGGCCCAAATACCATTAACTCACCACTAAGAGATTGACATTTCCCTGCTTTTTTCAAATTCTGCACTGCGTGTACCTCATTTGCCATTATGCTTTTCCCCCTCAATCTCAGCTCATTTACGAACACAAGGTTCACTTTTAATGGGCCCATTCACACAGTCTTCCATGAAACCCTGTTTATTTTACTTTCATCAAATTGCACGTTTTATTAATGTTGAGCAATTTGTAGCACCAACCGATCTATGTGTGAATAACTGATCACATCTGTCCATGTGAACTACTTGCCAGTCATGTGTAGGCCTAGGTGTAGGTCGACAATGTTTCTTTGAACTACACTCTTCTGTTACTTTTTCATAAGACATATGCAGAACGTATAGTATCTTCCATTATAACCCGCACACTCTTTTCGACAGTTTAGGTTGACTCCTTAATTCTGACGTACCTCTAATTTTACATGTGTGCTGTACGCTGCATGAGCAGCACATGATCCATACCCTTTGACCTTCACATGACTATGTTTCATACATTAAAGCTGATGGTTTTTCTGCCTCAAGCCGTACGATTAGTTTTCCACACGCTCGTCGAGACGTCATCTTTGACCATTGATTCGAGAGGTAAGCGGATGTGAGTGTGGTAGGCAGCAGCTGACTGACTCAGCGGCCATGTACCGACTCCATGAGTCAATCTTGGTTCTTTTATTCCAAAAGGCACCTGACCTATATCTCCATTTTGGAATGCAGTGGATATCCGAAAACACAGTCTTACTGAACCCATTGCTGTTGGACGATTAGGACAGGTAGATAGGCGGTTCCTGGGACTTTCTAACATAATTATCAAAGCATGCACAAGCCGATGCTGATTGCTCCCATTATATGCTTTTTTTAGTTTGACAGAGACGTTAGTAGGAATCAGTGATCATTTGGGCCACAAGTCTGATGCAAGGAGGTTGAATTGATTTCAATACTTCCCTTTTCTAACATGCAGTTGCAAATGTGTGTGTCACCAAGGCTTAACTAAATATACACCATATATGTGATGCAACAGATTTTAATCACAGCATTCACTGATTATGGAAGCATTATGTTGGCATTATTTATGTATTATCTTTCTCTCACCACAGCCTTGTACAGTGATGTATTAGTCATGTGCATATGCTTGAAACAGTCCAGATTACTACAAGTTATACTCTCCATATCCCATACTGATAATGTTTTCATTTATTTTCTGTTATTTACATGTTCTATGTTTGTACGTTTCTGATTTGCATGATACGGTACCTTTACTTAACCTCTTGATGAACAATTCAGTGCACGATTTTCTGGGGTCTATAGGCACTGGATTGATGTGAACTTTTATTTGATGACATTGATGCATATTGGGTCAACTTCCAACTTGGTGTTGTAACTGACAAAAACACTTGGTTTTAATGAATAGCTTTTAAACTCTCCTTCTTCGGTTCATATTTCAGTGTTTTGACCTGATGAAGGATCATCTAGGTCTGAAATGTATTGGCCAAGAGGCCTCTGCTAACTGTTCAGACATATCTAAATGATCACACACTATCATCTTCTTTGAGTATTTTCAAAATAAATGGATACAACAGTAATCTAAGACCTACACAGCTATATAATGTCGTAACTACTTAGTTGTCCTTAGGGTGTACAGCCCTCACTGACAGCTTTCTAGCCTTGGTCCTGTTTCCTTCATTCTTAAGAAATTTCCCTTAAAAATCCACCAATCCAAGATATGATGACAGATTTGTTTTGTTCTTGGTTTTAGGCATAGCCAGCATAGCTGATTCAGCATAATGTTTTAGGTGCACACCCTCTGCTCACAGTTCATTCTCCAAATAATCCACCTTCTTCTCCGAAACTTGCACTTCTACAGCAGATCGTAAACAAGGCATCGCCCAGAATGGTCAGAAACTGACCTAGCTGAGAGGCATGCTTTTGGAGACTTCTGCTACACATCACAATGAGATCCTCATTGCACCTGATCTCTTTGATTCCACCAAGTAACTTGTTCATTATTTTTTTTAAATATGCTTGCCACTGATATCAACCCAAATTGCATGTGCTTGCATCTGAACAGAATAATGGGCAATGTGAGGTTCATTGATCGCGGATGCAATCACACCTCATAATATGCTATTTTGAGATTACGCAGACAGAACATGACGATCCTAGAAATGTTTGCAATCAAGTCATTGATCCTTGGAAGTGTAAACTTCTACATAACCACGTTCTGATTAAGACCACTCAAATCAATATATATACTAACCCTGCCAATGCTCTTCTGCACTGCAGCTATTGGACTGACACACTGCACAGTGTCAGCCATCTAAATCATCTCTTCGGTGACTGTTCATTTAAATTTTGCATCTAGCTCTCCCTTAAATTTGTGTGGAATTTTTCTTAAAGTAGTTGATATTGGTTGTGCATTAACCTTCAACTTGATAAGATGTATGAAACCATTCAAGCAGCCTATCTCTTTCCTGAAAACCGTTAGGTACAAAGCAGTAACATTAATGATGAATTGATCAGGTGACTCAGCCTTCCAGGAGCCCATTGATACAACTTGTTTGGGGTGATCCAGATCTAGCCTAATTCCCAAATTAGCTTGGTCATCCCAGGAGTTTCTTCCTTTCCTGGTCACATGTACCATGCCAATGAATTTCCGATCCTGGAAGTCAGCAGAAATCTCACCCAAGGTCTCAATGGGTAGTTCACCCTAAGCATAAGTAGAGATGTCATTTAACTTCATGGTCCAGATCTGGAACTTTGTTCCTCAAACCTGAGCATTCATTAATGTATAAGATGCACCACTGTCAATTTGTAGATGCATTTTTGCCAGTTGACGTTTACGGTTGAATGTGAATTCACCCTTTTGAATGCTCCATTAACTGCACTGACTGAGCACATGGTGTCACATCTTGTAGGGTCTGCTTGGCTATAAATGGGCTTGGAAAACTCTTGGACTTATCATTTTACTTGTTGGGTACTCTTTCCCACTGCATTCTCTAAAAATGATGTGTACAGTAAAACATTATGTGTAATTTGCAAGATGTTCTAAGCTTTCACACTCACCCTGATTGCGTGATTCATCTTGCTCTTTGTCAGATCTGTTTCTGCTCATATTTCTGTTACTATCTTGTTTGCCCTTGTTTACTTTAGCTATGGAATTTGCTTCACCTATGGCATTCAGAGTTTCAGGCTGTGACTGCTTGATGCACATGGTCAATCGATTTGGCATTTTCAATTGCTTTCACAACTTTGTGTATGGCACATGTTAGTTGGTCCCTTAAATGACTTTCTTGGCAATGGCCAAACTTGCACTTAATTGGCAAACCACACATGTATGGGGTGTAATCAAAGGCCCCAAACTGAAGGTCCCTTCCACACAAAAAACAGGATTTTTAAACACTGACCCAAAAACAGCTTTGAATGAGAGTTTGCAAGGTAAAACTGAGGGGCAGGTGGACAAGGCCTACCTGTCATTACCAAAGGAAAAGCAGTATTTTAATCTACAAAGGAAGAAGAAATTCAAAGGTCCCGCTCAAACTTAGGTGTGTTGTCTCCTGTTTTTAAAATTGCATTGAGAAACCTAGGTCTTTTCCCCACTATTCAGGACTCTCAAACTTATGTGTGTTTTTTCTCCTGTTTTTAATTTACATTGTGAAAGCGTTTGCGTGGCTTTGCCTCCCAGCAAAGCACTCATCTAGCAAACCTTTCTGCCACTATCTAAGCACCTGCCTTCTTGTCCAATCGTCAACTTGTCTTGTCTCTCTCTGTCTCGTCTGCTTGCACCCTGCCCTGTGTCCTTCCCTAGTGTTCTCCCCTACCCCTTCCCACTCCCTTCCTCTTCTGTCCTCTCCCTACCTACTCTCTCTGTCTCTCCTATCTTTTTTTATCTGTTTCTCTGTCAACTATCCTGCTCTCCTTACTTACTCCTGTAGGAATAAGTTTAAAAAGGACCTCCTGGTCTCCAACCCAAGCCTCCCTATCACTGACACCTTCACCAGTGCCTCTTTCAGGCAAACTTTCACTGACATCCTCTTTGTCGTTCCCTCGCCAGACCTATCGACTCCCTTCTCATCCTCTCCCATTAATGATGGCACCCGGTCGGAGGCCCTCATGGCCTCCTTTCACTCCTCTAAGGTCATCATTAATGTTTTCTTGAATGGTACCATCTTGGTCCAAGGCCCTCAAACCAACGTTCTCCTCTTTAATAGAGGCTTCCTGCGCCTCATCAATTTTCTTTCTTCTCCTGCTGTCCCCTCTCTCCCCTCCACTACTCCCTCGCCTCCCTCTGCCGTCTCCTCCTTGGCTACCTTGCCTTCTCCTCCTTCCTCTTCTGCCCCCCTCAGGCTGCTTCTACACCCCTGCAGGGCGTACCTCTGATTTGTACCCTTCCCAGGAAGTCTTTCAAGGATGGCAACCTTCTCCATATGGCCACTCCAAACTCTTGCTCATCTGTCAAACACTCCTCTGACATCTGGTGCCTCCTGGAGGACCTTGACCTCGATGTCCTCGATCTCACTGAGACATGGTTCACGGCCAGCTCTGTCACAAGCTTTGACACTCTCCTCCCTGATGGCTACAAGATCCTCTCCTCACCCAGATCCAACCGTTCCGAAGGGGATGTAGCCCTGATCTTCCCTTGTGGATTCCTGCCTTTGTCATTCCTACGCAGGCCTACTCCTCTTTCGAATGCCTCGTCTGCAGGCTCTCTCTCTCACGCTCTCTCTCTCCTGGCCATTCCCTTACTGTTTCTACAATCTATTGGCCACCTGGTCAGATCTCATCCTTCCACTCTAAGTGGGTGGACTTCTCCTCTTCCCTCCTGGCCTCAACCACTCAACTCCTCCTTCTTGGAGACTTCAACATCCACCTGGATGCTTCCTGGCCTTCCACTGGACTCTTTTGTGGCCTTTGCCACTCTCTCTCCCTCTCTATTCTCCCCTCTGGCCCGAATCACTCTGCAGGGCACACTCTGGATGTTCTGATCTCTTCAGACCTTCCCTTTCAATCCCTCTCACCACTCCTCTCTCCTGGAGTGATCTCCTTTCTTCCCATCTCACCCTCTCTACCCCTCAGGCCAAGCCAATTCCAGCACTGCCCCCTACCTTTTTGGTTATCTGACCCGTGAAGCATGTGTCAGTTGAGGCTTTTGACACCACTTTCTCGCCCCCGCCCCGTTGGCTGACTCAGACCCTGACACAGCCCTTTCAAGGCTCCACTCTGCTAAATCTGATACTCTCGATGTTCTTGCCCCTGTCATGAGGATCCGCTTGAAGCCCAGAGCCAAGTGCAACTGTTGGTACGACTCAGACCTCATCACCCTTAAATGCAAGTGCAGGGTGGCTGAGAGGAAATGGCGTGCTTCCTGTACATCCTCTGAAAAACTGGCCTGCTGCCTGCGCCAAAGTCAATAATCGCTCTCTGTCTGCACCAAAAAGAGTGCCCACATCCAAGCCTGTGTCTCCCAACAACTGTTTAAAATCTGCAAGGAGCTGGCCCATCCTGCAGCAGTCTCTACCTCTCCTGTCCCCTCTCAGGTCCTCTGCACGTCCCTGGCTTCTCATTTCATCTCTAAGACTCAGGACATCCTGTCCCCTCTCTCTTCCTCTCCTCCTCTGCCCTCTACTCCCTGCTCTTCCTCAGGCCCTTCTTCGGCCGTCTCTCCTCCCTCCTTCTCTGCCTTTCCCCTGTTCTCCTCTTGACAAGGTTTTTAGACAAGTCTGATCTATGAAAGTCTCGTCAAAAAAGGTTCACCCCTGTTCCTCCAAAACCACCAAGGACCACATTGACACCCTGGCTCCTGCTCTGGCTGATTTCTGCAACCACTCCTTCGCCACTGGAGTCTTCCCCTCCCCCTGAAGCACTCTCTTGTGCACACTCTTCTAAAGAAATCCTCTGCTGACCCTTCCTGCCCGGCTAACTATTGTCCAATCTCCATCACTCCTTTCCTGGGCAAACTCCTGGAAAACTCCTGGAAACGCTGGCCATCTCCCAGGTTCAGCTTCACGCTGAATCTGTTGGTTGTCTCCATGACCACCAGTCTGGCTTCAGAGCTGCCAGAAGCATGGAAACTGCTATCCTGAACATTCATTAAGACCTGCTCTCCAACCTCGATTCCAAAAACGACCTATGTCCTCATCTTACTTGATCTCTCTTATGCCTTTGACATGGTCAACCATGCATTCTTGCTCAACAGTCTCCGTGATAATCTTGGTATGACTGATCAGGCCCTAGCTTGGGTGAAGGAGGTCCAACTCGGGTCCTTCCTCTCCTCTATCTCTACCTCTACTTGTGGTGTTCCCGAGGGGTCTTACCTCCCTCCCTAGCTGTTCAACCAATACCTGGCACATCTTGCCCACCGCATTGCTGCTCTCTGCCCCATCTTTCAGTGCTATGCGGATGACACTCAGCTCATTTTCAGGCTCCCTTCAGACACCTTCTATCCTTCTCTCATCTCTGACTTTCTGTCCGCCATCCAGGTGTGGTGTGCCGCCAATGATCTCTGCCTCAATGCCAGTAAGACCCAGATTCTCCTCATCAGCACACCTCCTCCCTCCTTTCCTGTCACTCTCTGGCCGGCCTCTCTTGGCCCTCTTCCTGCTCCCACCTGTGAGGCAAAAAACCTTGGGATCATCTTCTACTCCACACTTTCCTTCTCTGCTCACATATCTGATGTCTCTAAGAAGTCACACTACCAGCTGCCCCTCTTCAGAGGTATTCTTCCTTTCCTCTCCTTCCCCCAGAAGCTCACTTTCTCCAGAGCGCTGTTTCTCTCTAGGCTGGAATACTTTTTTTTTTTTTTTTTTTTTTTTTGTAAAACTACAGCCTTATACATATTTTATGATAAGGCTTTTGTTACATTCTTCCACACTTCATCCTTATTCCTTGTTACTGCTGCTTTGCCTTTGATTATAGTTTGCCGACTTTCTGATCTGTGTTCCGGGAATCCTGATTTGGCAACAGCATGTCCATGTAATTAATTACTGAACAGACTAGCTGTATGTTTTCGCCTGATAATAGATTTTTCCACCATCTTTCGATGTCATTCTTCAGCGGGGTGAACTTTTCCAGGTGTGTTTTACGCTGAGGAATTGTTCCTGTGCACTCTGTTATTAGATGTTTGGTGGTTTCAAGCCCATCTTTACAAAATCTGCAGGAACTGTCTTTTATTTTTGTGTTTTTTTGTCTCCTTAGTGTTTCTTTTGTTCTTAATATGTTTAGTTTCAATCTTAGAAACTGCATACGATAATACTTTGAAGGGCATCGTGTCAGGAATTGAGCTGGCGTGTTTAATTTGTTTTCGATTGGCCCTAGACTTGCCATTGATTTGAGTGAATCTCGCATTTCTTTGTTAATTATCCAGGACCATCGTTCAAATTTTTTTTTTGCAATTTGAGGTGTGTTCAGCAGTTCTGTTTCTTTAATGTCGGCTGTGGTTAGGATTCCCATTAGTTTGGAGTTCCATTTAGTTGTTAGATTTATTTGAGTTCCAGATTCTGTCTTGAAAATCTCGTATGCTGGGATTGGGGGGTTCAGATTCATTTTCCTCCATGTTATAAGCGATTTCCATATAACTTTCGAGTGTATTGAATTCAGTGATAATTCGTGCCTTACTGCGGCAGCGGGGACGTTTTTGGGTAGATTCAGCACTCTGCGCCAAAATATGCTTTCCAGCAGATGCCATGTTGTTTCTGAGATGTTCCACCCAGCTTCCGCTCCGAAGGTTATTGTTGGTATCACTTTTTGGGCATAGAACAATATAACAGGAGCCAACGAGAATTTGCCGTATTCTCTCTCTAGTTTTGCTCCTTGCAACGCCAGCTTTTTCATACGTTTTTTTAGATCTTCGATCCATGGTCCTTCATTGATGGAATTATTGAAGCGTATTCCTAGATATTTTATGGAGGTTACTCTTTCTATGTTTTCACCGTTTATGGACCATGAAAAATTTCGGTCTTTTCTGTTACCTTTAGAGCCAATTTCTAAGATCTTGGTTTTGGCCGTGTTTATTTCGAGATCATTCATTGTCAGGTAATCGTACAATTTGCTTAACAGTCGTTGCAGTCCGACTTGTGTACGATCTAATAGTACTATGTCGTCGGCATATGTTATGCAGGAAATTGGTGTGTTATTCAATTTTGGAGGAAATGCGTTGACGTTTCTCAAGTGAGTTGGTAGATCTGCTATAAACAGTTTAAACAGCTCTGATGCAAGAGGACACCCTTGTTTTACCCCCTTCTCAGTTTTAATGGTTTCTGACATTTCTCCATTATTGCTTAATCGCACACGTATTGATGTGTTAGTGTGGAGTGCTATGATAGGTTCAAGCAGGTTAGCCGGGCATCCCCATAGACTAAGTTTTTGCCATAGCCTTCTGCGATTTATTCCGTCGAAGGCCTGTTTCATGTCGACAAAAGCTAGAAACATCCGTTGACCTGCTTTGATGGTTTCCATTTTTAATATGCTTAAAATGCAAAGATTTGCGTCCACTCCGACGCCAGCAGTAAATCCCGTTTGTCTTGGGTCTACAATCATCTCTTCATTTGCCCATTTCGCGAGTTTCTTTCTCAAGAATGATCCACAAACCTTACCTATGGTGTCTAAAAGAGCGATTGGACGATAATTGTTTGGGTCGTCCCGGTCGCCCTTTTTATGAATTGGCACCACTATGGCTTTTAACCAAGACTCAGGTATTTGTTTAGTTATAGCAAGTCGAGCAAAGATAATTTCCATAAAGACTGACCATTCCACAACGTTTTGTTTTAACATTATGTTAGTGATCAGGTCTGGACCTGGCGCTCGGGAATTTTTTAGTTTGGTTATTGCATATGCAATCTCGTGTGCATCTATTTTTAAGTCCCAATCGTTCATTCTAGTGTTGAGTTCTATTGCTGGTTCCCAATGGGAGCTTTTATATACTTTTGTAAAATGGTCAACCCAAATGTTTCCTGCGAGACCATTTACAATTGTTGGTTGAAATTTCAGGGATCCAGCATTTAATATTGACCATATGTCTCTGGAATTTTTCTTTATCATACGTTTCATAATATTTTCCGCACGATCTTGATCAATGATTGCTTTCTGTGATCTAATCCAGTTCCTATATTGATTGCGCCGAACTTTTATTCTTGCTCGAACATTACCCGTTTTGTGATTTTTTTTCAATTTTCTCACGTCACTTCTTAATACTTTTTTAGCGTCTTGAATCACTTTGCTGAAATTATGTTTATGTGTTTTACCAGTCATATTTGAATGGTTTTTTACAAGGTTTGATAATAGTGGAGCATATTCACATGTACCTTGGTCCTTGTTTCTGCAGAAAATTTCAGTGACTTGTCGTATCTGCGGGCCAGTTATTCTCAGTCTGTTACCAGTCGAGTTTACTGTTAACTGGGCTGTTATTGGTTCGCTCTTTTTCCAAAAAACCCGCCAATTTAGACGTATCATCTCGTGATCACTCTTTCTTGTTGTGATCACTTCTAAGTTAATTAGTTTTCCATACATCTCTGCTGACGTCCAGATGTAGTCTAGAGTTTTGGCTGCACCTTTGAAGATGCCTCTCCAAGTGCATTTTGCCGGGATGTCTCCTTTGATGTTTCCATTAATCATACACAGGTCTCGATTTGACATCATATTTTGCCAGGCATTTGCTCTTTTGCATAGTTGGTTTTTTGGAATGCTTAGATTAGTTTCTGAATTTTGGTCCCATTTAAACCATGCACAGTTCAAGTCTCCACAGCAGATGATCCATACTTTCCTGTAATTTAGAATAACGTTGTCTATGAGCTCCAGGACTGAATTTATGAATTTGTCAGTTACAATTTTGGCTGGATTCCAGTAACAATTAATTATTAGCATGTATTCACATTGCTCTTTGTTTGGTAGGAGGTATTTTATTAATGTTCCTTGAACAAAGGGATTTGGGTTTAGGGATTGTACTGGTGTCCATCTTTCGTTGATTCGAATCATCGTCAAGAGTCCCGAAAAGGGGCGACCAGTTCTGTTTTTCCCAGCAGGATTGAGGAATATGCTAAAACCATCTTTTGATGGTTTATTACGTAGCCAAGTTTCCTGCAAACAAATGAATATTGTTTTTTCGGACGAAACAGGAAAATCTTCAAACAAGTGTGTAAATCCACGTGTATTCCACGATAAGAGGTTTCCTTGTCCCTCTTGTCTTTTCAATCATTGCTAATTTGGTTGTCTTTGTAATCCTTGCTTAGTTTGAGTGTTAGCCAGTGAATGACGTAATGCATTGATTTTAGATTCCATTGTGAGAGTATCCTGCTCGTCATATTGGCTTCTTTCCTGTTTAGAGCTTTCTAGAGGTTCTACCATCAAGTCAAAGCCAAATACCAGGAGTTCATCTAAGGCATGTAGAATTGTGGATCGCACTGCGTTTGAGGTAATGTGCAGTAGCACCTGATCAGTGGAGTTTTCAGAAGCGTATTCCACTATTTTGATGTCATCCGTATGAATGGTCCGTAAGGAGGGTATACATTGGAATAGCTTCAGCACGTTTGTCCGATTTAAGTTCATCTCGTATTCATCTGTATGGATGTTTTGAAGTCGAAGTTTTGTGATTTGGTTACCATTTTTCTTTTTCTGATACTGTTGTGTTTTTGATATATAGTGCACAGTTTGTTTCCTTTGATTTATTGTTAATTTTGGATTTAATTTGTTTGCCGCTTGTGCTCTAGTTCCTTCTTTCTCTGAATTGGATTTTCCCGTCGTTTGAAGCTTTGTATTGTTTTCGTTGGTTCGTCGAGTTGAAACACTTATTGGAAAATTTTGTTTTGGTTGAGCCTCGTCTTGCCATACATTTTCAAACACAGCCGCGTCATCATTTCCGTCGCTGTTATGCGAGTATGTTGACAGATTGCAAAGCTCTGTTGACGAGGTTGAGATGGTTTGTGCTGTGCTTGTTCCTGAAATTTCTCCCCGCATACGTTTTCTACATGGGCTCCTCTTTTCAGTGTTTTTGGAGTTGACTTGCTTTTCTGGTGTTGTTGGTTTTCGATTTGCCTTCTCCGTTCGTGCAAATATTGCTGGTCGGGTTGGTAATGGCATATTTCTTATACATTTTTTTGTATTTGCTGTTCTTTTCCACTTATTCCTGTCAAGGTTGGTTGCGGAAAAAAGTGGGACCTTGGGAACATCATTTGTTGTGATTTCTTTAGATTGATTTTTTGAAGCTTTTGTTATTTCTTCATGTACGCCATTGAAGATTTTAAAGGCTGATTGTTTAGTAACTTCACCAAGAGTGATCTGAGGGTGATCTTGAAGTGTTTCTGTCGTCAGTTCTTGTTGTTTATTTAATTGCCGGGTATTTGTCCTGTTCTGTGATGCTTCTAAGGTCGTTTCCTCGCAATCAGGTGCACGTACATTTTGTTGTAACTTATCATTTTTGGCTCTTATTTCCTGGGACTTTCCCTGTACTTCGTGTGGAGTTACTAAAGTAGACTGATGTCGTTCGTGTCTCATCCATTTTACTGCTTCTAGCAGTCCTATGGACAAGTTGTCGTTGTCACGGTGATATCTTGCTGCTAGGTCGCCAAGGCGCATCTGCCAGTTTGCAGATACGTCTGCCTCTTTCTCCATTTGACTCTGGATAAAGGATGTAAAACCGGACAATTGTTCTATCTTTTCCATTAGATTAATTAGCATTGCGCCTTGGTCTTTAATGGTTTCATTTAGAGATTCGTATAATTTTACGAAGGGGATCATAGCTAAAGATGATGCGGCTAGTACATTGTTATGTATTTGCATGGCAGCCGCTGCCGAGAGGCTTGATTTCGTGGTTGCCTCGCTAGAATCCCTCCTTGGCGTTGTTTGTAAATTCGGTGAGTCTACATTCATATGGGTCAGGGGAATGTTCAATTCCATGGGTTGTCGTTGTTTCGATTTTTCCAGCACAGGTGTCCTTGCGTGCCATCTTGGTGTACTTGCTTTGTTTCCTTGTTTATCGCTATTTTCATTGATGTTTAAGGACTGATGAATTTTGCTTGATGTCCCGTTTGATTTTGAAGGTTCCTTGTTTATTATGTTTTTTGATCCCACAGGGGTCGGCCTTTGGGAATTAGTTTTCCCTGGGCGTACAGCAATTTGTGAAATAGCATCCACTGTTGCTTCGTCCAGCATTACGGATCCCTGTTCAAATCCGTTTATCAAGGCACTTTTCAAATTAGTTTTTTCTTGTGTGGGGATGGTGTTTGCATTTGACACTAGTTTACTATTAGCATGGTTAGGACTTTTCCCAGGTTCCATTTGATTATTGTGCTCCTTAGAGTTTTGATATTGGGTATCAGTTGGTTGAGTTATTTGCTTTATGTTCATTGTTTGTGTGCTTTGAGAGATCTCCATTATTGACTCGGGGAGTGAGGCTCCTAGTAAGTCCACGTCAGGGATTTCAAAGGGGGTGACAAAATCTTCTATGCATTCAACACTTTGAATTTTGTCAGTCTCACTGATGTCATGCGGGATCGGCACTAGGTCAGACAAGGACAATGGTGCCTTAAGTTCGTTCCCGCTTTCCTTAGGTAAACCTTTTGATGTGATTAAGTCAATGGCACTCTCCAAGTGTGGATTTATTTCAAGCATTTTTTTCTGGTTCGTGTCGCTGTCTTTTTCATATGTTTCGCTCTGTTGTAAATGGCCATTTGGTGGAGAGGCTTCAATATTTCTCTCGTCGTCCGATGGAACAGAGTCTATTTGAAGGGGCAAGGGGAGTTGCTCACCATGTCTTATATTGTCATTGCCTGTCACCATAGAGTCTGTTTCGAGGTCTACAGCCATGTCTCCGACAATATGAGTGATGGCTTTTTGGATTTCTGCTCCTGCCTTTGCTAGCGACCAAGGATTTGTTTGTCGACGCTGTTGTATGGTTTTTGTCCTTGTCTGTGGGCCTTGTTTTGTCGTCATCCTTATAATCTCCCAACCTACAATGCAGTTTCTCTGCACGTTAATTATAGGAGGTTAGAGTTGTGTGCGGATGTTATTAATGTGTTCGTGCTATCAAGCACTGATTATGTCTAAATGTTCCTGTGCCTTTGATCTCAGTAGGTTGCGGATTAGCACAATAAGACACTTGCTTGTGGATCCAGTGGCAAAACAGGGATGTCGACGATGAACTTGACGATTGCCGCCTCCCAGAGCCAAACAGCAGCAAAACAGCACAGCAAGCGGCCTTGACACCACCGGGCTTAACGCCGCGAGGGTGACTATGTCTGGCCTTTGAGGTGATTCAGAGTCACGTGATGAGCACGTGACCGGCGGCAGTCTCCGCCCCCTCCGGGGAACGGACGTAGACCAGCAAGAGTCTCCTGACTCGCAGTGCTGGGCAGGTGAAGATTTTACAGATGCGAACGCACGTTCGTTTTTCTGAAAGTTCAGCTGCAGCAGCAAGAGCGCACAGCTCGGCAGACTGTGTCTGGCCTTTGAGGTGATTCAGAGTCACGTGATGAGCACGTGACCGGCGGCAGTCTCCGCCCCCTCCGGGGAACGGACGTAGACCAGCAAGAGTCTCCTGACTCGCAGTGCTGGGCAGGTGAAGATTTTACAGATGCGAACGCACGTTCGTTTTTCTGAAAGTTCAGCTGCAGCAGCAAGAGCGCACAGCTCGGCAGACTGTGTCTGGCCTTTGAGGTGATTCAGAGTCACGTGATGAGCACGTGACCGGCGGCAGTCTCCGCCCCCTCCGGGGAACAGACGTAGACCAGCAAGAGTCTCCTGACTCGCAGTGCTGGGCAGGTGAAGATTTTACAGATGCGAACGCACGTTCGTTTTTCTGAAAGTTCAGCTGCAGCAGCAAGAGGCTGGAATACTGCAACGGCCTCTTTCTAAATCTGCCTGCCTCTACTCTCCGCCCTGTGCAACTCATCCAAAACAGGACTGCAAGACTTGTCCTTGGCCTCAAGCCCAGGGATCGTATCTCCTCAGGATTAAAATCTCTGCACTAGCTCCCAGTGGCGGCGAGAATGAAGTTCAAACCTCTCTGCATTGTCCACAAGGCCTTCTGTGGCCTGGGACCTCAATACCTTTAACTCACTCTTTCTAAAATATCTTCCTTCTAAACTCTTCGCTCATCTGCCTCCTACTCCTTCAGAGTTAGTTGCTTCTCCAAACAGCGAGTTGGTGGTAGATCTCTTTCTGCTGCTGGGGCCTCCGTCTGGAACAGCCTCCCTGAAACTTGAGGAGAACCATCTCCGGTTCCGGAAGCACCTCAAGACCTTCTTCTTTGCTTCAGCTTTCTCTCCTCCTCAACTGGCTGATTCTGAAACTGCACTGGGTACCTAGCTACCTTCTGATCGTGGGCGCAGGTTCCTCACCCTGCCAGTTGCACACCTGCACTGCCCCCCTGGCAACCCTTGAACCCAGGGACTGTTTCTGTATCCCTGCAGCCACTACTAGCACTTGACACCTGCTTCTGCACTTACCCTTGCACTTGCCACCCGCTGGCCACACTTTTATTTATTGTCTTTATTTCTTTTACTGTTATCCTATGTGCTGCACTGCCCCCTCCCCTTTCCCCTTGCCCTTTTCCTCTTCCCCCCTCCCCTGCACTTGCACAACCTCATTGTCACCTGGCCTAGTAGGATCGTTGTCTCTGCCTTCCCTCTGTTTCCCCTCCCTTGCCTCGTTGCGCCTTGAAACACTTGTGTATACGTGCGTTATAAATGCCACATCATATCATATATTATATCATATGAAAAACAGATTTTTAAACACTGACACAAAAACAGCTACACATGTTTCTTTGCAAGTTAAAGTAGTTTAAATGTGAAAAATGTACACCTGCTAACATAAAAATGTCAGGGAAAAGACATGGTACGTGTTGGCACAAAGTAAGGTATATTATGTTTTGCATGCAACATACCAGCCAACAATTGAAAAGAAAAGGCCACTTTGTGTCCATGAAAATGTTTCTGTAGGCCTTCGGTAAACCCTTTGCTTGCTGTGTGACAAATATCAGAAAGGAATCCCCCCCACGGAAATCCTGGTTTACATCATGCAATAAAATGTGGCCTGCCTGTAAGGTGTTGTCCCTAAAGGCTGGGCTGTCTCTGCAGGACAATTTCCTTTGGCTGATGGATGATCAAAATGTAAGAAAGAAGTGTTAAAACAGGGGCTACAATTAACGGAGGCTGATTTCAAAGAGTACATCTCAAACACAAAGAGACTAATAAAAACTCAGGTTACAGGCTGGCCCTGAGTCGCAAATGGCATCGATGAAGGGAAGCTCATACTTGCACATATGAAGTTTCCCTTTGTCTAAAAGCAATATTATCATTTAGGCATTTTTCTCAGCAACCATACGTTGGATTTTCAGTATTCATGTGTCAAATTTTAGGTAATTTCGTGGCGATGTTGGTGATATATAATTCATCCTGCTACGAGTCAAGGAACTATAATGGCCATCTAAAATGGGCTTCTGTCTGATCTGAAAATGTTCAAAATTTGGTAGTTGGTGAATGGGTAGGGGGAGAAATTAGGAATATGGGGAATAAATTGCATTATCCTGACAGTTATGCTTTTCATGAAAACAGCAGAAAATTGCTGCATGGTTGTGCAAAATGGTGCAGACCTAGCTGTTGTTTTATTTAATTCCCCTTGATTAGCTGAATAGGAAAATATATATAGAATGGTAGTTGCAAGTAAAATTATGAAGTTTAACCCCATAACTAGATTCTTGCCACAATTTGACATGGGAACAAATGGGGATTGCAAATTAAGATGCCATATGTCTGCTCGAAACTCTTAAACCAATCCGTAGAGAGAGACTGGAGTTGGGAGGAGAGAGACGGGCAACTGTCCAATCCTTATTGCAAGAACTTTTGCAGGGTACTCCAAGATTGTAAACTTGATTCTGTCATCGCTGCTATATAAGGGGGAATGCATTATGCGGAACACAGAGCTGCTGAAATGTACCATCGGGGAGAGCTGGTGAAACCTGCAATATGACAGGTGCAAGGAAACACCTGAGGAGATTCCTCAGAGTGCATCTGGGTGGAGCTGTCTTTTTCTAGGAAGGCCTAAGAGCTGTCTGGGTCCTTTGCTGCAGAGCGGGAGGCCATCCTTAAGAGTGGAGTGACCATACCTCACTGTATCTTTCCAGAGGGTCCTGACATGCAGTTGGCTGTCCTTAACATTAAACAGAGGTTTTCAATGGAAGTGGACTTGAGCCCTTTGTAACCAAAAGGTAGGGGAATTGCTGGCCTTAAACCCTTTCCCTTTATAGTGGGCAGGGGTGGCTAAACTGTGTAGATAC
Organism: Ambystoma mexicanum; assembly: GCF_040938575.1. Taxonomy (NCBI): domain Eukaryota; kingdom Metazoa; phylum Chordata; class Amphibia; order Caudata; family Ambystomatidae; genus Ambystoma; species Ambystoma mexicanum. Next base: position 894,442,107 of record NC_090927.1, on the reverse strand, counting down.
TTAGCCTATTTAACTAAAAATATAAATCTAATTAATTCCCTTTGGCAGAACACACTCGGGTGATTTTTGTTAGAATTCAAAATTAACACAGCACACTTCCCAGTGTGCACTGAAAAACTATAGCCTATAATTTTATTGGGTAATCCATATTGTCCTGTTGATCCCGACTTCTTTAAGGAAGAGGGGTGTCTTTGTTCTTACATTAGTCCAATCTTTTTGTCCAACTTCCCTTAACACAGGCCATTAAGTGGGGGTTAGGGCTGAAACCTAAATTCTCAAATCGTCCCATTGTTTACCATCCAGCTTCCCCAAACCAAGCCCTTTAAGTGGAGGGGGGGGTCTTAAATTAAAAATTCCCAAATCGTTCAAATTTTTCTATCCGACTTCCCCAACACAGACCAAAGAAGGGGGGCCTAAAAACAAATTGCTAAATCACCCTGCTTATTTTTAAAGCAAAAGTGTGGGTGAAATAATAATTGCCATATGCATTTGTCCAAATCTGAAAAACCAAACTCCTAGCCTTTTTACGCATGCAGGAAAATCGAAATTGCATGGCACAACATTTATAATTTGTGTTCACTGACCAGCACTAATTATTTCTTTAAGTGGAATGTGTAGAAAGGAAAGAATTGTGATTTGCATTCTTTTGATTGATTGATTGATTGATTTATTTATAGAGCGCTTTATTTATGTTGAGAGAAGTTTATTGTGATAAAGTGGTGTAAACTTAGCTTGGGGAGGGAAGGAACTCCCTGGGCCGCATTAGGAGGTAGGCAGCCATGGAATGAACGGTGCCAGTAAGGGACCAGCACTATTCATTCCGGGCAGCCCTATTACGAGGTCTGCAGCGGGTCCCACTCTGGAACGCCTGGTCAGACCAGGCGTCCTAAGCGGGACCCACTAGAAGACCAGGATGCTAACCACAGGTCCATTGTTAGCATCCTCCTCATTCCCATTGAGCCCAATGGGGGCTCAAATGGGAACGGGGATGTACCGGGTCTGGGTCCCAAGAATGGGAATTACCGGGCCTGTCAAAGTTGGCATGGCCAGGCAATTCCCTATTCCTGGAACCTGGACCCAGTACCCGGTATGGAGGTAGCCATGCCGCTAAAAGCAGCATGGCTACCTCCATACTCGTAATGAGACCCCCTGTGTTGATGGTGTTGATGGTGGCCTCTCGATTAACCATTACAAATGACTGTCATTAACTCTTCTATGATTTCTCCCTGTTAGCGCTCCTTTGTGGCAAAATACAATGTGGGCAAAATATTGTCCTCCTTCATTATGAAGTTTGTGTTTAATTTGATTAATCTCATCTCAAAGTCATGTGGCACATTTACCTCTTAAGCAGAGAGATCTGGAAGCCTTTTAAAAATAGTTTAACCAAGCTTCCCAAGACATTGATACAAAAGAGCACTCTTGCTGTCATTGGAAAGCTTAGTTCCATACACATCTAATATGCACTATACAAACCATTCCTTCCAGTCTTCTCCAGTGACGATAAGAATAGGGCTGGCCCAGGAGCTGTAGACACTAGACTAGTAGCATGACCAAACGTATTAAAAAATTTCACAGGCTCATGCTGTTATTTTTCCTTTTATTTCTAAACTACTCACTCCTGTAAGTCTCCATGTGACAGGGCTAGAGTTAGATAAATATCCTGAGAAGCAAATGTATATGAACAAATGCACTATATGTGGAACTTGTGTGACACAACTAAAATCATTCCTCGTAAATGCAGGTGTAACATATTCACTTAGTATCCATTGTGAACAGATCACATGAGGGCACCACAGCAGCATTCCTGTACTGGGGAGAGCAAACATGTGTTTGCAGCCATTGCTGATGTGTCCCCTTCAGGTGTAAATGCATATCAGCTTCTGGGGATACAGGCAAGTGTCTGTAGTCATCATTAACGTGCCATGTTCAGGTGTAAGCATGCAGGGAATATATGCTGCTGAATAGGATGATGTCACTATTAGCGACTTGCTCTACAGTGGACTATCTTGTGTTAGAGGACTATGCCCTCTCTGCAGAGATTCTATCCCCCATGCATTGCGTCACATCAGGTGACCACTTCACCTCAGAGGGCAGGGGAAAAGCCCCAATCAGCCTGCTGTGGGTCCGGTGAGTCTGCTGTGGGCCACCTATGGTTGCACACTCTATCTGAGTGCTGTATAGCAGAGTGTGGGTAGATGATAATGATGGCACAGGTAACGAGTGGCACTGGGGTTGTTTCAGGGAAACCTGAGCTTGTCGCCATGTATTAAATAGTCAGAGACTTCAGCACACTGCACAAATCTCGCTTCTAGGACGTGCCGTTCAAAAGATACAGACGTTTTTGTGGAGGTAGATTTCCGAATGACAGATGGCGCTTTTACAGATTTGAACTCACAGAATGGACACACGATTTCTATGCAGTTCTGGTCAGTTGAAATGGTTTAAATAAGATTATTTTAGACTAAGAGATTGGTTCTGTACAGTTCTTAGACTGGATACCCTTCCTAGTTTTGGACTGGAATGGACCTCGTCACAGATCTGGTCAGGTTTGGACTGCACTCTCGCCACTGGATGGTCAGGCACTGGTTCTGCTCACAGCGTGGCCTCTGGTCTGCTATCGGCACTGCACAGCGGTCTGGTCTGGGTCTGACGGGTTCTGGAAACAGCTCTGCTTTCTGGGTCTGGTTCTGGCACAGGGTTCAAGCCAGAAGCAAAACAGCTCGCCCGGCTGTTGAAAAGTTTAGGTAGGTTGCTGGATTCTGAGGCCTGCTGAGAAGAGTTCAGCTTGTGGATTAGGCCTCAGCTTCTCCAAGGTTCTAGAGTTTGGGTTCTAGAGTTTTGGTTCTGGAGTCTGTCTGGAATCTGGAGCCTCAGGAGTCTGGAGTCTTTGTCTGGATATGGTCAGGCAGCGAGCTGCGCAGGAATCGATGAGTAGTGGAAAATGAGTGTGTCTATCTGGGTCTCAGAAGTCACTTTTTATGTCTTCTCAAAGGGGGTGTGGAGGCTGACTTTCTATGCCCAACCCTCCGAGGATCCTGATAGGTTAAAGGATTTACTGTCCTCTGACTGGAGGAGGGAGTAGTGAGTCAGAATGAGTCATCAGGTATCATCATTATGGCTGAAGGAAAGAACACTCCCCTTTGGTTTCTCAAGAAAATCAATTTTTCATAATCAAACATGCTTCCCAGATACACAAGTTGTTGAGAATACATGTACATATCACATATTAATTAGGACAGGTCTCTGTTTAACCCTGATCTTTCTAAGAGCTTGGGTTCAGAAATGACAATTTATCCGCGATTTTAGTGGGTTTCGCAATATTGGTTTTGCACCAAATCTTACACAGAGGTAAACCCCCTCTCTGGGCATATTACAGTAAGTTTTTAATTTTCTAGTATAAACACAGTGTCTACAATATTAATAAATAACATCCCACGGTGTCCAACTTAGTCTTCAACTGTGAGTGAAGGTGTCAATTTAAGAATCTCAAAATTGTACATTTCTATCAGCTGGTTACAATTAGTTATCAGTATTGTTATAAAACATATGTTTGCCTTCACTTCAGTACACCCATTGGTTTGTCCCCGCCCCTAGAAGCTTGACTTGACTCAGAGGGCACATGTCTTGTTTTTCCTAGAGCAGTGTGGACAGTTACACCCAAAATCAGCATATTCTATTCAATTGAAAGAGTCTATTGTCTTGTGTTCCTGCTAGCAGAGCATCAGTCCATGGTGGCACTCTCCATCTGATTAGCAGGACCATGCGATTTCCTGCCTTGTTGCTGAGAAGACTAGGTGTGAAGAGTTCTCATAGAAAAGCAAGCCTTTTGAAGTCTCAGCTAACTCAGGTTACTGTTTAGCTTCTGAAATACAGGTCTCCTGTCAGAATTTAGATCACCAGCGCCGGTCAGTGGCGAGCACCAGTATTGCACATATTTTTGACAGCTGTCTTACCAGTAAGCAATCCTCAAAATATACTTTGTTCAAATATAGATACACTTCTGTGGACCTTAGATTCATGTAGATTCTTGCGGGAGAATGATGTTGACCCCCCAACAAGGAGGTGGGACCTTTTTAGTGGTTTTGGTGAGCCATGATTTTAGCAATTCAGATTTTTACTGCGCATTTGGGGATGATTTCTGGTGAGCAGCATGCTTTCTGGTGGCCATTATGACGTTTCTGCTGCCAGTAATGCACAGTGATTTTGCAGGGCTTGGATGCGTGGGTTGAAACATCCCACAAGCCCCCCTTTTGCGATGGCCATTCTGATCTTTCATCGATGGAACTTCGCAAAATTGGGATGTTCTCATTTTCTTCTGATTCCGCAAATGCAAAAGTTCAGCATCTTTTCCTCCATCAGGGTGGATCGATCGGTTCTCCTCGCCGGTCCTGATGGGAGTATTTGGCGGTACTCCGGGCCCCTCGGATCTTTGCTCCCGGTCCCCGGGTCATCCTCCTTGGTCAGTCTCCATGATTTATCTCTCCTAGGATGACAAAGCAAAGCGCCAGAAACATATTCGTAGACATTTCCCCACCACTATTAATGTAGTGGGGTGAACATATACATTTTATAAATCAGGAGACATTTGCATTCTTATCATAATATTTTATGGACTCTGTGTGGGATATTTTAGGGTTGGAATTTTTATTGTTCTGGAGCGGCCCCCTCTGGGGTTTTAGAGGACTGCTCCAGTTGCTGCAGCGTGTGCCTGGGATGGCAACACTTTAGCTGATTAATATGGACCCACTTGTCTTCCCCCTCCGCCAAACTGCCTTTGGGGATGCGGATCTTGTAGGCGAATGGTGAGATCTTGTCTACAATTTCCAAAGGTCCCTTCCAGGTAGGCAGAAACATCCGCTGTTTGGCCTGGCTCCTTTGGAAATTGTACAGATAAACCCGGTCTCCTACATTGTATTCCTCTCTAGTGGTCTTCAGGTCATAGAGGGTCTTCATGCTATCGGCTGATCTTTCTAGATTTCACTGAGCATAGGCAAAAGCATGTTGAAGGTGCTTCCTTAAATTCTCAACATACTCATGGGTTGTGGAGGCATTGATCAATGTCTGCTCTTGGGTTCTGTATAACAGATGCTGGGGAAGCACCATCCTGCGTCCAGTCATCATCTCAAACAGTGAAATTTTAGTTGCAGATGAAGGGGTAGATCTCATGGCCATTAGGACAAGAGGTAATCGGATATCCCAACTTGGCCCAGAATCTGCCATGAACCTTTTTAAGATGCTCACAATGGTTTTGACGTAACGTTCTAATGCAGCAGAAGAGGCTAGCCGGTAAGCAATGTATAGCTTCCTTTTAACCCCCAGTATCTCCCACATCTTTGTCATTACTTCGCTGGTGAAATGGCTACCTCTGTCTGACTCAATCCTTTGGGGTAGTCCAAAACGCAAAAAGATGTGATTGATCATCAGGGCAGCAGCTGTTCCTGCCTTGCAGTTTGGGGCCAGGAGACATTCCACCCATTTAGTAAATAAGCATGTCACTGTCAACATGTACTTATTCCCCCTAGAGGAGCGAATCACGGGCCCTATGTAGTCGACTTGCAAATCTGACCATGGCAGTGTCATCCCCCTCTTTTGGAGAGGCGCACAGTGTGTGAGGGATGTTGGCTGAAATTGTGCACACACAAGACACCACTTCAAGTATTGGTCGAGGTCCTGCCCCATGTGTGGCCAGTATGCAACCTCTCTTAAGATTTCAAGTGTTGTCTGAAACCCCCTATGGCCGGCTGTGGCCGCATCATGGGCGTGACTTAACATCAGGCTTTGGAATGAGGTAGGAACCACCCACTGATCATGACCAGCTTGGGATTTCCTTACCAACAAACCGTCTTGGATTCGGAACATTTTTGGACATTTCATCAACACTCTGAGGTCATCTTTCCCAATGTAATCGGTATTCGTCAAGGGAGAGTTCTCAGGGTCCTCAATGTGTTGGTCAAACTTACCAATTATTGGATCCCCCTTCTGAGCCGTAATCAAATCAGCATCTGGGGTCACCTTACTCCATTGTGCAGTTGAAAGATCATTGTGAGCATTTGTCTGGGACATAGTGATAGCAGTGACCTGGATTTCCCCCAACAGGGCCTCAATTTCTATGAGATCCCCTTGGATAGCCCCGGTTTTGGCCAGCTGATCAGCTAAGTCATTTCCAGTTTTGTCTGGTCCCTCTACTTTGGAATGACCCTTGATCTTTTTCCAGTAGATGGTCATCCCATTCAAGGGGACCAGATCATCAATGTTTTGAATTAACTTCCCATGTTTCAAAGGCTTGTTATTAGCACATAGCATGCCTCTGGTTTTCTAATTAACCAGGCGCTCCACAAACCCGTTCGGTACATAATCGAATCTGTGATTATGACCAGTTCGTGGAGTTGATGTTGGACAGCAGTGAGGATGGCTTGATGCACAGCCATCAACTCTGCCACCTGACTACTTTGGGGCCCAATCTTGTACCCAGCTGAGGGTTCTGGGGACTCATTCACCCATGCATTCCCTACGCCGGCCACAAGTTATTTCCCCCCGTTGTTGTCAACATGGTAAGAGCATCCATCCACATAGACAGTGGGCATTCCCTCACACTTGTCTTCTTCAAAGACTTTGTGTGGGGAATTAAGGTATGCCTCCATGTTGTCCTTGGTTTTTAGACTTTCGTCCTCGAGGCAGTTTTCTCTGTCACAATCATGCAAGTCAGCCAGACCTTGCGCGAGGGGACTCTTCTTGTTTTGGACATATCTGACCTCCACAGGAAAGCCTTGCATTGACAGAATCCAGGAAGTAACATTTCCGGCCCGGATTCTGGCACTTTGGAGATATTGCAGAGGCTGGTGCGGAGTCTCCACTATGATGTGTTCCCCCTGGATAAACGGGCGGTAATTCTTCAATGCCCACACCGTTGCCAGGAGTGCCTTCTCAGAATCGTTGAATTTTTCCTCCACAGAGGATAAAGTTTTACTCGCATAGGAGATTACTTTATTGACCTTGTCATGCTTTTGATATAATACTGCAGTCAAGTATGTATTAGAGAACCCTGTCTCCAAGAAAAACTCTCTGTTTTTGACAGGGTAAGCTAGGCAGGGCGCTTGTGAGAGGCTTCTTTTGAGCTGTCTTAATGCCTCGGATTGTTATGTACCCCATTCCCACTTGACCCCCCCTTCAAAAGATGAATCAGGGGTCTAGTGATCTCTGCGTAGCCCTCAATTAACTTTCTGCTGTAATTAGTCAGTCCAAGGAGGCTCCTTAGTTCCTGCAGAGTTGTGGGGTCTTTCAGTTTCTGAAGTGCTTCCACTTTCTTTTCCTGGGGACAGAGACCCTGAGGAGTAATGTCATGCCCCACGAAATTAACACGGGTTCTACACCACTGTGCTTTCTGAAAAGAAAGTTTTGCTCCGGCAGCCCTCAACTGTGTCAGAACATAACGGATCTCTGCTATGTGTTCCTCCACAGTTGAACTTTTGATGAGGACATCATCTACATAAGCCAGGTTACCTCTTGCACCCAGGTCGGGCATGGCCTTGTGTAGGAAAATGTTGAATTAATTGCCGGAGTTGAGGTATCCGAAGGGAGTCCGGGTCCATGTGAACTGCTGGCCCCCAAAGGTAAAAGCCAGCTTGTATTGGTCCTCTCTACCGACAGGCACAGTCCAGTATCCATTGGTCAGGTCTATTGCAGTGAATACCTGTGACCCCTGGGTCTGGGCCAGCCCTTGGTCAATGTAGGGAAGAGGACATCAGGAAGTATGGACCCGTTTGTTGAGCTCCATAAGTTCGGCGCAGAGTCTCCACTGGCCGTTTGGCTTCAATATTCCCAGCACCAGATTATTGAAGGTGATGTGTACTGGACAGATTATCCCCCGGGACTCAAGGTTCTTAATTATTTCAGTAAGGGACTCCATGGATGCGAGAGGCAAGCGATATTGCTTTACAAACACTGGAGTCATGCCAGAGTCCGTTGGAATTTTTGTTGTGTGGATGTCGGTGCGACCACAGTCATATGAGTCCACTGCAAAGAGATCTTGAAAATCCCAGAAAACTTGTTTCAACTTTTGATTCTGCTCCAGAGTCACACAGGTATCAGCTAGGTTGACTCTCTCTTCAACCATCTGCCTAAAGCCTGGAAAGACTTCTGGATTCGCTATCTCAGCAGCCTCCTCCAAATGGGTGGAGAAGTCTCTTGTCAGAGTGCTGATTTGGACTGGTGGCTGCAGGTGGGAGAGGCAGCCCTCATGGACCTGGAAAATCACCTCATCAATCCTGAAGTCACAACTCACATCTTCCTTACCATAAGGGCAGGAAGTGTACACCAGGAAGTTCCCCCCATGCCGGGTAAAGATCCTGTCTGGTGTTGTATGGTCATCACTGTCACTGTCAAGACAGTCCTTGGGTATTGGTCCTAACATTTAATTTCCTAAATCAATGGAAAAATGTTGGTCATCAACCGCCATTCCAATAATGGTGCCTGCGGCTAGAGTGATACTCTTTAAGTCACTGTTATTCAACTCTATTGGAATGGTGTCATTTTCTATATTGACTAATGGTGTTGGGTTTACCCCCAACCCTTGCTGTTGGAGGGAAGCATTTAGATAAATATAAGCATCAGGGTTTTTCAATGTTTGTCCTCTTTTAACTTTCACTTCCAGGGAGAATTGTCGGGTCCTTTTGAGGATGGTGACTTCCTCTTTAATCTGAATTTCAACCGCATAAGGTAGCACTTGAGCTGACCTAAATGCTTTTTCTTGGTCATCAAAGCCGATGGGATTATCCGCTAATCGGGACCAAGCTTTGAAGTTTATTAGGTCCAAACTAATGGCAAAGTGATTGAGAATGTCACTGCCTAAGTAAAAGGCGGCAGTGACGTCTCGCACGACCCAACAATTATGGACTATGCTCTTATTGCCAATGGAGATTTTGATCATACACCTGCCTGGCAGGAGATGTTTGGAATGGGTGCTTCCAGATCCATTTACCATTTGTCTATCAGTTTGAATGTGGGAATGGCTGGACCTTTTGGGAGTTGGTGGAACATGGCTTCGCTGATGAAGCTCTTACCGTTGTTCACACACTCGGGCGAGAACAGAGTCTTTCCCTTCATTTAACTGAACAGGGATGAACAACTGCTCTCCAATTTGCTGAATATCAGCCAGGCTCTGAACTGATTTCACTTCTTTCTGGACTATTGGAGTGGGAATGTCGGATTGTGGATTGGTAAAGCATTATAGAGTGTTTCCTTCCAGTGTGGAATACCACCTTAAACTGGAAGGAAGGTTGGTTTTCAGAAATAGAGAGGACCCCCCATCACCAGTCTGCTGTCCTTCTGCTATTACTGTCACGTCTGGAATTTGGTTGTTCTGGAAGTGAAATTCTACTTGGTCAGATTTTTGTTCAACCATGTGGCATGTGCCGTTTAAACTAATATGGTTAACACTCTGTTTTAATTTTATTGGTCGGCTAGTCTGGGTCCAGAGGACCTTGTTTACGCAATCTATTACATGTGACAACCTTCTCAGGAGGTCATTCCCGAGTAAACAAGGGGTGCCCTCTGGAGTCACTAATATGACCGGGTGTTTCACCTTGTGTAGCCCAATTTTAATGTCCAAATCCGCAGTCCCCTTGACGGGAATTTCCTTCCCGTCAAAGTTCTGAAGTTGTCCAGGAAGAGAGGTGAGAGGAATTTGGTAGTTCTCCCCCCTTCCTGAATTTAGCTCATCGAAAGCCTTTCTGGACAGAAGTGTAAATTGGGATCCAGTGTCCACCAGTGCCAAAATTGTACCCTGCCCCTGTACTTGTACCGGGGCATAGTATCTTCCCTCCTTCTCCTCAGGGGGGCACAGATAATGCACATTTTTGGACAACTGATGGGCTAATTTCCTAGTTTTGGACATTGAAAGAGAAGAGATTTGGGCAGAATTCTGTGGAGAGTTTTGGGAAACTGTAAGAAAAAGTTGGAAACTAGAAATGGGAGATGTTTTGGGTTCCCCTGGTTCCTGTTTTAGGCCGCCCCCCCCTTTTCGGAGGCAGTCACCAGAATGGGTTTGAACCAGGGGATTTTGATGCTGTTGGTTCTGGGATGAGATGATGGGCGGCACTAGCTCAGTCCCCACATCTACCCAGTCTGTATGTGAATCCCTTGGGACCCATTTTTCTTTGGGAGGAGTTCCCCCATCTCTGAAGGAGAAGATCCTTTTCCCAGGATCCTCTGAGGATCCCTCTCCCACAAATTGGAAGATCTGTACCTCCTCCTCAAAGTGGGTCTGTTTGGGTCCTTTGTTTCTCCTACCTCTTCTCTGTTCCTTGGGTGGCAGACTTTCAGGGGTAGGAGATTTTGTTTCCGGTTCTGGGGTTTCCAGGGGCTGTTCACAAGTGGGGAAGGAGGCTTCCTCTGAGGCTTTACATCCCCCCTTCCCCTTGTGTCTCCTCCCTGGGAACCGGTGGGTTATCGGGGTGATGCCCCCGTCATTGTTCTGGAGCACCAGGTCCAGAGTTAGGGGCATTCCGCACCGGCATGCTCATCTGGGGGTTCTGCTGAGCCCTCAGCATGCGACCCAGATCCTGTGCCATATTTAGGCCTGGGGCTCTAACTGTGAAACCCGCTCAGGCTGATACGGGGTTCGGTTTTCTCCCCTGGGCTGATCCCGGGAAGGGTAGCTATCCCTTCTCTGGTAGTACCCCGGGTTGGGAAGATTTGGGTACCCCTCCACCCTTGGTCTCCCCTCATCTGGATTAGGTGGTCTGGGCTCAGGGAAGTGGGGAAAGAAGGATGGATGATTTTGGGTTTGGAAATTGGGTGGATACCTGGGAAACAAGTTCTGCCCAGGATTTGGTGAATTTTTGCCCTCCTGTTGGAAGTTAGGAGGGAAGTTCCCTGGGTTAGGTGCTTGGCCGGACCCCCCACCCCTTGGGCTGGAGGAGTCCACACATAACCCAGGTTGGGTCGGTTTCCCTTGTAGCGGGGACTTACGTAGTCAGTGGAGTGAGGGACCCCATTTGTGGGACTACCTCCATGACTCCCTGTCTGTGACTGGCCCAAGGGCCTTCTGGGCTTGGAATTATTCTGTGCAGGCAAGTTTTTAGGCCCCCCATCTCCAAATCCAAAATGGGGGCAACCTTTACCTCTGCCACCTTAGCAGCAGCAGGGGTGCTGGTCGGTTTGGGGTTTTTCTGAGCATTACTTTTATTTTCTATGGGCTTCTGCACCTCATAGATTCGGGTGGCCTGTTCAATGACCCAGTCTAGTGACCTTTTCTCGTGAAAATCTCTCACTAGCTGGGTCATAATGTATTTGGGTAAGGCATGGAAAAACGTATTAACAAATTCTTTGCTATCAGTGCGCACCCTTTTGGTAGTCTGTGCAAAGGCACGCTTCAGCTCCTGCACAAATTCTTGTGGGGCCTGATCCTCCCCACATTGCAAATTGTAGGCTGCCTTGCGAGACTTTTGGGGATTTCGGTGAACAGAAAAGTGTTTCAAGATGGCCGCCTTATATGTGTCCATCTTGAATGATTCTGGTCCTCCAGCCCCGCAAAGAAACTGGAGTATTCTGGGGAGAATGTCCATTTTACATACTGAATGCAGCTACTGCTGTCTTTCAAATGGAAAGTCTCCATCATTTGCTCAAAAAGCTCCAAGTGTTCCCAAACAGATTACTTGGCGTTCTTGTGATAAGGGGTGATGACACTCCTTATTGCCTTAATTTGTTTTAAGGGGTCCTTAAGCAAGGCCCTTTTTGACTTATTGGCCTTCGTGGTTCGGGTAACCCTGGCCCATTCATCCTCTGACTCAGAAGTGCTGCTCCCAGAGGTGCCCGTCTGATCTTCAAGGTTTTCCCGGATTCTGCAAGCCTGGGAATGGCTAGCAGAATGTGGGGACCTGGTCCCCTGTGTCCTGTGACGTTCAGAGGAGTCTTCAGATTCCTCTTGCTGCCAGGATTAGATCGGTACCCCCCCACTGACCTAACTGGGCAGAGGTTTTCAGAATGCCCTTAGAGGGCCTACTCTATCGGGGTTCCCCATTAAATTGCACTGTACTTGGGTGCCCATACCCGGATGCCCGCCCATCCATTCCTGGGAGGCACTGGTTCATGAGTCCCATACTCCTAACTGGATAGTAATCTGCCATCCCTGTGGACCTGGGCTCATGCGCGCCAGGGGACATGGGGGTGGCAGAGTCCAGGGACTGGGAGAGATGGAGGCCTCTGGTACTAGGGCTCCTGAGATTATGCTCAGGTGTTTCCCTTTCCCAGCGAACCTCATCGCTATCAGCCCCTGCTCCCTGTTGCCCTGCAAGAGCCTGTGCTTTCAGTTCCTCAATCAAGGCCTTACTAGACTCTATCAGTCTCTCCTGCATGGCTACCTGTTGCTGGAGCCTATCATTGTGCTGGCAGAGAGCATCATTCTATCTCTGTGCTTCCTAGTTAGTCTTGGAGTACTGGGCCAGTCTTTGCTGCAGGAGGGTTACCTCCTGAGTCCCATCCCTACTGGCCTGCTCCTTTCTTGCCAGTGCATCTTCCACCCTCCAAGTTCTGATGCTCTTTTTGGAGGTCACCCAGTCCCTGGAGGGCCAGGTGATTTTCTTCCATTTTCCTTTTTAAGTGGCAGACTTCCTGGCCTAAGGTATCCCTTTCCTGAGTAAGAGCCTGCATCTGTGCCACCAGGTCGTCCCTCTGCCTTTGAAGGGCACCAGCTTTCTGGCGCTCTTCATCAAACTCTGCCTGGGTATCCAGGTCTTTCAAAATCAATGTATTGCTCTCCTCTTTTTCTCTATCCAATTGGCTTTGCAGGGTGGCTACCTCCTTTGTGCATGCCCTGTTGAAATCTATCTGTTGCTCCAGCTTATTCTGGCTCTGCAGTAGGGAGTCCAAACCTTCTTGATGCTCCTTCTGCAAGGCCAGAATTCTGGTATCCTGGTCTGCCCTTTCCTGTTGCAGGATACCCATGTCCTCTTTTGTTTTAATGATATACTGTCTACTATCATTTCCTGACTCCTGGCTCCTGTGCAGCCTCTGCTCAGAAGAGTCCAGGTCAGATTGGGCCTTCTCTAATGCCATCAGCTGCCTACTTGCCAGATCTTGGCCTTCAGCACATTTGTCCTGTATGGCTCCCATATATAAATATAAATATGCCGCTATCCTGACAATCTTGTTGTGCTCATCCTTGGTCTTAGGAGCCATGTATAGCTCACTCAGGGCCACATGTAAGGGACCCTGATCTCTCCAGATATCTAACTCAGTTGCAGTGACCTGTTGTGTGATTGCCTGCAACCACACATTCTGGTCCTGCTCCGTCCATTCGCCTCCCACAAATAGCTTATGTAAGTATCTTCATGTCTACCAGTGTCGTCATTCTGATATTGATTTCCTTCCTAACTTACAGAATGTTGTTGTTTTTTATTTTGCAAAACAGACCATTTCCTGAGAGTGTTCTGTTTTAAGGGGTGCTTTTACAGCGTAACACGAAGTGGTGATCCAACAGGATTTATGTATTCTGTCAGTTAGCACACTGTATTAAGCTGCACAAGTGGTAGTTCTAATCCAGACATCCCGGACGAGCCCCCACTCTGTAAGTGACTTCAATCCAGCAATCAAACTAAGTCAATGCCTAGTCTGGGATGCCCAATGGAAGCCCTTATTAATATATTTTTATGTCAAATTCTTTGAATCTGGATGATAAACCCTTATATAACGCCCCTCTCTCTGAATCCCCCTGACCTCACTGAGTCAAGAAGTAAGTTTGTTTTGCACATTAAAAGATTTATTTGAGGAATAAAACAATATATATCACACTTTTATGAATACATTAATATTTGATAGCACACTTATGAATATAATAGTGATCAACAATAGATAATATTACAATAGCACAATTATTTGATCACTTAGGAGTTTGTATAGAAAGAATAAGGTAGCAGAAAATGCTTTGTATGGTTTCAAGGGAATGCAAGATGGGAAAGAATGCAACACAGAAATAAACCTGATATGAATTCAATCAGAAGTTAATATAATCACTTTTTCCCCTGTGACTACTCACTCCCACCTATGCAATATGGAGAGACGGAAACGAGGGAACACAGGTTTCCAGAATACAATCAAATGCAGTTCTGTTCCAGTTCCCCCGAGCAAGCTTAGAGAAAACCGGGATGATTTTAAAACACAGGCCAAATGCTTTGAAATGTGGTTGCAATGGATGAGAAAATATGCTAAAAATTATTTTAATTCACTAAAGGAGATTCAGGATAAGTGATAGCTACTTTGGATTAGTTCAAGTCAACACTAGCAATGATTCATGAAAGATTATCAGGTTGAAAACGAATTTCGGCAGTGGAAAGCAAGAAGCAGCTATTTTTACAAGAGGTGAAATTAAGCTCATTTTCAATTTGCGGTACTTTTTCCGCGTGCGTATATCGCGATTACGGAAGAACTATAAAGAGTTGGAATGTTTTGGGTTTGTTGGACAACGTAGAATCTTAGCTTTAAAATGGCAGTTAAATCTCGCTTCTAGGACGTGCAGTTCAAAAGATACGGACGTTTTTGTGGAGGTAGATTTCAGAATGACAGATGGCGCTTTTACAGATTTGAAATCACAGAATGGACACACAATTTCTATGCAGTTCTGGTCAGGTTGAAATGGTTTAAATAAGATTATTTTAGACTAAGAGATTGGTTCTGTACAGTTCTTAGACTGGATACTCACTCCTAGTTTTGGACTGGAATGGACCTCGTCACAGATCTGGTCATGTTTGGACTGTATTCTAGCCACCGGACGTTCAGGCACTGGTTCTGCTCACAGTGTGGCCTATGGTCTGCTATCAGCACTGCACAGGGGTCTGGGTCTGATGGGTTCTGGATACAGCTCTGCTTTCTGGGTCTGGTTCTGGCACAGGGTTCAATAGTTTAGTTAGGTTGCTGGATTCTGAGGCCTGCTGAGAAGAGTTCAGCTTATGGATTAGGCCTCAGCTTCTCCAAGGTTCTAGAGTTTGGGTTCTAGAGTTTTGGTTCTGGAGTCTGTCTAGAATCTGGAGCCTCAGGAGGCTGGAGTCTTTGTCTGGATATGGTCGGGCAGCGCGCTGCACAGGAATCGATGAGTAGTGGAAAATTGAGTTTGTCTATCTGGGTCTCAGCAGTCTCTTTTTATGTGTTCTCAAAGGGAGTGGGGAGGCTGACTTTCTATGCCCAACCCTCTGAGGATCCTGATAGGTTAAAGGATTTACTGTCCTCTGACTGGAGAAGAGAGTAGTGAGTCAGAATGTGTCATCGGGTATCATCTTTACGGCTTAAGGAAAGAACTCTCCCCTTTGGTTTCTCAAGAAAATCAATTTTTCATAATCAAACATGCTTCCCAGATACACAAGTTGTTGAGAATACATGTACATATCACATATTAATTAAGACAGTTCTCTGTTTAACCCTGATCATTCTAAGAGCTTGGGTTCAGAAATTACAAATTTATCAGCGATTTTAGTGGGTTTCGCAAAATATTGGTTTTGCACCAAATCTTACACAGAGGT
Organism: Ambystoma mexicanum; assembly: GCF_040938575.1. NCBI lineage: Eukaryota > Metazoa > Chordata > Amphibia > Caudata > Ambystomatidae > Ambystoma > Ambystoma mexicanum. The sequence goes on along the minus strand of NC_090927.1, from coordinate 894,426,598 downwards.
ACACCCCCTCTCTGGGCATATTACAGTAAGTTTTCAATTTTCTAGTATAAACACAGTGTCTACAATATTAATAAATTCGGGGCTTGGCCTCAGAACATCCCACTGCGTCCAACTTAGTCTTCAACTGTGAGTGAAGGTGTCAAGGTCTCAAAATTGTACATTTCTATCAGCTGGTTACAATTAGTTATCAGTATTCTTATAAAACATATATTTGCCTTCACTTCAGTACACCCATTGGTTTGTCCCCGCCCGTAGAAGCTTGGCTTGACTCAGAGGGCACATGTCTTGTTTTTCCTAGAGCAGTGTGGACAGTTACACCCAAAATCAGCATATTCTATTCAATTGAAAGAGTCTATTGTCTTGTGTTCCTGCTAGCAGAGCATCCGTCCAGGGTGCCACTCTCGATCTGATTAGCAGGACCATGCGATTTCCTGCCTTGTTGCTGAGAAGACTAGGTGTGAAGAGTTCTCATAGAAAAGCAAGCCTTTTGAAGTCTCAGCTAACTCAGGTTACTGTTTAGCTTCTGAAATACAGGTCTCCTGTCAGAATTTAGATCACCAGCGCCGGTCAGTGGCGAGCACCAGTATTGCACCTATTTTTGACAGCTGTCTTACCAGTAACCAATCCCCAAAATATACTTTGTTCAAATATAGATACACTTCTGTGGACCTTAGATTCATGTAGATTCTTTCGGGAGAATGATGTTGACCCCCCAACAAGGAGGTGGGACCTTTTTAGTGGTTTTGGTGAGCCATGATTTTAGCAATTTTTGACATCAAATAAAACGGATTTTGAACAGCACTATATTCCTTTGCTCTGATTTTGCTCTGTGTGCAGCGAAGGATGGGGTCTGGCAATGGTCTCCTGTATTAACACTGACAGAGGCAAAAGAAGATGGCAACCTATCTTTCAGATTTTTACTGCGCATTTTGGGATGATTTCTGGCAAACAGCATTCTTTCCGGCGGCCATTATGATGTTTCTGCTGCCAGTAATGCACAGTGATGTTGCAGGGCTTAGATGCGTGGGTTTATTCATCCCACAATTCCTATATTTAAACTGGCCATGGCTAGTGGCTTGGTAATATTGTAAACGATACGGTGGGCATGGCAGAAGGCCATGGCATTAGGTCATAGCTGAGGGCCATGGCTAGTGCCCTGGTAATGTTGTAAAATATTCAGTGGGCATGGCCAAAGGCTAGTGGGCCCAATGCACATGTATGGTCACCATGGACGAAGGCCATGGTTAGTGGACTGATAATGTTGTAAAATATATAGTGACACGGCTGAAGGTCATGGCTAGTCGCATGGTAATGTTGTAAAATATAAGTAGGTACAGCCAAAGGCGGTAGGCCACAACTACTCACCCGCTAATGCTGTAAAATATACAATGGGACTGGCTCTGGTGAAGGCCATGGCTAGTGGCTTGATAATATTGTTAAATATACAGGGGACATGGCTGAACGCTGTTGCCAATGGCCATGGCAATGTTGTCAAATATATAGTGGACACGGCCAAAGGCCATAGCTAGTAGCTTTGTAGTGTTGTACAATATACTGTGGGCACAATACACGTGTGCTGTGGCCACTGGCAAAAGCCGAAAGCCATGGCTAGTGGCCTTGTAATGTTATAAAATATAGAGTGCGCCATGGCCAATGGCCTGGTAATGTTGTAAAATATCCAGTGAAAACTGCCAAATGTCGTGACCACTGGCCATGGCCAAATGCCATGGCTAGTGGCTTGGTAGTGTTGTAAAATAAACAGTGGGCACAGCATAGAAATAGAGGACATCCGGCATAGGCTTATAAGTAATAATGCTTACTGTTAATAATACTTTGTTTGATAATAACAATAGTAACAATAATAGGTTATTAGTATTAGAATAACATTGAAAGAAAGAAGAACACTGATCGAATATCTGATATACACTGCTCACTGCTACATAATCAAAATCACACACGTGTGGTAATTATGGAATGAGTTTTGAGTAAGACCATTCCCAAGGCGTGGAGGTTGAAAACAGATAAACAATCACACTGCCATACCAGCCTTCTCTCAAACTGCACAAATGGCACTAATTAATATTCCTGCTTGCGTTCAGTAGTAGTTGCACATGTGTGCACTTTGCACACATGCACACATTTGATGAATGCCCTCATAAGTATTATGTGTGGCTGGTACATGAGCAGTACTTCTACATCTGTCGCAGTGGATTAATATTAATATTCGACTCTACGACTTTTGTTCTCTCAGTATCTAAATATGTCTGGCCCAGGCTGCAACTCTGGAAGCCGCACACTCTCTCAAATTGAGAACAGAATTATTTCGGAACAGTGAACAACCCAGCTTGTGAAAAATGACGCCCTATTTCCTCTCTTCGAAGCCTTGTTCCTTTGGCGAAAGCTCACTTTGACATTGACAGACACAGACAATTTGGAATCATTGAAGGCGACTTACAGTCGCTGGATCTCGAGCACTTTCTCTGAAAATGCGATGTTTCCCTTTTATCTTTAGTCTAAATGACCTTTGCTGCAACTCTGGAAATCTTTCCTCCTCGCTCTGTCTTTCAACTACACTCTCATGTCAAGGCTCCTCTGAAGGCCTGTCTTAGGGCTTCTTACAGCCTCGCTTTGATTTCTTTTTTTATTTGTTCCTGTAATTTATATGCTGTTTTGACTTCATGCTTTCATGCCAAGCATTTTAGTGCTGACGTATAAAAGCTTTTTGCCATTTGATGTCTGTGTCAAAACACCCCCAATAATTAGACTCGTTTTTCAAAGTGCTTACTAAACAAATATGCACCTTTCAGAGCTATGTGGCGACTTGGCAGTCATTTGGAGGAATCAAACTTTTAAAAATCATCCTGTCTCCCTGACGCCCATTTGACAACATCAATTTGAACCAGTGCTGCATAAATGCCAACGCGTTACAGGAAGAATATAGTAAACTTAATTCGAAGCAAATTCTGTGTTTTTTTTTAGTATATTGCTAGCATTCCCGTAATTCGAAAACAACTACACAAATCAGATGTGACAAAGTGTAATAAAGTACACTATGCAACATCACCAAATTGTTTAGATATAGTTCCGGAAAAGGGGAAATAACCAAGAGTATGTATAAGTACATTAGCCCAATTCAACATTGATCAACTTGCATTTGGCTGATTAGTATCACACAAAACGCAAGTACACATACACTTTGCAATAACAATACAGAACATTCAAATAAAACCAACAATCCAAAATAGATAAACACACCGCAAGCAATGATTTAGCAGCAAACGATTTTGACATGCCGTAAATATTTAAAAAGAGAACTGAAAATACATTTTCAGTCTAATAATCTCAGTTAGCAGCCCGCGTGAAGGAGTCTCGTTCTGATTGGAATTGCCATTGTATTTCGGTGCTGGACTGCCCCTGGGCAGGACAAAGACTGGGCAGGACAAAGACTGATATGCAAATGGATATTACCCATCTGTGAAAGGCACAGTGAGTAAAAGCAGTGGCTGCGAACTCTCAAGTGGTTAATGACCACTGAACAGGTTATCATGTCTGTTCTTGCGAGAGAGGGGCGCCCGCTACCTTTGTAAAACTATGTTCTGTAAGAGGAATTGTTCTCTCATAGTCCTCCAGGGCGGGGTAACAATGTTCACTCTATCAAATGACATAGGAACGGCTTTAGATGAAAACAAGCACATACACTGGTCACTGTGCATATCCTCTGAATATGTTGCCATGTCCTTGCTGACATGAGGTTGCTGTGCAACAAGTTGCCCAGGTGCTCTAGGAGACTTGTTACCATGCCAAGTGGTAGTTTGGTCTTTCCCAGTTCCATCTCAAATCTTATGTCAATGGAATGGAGATCCTGAGAGGGGGTCAGGCAGGATTTCTTCCAATGTATCGGAAACCCATGTCCCTTTAGCACAGTACAGTCTCTGCTGGTGTGGAGATGGCACCGTTCATATGAATATGTGTCCAGATTAGCCAATCATCCAGATAAGGAAAGATGGAAATTGCTTCTGCATGTAGCAACCCCACAACAGGAGCCAGCATTTTACTGAATACTCTGGTAGATGATCCCAGACTGAACCGAAGTACTTGAAATTGGTATGTCGTGCCTTCAAACACAAATCTTAGGTAGTTATGATGAGACGTTCACAAATCAGAATGTGGAGATAAGCATTCTCTCGGTCCAATGATGTCAACCAGTCCCTGGCATAACTGTTGCAATGACGCGCTGTGGGCTGTCTATTCGAAAGGGGTGATACGAGGTGAACCTATGCTGGATTACATAAGCGTTTGTAAACCAGGCTCAATGTTTTTTGCATTTGGGCAATTTTTGATTTCTTGCTGACTGTATTTGCACTAGCTCAGGGTTTCTGTAATAGCATCCCTGGTCTCTCTTGGTTACTGTTGTTTGAAGCGGCCAACATGATGATGGACATTATTACGTATGTGTTGCTTCCAGCTCTTTTCTTTAAAACCATTATTTTTTCAGTGCATCTTTGAACCACATGAAGCGCTTTGATAAAAACAACAAAACACATTTAAACAACTTACATTGAATGAAGGCTTCGCAGCGAACTGCTCGACAGTTTGGCAGTAAGAATGATCTTCTGTAATCTTTACTATGCCATTAAAACGATTTAAAAAAATCACGTACTCCTTCATTCTGGGTAATGGACACATGGAAACCGGGACATACACCATTAGCAATGAGATCGAGTAACTATTAATTTTAAAATCATATGGAATTAGTACATGCATAATTAATAGATGCTCCAGTTCGACATATCAAATCAGCACAGATGGAAAGAGAACGAGCATTCAGACCCAGGGAATCAGGTTGCTGTAAGAGCGGCGAGAATACAGACAGTCTTTCCAGCCACCCAAGGCCCTTCCCCGGGTGGCACAATCTTCATTGTGCTGAGGCAACGGGAGCCCCTTTGCTGTTGCCCCCACACTTACCTGATGGACCAGAGCTTTGTGCTCCGGTCCCGACGATCATCCCCTCCGCTGCTACCATGGTGGCAGCCATCTTGTCTTTATTTGGGAAGATTGGGATCGCTCAATACACGCAGCCAATCTCCTGACGGAAAAAAAACAAAAACTATTTGCACCCCGGGTAAACCCTGGCGTAGTCACACCCCAGCAGGGGGTGTGCAGGCCGGTGACAGGCTTTGCTCGGGCTGGTGGGACATTACCGTCCATGTACACCCCCTCTGCATGGGTATGATTGCTACATTAATACAGTGCTATTACAAAAACATGGATAACAGCTGTACAGCCACACATTAGCCATAAAATCAGCAGTGCCTTAAACAGTTATTACACAGAGGTAGATGGACCAGAGAAAACACACAGAACACCATGGAAGTAGCAGGAGCATTATTCGTATACCAGCAAATGCCATCATTCAATTAATTCAGATTATTTGTATGCCAATCCATCCATAAAAAGTCCACAAAGAAACAATATATCACAAAAAAGAAACCTATCAAAATACTTGTGCATAGTATTAAAAGGTTGTCTTCCATAAACACACTTAATTTAAAAAACATTTTAAGGTGCGTAATTATAGACGCATATATTTAAACAAAATAATGGAAATATTATTTTAAAACATGTTTCATATCATTTAACTAAGTGTAGTCATTTCAGTTTGCTGCCTATTATTCACATGGCACGCGCTAAAAATCGTCCTAATACCTACATTATTTCTTTACCGCTTCCCATCAACAGATATAGTAATGTAGGTCTACCTTGCCTCAGTCGAAGTGCACGTAATATATATAGCAAATCCGTACGCCTAACTTCTCTGTAAATGAGGCAAAAAATTGGAAATGTGATAAAGAATCGATTTTCTGCAGACAAAGGGCGAATAGCAAGTAGCTGGATCCTTGCCCTTTCGCATTCCAACTACAGATTGGAAAGAAAGAAAGTGAAATCTTGCTTTCCTGATGTCAAATCATTGATTGAGGCTAACCGGCCATACAAGATACATCTGAATCCCGCCACCGATGCTCGCGGTAGCGCGTTCCCATTTCTTACCTTTCAACAATTCCACACTTTCTCTGGATACCTAGAGCCCTGTATCAGCCATAAATACTTAGCATATGATATACCCTCGCGGTGCAAGATCTAGTCCTCACAGTCAGTGGGACATGGATTTTATGTGATAGTGCACTGAGTCTCAAATTGTGTAACCATGTTCTGGCCAGTGACTGATGCACATTTCCCCGCAGGGACCCCGAAAATAAATCAAGTAGGGGCGACTCAAAGTAAATCCTTAATGTACTCTAGTCCCAATTCCACATGCATAGCATAAGTTGGTGTAGACCTCGGTAAATCCGACATTAGCCTTCAGAATGTGTTATCAAAGTTGGGGTATACGTCAAGATGTGTATGGCCCCAAATGTCCACCACACAAATGTGTAATGAGTTTGGAGTGCAGCCCATCAAAACACCATCATCGGCATATGCAAGCATTGGCGGCTTGCATCAGCTATGCAAAGGCTCATCCACTGATTCTTTTTCCAAGAACTAGGGTGTTACTATAGAAATTAAACAGCACAGGGGAAAGCACAGAACCCTGCTTCACGACTGTCTGTCGTGAGCTGAATTGAGGTCCTGCAATGGACGCCAGCAGCATATCTAAGTATCATTTCAGTGTCCTTGTGAAAAGCCATAAGAAGACTTTAAGGACTCCACGGCATACCCACCACATTTAAAATGGAGCACAGCTGCTGGCAGGTAACAATATCGAATGCTGTTGATAAATCCATAAATCCTAGATAAATTGGTGAGTCACACAGAGAAACATATTAGGCAATAACAAAACACAGGCACGTGGCTTCATTGATTGCACCAAGGTTTCCCTGAATCCCAGCTATGTATCTGCTGGTGTGTTTCCATTAGTCTAAAGAACGCTACACGTCCAACAAATGTGTCAATCTTTTCATAAAGTGGAATGATTATAGCTCGTTTCCACCTCAAAAGGAGACAAAGCAAACAATAGCATTCAAAACAATTGAAAGTAACCAAGGCCACACATCCATCTTATATTTACACAGGTGTACAGGACTACCATCAGATCCCAGACTTTTATTAGCTTTCCCATTACAGACAGGCTCCCAGAAATGGAGGTAGACCGCCCTCCGTCGATTCTATTACATTAAATGGTGCGCTTGACCCACACAGTGATATCCACTTTCTTACTCCCAAATACAGTAGATACGTGCTTAGCCTGTACACTTGTCTCCAATTTATGATTTCGGTGGGGGGTACATCCTTTGCTTAGCCAACTGCCAAAATTTGTGATCAATTGGGGAACTTGCATAAATTGGTACCTCCTCCCATTTTTTAATGTCTGTTCATCTTAGGCACTCTTACTTAACTCAGCCTAAACATTCTTGCTCATTCTTACAGCGTCACCATTATCTTTGTAATTCCTCAGCACTGCGCATAGATCATTCCTCGCAGCATTATACCATTCATTGGAGTGTGGCATTTGATTTGTGACAAGTTCCTGAACGGGAAGAATTGTAATTTCTTTTGAGTGTATTCATTTAACCACAATCTGGTGTGACGACCCTCAGTGGGTGGTCTCTCCACTGGTTTCTCATCTATATCTGAAATAAGACAACACCATCTATTGATATATACCACTGGAGCATGCTGTGCAGTGGGAGCAAAAACAAAATCAGCAGAAGAATCAGGATTGGGGAAGGATATACATTAGGGTATATCACACAATAGTGTCAGCGACTAACATGACGAGATGTGGAGATTATCAATTCAATATTGGTAGACATGTAGGAAGGGGTTGAGACAGACATAAGCATCAAACTATCATTCTTCCATTGGGTAAGTTAATAATTATACTGCATTGTTGTGCGGCCGCATAGAAAGATCAGTACATTAAATGCTAATCCCTGGTATCTGATGTCAGAATCTATACAAATGTACTATTCTGGCTATACCACTTCTGGCACCAATTACTGCTCTAGAATTTACTTGATAAAATGTTACTTTTATATATGTCCATTGATATTTGCTGTTAGGAAATGAAAGACAATATGAAGGAGTAGATGTGTGTTTCATTCTATAGTGGACACATTCAGCTCTGTTATCTTTAGTCACCAAATCAACCAGAAATTCTTCAGAGCCGGTGTCTTGAACATACTTGTGTGCACACATCTTGTGGAGAATGTGATTAACATTAGCTGGAATGTTGCCCAGCCTTTCACTCCAGACAATAGCAGTACTAACCAACGGCGCAATGACACTGCCTCTCATGTATGGAAGTAAGGCCAAGTACCCCTTGACAGTCCAAGATAACATAGAGGAATCAGGCGCAGCTAAACATGTGTGATGATAATTGTGCTAACATTACACAGGTTGAACTCCGAAAGAATGAATTACACAGGCGAGCCTACCTTTAGCCTAAATAATGATTCTAATGATTGACTAAACTTGTGAGCCAGATTTCAGACTCTTGGTCAAAATGGGGACATTTTGTTATTGTATTCTTTCAGTATCGAGACAACTGGATAGCCACCGTGTTTATATGCAAATGCTCTAAGTGCACCAACGTGTTTCTCAACTGCAAGCTTGGTAGTACATTTCAGTTGGTGACCAGTGGTGATACCTCAGTATTTGAAATGCATGACAGTTTCAACAATTTGGTCATTTAATGTCCACGTGAAACCCCCTTTTTTTAGACAACGGTGATGGAAACACGTGGTCTTGGTTTTGCTGGTTTTCATTTGGAGACCATTGAGATGGTGCATTCACTCAGTAAGCGAAGTTGTTCCTATCACTCCTTGGGTGTGCTATCCAATTGAAGAAGATCATCAGAATAGCCTAGCCAGTTGATGGAAGAGCAGGTCGTATAGGAAAGCCAGTTGGAGAGGAAAAAACAGAGGGTGGATCAGAGAGCTACAAGTTAAAAAGGGTGTGAGCTAAAATGCACCACTGCTTAAATCCTACATAAATGCAAATCCGGTAGGTGACCTTACCCTGCCTGTTAAGCCTAAAACAAATTCTTGTGGAGCTATGCAGAGCCACGATTAATCTTAGCAGCCACAAAGAAATATTCCACTCAATGAGTTGATGACACAGGAGCCCTCTCTGGACTGTGTCAAAAGTGGAGCTGAAGTCTACGAATGACACATACCTTGATTGCGAGTGGGTATTCTATGTCTTCTGAATGATAGTCACCAAGGCAACCATGCTATAAAGCATGTTGGAACACTTCCTAAAGCCATTTTGGTTAATGAGGATGATGTTATTGGATCTTTATCCAAGTGTTCAGATCTTCTACTAGAAGGCATGCAAATATATTACGAAGAAAGATCCAACATATTCTGTAATTGACAGGATCATAGTGTATGCATTGTCTGCTGTCAGTCCAAGAGGAAGGCGAAATATTAGTTTTGATAATGATCAAAAATAGTTTATGGAGAATATTGGGCCATCAGCATGGACTCCTTTTTAAGATGAGATTGCACAGGCCATCAGGATCCGACGCACTGGAAGACTTCGTGCTCATGATGATTCTTATAAACTCTTGTATTTGCAAGGAGTATGTCTGAGAACAAATTCCCAAATCAGGGGTATCATCATTCGGGGCCACGGCCAATGGTGGCACCAATGAATGTCATGCATGAAGTTTGGAGTGCTCCGTTAAGCAGGGAGGGGGCAGTGTCAGAGCAGTTAATACTTTGCAGGAAGGTTCTTCAGTCATTTATGTGAGAGCATATGGCCAGAGCTTGCCAGCATTCTTTATCCTGATTGTACCCATGATGTTAAGCCAAGATTGGTAGTCATGTTTCATTAGGCTTAAGGCGACAATATAGGGTCTAAATGAGAGTTGGCAAGTTGGTGTATGTCGTTTTTGAATTGCTTTGTAACCTTGGAGATGTCTAGAACAAAAAGGTCTGTGATGTACACATTTCTGATGAGCAAACTTTAAGGTCAGAACCGGCTGATGTTTGCGTAGGATATAGGCCTCTAAATGCTTATTTAAAAGCTTTAGATCTGAGATATATTTAGTGGTAGTAAGGATGCCACAAGGAGTTAATGAGTTTGCACAAATCGTGGCCAGATGGTCAGTATCGTGTTTATCAATCAGGAAGATCACTTTGTCAACTTGGGTCCTTCTTGGGTCCTTCCTCTCCGCTATCTTTTTCTCTACCTGTGGTGCCCCCCAGCGGTCTAACCTCTCCCTCTGGCTGTTCAACCAATACCTGGCACTCCTTGCCCACTGCATCGCTGCTCTCTGCCACAACTTTCAGTGCAATGCGGATGACACCCAGCTCATCTTCAGGCTACCCTCGGCCTCCTCCTCTACTTCCCTCATCTCTGACTGTCTGTCTGCTATCCAGGAGTGGTGTGCCGCCAATGACCTCTGCCTTAATGCCAGTAAGACTGAAGTCCTCCTCATCGGCACAACTGCTCCCTCCTTTCCTGTAGCTCTCTGGCCGGCCTCTCTTGGCCCTCTTCCTGCTCCCACCTGCAAGGCTAAAAACCTTGTGGTCATCTTCGACTCCACACTCTCCTTCTCTCCTCACATCTCTGACCGATCTAAGAAGTCCCACTACCAGGTGCACCTCCTCAGAGCTATTCTTCCTTTCCTCTCCTTCCCCCAGAAGCTCACTGTCTCCAGAGCTCTGGTTCTCTCTAGGCTGGGCTACTGCAACAGCTTCTTCTTAAATCTGCCTGCCTCTACTCTCCGCCCTCTGCAACTCCTCCAAAAAATGACTGCAAGACTTGTCCTTGGCCTCAAGCCCAGGGATTGTATCCTTCCAGGACTGACATCTTTGCTCTGGCTCCCACTAGCTGTGAGGATTAAGTTCAAAACCCTCTGCATTGTCCACAAGGCCGTCTGGGGGCTGGGGCTTCAATACCTTCAACTCTCTCTTCCTAAATATCTTCCCTCTCGAGCTCTTCGCTCATCCGCTTCCAACTCCCTCAGGGTCAGTTGCTTCTCCAAGCAATGAGTTGGTGGTAGATCTCTTTCTTCGGCTGGGACCTCCCTCTGGAACAGCCTCCCTGTCTCTCTGAAAATTGGGGAGAACCATCTCCGGTTCCGGAAGCACCTCAAGACCTTCCTCTTTGCTTCTGCTTTCTCTCCTCCTCTCCCCTGCTGAACTCCTGGCTGAAACTGAAACTGCACTGGTCACCTGGCTACCCTCTGTTCTCTGGCCTAGGTCCCCTCCCTACCAGTTGCACACCTGCACTGCCCCCTGGCAATCCTTGCACTCTGGGGCTGTTTCTGTATCCCCACAGCCCCCTACCAGAACTCGACACCTGATGTCTGCACTTACCTTTGCACCTGCCACCAGCTGGCTGCACTTCTAATTATTGTTCTTATTTATTGTTTTATTTATTTACTGTCTATCTTATGTACTGCACTTTCCCTCCCCCTGCCTCTTCGCACTTTATCCCTTCCCTCGCCTTTGCACAATCTCAATATCACCTGGCCTAGTAAGATCATTGTCTCTGTCTTCCCTCTGTTCCTCTCCCTTGAAACACTTGTGTATAGGCGCGTTATCAATGCCATATCATCATATCAAAGCATGACCCAAAACAGATGTCACATGGATCATAATGGGAACTAAACCTCTTTTTGAAGACTCTGGATGTCTGTTGCTTCAGTGGGTAGTGAACCCCCTGGGCAAACTGCAACATGACACAGATCAAGATATGAAATACAGTTGGTGGAGGATTTGCACTGTGGAAAAACTGGCCTCAATGTGTACACAAGCCAAGGGGTGTTTTTCGCTTTAGATTTATGCATTATTGTGATGTGATTTTGAATGTTTCAATACATACCTTGTCACTGCTCTATCACCATGTCACAGGTCTTAAGAATGTTAAGAAAACCTATGACTATGATTCTGATTGGACAGTTGTAAGAAAACAAATAATTGCAAATGTACTCGAAAAACACCCACCACATTCCCCACCTACCACCTACTAAACCTTCATATCTTGTAACATTTTGCAAAGGTGCATATGGATTGGTGATATGGGGAACATCGTTTGTGAGATCCCTTTCCTTCAACATTGTGTGCAAATGCCATTAAGAAACTACACTCATGCCCTGTCCCACCAGCTATTTACTGCTCATCATTTATTTTGGGAACCTGGCTAGTGACCCATAAGGCTTTATACAACACTGGGCACACCAGAGTTTCACACCAACTGTACTGAATATACCCGGAATTAAAACTATATTTAGTGAAATGAATAGGTCCCAAAATAACAAACCACCACACAGGCTTTCACATTTCTGCCCTTAGGCACCTGTATACCAACTCAGCAGAACAAAACAAAAATTGCAGCAGATAAACATCAGTGTTACACTCTCACAGAACATATACAATAAACCGTACAACCTTTACATTGGAAGACATATGAATACTGTTTGCAAACCAGCGCAGCCTCCATTCCAATTTACCATTTCTCTCTTGTATACCATTATTGGACAGGGAAACAATTGTGATGCACCTTAGCATGCAGTTCAATGTTTATGCAAGCAAATGCACATTAGAAAGCAGCCCCATTTATCATCTACCGTGTTTTCCATCTCAGTCAAATGTCAAGTTAGTCTGATGTTAGCAATGGGATTTTTTGCAAAACATAAATCTTCTCATAACTGATTTAGATCAAGAAAACTTCCATGTCTTTCACGTACCATGAAAAACCAGAAAATCCCTTCTAAGTCAAATTTGACCTGGCCAAAACAATTATTTGGCAATCCCTATTTATACTTACATCACTCAGATTAAAACGTTACCCAGCCCCACTATCCAGCCCCACTGGTTTAGTTGCAAATTCTGGCTCGTCTCCAGCAGCCAACGGCAAACCCCACCTTCCAGTGCATCCTGGAAACCTGTCACATTGCCAGACCCTCAGATATTGGGTCTGTTCACAGCCTTCAATACCTCTGCCAGGCTTGGCACAATGCCCTAGGCATTGGGTCACAGCTACGCCCTTTCCAATGTTCAAAAACAGTTTCCAATCCTTGCTAAAAATCAAAGATTCTAAATCTGATGCTCCAGCTCTGTTAAAAAGAGCCCCGTCACAGATCTATGTGGAAAACCTGGGTTACAAATGCTCCATCCAAAAGTCCCCAGCCCACCAAAGAACTAAAGTCTTGTGAAACAGGCAACTGGCAACAGCCCCTCGTGAAATCTGTAACAGGCCAAGACTGAGCCTCCCAGCTTTCAGTTCCTTATAAAGTCTCCCTCAAAATTCAGCCCAGAACCTATATCACATAAAGAAGCTGTTCAATTTACCCACCAATTTTCCAATGTGGCTTCCTCAGGTTCCAACCCACTTGGGGTGTCATTAAACATGTGACAGCCCCTTCGAGAAACTTAGCGAGAACTAGCTCACCCGCTCTAGCTTTTGGCAAGATTCGCCCATCTTTTCCTGTGCATAGAAAAAGAAATGCTACTTGCCATCCACTCTTCCTACATGTGCACTGCCCGAACAATAGACGTTCATTTTTCAAGACCCACACATCTTGCCTCTCTGCACGAATTACTCTTTAATTACTCCGATTTAATATTCTGCTTTTCTGAATCTTATCCTTGCAATCAAACCATTGATGCAAGCTGTGCACAGGCTGCAATGTTAATGTGTTAATGATTGAAGCCCTCAATCAACACCCCTTTGATTTACCCTAATGCCACACATCAGTGCTAATATCCTAAACCACAAACATAATGCATGCTGCACCATTATTTTAAACTGGTGTACAACGTCTCTGCTAAAATCAGTGGCACTGTTGAAATTCTTGTACTGCATTATTTCAACAGCCTGCAAATGTAATATATTAAAATTCCACTTACTCCATAACTTTACTTTCAGCCCATAGAAAAGCCAACCTTCGCCAACCACAAAAAACAAATTGCCTCCACCATCATCTACTTTACATAAGGGTCTCTGATTTATTCCATTGCCATCTCTTTAAGAACATCAATATTTGGACCATCACTACAACCAAACACAAATCACAGTTATCTGTCCCCCGCTCTATGATCCTCTGAAGTACACCTGCTCATACAAGGTTGCACAAAGTTCCAAATGAGAGAGGTCATAAACTTCTACCATTGGGAGATACTTTCCCAATAACTTTGATCCACCAAATCCTTAAAGAGGCACTTCAAGTGTTCTGCCTTGAATAGCCTGGCACTTGGCACAGTCTTCAACTCGGGAAAATCAGCGCATAGCCCACAATGGCACCAGATGTCATACAAACAGCGCCCAGCATCACAACACAAATTGCTTCACTCATGCACCAGTTCCCATAATCTGTAAACATGATGTATCTTCGATGCCCACTGTTTCTAAAGGGCAATGTTACCCCATACAAATAGGCAGGAAGCAAGGCAACACTCCTTGCTATTGCATCAGCTTTTGCATGCAGCAGTGTTCTGAAGTGCTGCATCTGCCCTGGTATTTCTAGGAGATATGCAACACTCTTCTATGTTTCTGATTGCATAGCACCAAGAATCAATTAACCTTAAGTGTGTGTATACTTAAGAAATAAGCCCCTAACTGGGGGGCATTAGCCAATCAGGCAATGCCCTGGGGCCCATAGTTATAGGCCCAAGCGAAGCGAGGGCCCGAGGGCCTTAACGAAGACCCCTGGGGCATTACCTGACCTGGTAATGCCCTGGCGGAGAGGGGATTATTGCTATTAGTACCTGCTGAGTTTCAGAACAGAAAAAAAAAGAAAATGGCCACCAGGAAAGGGAAAATGGAGTCCGTTTTCCCTTTCCATGGTGGCCATAGGGAGCGGATGCGCTGGGGACAGAAGTGTTCCCAGTGCGTTCGCTCACAAAAAAGGAGAACAAAGATGGTAAGTGGGGTTGGGAGGGTGGGGAGGGGATTGTTTGTAGGGGAGGGGGGAGGAAGAAAGAAAATACCTACCTGAATCCCGGGCGGGGGAGGATGGCAGCCTCCAGATTGCCCTGTTTCGAGCCTCCTCATTGGCCGAGGAGCTGGCACGCCACCTACTGGGAAAGAAGGAAAGGAATCCCGGCCGAGGGATTCCTGGTCAGGTAAAGCCCCGGCGAGGACCAATCAGAATGTTCGTTACATTCTGATTGAACCTCGCCGGGTACTAATATAAATTAGTAAAGTTACGCAAAGTAATTTGAAACTGTACATACAAGATACAAAAATAGCAATCGGCTCCTAATGCCTGCCTATATTGCTGTCAAATTTACCACATCTGCAGGCACATGCTCCTCTGGGAACCAGACCATTGCAAGAACTGAAACAAAACTGACACACAGAGGGAAGACAAGGGGCCTCATTACGAGGTGGGCGGTAAAGGGTTAACAGCGCCGGTAAAGGTGCCAGAGCCGTTAATCCCATACTGCCCTATTACGAGGTCTGCTCGCGGGACCCGCTAAGGATGCCTGGTTTTACCAGGCATCCTTAGCGGGTCCCGCGAGCAGCCCAGCATGCTTACAATGGGCCCATCATTAACGGGCCCGTTGCTAGCATGCTCCCATTCCCATTGAGCCCTATGGGGGCTCAAATTGGAATGAGGATGGTCCGGGCCCGGGTTCCCTGAATGGGGAAATACCAGGCCCTCCGAGGAATGGCCCAGTATTTCCCCATTCAGGGAACCCGGACCCGAGTTTGGAGGTAGCCATGTCCTTCGTAAGGTCATGGCTACCTACAAACTCGCAATGAGGCCCAAGGAAAAATGTCTTCTCCTGCTGCTCCCCAACCTACCAGTTACGATTTAAAGAACTCCCAAGTATGGCTAGTATCCACTGTCCCCAGATTATCACCACTCTGGGTTTTTCTCGTACATGTACCCATGTATCTCTCTAACACATGTACAGCACTCTTTTGCTCTTTAAGTGGGCTTGAGCTACATAAAACGCAAATACAAATACAAAACTGTAGCCCCTGCTAGTGCAACAGCCATTACCAAAACCACTATAAACAGTAAAACCAAACGCTCCCTATATTGTGCACTCGGAGTGAAATGAGGGTTGTGAAAGCCCCACTTTTGAAAACAATGAGGACGATGAGAATGTGTGACAACCTGGAGTACTGTAAGCAGAAGCAAAAATTGGCAAATCTGCAGAACATGTGCATATTATTATGTTCTGGCCATGGGCAACAGCATCCTGCCCACTGGTTTTTCAGCAAACAAAAAACGTTTGCTCATTTAACTACCATGAATATGCAGTGCCCACAAGGATTAACCTTGAAACCAGTGCCTTCACGACCACTTTCTTAACATGTCAAACCTCATCCATAGCAGCAACAACTGCTCTCTACGGCCTGTAAAAGGATGCATAGAGGCAGCCTCCCAAACAGCTGTTGTGCTAACACCAGGCCAAGAGACAAGGTCTATCTAGCATTCAGGGAGTCTAGGTCATGTCACTACTGGAGCTATTTGGATATTTCCAAGCATCAGACTGCCCTTAGGCTGTTGCTAGCCTTCAGGAAGGAACTCAAAGGTTGTACACATTGGAACTCATGTATGTGTACTGCAGAGCTGCTATGAGAAAATAGGAGACCATGCCCTCAGGAAGAAATCTCACATTAGAGCACTGGTGACAGACTCTCAGTGGCTGATCAGTGTTAAATTAGTAGAGACGACTACATTCATGTTGTTGATGCAACAGGATACAGAGGCCATGGATGTGATGAAGCCCGTGAGTACTAGGCAACGGGTCTGCAATTTTTGGCTTCCCAGATGTTTTGGATGACAACTCACAGCAACTCTAGCCAGCATAGTTAATGGTGAAGGGTCAGGGGAGTCATAGTACAAACTGTATGGAGAGCTGGAGGTTGCAGACCCTTGCACTACGCTGTAGGAAAAATGGCAGGCACTAGCCATAGAAAATCAAGGTATTACCTTTAATATAACTTTCCAGATTATTTTGAGGAGACAGGTGACAAACGTCCTTTTTAATTAAAATGATTACATTTTATTGAGCTCCTCTTGGTATCCGGAAAAAAAAGAGCAACACACCACTTCAGTAATATTGTTTTAATTGAATATGTTATACAAATGACATCAACTAGCATCTTGTTTACATAGTTAACCAACGAGGTTGTACAACAGCCCCACAGACAGCAAACCAGCCTTTCCCAAACCTCAATTCGAAGCTCAGATTCGACCCATAATGTGGATTTCAACATCAGGCATTTTTGCAGTCGCAGTGGCCATGAGGAAGACCATTTTTTCAAAAGACTAAAAAGTTTTAAAACCTGAGGTCTTCAACCAAAACACCTGTATCCAGTATGGACTCAACTTAGCATGACAACATCATATGATTTAGACATCAACTCACTAAGTGGAAGTTACAGTAGACACACTTCTCTCTCAAACTCACTTTGAACATTTCTAGAGGAGTGGAGTGGGAACAAAATATAACTTTATGTTAAATGTGTGAATGGCTAAATGGACAGACATACGGTGCACTCCTCAGAGTGACTATCTACCCACAAAATCTGCATACACTTTAGCGCAAATTAAGCCTGTAGAGGAGGTCCCAAAAATGGCCTGCACTCCAGCCACCCATGCTGAAATGCCAGAAGCATATTCGCCAAGCTATGTGACATATAAGGAGCAAATGAACCAACAGAGAGCTGCGCTGGGACTCTGTCCAGTGTACATCAGAAGTGCCACGCCTGTTGAAGCGCCCATAACCAGAGAGCCATGGGCTGTGCGATACCCTCTCAGACAACCATACCAGCAGCTGAGACGAAATGAAGAGTACCTGCAGACGGTCCACGAAGAGACCCAAAGAGCCTTAATGGAAGGCCAGTGGAAATGACACAAGGGCCTGATCAGTCTCGCGGATGAATGAAAATGACTACCAAGGATAGCACACCAGTGCGAGCAGCTATGAAGATAGATGTAATGGATACGGGAGAAGAGACAATGTTGAAACGTAAGGAAACGTTGCTATGAGGCAAGATGGAAGTAGCCAACCAGTTAACGCATGCAAATAGGCTTGGAACGCAAGAAGCTAAGAAATCGATACTGCTTGCAGTGCTTAGTAGAAGAATAGAGCGGCAAGCGCCAACCATACATCTACCTCAATAAGGCACTCTATACAAGTGCGACTCCATTTTGTAAATGCAGAAGTATGCCCAGGCGGTCAGAGGCCTAACAGGTCAAAGTTTCATATACCAGCCAAAGCCAGGAGAAAGAGCGGAATCGAAACTCTGTAAGAAGCAGCTCAATCCGTGGGAATTCGAGGTCAACTCCAGGAAGGGAGGAGAGCGGCAACGCTGGAGAAACGAAACTTCAGACCATACCAGCCAGCCAGTGAAGGTCATGATAAGGAGGCCCCAGGCAGGTGGTGAGGCTATGGAAAAATCAAATGCACAAATAAGTGGGAAAATGAGGCAGATTCACGGTGAACAGACACATGACCAGCCGAGGGCAAAGAGATACCAACGTCTGATGTCACCCAGAACCTGAGGATGCCATAACTTTTCCTGATAAGAGCTACAGTTTTGAAGCCATCCTCAGCCAACTAATTGACACATAGCCCTAAAGGTACTGATTGATGGAAGGGAGGCAGGGTGAATCATGGGGCACTCCGCATCTGGGTGTCCATTCTGCATGCTGCTAATTAAAGTGGAAATTTATGTCTAGGGGTGTAACCCACCCAATCACAATGGACCAAATAATCTAGGGTCCTATAGTTTGTAGAGTCAATCAGACGTCGTAGTTATAGTGACGACTATCACGAGTGATGTAGAGGGATGAGTTTAGACACCCACCCGATAAGAGTTATCCAATCCACGTGCTCTATTACCATATACAGATATACCCCCTATACTTAAGTTACCTTTCCAAACCAATAGATATGCATGACAATCTTTTAGTGTTGCACGTCAATTGATGACGAAAATTCGCTATAAATGTTGCTCTCTGAATGAAGAATTTGGGAGTTGAAGCGAGACAGGCGATCGCACCATTGATGATTCCCATTTGTTTCCCTGTTTTTTTGTACTTGTCATTAAACGGACTTCCCTTTGCCAAATTATTGAGTCCTCTTTATTGAGTCGGGTTGGAGTAAGTGAATCCCGCACCCCCATTTCTCACATGGTGCAGCTATCTTGCCTTACAGGTACTGGAGGGTGAGCCCTGATCGATGGGCCCGTCAGCAGATTCCACACCCTCCTGTACAAGCCTTTTGCACATTTGAAAATATGAGTCCAACATTGCATTCTGTCTTTATATTGAATGATCCATATTTTCAGATCCCTAGTTTGGGTCTTAAGGATGTGTGCTGAACATTCCCATATAACTCACATTTATTTTATCCCCAGCTTATTCTTCCACTCTGGCAAAATGGGCCTCTTTCTAAATTTGCTGTTATCCTGGCAGGAAATCCACTAGGCAAATGGATTTACTGTTACCGCCACTTGGTCTGCGGAATTATCACTGGATTACAAGTGCCAGTAAGGGAGGTAAATCCCCATTCCAGGGAATCCTATTGGACTCCATGGAGGGATTTGCCTCTATTACCAGCACTGGTGATACCAGTGCTGGTAATTGTTGGGTATTTTGTGCAGATTTGGGGCCTGGCGGTATTTTCTTACCGCCAAAAATAATAATTTAGTAACGATCACTCCCTACATTCAGATTGGGCCATGTACAACAATAACACAGTGGATATGCATTATTTCAGCAGACAGACCTATTTAGATGGTATGCGCGGTTGGTATGCGTGGTTGGTTTGCGTGATTGGTTGGTATGCTGGTGAGCATAATTCCTTTGGTTTATTTGTGGCCCCAATATCCAGAACCCTTTGTTTTTGTTTAGTTTGTTCTTGTGATCACTAGAGAGACCTCAGGCCTACATTTCAGAAATACCACATTTTCATTTTTAGTGTGCCACCATGGGCAATTCTCACTGAATTATCTACAACAATGAGCTACATGTGGTATTTTTCACTAACTTATATACGATAGTGAACTATGTCCCGGGCCTCCCTTTCTGCCGACTCATAGACCTCCGGCAGACTACAACACACACAGTTATTTATAATTGCTCATACTGAATGACATGCACACAGCTGCAGCCAAATCTTATTTTTAGCTACCTTAAAAATGACAATTGCACTGTCTAAACATCTCCCCACATCATCAACACTGTATTGGTAAATATAAAACACACCACCCGTCTGCTTTCAGATATTTTTGTGTATTATAAAAGTTGCATTTAAACACGATCTCACTCTTTACAGAAATAAATGAAATAGCACAGTAACAGCATTATTTGTGATACACTCAAAAGAGAGTGGCAGGGAACAAGAATTCAATTTGCAACATTAAACACGTGGGTAAAGCACAGAAATCTCCTTTCCTACACTGACTGAATATTTCCGTACACACTCAGCCCCCACACCTCAGCGAGATAATTACCAGGCTTATTCAGCATGTAACTTCTTTGGCTGTTCGCCTTCTGGAGGGGTTCACCCAGCAAGGACAAGCATTTACTGTCACTCAAACTGGGACTTATTGACTGGAAATCCCAGTCTCTGCAACCAAGTTGAATCTGCTTTAGGAATCAGGCATCCCCAGCTATCAACCCAGTCCTTCTTCGAGCTGTGTCAAGATGTCTCTCCCCAGCTTCTTCTTCGAGATTATCCAAGAAAACTCTGGTTACCTCCTACCAAAGGATCCTAACCAATAAAATTCTATCATGCCCCAACCACCCTCTGCACACAATGGCTTGGCTTATACAGTTGCAACTGTAACCAAACTGATTTCCTGCTTATTCGAGGTCTTTGCTTCCTGCAGTTACTGTGGACAGAACAGCAGAGCAAAAGAAAAAAAAAATGAATGTGCATTTAAATAATGACTTTCAGAGCCTGTCATTTTCCATTCATGTTGCACTGAAGAACACATTATTATTAGTGGGTTATGATCAGGTAAGTTGTTAATGAGGTTAGTTTATTCATTTTCAAATGTGTCTCTTGCAACATAGGCATTTCAGGTGAAAAATAGTGCGCATTTTGAATGTACAAATGTGTGCTTTTAACTGTGAAAAAATATGATTTGCATTTTATATGTAAAAATCGTTTTTGACTGAATAACCTACCCTCACTTATATGTCCATGTTACACTGGCAACACATAGCTTGAAGCAATTGCATTAAACCCATGCAGTGGCGCTGCATAAAAATGCTCAATAACACATGTCTTGCTGTACCACATTATATCAATGCACCAAACCCATGCAGTGGTGCTGCACTTTAAAAAAAATGCTATACATTGATCCTGTGCAGTGGTACTGTACTCTGTGCTCCCAAAACACGCTACACAATCCTACATATACCCTCCTTTTTTTGAGAATTTGGCTAATCCGAGCCACAATTGGAAAAAATCCAACTTGTTCCGTTTCTTCTTTCAAATTGTAACAATCCAATACAACTAACATTCTTGTTGTGAAGATGAAAATTGAAAGTCACTGTTCAATCAATATAATATTAAAATTCATCTGAATTCATCAATTCTTATAAAATGTTCTACATTTGCCTTCCCAATGGAAGTGTCCAGTTCAGAGTTTCAATTTTATACTTGCAGTCAATTGAAAATAATAAAATAAAACAACTAACTAAAACAAATAATTAACATAATAGATTAAAACAAGTAATTAAAATAATAAATACGTGGAACTACATATGTCAGGACACTTGTCTGACTCTTTCATCTTGGTACTCTTTGCGACTCCATTTTGTAATGCAGAAGAATGCCCAGGCGGTCAGAGGCCTAACAGGCAAAGGTTTCATATCCCAACCAAAGCCTGGAGAAAGAGCGCAATCGAAACTCAGTAAGAAGCAGCTCAATGCCTGAGAATTTGAGGTCAACTCCAGGAAGGGAGGAGAGTGGCAATGCTGGAGAAACAAAAATTCAGAGCATACCAGCCAGCCAGTGAAGGTCGTGATAAGGAGGCCCCAGGCAGGTGGCGAGGCTATTGAAGAATCAAATGCACAAATAAGAGGGAAAATGAGGCAGATTCACGGTGAACAGACACATGACCAGCCGAGGGCAAAGAGATACCAACGTCTGATGTCACCCAGAACCTGAGGATGCCATAACTTTTCCTGATAAGAGCTACAGTTTTGAGGCCATCCTCAGCCAACTAATTGACACATAGCCCTAAAGGTACTGATTGATGGAAGGGAGGCAGGGTGAATCATGGGGCACTCCGCATCTGGGTGTCCATTCTGCATGCTGCTAATTAAAGTGGAGATTTATGTCTAGGGGTGTAACCCACCTAATCACAATGGACCAAATAATCTAGGGTCCTATAGTTTGTAGAGTCAATCAGACGTCGTAGTTATAGTGACGACTATCACAAGTGATGTAGAGGGATGAGCTTAGACACCCACCCGATAAGAGTTATCCAATCCACGTGCTCTATTACCATATACAGATATACCCCCTATACTTAAGTTACCTTTCCAAACCAATAGATATGCATGACAATCTTTTAGTGTTGCACGTCAATTGATGACGAAAATTCGCTATAAATGTTGCTGTCTGAATGAAGAATTTGGGAGTTGAAGCGAGACAGGCGATCGCACTATTGATGATTACCATTTGTTTCCCTGTTTTTTTGTACTTGTCATTAAACGGACTTCCCTTTGCCAAATTATTGAGTCCTCTTTATTGAGTCGGGTTGGAGTAAGTGAATCCCGCACCCCCATTTCTCACATGGTGCAGCTATCTTGCCTTACAGGTACTGGAGGGTGAGCCCTGATCGATGGGCCCGTCAGCAGATTCCACACCCTCCTGTACAAGCCTTTTGCACATTTGAAAATATGAGTCCAACATTGCATTCTGTCTTTATATTGAATGATCCATATTTTCAGATCCCTAGTTTGGGTCTTAAGGATGTGTGCTGAACATTCCCATATAACTCACATTTATTTTATCCCCAGCTTATTCTTCCACTCTGGCAAAATGGTCCTCATTCTAAATTTGCTGTTATCCTGGCAGGAAATCCACTAGGCAAATGGATTTACTGTTACCGCCACTTGGTCTGCGGAATTATCACTGGATTACAAGTGCCAGTAAGGGAGGTAAATCCCCATTCCAGGGAATCCTATTGGACTCCATGTAGGGATTTGCCTCTATTACCAGCACCGGTAATACCAGTGCTGGTAATTGTTGGGTATTTTGTGCAGATTTGGGGCCTGGCGGTATTTTCTTACCGCCAAAAATAATAATTTAGTAACAATCACTCCCTACATTCAGATTGGGCCATGTACAACAATAACACAGTGGATATGCATTGTTTCAGCACACAGACCTATTTAGATGGTATGCGCGGTTGGTATGCGTGGTTGGTTTGCGTGATTGGTTGGTATGCGGGTGAGCATAATTCCTTTGGTTTATTTGTGGCCCCAATATCCAGAACCCTTTGTTTTTGTTTAGTTTGTTCTTGTGATCACTAGAGAGACCTCAGGCCTACATTTCAGAAATACCACATTTTCATTTTTAGTGTGCCACCATGGGCAATTCTCACTGAATTATCTACAACAATGAGCTACATGTGGTATTTTTCACTAACTTATATACGATAGTGAACTATGTCCCGGGCCTCCCTTTCTGCCGACTCATAGACCTCCGGCAGACTACAACACACACAGTTATTTATAATTGCTCATACTGAATGACATGCACACAGCTGCAGCCAAATCTTATTTTTAGCTACCTTAAAAATGACAATTGCACTGTCTAAACATCTCCCCACATCATCAACACTGTATTGGTAAATATAAAACACACCACCCGTCTGCTTTCAGATATTTTTGTGTATTATAAAAGTTGCATTTAAACACGATCTCACTCTTTACAGAAATAAATGAAATAGCACAGTAACAGCATTATTTGTGATACACTCAAAAGAGAGTGGCAGGGAACAAGAATTCAATTTGCAACATTAAACACGTGGGTAAAGCACAGAAATCTCCTTTCCCACACTGACTGAATATTTCCGTACACACTCAGCCCCCACACCTCAGCGAGATAATTACCAGGCTTATTCAGCATGTAACTTCTTTGGCTGTTCGCCTTCTGGAGGGGTTCACCCAGCAAGGACAAGCATTTACTGTCACTCAAACTGGGACTTGTTGACTGGAAATCCCAGTCTCTGCAACCAAGTTGAATCTGCTTTAGGAATCAGGCATCCCCAGCTATCTACCCAGTCCTTCTTCGAGCTGTGTCAAGATGTCTCTCCCCAGCTTCTTCTTCGAGATTATCCAAGAAAACTCTGGTTACCTCCTACCAAAGGATCCTAACCAATAAAATTCTATCATGCCCCAACCACCCTCTGCACACAATGGCTTGGCTTATACAGTTGCAACTGTAACCAAACTGATTTCCTGCTTATTCGAGGTCTTTGCTTCCTGCAGTTACTGTGGACAGAACAGCAGAGCAAAAGAAAAAAAAAACTGAATGTGCATTTAAATAATGACTTTCAGAGCCTGTCATTTTCCATTCATGTTGCACTGAAGAACACATTATTATTAGTGGGTTATGATCAGGTAAGTTGTTAATGAGGTTAGTTTATTCATTTTCAAATGTGTCTCTTCCAACATAGGCATTTCAGGTGAAAAAAAGTGCGCTTTTTTTATGCACATGTGTGCTTTTAACTGTGAAAAAATATGATTTGCATTTTATATGTAAAAATCGTTTTTGACTGAATAACCTGCCCTCACTTATATGTCCATGTTACACTGGCAACACATAGCTTGAAGCAATTGCATTAAACCCATGCAGTGGCGCTGCATAAAAATGCTCAATAACACATGTCTTGCTGTACCACATTATATCAATGCACCAAACCCATGCAGTGGTGCTGCACTTTAAAAAAAATGCTATACATTGATCCTGTGCAGTGGTGCTGTACTCTGTGCTCCCAAAACACGCTACACAATCCTACATATACCCTCCTTTTTTTGAGAATTTGGCTAATCCGAGCCACAATTGGAAAAAATCCAACTTGTTCCTTTTCTTCTTTCAAATTGTAACAATCCAATACAACTAACATTCTTGTTGTGAAGATGAAAATTGAAAGTCACTGTTCAATCAATATAATATTAAAATTCATCTGAATTCATCAATTCTTATAAAATGTTCTACATTTGCCTTCCCAATGGAAGTGTCCAGTTCAGTGTTTCAATTTTATACTTGAAGTCAATTGAAAATAATAAAATAAAACAACTAACTAAAACAAATAATTAACATAATAGATTAAAACAAGTAATTAAAATAATAAATACGTGGAACTCCATATGTCAGGACACTTGTCTGACTCTTTCATCTTGGTACTCTTTGATCCTTTTCTATAGAAGTCATCTTTTCTTTGGCATTCCGGTTATTTTGTCTTCACCTCCACCCGGAGGCAGGCATCTTTTGGTCTTCATCCAGGGGACTCCAGAGCTCCATCGTCTCCCGTGACCTCCGGTACAAATATGTTAATATTCTAAATCAAATAGAAAAGAAACAGATTAAGTATAAAGCACAATACTAATTTCACCCTTTTGCCAAAATAAAACACGCCTTCTAAAGTTTTCTTTCGCCTTCTGAAATTAAACACAGGTTATAGAGAACAAGCATACCTAAAACAACATTCATGTTTAATACATTTTCATTCTGCACACCGACCATGAGATTCCATTATATATATATATTTTTTTTTTTATTTATTTATTTATTTACTTACATATATTACAGTGTTTATGTGCCATTATAATAATCAACTTTTTAACTTCTCTGTCACTGCCTCCTGACTGTACCCATTTATTTTATCTTTTTGTGTTCAAGGGACTTTCTGTTGTATTGTGTGCATCAGTGGGCAGTAGCCCCGGGGCTTTATGTTTCTACATGCTCAAGTCGCCTGATCTCGTGTCTGGGATGACATGGCTTGATCTGATTTACATGGACAAACTGCTCTATCGCTGTTTCACCTCCATTCTTCAACATGTTATACACTACAAGAGAGATCTTATCTATAATTCGAAATGGCCCCTGCCAGGCTGCTAGAAATTTAGAATTTTTCTGTTTACTTTTTCCAAAATTAAACTTGTACACCTGATGCGCTAGACTGTATTCTCTCACTGATGTTCTTTTATCATAGTATGTCTTAGCACTGTCAGCAGCCCTTTCCAGATTTCTCTGCACAAAAGCAAATGCATGTTGCAAATGCTTCCTCAGTTCATCAATGTACTCATGAACTCTGGATGCACTCCCAAGTGTCTGCTCATGTGTTCTGTATAACAGGTGTTGTGGTAACACCATTTTCCTACCTGTCAAGACCTCATGGGGGCTAACACCTGTTGCTTTGGCAGGAGTTGATCTGATTGCCATCAAAACCAACGGTAAAGGTAAATCCCAGCTGGAACCTGCTTCTGCCACGAATTTCTTCAAAATATCCACAACAGACCTATTGCTCCGTTCAACTTCACCTGAAGAGGCTGCCCGATATGCGATATGTAGTTTCCTTTTCACACCCAGTATTTGCCATCCCTTACTCATTAGAGTACTTGTGAAAGGACTTCCTCTGTCTGACTCAATTCTTTGTGGCAACCCAAACCTTGAGAACACATGGTTCACCAGCAATGTGGCTGCTGTTTGCGCACTACAATCTGGTGCAGGAATACATTCAATCCACTTCGACATCAAACATATCACACTTAAAATGTAACGGTGTCCTCTGCTCGACCTTTTTAAAGGGCCTACATAGTCTATTTGCAAATCTGACCATGGGAGAGTTAGGCCTCTTTTCATCAATGGGGCTCTATACATTGGTGAAGCAGGTTTAAATTGGGCGCATACTAGACACCCTCTAGTATATAATTCCACATCTTGGGACATATGTGGCCAGTAAGCATAATCTTTTAGTATTTCCAATGTTTTTTGTGAACCTCTGTGGCCTGCAGTTATTGCATCATGTGCATGTTGTAGCATTAGCCCTCTGAATGAAAGGGGTACCACCCACTGTATCTGTCCTGTTATGGACTCTCTAATCATGAGTCCATCTTGTAATCTAATTCGTTTTTTTTATTCTTTAATAATACCCTCAACTCTTCTTTTCCCATACAATCATTTTCTGTTAAAGGGTTTTGTTCAGGATCTATCAAATGATTATAATAGATTCCCAAAATTCGATCATTCTTTTGTGCCTCAATCAAATCTTGGTCTGGCGTGTCATGGCCCCATTGCACCACTGGTTGATCTACCTCCTTTGGTGCTTTAGAACGTGTTAGTGCATCAATTTGTATTTCGCCCAGTAAATCATCAATAGGTAGCAATTCTCCCATCACAGCCCCAATTTTAGCCAGGTGGTCTGCCTTATCATTTCCCTCCTTATCCTCTCCTGGTGTTTTTAAATGTCCACAAATGTTTCTCCAGTATATTGTCAAATCATTTTCTGACACCAATTTGTCTATGGCTTGTATCATTTTTCCATGTTTAAGTGGCTTTTTGCTGTATGTAACCATGCCTCTCTCTTTCCAGCCAGGTAAATACTCCACAAAGCTATTTCGTGCATAGTCAGAATGAGTCACCAGGACAATTTCACTGAATTATCAACTGCAGTAGCAATTGCTTTATAAATGGCCGCCAATTCCGCCACTTGACTGCTTCTAGCTCCAATCCTCATCCCTACACTGGGGACGCCTTCACATTTCAACCAGACATTCCCTATTCCTGACACTAATTGTTTATTACTGTCATTTTCAATGTGAAAAGCACAACCATCCACATATACAGTTGGCAGATCCTTGCATGTTTTTCATCAAAAGCTTTGTGTGGTGATTGTTCAAATTCCTGCAAACTAGGTTCCACTTCCATTTCGTTTGATACTTGTTCAGCTGCACAGTAATGTAAGTCAGCTAACCCTTGAGCAATTGGGCTCTTTTTATTTTGTCCATATCTCACTTCTACAGGAAAACCTTGTAATGCCAGCGTCCATGAAGTGATTCTGGACTGCGCTAGATTACCTGACCTAATTCTTTTACTCTCTAAAACTTGCAAAGGTTGATGATTTGTTTCAATAATCACTTTTTCTCCCTGAACAATAGGGCGGAAATGTTGTAGCGCCCACACAGTGGTTAATAGGGCCTTTTCACATTAATTGAATTTCATTTCCACTTGGGAAAATGCTTTACTTGCATATGCAATAGTTTTGTGATTCACATCATGTTTTTGTGATAACACTGCTGAAATGCAATGTTCAGAGAACCCTATTTCTACAAAGAAATCCCTACACTTTATTGGATATGCTAAACATGGTGCCTTTACAAGACATTCCTTAAATTTAGCTACTGCCTCAGACTGCTCTTTTTCCCATATCCAGGGTGTATTCAGTTAAAGCAGTTTAGTCAATAGTTGAGTAATTTCAGCATAATTTTCAATGAACTTTCTGTTATAGCCTGTCATCCCTAATAAACTTTTTACCTCTTTCACATTTTTAGGGTCCTTTAGTTTTTGTATGGCCTCTATTTTTTTCTTTTGTGGATTTAGCCCATGTTCAGTCACTTCATGGCCTAGAAAGTTCACTTTTTTCTTGCACCATTGTGCTTATTGTAAAGACACTTTGGCGCCTGCTTTCTGCAATTGGCCAAGCACATGTCTTATTTCATCAAAATGGCTTTTCAGGCTTTCATTTTTTATCAGGACATCATCCACATAAACTATGGTTCCTCTTTCCGCTGCATCTGGCATGGCTTTTCTCAAAAATATGCCAAATTCACTCCCACTATTGATGTACCCGAACGGAGCTCTAAGCCAGGCGTATTGAGTCCTGTCAAATGTAAAGGAAAATAAATTCTGTATCTCCTCTGCATGCACCAATATCCAGAGGTGAGATCTAATGTGGTAAACACTTTTGAACCATGTACCCGAGCTAAACCCTGATCAATGAATGGTAGTGGCCATCTGGATACTGGCACTCTTTTATTTAACTCCCTCAAGTCTGCGCATAGCCGCCATTGACCATTTGACTTTAACACACCTAAAATAGGTGTATTGGATGTGCTATGAATGGGCCTGATGATTCCCCGAGCTTCCAAATTCTTTATAATCTCTGCTAATGATTCTAAACATGCCAGCGGTAGTCTATACTGGCGTACAAATACTGGACTTCTGCAACACCCTTCTGGTAGTGTGGCCACATGTAAATCAGTCAAACCGCAATCATAAGCATCTTTTGCAAATACATCCTTAAACTCCATAAATATCTCCCTCAGATTGTTTCTATCCTCATCGCTGTCACACGCATCCGCTAAAGAGATCTGCTCTTCTACCATTTTGGAAAATTCTGGAAAATCTTCTGGTAAGGGAATCTCGGCGCTTTCCTCTAACTGTGTGGCTGTGTCTTTTTGTAAAGCTGCCACTTTAAATATTTTGGCATATCAGCTTCCACTTCAATGGGCTGATTTTCTGTTTCATTTTCATTTAAATTAAATATTATGCAATGATTATGATGGCAGCACACTGTCTCATTTGAATCATAAGGATACACAGAATGAATTTTAAATATTCCTTTGGGCTGAGAGTCCAGGTGTTCTGGCAACTCACCCTTGGCATCTACATACTTTTCAGGGATATTTCCAATCACCATGTTATTTAAATCTGCCGTATAATGTGATTTTTGTATGGCCATTCCTAATGGGGAGTTTTCCTCTAAATGAATATCCTGACAACCTTTATTATTTACCATAATTTTTACAGATCCTTCACCAATATCTACCAACAGCCTTGCTGTTTTATGGATTCATTCATGCATATAAATGCATCAGAGTCTTTCATCTGCTGTCCATTTTTGCATTTCAGTGTTATTGCAAACTGTTTTGTAAATGCAGGAATAATAGTATCTTTCCTCATTTGTAATTCGATTGCATAAGGAACCAGTTGTGCACAATGATAAGCCCTTCTTTTGTCTTCAAATTCAGGTGCCGGGCCACCTAGGCGTGACCATATTTTTTGATTAAGGAAATCTAACACCATACACATTCTGTGCATGATGTCATTGCCCATGTAAAAGTTATTTTGTGCTCCACTCACTATCCATACATTATGGTAAATTGTTTTCTGCCCAATGCTAATTTTAAGCATGCATCTGCCTGCAATTCGGTTTTCAAAGTCTGGACTGTCCAACCCAGAAACATATTGGTTTTTAATCCTAAATTTCGTGATTTCCTCCCTCTCGATTATTTTTTGCAACAATTTCTCATTAATGAAGCTCCTCTCCTGTTCAAGCGCTAAAGTGGCTTTTATTGTTTTAAAACAGTCATTTATACCAACATGAACCCATGGTTGCTCATCTTCCATGTGTATTTCAGCAAGAGTGGTAATGTGTTTTTCTGAATCTGTTTTAGGAGCAATATTCTGTTTGATTGTTTTCTCCTTTAAATAAAAACGTAATGTGTGCTCATCTATGGCAGTCTGCCAATTTTTCCTTGGGTCCAAGTATATTTGTACAGGTAGTCCTTCATTGTCGCTCTGCATTTTGTCTTGACACATTAATATAACAGTGACACTAGGTATGCAACTATTCTGGAGATATACCTCCACAGCATCATTTGTTTTGGCAACAGTGTTACATTCATTTATGTTGCTGTTTTGTGATTTTAGTTTCTTAGGTCTCAATGGTTTTTTGGTTAAGGACCACAGCACTCCATTCACCCCATCTATGAGAGGAGACAATCTTTTCAGGCAATCTGTCCCCATCAGAAATGGAATTTCACAAATAGATGTGATCAATACCTCTTGTTTCATTCTGTGCTTTCCTATTTTTATGTAATCTCAGTTACACCTATGATGGGCACTTCCTCCCCATTAAAGTTATGCACTGGACCTTGATTTTCCTTCACTGTGATCTGATTCTGTGGGGCTCTCCCTTCATTGATACTCTTTACCAGCTCCTTGGACATAATTGTGGCCTGTGCGCCAGTGTCAATCATAGCAAATGTTTGGCATTTTTCTTCTACAGTGATGGGTGCATAATATCTGTCCTCAACTTCCTCTAATACACATAAGAAGTGTGAATTCTTACTGATTTCAGGGCTCACCTTTCTCAGGCCTTTTTCACTTTTGGCTAAGCACATTGGTAAATGGAAAGACATTTTTCCCTCCTTTTTACCCATTTCTG
The DNA here is from genome assembly GCF_040938575.1 of Ambystoma mexicanum. Classification (NCBI taxonomy): domain Eukaryota; kingdom Metazoa; phylum Chordata; class Amphibia; order Caudata; family Ambystomatidae; genus Ambystoma; species Ambystoma mexicanum. The sequence continues at coordinate 894,395,419 of NC_090927.1, read as the reverse complement.
TGCGAGAGACTTTATTCATTTCTCCATGATCAGAGGTTTTTTGGAGTGTGGCCACTGCTCGCCCATCTATCTGGGTAACATCAGGGACCACATTACAACCTTCCAACTGAACATGTGCAACAACATCATTCAGCAATATGTCATTGTTTAATTCTGTGCATTTGTGATCATTTAGTGTGATACCAGCCCTTTCAGCCTCTTCAAAAATATGTGGCTCAAAGAATTCTTCAGGTGATTGACCTGTACCCTCCTTTTGAGTATTTCCTTTTTCTGCCTGTGTTTGGTCATTGTTTTGCTTGCCCAGTGAAGGAGCTATAGCATCCCCACTTACTCCCTGTTCACTGGTATTCCCCATGCATGAGTCATTTTCCTTAAATCTGTCTCTTTGTTCTTTTGGAATTTCCGGTGTTTCTTTTTTATTTGCACAAATCTTCAATGTTTGATTTAGTTCTAGGTTAAACCATACCTCTTTTTTAGAAGTATTTGCATTTTCTGTTACATGTTCATTTATTGGTGCTTTCACTTTTAAATCATTAGGCATCTCAGAGTCATTATGCAAACTTACATCAGGGCAAGCAGGTGTCATAAGTACTTAGTCACTTCCCAGAAGCCCCCCGGTCATTGTTAGGGCCATCAGCCCCCTCTTTAGATGGTTGTTTTTGTGCTGTATAGAGCTTTCCTATTTGCTCAGCTAACATTTTCACTTGGGCCTCAAGGCACTGGAACCTTTCCATCTCTCTAGAATCCTCTTTCTGTGGCTTAGGTCGATATTGGTTCTTTTCCCCCTGATTGGATCTATTCTGATACCTCTCAGGTGATTGATGCCTGTTGGGATATTTTCTGAACTCTTGCTTCATTTGTGGAGGGGAGCGGGGTGCACCCATCCTTTGATTATAGTCCCCTGGTGTGGAATCATTGTACTGACGTGGATTGTAGTTCATGTTTTGCCTCATGTCCTGTCTCTCAGATTGTGGGCACTGGTCCCTATGTTGATTTCCATTATCAGTAAATCGATCCACATATCGGGGTCTATCCTGATTACCATATATCATGGTGTTGGGATCAAATCTGCTCTGTGTCCCCAATGTCTGGTAGGGACCATCATTTCTTTGATCTTGATTTTGTCTCTGGTTATTGTTCATACCTGATATATCAGGCCGATATCCTACCCGGGGTCTGTCCCCTAAATACCTAGGGCTGATGTAGCTCTCCCTATTATTAGGATCATGTGATTGGAACATTGGTACAGGAAAGGGCGATTTTTGTTGATTACCCCTTTGTTCAGGTGTCGCATTATTTTTACCTGGGCTTTGAGCAGACTCAAGGGACATTTTGGCTGACCTGATTTCCATTACTGTGGCTGAGGGTTCTTTAGATTTAGGTCTAGTATCTTTCATTTTATCACTTTCTCTACCCTGACAATAGAGTACCTCATATAGTTTTGTGCTTTGATGTACAATCCATTCAAGGGACTTGTCACGGTCAAATTCACGGACCAATTGGGATATGATGGCCCTCATTAGGACCCTGGCGGAGAGGGGTTTACGCCAGCGTAATGCATGGCGTACCTCTCCGCCAGACTACGACATTCCGTAGCGCCATGGAGATTTTTACGCCTGCTTTTTGCAGGCGGAAAAATCCATGGCGCTACGGGACTCGTTGTTAATTACGCCACCGTAATTTACGGTGGCGTAATTGACGCCTTCCCCACTCCCATTATACCCTATGGGGCAAAAATGGGAATGGGGAAGGGTAAATGGGGATTGGGGACTTACCGCCCCGCCAACCTCGGAATGGGGCGGTAAGTCCGCCAACCCCCATGGCGGTATTGGCAGCTCTGCGCCATGGTCCATGGTGCAAATTGCACCATGGACCTCCGCCAGGGTCGTAATGAGGGCCGATGTCTTTCTGTAGCCCATAGAAGTATGCAGTTTTAAACTCATTGGAATTTGGGTCAAAAGATACATCAAAGCGAGAAAATGCTCTTTTTAAGTCTTGTAAAAATTGGCGAGGGGATGTATTAGGCCCAGCAGTGATTGTGTAAACGACTTTCTTTGCCTCCTGCAATGACTGAAAAGGAGAAAAATGACGCCTAATTTCTTTTTCAAACTCCACCCATGTCATATTCTGCTGTTCATTTAATCCCCTTATGATGCTGGCCGTCGGGGCATCTAAAGTTAAATTAAAATATTGGCTGTACTGTTCCTTAGGTATCTGGAGTGCTTTAAAAATGTCATGAACAGCTTCTAAGTGATCCTCAATGCAGCATTCACTTCCCTTTTTAAATGGTTTGATCAGGGCTTTAATGGATTTCATTATTTTTATGGGGCTACTTGTTGCAATGCATGGAATTGCACTACTTTGTGATTCAATCCTGGTTTCAGGTGTATGGGATTGGTGGCTGCCCCCAATGGGAGTATCAAATTCCCCAAGGGCACTGCAACCAAGTTCAGTCACCGGCCCAGTCACTGGAGCACTAGCTCTTTGGGCAGAACTAGAATTCACCTCCACTCCATTGAATGTGGTACCCTGCCGCCTCTCCTGGGACCTAGGAATGCACATTTGTTGTTCTAAGTCTTTGCACTTTTTAAGGAGCCTGCATGCTTCATTTTGCAGATAGTTGTTTTTATCACTCATTTTATTTATTACCTCCTGCATGTCGCACATTTGCATTTGGCATTCATTGAATTCTTTGTTTCTCTTGTCTTTTTCTTGAATCATTTTAACCATTTCTTGCTCTGCACCTTGGAGATCACTTTCTTTTTCAAAATTTTCTTTTTGTAAAATCTGCTTTTCTGAAACAATCTCATCTTTATCCTGTCTAATGTGGTCCACTAAGGCTTTTAAGTGTACCAATTCGTGCTCACTATCCTCAAATTGTTTCTTGCTTTTGGATAACTGGCATGAAAGTCTCTGCATTTTAATTGCATGTCTTTTTGGCATACATCCAATTCTGCTCTTAACATTTCCTGATTTTTACTTGCCCCATATAATTCAAGTCTTTAACCTGTTAATTAGCTGGGTATCATTTTCCTGCATTCGCAGGGACCTATTCAAAATAAACCATATTTTGACGCATAGCCGTATTAAACAGTCTTTCTCTGCACTTTTATCGGCTGCATTCAATAATCTTGTAAGGCACACCTGAATTATGCTGCCTTCTGCAAAAATATTGTCTAGTTTTTCTTTCTGCACCTCACCCTGAATGCGGTCATTCCATTCTAAGGTACTGTTCGACGACCACGTCCCATGTGCAAACAACTTTGCCTCTAAATATTGCACTAGTTCTGAGAATGTGGTTTCTCTTTGTGACATTCTGAAATTCGTTTTTAGTAACACACTGCTATTATGAAATGGGTTCCCTTTAATGTACAGATGGCAGTGTGAGACACACTTGCCACGCCCAGTAGGTGCTCTGTGATCACTTTCCCGGCCAACGCACCATAAATATGTTGAGTATTTTGTGTAGATTTGGGGCCTGGCGGTATTTTCTTACCGCCAAAAATAATAATTTAGTAACAATCATTCCCTACATTCAGATTGGGCCATGTACAACAATAACACAGTGGATATGCATTATTTCAGCACACAGACCTATTTAGATGGTATGCGCGGTTGGTATGTGTGGTTGGTTTGCGTGATTGGTTGGTATGGTGGTGAGCATAATTCCTTTGGTTTATTTGTGGCCCCAATATCCAGAACCCCTTGTTTTTGTTTAGTTTGTTCTTGTGATCACTAGAGAGACCTCAGGCCTACATTTCAGAAATACCATATTTTCATTTTTAGTGTGCCACCATGGGCAATTCTCACTGAATTATCTACAACAATGAGCTACATGTGGTATTTTTCAATAACTTATATACGATAGTGAACTATGTCCCGGGCCTCCCTTTCTGCCGACTCATAGACCTCCGGCAGACTACAACACACACAGTTATTTATAATTGCTCATACTGAATGACATGCAGACAGCTGCAGCCAAATCTTATTTTTAGCTACCTTAAAAATGACAATTGCACTGTCTAAACATCTCCCCCCATCATCAGCACTGTATTGGTAAATATAAAACACACCACCCGTCTGCTTTCAGATATTTTTGTGTATTATAAAAGTTGCATTTAAACACGATCTTACACTTTACAGAAATAAATGAAATAGCACAGTAACAGCATTATTTGTGATACACTGAAAAGAGAGTGGCAGGGAACAAGAATTAAATTTGCAACATTAAACACGTGGGTAAAGCACAGAAATCTCCTTTCCTACACTGACTGAATATTTCCGTACACACTCAGCCCCCACACCTCAGTGAGATAATTACCAGGCTTATTCAGCATGTAACTTCTTTGGCTGTTCGCCTTCTGGAGGGGTTCACCCAGCAAGGACAAGCATTTACTGTCACTCAAACTGAGACTTGTTGACTGGAAATCCCAGTCTCTGCAACCAAGTTGAATCTGCTTTAGGAATCAGGCATCCCCAGCTATCAACCCAGTCCTTCTTCGAGCTGTGTCAAGATGTCTCTCCCCAGCTTCTTCTTCGAGATTATCCAAGAAAACTCTGGTTAGCTCCTACCAAAGGATCCTAACCAATAAAATTCTATCATGCCCCAACCACCCTCTGCACACAATGGCTTGGCTTATATAGTTGCAACTGTAACCAAACTGGTTTCCTGCTTATTCGAGGTCTTTGCTTCCTGCAGTTACTGTGGACAGAACAGCAGAACAAAAGAAAGAAAAAAAACGGAATGTGCATTTAAATAATGACTTTCAGAGCCTGTCATTTTCCATTCATGTTGCACTGAAGAACACATTATTATTAGTGGGTTATGATCAGGTTAGTTGTTAATGAGGTTAGTTTATTAATTTTCAAATGTGTCTCTTGCAACATAAGAATTTCAGGTGAAAAATAGTGCGCATTTTGAATGTACAAATGTGTGCTTTTAACTGTGAAAAAATATGATTTGCATTTTATATGTAAAAATCGTTTTTGACTGAATAACCTACCCTCACTTATATGTCCATGTTACACTGGCAACACATAGCTTGAAGCAATTGCATTAAACCCATGCAGTGGCGCTGCATAAAAATGCTCAATAACACATGTCTTGCTGTACCACGTTATATCAATGCACCAAACCCATGCAGTGGCGCTGCACTTCAAAAAAAATGCTATACATTGATCCTGTGCAGTGGTGCTGTACTCTGTGCTCCCAAACACGCTAAACAATCCTACATAATACAGGCTATTTTTGCCTGTAAGACACTTGACTTACCTCCAGCAAATCAGGTGCCCCACCGGCCAACTTTTAGTTGGCTGATGCAGTAACATGCCAGTAAACATCATTACCGGAACGTTATTACCACACCTGCCAATTTATAATGAGACCCATTGTGTCTACAAGTGCCCTGTTCCACCTAACAATAAATCTTATTCATATTTATTTTGAATCTCTTTTGACAATGTGCAAGTTATAGGATGTACGTTCTGAGGAACAACTTGCACAATTGTGGCATTTCTGGCAGCAAGCAACTCCAGCATCCTCTTTAATTCTTTATATTTTGGGGTTTTCCTCCACCAGGACACTGTAATTTCCCTCCAGAATGTGAACATGAATCACACCCTTCCCATATTTGATCAATGTTCAGACCCACTCTCCCTAAAATATGTTTGTGCTTATCCTTGTTTTACATGCTAAGGTGGCTATTGGTTTTAAGGAGTTTCCAAGGTTCTTGACAATGTTGTTTCATTTTTCATAACTTTGAATTTGTTTCTCTTTGTTTTGGTTATGACATTTCATTGGATCCTTTCAGCCTCCAGACCTTGATCAATTTGAATGCCATCCTATATTTAAATGTACATGTCAGTGAATCCAGGAAGTGCACCAGAAGTGCACTGTTTGACTGCGCGACTGACTGTGCCATTTGCTGGGCTCCACCCCGAACTTTTGGACTTTGGGCTTTGGAGAATTGAATTACCGAGCGGCTCCGAGGACGAGTCGGCAAGGTGAAGCTTGATAGTCTATGTGCAGCGCAAAATGGACCATTGTAATTATTGTGTGTTGCTGATTTATTGTGGAGACTTTTACGTTCCTTTACACACTCTACTCACTTCACTGAACTCGCTGCACTGAACTGTTACTCGCTGCACTGCCTCGTCGTATCGCGCCGATTGCGCCCTTTTTTGAAAACCCTTTTTTCTTTTTTCTTTTGGTTAGGATTGTGGTTATTGGCTGTGTTAGCTGTCTTTCTGCCTGCCCCCATCCAAGGTCCGCCCCTCGAAAAGCGTCACCAGGCTTATAATCCGGGTGCACGCGCATCCAGTGCGTGCATCCAGGAAGTGCACCGGAAGTGCACGGTTTGACTGTTCGACGGTTCACAGACTCACGGATGACAGAGTCTTATTTTATGGCCGCCTGCACCTAGGGTTGGACACAGGGCCCCATACAAAGTTGGTAAATAGAAAAGTGTATGTGGGTACACTGGTGTGCGTGGTTCTGTGCATAGTAGCTTGTTACCAGCCTATTAGAGCAGCCAGGAATATAGGGGGGCCCCAGTGTTTCTGTGTGCTGTTAGATTCTGTTTTAGGGAGGACTAATTGTTATTGAGTGCTACCTATTGTAGGTAAATACTGCTCCAAATGACTACTAGCTGCCGGTGCTCCTTTTGTTTCCCCCTGTTCTCTGTATAGAAGATTGAGTGCTTTGGAATTAAGTAGAGGTTATTACATAAGGTGCACAGCACTATGGTCAATGGTTTAAGAAGCAGTAGGAAATTAACCAAAGTGCATAGTCCTACCACGCTAAGTGAAGAAAGATTAAACGTTATGTCCTCTACAGAAGAGATGGGGTCACAAACTAATCCACAGGGTGTCAATGTGAATTTTGAGTGCAATGAATTAAGTCTGTTATCAGTATCACACATTAGTGATGTTGTTATTGAACAAGTGGATATAGCAGATATGGATGCGGGTGGTATGCACACTAAGCTAAAACAATCATCCCCCATCAAGTTTAATGTAAAAGAAGTCAATGACATCACACTAATGGATATGGCCATCAAAACCATGATAGAAGAAGTGGGGCAGGGGAATGTTAAAGAACCTAAAAAAACAAACATCCACTCTACAAATGTTGGGCTAAACGATTGTTCTATTCTTGGTCCTGCCATTGAAGCAGAAGTAAGCAAGAGAATGAGATTCTCCCTAGGACCCTCTACACCTGTGTCAAAACGCTCATATGGCAGAGAGGATGTACACATGTTCAGTATCCCACCACAAAACAAACAGGGGACCTACACCTTCACATGTAATATGAATGATGCTGAGCTCTGTAAAAATGAATGGCAGAGGCAGCAGGCCCGGACGAAGCACCATCTTTCTAATGGTAATATGCCTCTGGGTCAGCGTAAATCCCCTACTAATTCTAGGGAACAAATAGATATGTTTTATTCTGACGACAGGGCTGCTTCCCGGGGGGAGGCTTCATGAGCTCGAAGAAAATGCTGAAGAGGCCCATTTTCGCCCCAATGATATGGATAAGTTTGGTATGAACTTCCCAGTACTATCTAGGATTTTGGATCTTCTTGACAAGGGCCACGAGTTGACGCACCTTGAATTGGGGAATATAAAAAATGCTATGACAGAGATATTATGTAAGGTTAATAAAATTGAGGGAATGCTATTTACATGTCAAGCGATATCCTCTCTGATGGGTGAGCGCAAGGAACACGACAAGTTAGTTAATGAGAGCACGCAAACTCCGGCAGTTATCAGAATGGTCAAAGCTGAAATGAAATCATTTGCAGAAATGGCAGCCAGGCCAGTAGCTGATAAAAAAATATTATCTCCCAAGCCCCCACCGCATTATTGGTGTGGTGAGGAGAGTATTGTATCCACAATTGAGCAAATCAAAGCAGATATTATGGATATAAAATTCGCCATTACTAATGGGCAATGTGATACCATGAAAACTCCTATAGCACCAAAGCAAGTTCCTATCCCCACTGAGGACGGAGTAGATAGTCCATCAGCTCTGCTAGATTTAATTGACCTCTCAGAAGGGGACATGAAAGAACTGGAAGAAGTGATGGATATTCCTACTCCGGATGACCAAATGGAAAAAGAGAGTGTTGTACTAACCCGTAGAGAAAAAAGAACAATTGCCAGAGCACATAAAAGAAACGCTCGTAACAAAAAATGGTTACTGCATTAAAAAAAGAAAAATATTATAGTGGGAACTGGTATTCCGTTGAACTAAGCCCTTAATAGCCAGTATGATGAAAATGGTTTCGATCTTCAGCAACTCGATGATGAATCGAAAAAACATCTGGCTATGATGCAAGATGACACTGCAAGCACATCTAAGACGTCAAAAAAATGTCTAAATAAGTCGAAACATTTGATTACACCAGACACTCAAGATGAGTTAATTGGGGCTGAGGTGAGCAGTTGTCAATCTAAGGAAAAGAGGAGTACAGCTTTTACTGGAATGGGTTCTCCAAGGGCACAAACTGCACTCTCACAATTCTATAAAATTACGAATAAAAGAACCAACTCCCATAAGAGTAATAATTGATAAAGGGAGAGGTTTATGGGCCACACGGTGTGCAGCCGAACGAAGTGAAGCTGGCTGAACGTGTGGCAGGTGTTAAAGTTACTAAGGAGGAACATCTTGAAAATAGTGGGAAAGAGGAGGAAGATCTCTAGGCAGCTGATCCTCAATCCTCGTGTCCAAAGCGAGAAACTCTCCTCTCTGGTATCCACAATGAAAAATTGATTACAGAGTCACAAAACAAAAAAATACCAAATGTAAAGAGTACCAACGGAAACAAAAAGGAACCAGAAATAGAGAAGCAAATGATATTAGAGAACACTGTACCAGGGATTCCTATTATAATGGGTTGGGAGAGTGATGTGGCGATAAATGGCAGAACCAGTCTTAATAGAACATTCATGCTAAAAGCTTTTCAAGCAATTCCATCCTTAAGAACATTACGCTCTGATGACATAGAGTGGATACGGTTAGCCACTAACTACAATCACTGTATGATTTGTGGTTTCCAACCAACAATCATTGCTAGGATGGTTTGGGATCAAAGAGAGAAATTTGCAGTGATTGGTTTAGAACCATTCTTATTTCAGTGTGAAAGAGATGCCGAGACCTTCCTTGTAACACCACTTCCAAAGGAGGGGGCGAACAATGCGCTACTACAAGCTGGCCCTCTATCCAATCTCAATGAAGAAAACATAAAACAAATCCTTGCTTTAGCAGCATCACAACAGCTGCACAAAGTAACGATTCTCGGCTAACAAAGGGCAAAGCTGAATTCTAGCATACAGATAAACCCTTGCGTATAATGTCATGGAACAGCTGTGGCTTGGCCAATTTTTTAAGATGGTTCAATAAGAATGAGGTAAACGATCTGCCTGAAATCATCTTGCTTCAGGAAACTATGCATACTGAAGCATTTGATGTGGCAGGCTATGAATGTTATTCATACCCAGAATCCAAAGGCCCAAAGGGACGGCCCTCGGGGGGTATAGCGGTATTGGTGAAGAATTCATGTATATTTAAAGTGGAAATTATTCACCAGGATACTGCCGTGTTGGCTCTTCAATTAAATCCCAACCTCCCCACAGATACTAAAATCGCCATTGTATTTATTTATTGGAACAGAGCAACTACAGTTTGGGAAGCTATTGAAAATTCCCTTGACATAATTTTTGAAGGAATCTTTGTTAGAAATAACAATGTGGGTGTGTTACTAGGGGGTGACCTCAACTCATCCTGTTTCACCACTAATCCGGAAATTGATGGCATAAGTAGCAAAACCTTTGCCCTCATTAAAATATGGACTGAAATGGGTAAACTTCTTATTAGGTTGGGACATGCAATTGGTGCTCCCCTTGGATGAGAGTAATCCTGTCACTTGGACGCGTGGTGAATTGAAGTCCTATATTGATTACTTTTTTATTTCTTCTTCATTGGTACATTGTTGTGGAAAAGTTCATATTTTTGACATGGGATGTAGTGTATGAAATTACTTAAACTGATCAGAGAAGATCCAGTCTTCATGCGATATACTCACCGCATTATTGGGGTGGACAAAGAGATGGAAAAAGAATTGCATACTTGCATTAGTAATCATATCATAACCATCTCTTTATGTGTCAGCATGGTCCGTACTCCGTACTCCAACTCAGCATAGGCATGCTTTTAACCTACACATTCACCGACTCAAAATAAGGAAAAATTTAAATCTATGACAGATGGCAAAACGTGATTTAAGTCCGGATATGCATAAAACTTAAAAAAATTGCATTACTTTAAAACACAAAAACCATATCAAGGACTTAAAGTATGTCACTGCACTAAAAGATAATCAATATATGATGCATAATATTCTTAGAAATGAGACACGCAATATCTGGACTCTTCTAAGAACTATTACTAGTCCCAATCAATTTATGCAGGATCCACCTATTTTGGCCGCTACTTGGGAAAATTTCCTTACAGCTAAATTTAAACTACATCTGTCTTTTAACACAGATCGTTTGAAAGATTATTCTGCACATATCCTTGAGTGTTGTCCTTGGTCGATTGAGAACATAGCTGTGGCTATATCGAGACTGAAAGATTCAAAAGCATCGGGGCCAGATGGGACCCCTCCGTGTCTGATAAAGATGGATCCACATTTACAGTCGATAATTTTGAAAAACAAATTTGATAACATTTTTTCAACTAAACAGATTCCCACTTCCTGGGGATCAGCAATCATTGCTCCTATTTATGAAAAAGTAGTACTATGGAACCTAAAAGTTATAGGCCAATAGCGCTCAGCAATGCCTCATATAAGGTATTTACACAGCTTGTCCTCAACGACCTACAGGACTTTCTAGCCAAAAATAACATACTTTCAAAATTTCAAATTGGTTTTAGAAAGTTTATGGGGTGTTCACTCAATGATGCGCTTGTTTCTCTTCTACAGTGCAAAACTAAGGATGAACATACAGGGGCAATCTACATGGTGGCATTAGACCTGTGTGCAGCGTTTGATACTGTTATTAGAGAAATACTTTGGGGTAAAATTACCCTTTTGGGAATCCCAATCCATCTAACCTCCCTTATTTCACTCCTTCATACTCGGACGATTTATAGGGTCCGGGTCAACAGTACGGGTACCCTTTCTGATCCGAATGACACTGCGATTGGGCTCAAACAGGGTTGCTCTCTTGCAGCAGTCCTGTTTAACCTATATCTCTTAGATTTGGAGTGGGATTGGAGTGATATAGTTAGGTATCCGGCTAGAATGAATCATCTAAAAATTAATGCTATAAGCTTCGCTGATGACAATTTGCTGATTGACAGAACTCTCTTTGGCCTACAGAACAAACTTAATTGTACCTTCGAATATGCCCAATCTAATAACTTGAAGATCAACGAATCCAAATCACAGATCATTATCTTCGCAGATGGGAAATTGAGGACAAACAAATTTTACTGGTCAATTGGTTCAGTCAATTTACAAGAGGTGATGAAAATAAGGTATTTGGGGTATTATCTAACTGACTAGAACTCCACTAAATGGTGGAACGGACTGCTTGACGAAAAGTTTAAACCTTTAACATGACAGATGTGTCTTATTCGTAAAAAATATTGCAACTTTCCCCTATTTCCGTTGGTTCCATTTTATTTATGAAAGATTTAACCCACTATTCTTTACTGCCTTGATATTTGCACAGTTGAGATTGATGATCTACTTGACATAATTCAAGGCAAAGTATGGAAAAAGACATTGGGGTTAGCCTCTTCTATCCCCAACGATATTATTCGACATGAATTTGGTTTATTACCTTTATCAGTGAAGAGAAATTGGAGAATGCTTAACAATTATAAAAAAAATGTTATCTCCTCCAAGAAACTCATTGTACGAGGATTTAATAATTATGATAGCTGCAAGGTCTTCCAATGCTCTCAACAAATATGTGAAGAAAATGGAAACGATCTTAGAAGTAATTAGTGTTACCAAAGGTGAGCTCATAGCATGTCTTCCTGCCAACAAGAGAACATTTCAACGCTTTTATTGATGTATGCAGTCTGACGGGATTGGGAACTATAAAGCGTATTATGAATATGCTTTGTTCAGAAGGAAAATGGGTGACTTACTGAGCTATATTCTAAACTTTCCGGGTCTAAAAGAAAGAAACTTGTATATACGCTTTAGGCTAAATCAATTCCCTACATTTGAACGTGTTCAGCACTGGCAGGTATACAAATGAGAATTCTTGGCCAAAGTTATCCATTGTCAGTTTTGCAGTAAGACAAACATTGTAGAGTCTCTAAAACACCTAGTAATCTTTTGTCCAAAATTTGAAGCACTTAGAATTCATGAATTTGAAAAACATTGGTATTCAGAATCACATAATGCCAGAAATATATTATGGAATAGATGTATGAGGGGAAAGAGCACTAATTTGATCATAAGGTTGACCAAAGTTCTTGAGGTACTTAATGAGCAATTATTGGAAGTTGGTTTATAAGTGAAATATGGCACGACAGCACTTCTTGATATGAATCATTAAATATACTTGTAGCTTGGATGTGCTTTTTTGGGATTTATGAAACAAAGAAACTTCAAGAGTCTGAACTCTACATATGTATTTATTTAAAGATGATTCAACGATTTTGTTGTATGTATTTATATATGTTTTGTAATTGTAAGAGGTTTTTTTAGAGATATGAATTGAAAACTTTGATGAAAGTGTTTAGAGAATTCTAATCGCGAATGTATTTAATATGTATTGTAATGGAAAATGCGTTTTGATAAAGTTGTAAAGGTTATTTGATTAACTAAAAACAATTTAAAAAAAATGTACATTCATTGGAGCTTAAAATGCTGCAATGAAGTGGACGCTTTTTTCTGAAAAAAGGCTTTAACAATAACAGCGCATTTTAATCTGGGAAGGTCCAAGAAAAACATTAGGAAATGGGTCCACTTTTCTCATCCTCCACCAGATTACAAGAAACTTCAGTCAGCAACGCCAAGTGCTAAGAGGGGCTCTAAAACACACTGGTCACACAATTGGACGATTAGTAAAACAACTTCTGAGAAGGGACAATTCCGACCTGGCATCCATCTTGTTCTTGTAACACATGGAGTTCCTTCTACAGACACGTTGATAGACAGTGCTGTGAACAAAGGGAAGAGAACAGAAGTGGCCATGGCAGTGAAGACTGTTCTACTGATCCTTGGAAATATGCTGATATGGCCAATAGTTCTTCCAGAAATAATAAATGTGTATTACATGTTCAGCCATTGTGAGGGTTTCATGACTTGTATGCACAATCACATTAAGGTCTTAACCTCCAACACACATCTACCATAATAGAAATGGCATCACAAAAACAGTTCTTGTTTGCAAATAGCAACTTATTCTACCATAGCTCTCACGATGCACTGAATCAGCCATCTGAAGTAGATCTGAAGAAGATGCGACAAAATCAGTTGCCTGATCCCACCAGAGAGCACAGACAGAAGTCTGCATCTCAGGAAAGCCAGCCTACCATGGCCAAAGTGCCAGAGTCATTAGCTACTCCAAGGCAGTACAGGGTGGGAGTTGCATGGCTCCCCTTTTAGTCAATGCACCCTCTCTATGATGACCCATACTCTGAAGACTCAGAGTGTGGTGAAATAACTTTGCCAAAACAGCAGTGACCTATGTGCATGCCAAGGGCAGTAGAATTGAAAGCCACTGAGGTCAAGCCCTCTTTATGGCGGATTACCTCACATGGATTCCCATGTTTTGGGACAGTTGCATAACATGCTTACGTTTTGTGTTTCTGTCCATTGCTTCGACTTTGGCTCAGAATTCACCTGATAACCTACACTTTTGCCTATTTTGCACTGTATCTGCGCAGACTGTGATCACTACCTGCTATTCTTCCCAAGATATCGACTTATTAGCTGCTCGACATTACAAGGTTTAGAGGTTTTAACCAGTGTCATCCTTTTCTTTTGTTCCTGAAGTTGTTCCCTGACATGTTGGTGACCAGGGTTTTTGAACTGGGATTTGCACATTGAGTTGCCATGCCCGCATGTCATCTTCCATAAACTTAGAATAATGTTATGTCTCTGATCCTGAGGGCAGATAATGATAACATGTTATATTATATCTATGAGCAAGTAAAGGTGGGTCTGAGTAGGCATTTCATTTTAGGTGGTTGCTGACTGGGTGACATTTAAAAAACATGTATTTTTCAGACGTTGCTTGCTTTATGTATGTGTTGTTTCCTTTGTTAATGGGTAAATCACAATAAAGTGTTGTCAACTGTATTCATTTTTTTATAAATTAAAGTTTAGTCTGCTCATGTTTTACAATCTGTGTTTTTCCTGAGGTAAGATATTTTTTGGGCCATCCTCGAAATAAACCAATTTGATGACAGGTCCTCTTAGTTGAGTAGTCAGACAGGGAGACCAAAACTCTGGGTTATTCTCTCTGCAGTGCAAGATCCCTTATGTCCCTGTCGAGACTTACAATGTTGCCCTATAGAAAGGGAACGATCATTAATGGAAGCACTGTGGAAAAGGCATAAGTACTGCAGTATCCCATGCGTTAGAAGATCTATCTAAGACCACTAGATGACCGAGACAAGCAGGCAGTGATCAAATAGGCAGTTATCTTACATACTGTTTACAGAAACCAGCCATCCAGGAAGCACTTCTCCACAGCCAGCAAGCCATGACCGTGCTGAAAACCTAAGGAGGTCACTCAGTAAACCACAGAGAAGCATGAACATAGACCGCCTACAAAGGCTAGCATAGTTAGGAGAACTTGAAGCACTAGGCAGGCTTGGTAGCCTGGTCAAGCTACAGGTGTTTTTGGAGCTCAGGCATGTGGAGTTGAAGACCTGATAAAACTGGTTACAAGTGGGCTGGGTAGTCCATCCCTTACAATTGTGCTTAGTAGTGTATCCCTGTATTCAGTGAAGCAGGGAGAGGAGAACCAGGCACTAACCTCCTGGATGGATTACAAATTATGAGACAGCCGCTGTATCCCTGTGACTGTGATTTAGGCAAAGTGGTGAGCTAGTCACTCAATGCTTGTAACTGATTTAGACAAAGAAGCTGCTAGGCGTTATACACACACTTTGAAGTAACAGAGGTAAGCACATTCTGTGATATACCTTAATATCAAGTTTATTAAATAGTGGTCCATGGTAAGGAAATATCCCTTAACAGACAGGGCCAGCAAGAATATGACAGCTCAACTGTCATTACAGTACACTTCACAGCTTCACGTCACAGCTTCAGTATGTGAGGATGACCCACGTGAGGGGCTCAGCGAGAGTCATCTTGTGCACTGAAGTATACTACACTTATGGATAGCATATAAAACATGAATCTGTACATAAAATATTTAAAGATGATAACTCTAAGTCACAAAATAAGCTTAGGTGTATGAGATAGTTGAATCGGTAGCATGAACAATGAACTAACATTAATATATTGAAGTAATAAGCCCCTCGCAGGGGGGCATTACCACTTCAGGTAGTGCCCTGGGGCCGATATTTACAAGCATTACCTGAAGTGATAATGCCCCCCCCATGAGGGGCTTATTGCTATTATTGCCCCGGCCTGTAAGTCCGAGGTACTAAATGCAATTTTTCTGTTCTGAAAAAAATGTTAAAAAAATAACCGCCCAAGACGGGGAAACTGAGTCTGTTTTCCCTTTCCATGGCAGCCCTAAAAAGATAGGAAAAAAAGTAAACACATCAAATTGCTGCCATGGGAAGGGAGACGGGACTACACATAGTCCCTTCTTCCTTTCCATGACGCCCTGTCGCAGATCCGGAGTGGACGCGTTGGGAACAGAAGTGTTTCCAGAGTGGTTTCTCAAGAAAAAGGACCAGAAAAGAAGGTAAGTGGGGTTGGGAGGGCAGGGAGGAGATTGTTTGGTTGGGGGTGTGGGAACACATTTACCTGAATCCCGGGGGGGTGGGGTTGCAGCCTCCAGCTGTGTGGTGGCTCAG
Source organism: Ambystoma mexicanum (assembly GCF_040938575.1). Classification (NCBI taxonomy): domain Eukaryota; kingdom Metazoa; phylum Chordata; class Amphibia; order Caudata; family Ambystomatidae; genus Ambystoma; species Ambystoma mexicanum. Next base: position 894,379,392 of record NC_090927.1, on the reverse strand, counting down.
AGCGGTGATTACCCTGTTCTGGGCCTCCTCATTGGCTGAGGGGCTGCCACATCCCCTCTACTGGGGATATGAAGGAACTTGAAATTCGAGGGATTCTGTGTCGGGTAAAGCCCTGGTGAGGTCCAAACAATTGAGAATCTCCTTGTACCATTCATCTCCTACCTCATTGTACGTGATGTTAATCCTGTTGCAATCCCATGCTTCAGGGAATTTCATGACCACCACACGGCTCATACTCCAACGTTACCATCATTGGTCACAACGTGTTTATGACCCACCTTAGTAATTACAATTGGGTCAAAGTATTGAGAACATCCTTTGGGTATTTTAAAGGGCTTTTTTATCCTTACTGTGTCACCGACTTTTAATCCTTGCTCCCTACTCACATCTCCTCCACTGTTATTTTCATGCTGATTCATTAACAAATCCGAAAAAATGTTAGAACCCATATATCTACCTCTCATCATACAAAATGGTGATATGTCCGTTAATACATGGAGTGTGTCACGATATGCCATCAGCATGTTGTGTATGCCTTTTTTCCTTTCAGCCCACAAGCCAAAGACAGTTGTAAACATTCTTTGATTATGCGAGTTGTGCGTTCCACTGAGCCATTTGCTCTTGGATTGTACAAAGCTGTATGATGATTTTCAATTCCATGAAGTTCTAAGTGCTGCTTCATTTCATTAGATACTAGCTGAACACCATTGTCAGATACTATCACTTTGGGATAACGTTCCCTGGCAAATAACTTTTCAAAAATTCAATTACAACTCCTGTAGATATGCTGTCTACAAACTCGACTTCAAACCGCCTGGATGTGTAGTCAACTATCTCTATTGCAAACATGTTCTCTCACCCAAGTCTGAACATGGGACCCATGAAGTATATTGCAATCCTCTCCCAAGGCCTCTCCAGAAATGTCCACACTGCCAGTTTCCACTTTCAGTGTTTTCATGGATTTGTCACTTACTGAACATGGGATACAATGTCCCATCTCAACTTGAACCATTGAATCCATTTTGAGGCTCTAAAACCTTGACCTCAATCTTCTTTTGGTTAGACTTATTCCCAAATGACCTTTGTTCTTCTAGTAAGCGACCCCGTAATGATAAAGGGAGAATCAGCCTCTGCCCAAGCTAGATCCCACTCCGAGCTGCTCAACTCATCTCTGAATTTGTAATAGGGACTATTTTTTGGTTCACTTATACGCCAACCTTGTTCCGTTCCTACAACAGCCTCTCTCATGTCTTGACCTTCTTACACCCCTTCCAAACACATTTTTTTAGAAAATACATCACAAACAGAACTCTTAATTTGTGCAATCCACTCATCCCCTACATCGTCCTGAGCACCTCCTCTCTATAGGTGCTCTAGATAAACAATCTGCCACCAGATTGTATTTCCCTGAGATATACTCTACAGCGAAATTGTAACGCTGTAATGCTGCTTACCACCTAGCAATTCTAGGGGTCGCTAGACCTGATCCTTTTGTAGAGAATAAATTTGGCAAAGGCTTGTGGTCACTCCTGATTTACTAAGGTAGGCCCCAGATGTAGGTTTCAAAATATCGAGAAGCCCACTAACATGCAATGCTTTCACGTTCAATGGTAGAGTTTCTTAATTCTGTGTCAGATAGGGTTCTCAATGGAAAAGCCACCCGCACTTCTTTGCCTTTCCTGACCTGGCTCAAGACTGCCCAAATCTGATGCACACGTATCCACTGACAAAATAGTTTCTGCTAAGGGGTCAAATCTATACAATGTGGGTTCATCTGCAATTCCTTCCTTAAGACCTCTGAAAGTAGTTTCTTCTTCCATACGCCAAGCAAATTCCTTCCTCTCCTTAGGCAAAGATCTTAGTGGTTGGCTTTTTACCGTCAGATTCCCCACACATTTTGATTAAAACTCTATTAGCCCAAAGAAAAATTTCAGCTCATCTTTGTTGGTAGGCAATTTCACCGCCACAATATTATCCACCACTTCCAGGCGTGGAATCATGCCCTCTTTGTTGAGCCTATGCCCCAAATATGATACTTGATTTAATTTAAATTGGCACTTGAATAACTTGACCATCAAACAAGCCTGTTCCAGTCTCCTTAATACTTCATACACTCTGGCATCATGTTCACTTTATGTCTTTGCCCCAATTAGTATGTCATCCTGAAAAAACTTCAATCCCGGTATGTCCCCCAACATATCCTCCATAATCTTTTGAAATATGGCGGATGCTGATGCTAACCCAAAAGGCATCCTTTTAAATTGATAAATACCCAATCATGTGTAGGTTAATCTGGTAATATGCTGATGAAAAATCCAGAGTAGTGTACGATTCCGCTTCCTCCATGGTTATTAGCATCTCATTGATCTTAAGTAACAGGCGTCTATTGACACAAATTGATTTATTGAGGTCCCTTAAGTCCACACATGGTCTAATGTGACCAACTGGGCGTTGAGTGACCACAATAGGTGTCAACCACTCAATGCTTTCAATGGGTTCTATTATGTCTTGCTCGCATAAACCCTGAAGTTCCTCCCTTACTTTCTCTCTCACACCCAATGGAAGGTTGCGTATTTTGTGCACAGACAGTTGACATGTGCAGACAATTCAATCTTGTGGAAGTACCCCTTTAATGTACCTATCCTATGCCCAAACACCTTCTTAAAACCTGATTCCCACTTATTTAGCAAAGTTTTCCACCCTGTTTACCTCTACTGCTCTGACCTGCATCTGTTTGTCTGGATGTTACTCAAGACCCTAATAAACAATCACCTTTGTACATTGTTGCTCTTATGTTCTTGTCACCATAGGCAATGTCTCCCCACACAAAACCTTTGATATGGCTATTTTCGCCCCCGATTTCCTTGTATTTACCTTCCGAAATACGGTGTATGGAGATCCAGAATCGGCTAATGCTTTCACTAGACACCCTGCCACTATAATTTCCACTTACGGAGGCACATACTCTTCATCATCATCGTCGTTCTCTATACCTCCCACAATATGTAGAATTTAGTTTGCCCACTGACTTCTCTCCTCACACAAAAATTGAACATCTTTTCCGTCTCCATAGTTTTGTTGTTAATTTTTACAAGGTAGCAAAATGCCCCATCTTGCCACAATGTCTACATTTCACTCTCATGGATGGGCATTCCTTGGGATTCATGGCATGTTTCTCCAACCCACACCTAGTGCATTGACCCTTCCGGTTAATATGTACTTATGGAGCCAGACAAAATAGGTCCACTCCCTCCATAATGGTGCATTTGTTCACTAAACATACTTTTGAATCAACACCAGCACACACATTTTCTTCCTCTGTATCTACTATAGCCTGTACACTCTCTGTTATTTTTGGAATTCATCTCCTTAAAACACATGCTAATTAATTCTATGCCCTTGGCTATTGACAATGCATCCAGTAAAGGAGTATTGTTTGCCTGCCACAACCCTTCTTGAATTTTAAGGTTAGCCGTATGCATCATGATTTGATCTCTGATATACTCATCTTCATTTCGTGTAAATTCGCATGATGCCAATAACACTCTAAGATCAGCTACAGATGAATCCACAGCCTCCCCCATTCCCTGTCTTCTTGAGTAGAATGTGTACCTCTCTAAAATTATATTCATCTGCTTGCCAAACTGTACCTGTAATTTATTCATTACCTTGAATACAAACCTTCACCAGCACCCCTCCCCCTATCAGCTGCCCTTACATCCACAACATCAGGCAATTGTTTGATAATGCAAACAGCTTTTGCCCCCAGACAACACATTAATGTTGAATACTTCCTCTCAACCAAAGTATTTATTTTCACCGGATGCCACAAAATAATATGTAAACAAATCTCTCCAATCCTCCCAGGCAATTAAGGATTCGCCGGGTGTTGCCAAAAATGTGGGTGGTGGCTCTAAATTTTGCATGGTGTTGTCAATTGCTATAACTAGACAGTTTCCCAATTTCTTCAGATCAGAATGTCTGTCACTGACACAGTTCTATGGATGAGGATTGTCTATTTTTTTTAAAACTAATTTCTCTCTAACTCCTCACTCCAGGTCCCAGCTATCTTCAGACAGTAGTCCCAACCACTGTCTCTTTCAGATGGTGCTGGGACAGTCAATACAGTGCCAATTTGTTCCTGAGCCTTACTTCTTTCCAGCTGTCTTCAGACAGGATTCATCCCACGGTCACTTCCAGATGGTGCTGGGAATGTCCCTCACTCTGTGAAAATCCCCCAAGTATGCCAATGTTAACAAATCCAGTAGATTCCAGCAAAATTAGACTTTGCATGAAACTGTAAATGATAAAGGTCTCCTCATATTCACCATTTATATTCACCCATATCTCACCATCCTTCCTGAATGATTATCAGAAACACCCAGGAATAAGCGTGGATCCATGAAAAACGAATCTTGTTTTAACCTCCACTTGGGGAGCTGTGTGTATGAGATATGCAACTTCAGATTATATGGAGGATAGACTTATGTCCGCCACCAGGGGAGCTGAATTTAGGACGTAGAAGATGTGATGGTGCCTCTCACGATATACGGAGAAGATGTTACGCCAGGAGAATATTTTGCAGCACCCCACAATGAGGTAAACTTCTGCCGTGTGCATCCTCTTCCAGTCCACATCTCAGCTGGACCGCAATCAGCACTGAACAGCCCTAACACAAGGCTGCCCCTCTCCCACTCTGGTGACCGTTGCCTTGTGTACCTCCTTGCTGTCCCTCAAGCTGCTTCTCCAAGACAGAGAGCCATGGCCCGCTAACCCTCCGAACAGCCTCTATATGGCGGGCTCACCTATGCTGCAGCGGCGACTGCGCCAGCCAGCCATGCTTGGGGTGTGTGTGCCCAGTAACACGACCCAGTACATAGGCCACATGAAACAGATTGTGGATGGACGACTGATCCTGTTGACACGCAGTCCCTGCTGGGTCTTTCTCCTTATCCCTCACCTCGTCGCATTGAACTGACCGAGGTAAGCAGATACTGTGATGTACCTTAATATCAAGTTTATTAAATAATGGTCTGTGGTAAGGAAAAACCCCTCAACAGACGGGGCCAGAAAGAATATGAAAGTTCAACTGTCGTTACGGTACACGTCACAGCTTCACGTCACAACTTCGGTGCGCAAGGATGACCCACCTTAGGGGCTCAGCGCGAGTCATCTCGTGCACCAAAGTATACTACACACGTGAGACTATGTTTAAGTAATAAGAAGCAGCTTGGAGGCATATCCTTGATTGTGAGTGTAATAAGGAGGTGTGCTGGGTGCTGCATCCTTTAAAGAGGCGGACCGTTATCCCTAATGGACTGAGAACCCTGACACCTCACAGTTGAACCCTTCTTGACAATGTTTTGCTGAGAAAATGTCAAGATAGGAGAAGCCTTTTCCGTTGTAGCTAAGCCTCTAGTACTTGTGGGTGCTTATGCCAGCCTCACCCTGAAAGAACATAGAAAGTAAAATACCATCTTTTGCTGCACTTGTGTTGGGCACCCACAAATAGATCCCCGGCCATTTGAGCCCAATACAGGTTCAGGAAATATATCCAAAACAATCCCATTTAATTGAATTGAGGTGTTATGAAAGATAGATTGAGAAATTACAGCAAATAATCTGGATTGGCACTAATGGACAGGAAAGCAAGTTGAAGTGAGAATAATCACAGATTTATTCCGCAGTACATGCTGCAGTCTAGATAGGCAGCGAGTGAGTGTGATAGGTACAGTAGGTACAGTTCACCAAGTGCTGCTACCACCAGCCAGCTAGGCCTGGCGCGTGCAATGAGAAGATGTTGAACTAATCACTCTCGTGCTGTTACAATGAATAATGACACAATTGTACAAATTGTTGGAAAACTCACAGCACGACCTGTATTTCAGCTTCAATATACACGTTTCTTGGTTTCACAAGCGTCTGTGGCATTAGACCATTTTCATGATGGCAGATCAGCAACCAAGAGGTTTGCATCAGCAAATCTGAGCAGCACATATGTCTGGCTATTTCATTACGAATTTACAAAAGCTTTTGGTGCGGTGCACCTTGAACTTTGGATTTCCTAAATGCTACACATACCAGTCTTGTGAAACTAGGGGCAGTGCATTTGAACGTGTTACTAATGGAAGTGTCACAGAGAATTAAGCAATTCAGTGCCCATGACTTGAATTTCTGCATGAACACAGACAGGTGCCTTGATTGTGCGCCCATTACACATGCACACAGTGTGGCCCTTTTATTGTGTGTACAGAGGAGTTAATGTGTCTGTGAGAAAGGAACATAGCCCTGCTATCTCCATCTGGCTTCAGCCCCTCCTACATGTGATCATAGCAACCCAGTGGCCATTCATAGGCGCTGGGTTTCTGTCTGCACAGAGTTACACACATGAAGGAGCCCCTGCCAAATGGTAAAGCGACCAATATGAATTTGTCTTTTTTCAGATTTCTGCAAAGGACGTGTTCACACATTTGTTTACATGCATCTATGCTGTGCTTGCCATTGGGCGCACTTCTTCTAATTTACAAAGATGAATACAGACATGCAGGAATGCAAAAAGGGAAGGGCATACTTTTAGGATTGTTGTATCTTATGCTATGTAATGTTCTGTTACTGTGATTTATACCATGCACCACTGCCATTTGCACGCTCTGGCGATCTGAGCAAGAGAAGGTGAGTTACATTGCCTTAAAATGGTGTGGGTAATGGCACGCCATCCTGGCATTGGTTCGAACACTCATCCAGAAAACTGTCATCATGGCTTAACATGTGCCTTCCTGAATTAGGTCAAATGCATGCAAACAAATACACACACGTAGAGCAGCACCCATCTGCAGCAGTAGATGCTTTGGAGACCGTCTTAGGATTCAAGACCAAAAGCATTAAGCAGCCAAAGGAAACCATGCGTGCTTTTCCATTCAGGCTTCCATTTCTGCATGTCAGCCACCCGAAACAGCTTTTACATGCAATATGTGGGGCCAGGATTTTGAATAGGCGAATTATGAGCGAGGTGGAGAGGCGGGGGGTGGTGGGGGGGTTCTAATGGGATGCACATCTATGCCCTACAGCATTTTCTTGCAAATGTGTGTGTTGTTCTAACATTCACGTCCACCATCACATGATGCAACTGACAGTGGACGTGACGTACATGTAGAAGAACAGGGGCCTGCGTTCTTCTTCTGGTGTGGCCTCCCTGATCCGTGCCCCAAAGAACTTTTGACAAGGAGGTGGTCAACACAGACAGTTGGTGTGGATCTGCACCAAGGTGGATGCTGGTGTGATATTCCTTTGCCTCACAAGTCTCATCCTGCGGGTGTGGGTAAGACGCAAGGCTTCCTCCCCACTGCACTGAGTACATGCAGGGCACCCGTTGAAGCAGCAGTATCCCAGCAGGAGGCGCTCTGCCCCAGCAGTGCCTGCTGAAAATAAAAAATAAAAAAAGCAAAGTTAGGGGAAGCCCAGCACACGGGTTTCCATCTGACCCCATCCTTCTCTCCCAAGTGCCATTAGAGAAACTTTCCACTGTGACAGCGGTCAGTACAGGGGATTTTCCCACACTGTGCTGCAACCCGAAGTTTTTAATGTGTAGTACATTTGTGCCATCAAAATCAGCAACAAAATAAAACAGAACAGAACTTGTATCAATGGTTGTTTAAATTTTTCAGTGAATCAAGTGTGTCTCCATTCAGAATTGTTCCGGGCCTTCTCTGCATGCCTCATGCCCATCCATTCCCCCTCCATTATCAAAGGCAGTTGGCACCAGTTGGTGTGCGCTGCCAAAGGGGGCTGGCCGGAGTGGGAACGGCCAAGGTGCCAAACACCATGGAGTACACTTCAAAGGTATCTTACGCGCAGGGGTCATTGTTCACCTGCCCTCCTCAGATCGAGTGTCTCCAGGCAGGCTCCCCTTGAAACAGGCAGCGCCCCTGCAATCCACATAAGTGTGTCTCTATTCAGCAGTGTTCCGGCCCTTTTCTGCATGCCACATGCCCATCCATCCCCCCTCCATTATCAAAGGCAGTTGGCACCAGTGGGTGTGCACTGCCAAAGGGGGCTGGCAGGGGTGGGAACGGCCAAGGTGTCAAACACCATGTAGTACACTTCAAAGGTATCTTACGCGCATGGGTCATCGTTCACATACCCTCCTCAGACCCAGTGTCCCCAGTCATCCTCCCCTTGAAGCAGGCCGCGACCCTACAGTCCACATAAGTGTTTCTCCATTCAGCAGTGTTCCGGCCCTTTCCTGCATGCCTCAGGCCCCTCCATCCACCCCTCATGAATCAATGACTGTTAGCACCTGTGGCCTGCCAAGGGGGCTGTCAGGGTGGGAACGGCCAAGGTGCCAAATACCATGTACACTTCAAAGGTATCTTACGCGGAGGAGCCATGGTTCACATGCCCTCCTCAGACCCAGTGTCTCCAGGCAGGCTCCCCTGAAGCAGGCCACGCCCCTGAAATCCACATAAGTGTGTCTCCATTCAGCAGTGTTCCGGCCCTTTCTTGCATGCCTCAGGCCCCTCCATCCACCCCTCAAGAATCAATGACTTTTAGCACCTGTGGCCGTGCCCTGCCAAGGGGGCTGGCAGGGTGGGAACGGCCAAGGTTCCAAATACCATGTACACTTCAAAGGTATCTTACGCGCAGGGGCCATGGTTCACCTGCTCTCCTCAGTCCCAGTGTCTCCAGGCAGGCTCCCCTGAAGCAGGCCACGACCCTGAAATCCACATAAGTGTGTCTCCATTCAGCAGTGTTCTGGTCCTTTTCTGCATGCCTCATGCCTCATGCCCCTCCATCCCCCTTCCAGAATCAATAACTGTTAGCACCTGTGGCCGTGCCCTGCCAAGGGGGCTGGCAGGGGTGGGAATGGCCAAGGTGCCAAATACCACATAGTACACTTCAAAGGTATCTTACACACAGTGGCCATTCTACACATGGCCTAGCCAGACCCTGTGTCTCCAGGCAGGCTCCCCTTGAAGCAGGCCGAGCCCCTGCAATCCACATAAGTGTGTCTCCATTCAGCAGTGGTCCGGCCCTTTTCTGCATGCCTCATGCCCATCCATCCCCTCTCCATTATCAAAGGCAGTTGGCACCAGTGGGTGTGCGCTGCCAAAGGGGGCTGGCAGGGGTGGGAATGGCCAAGGTGCCAAACACCATGTAGTACACTTCAAAGGTATCTTACGCACAGGGGTCATTGTTCACATGCCCTCCTCAGACCCAGTGTCTCCAGGCAGGCACCCTTGAAGTAGGCCACGCCCCTGCAATCCACATAAGTGTGTCTCCATTCAGCAGTGTTCTGGCCCCATTCTGCATGCCTCATGCCCATCCATCCCCCCTCCATTATCAAAGGCAGTTGGCACCAGGGGGTGTGGGCTGCCAAACAGGGGTGGGAATGTCCAAGGTACCAAACACCATGTATTACACCTCAAAGGTATCTTACGTCCAGGGGTCATTGTTTACATGCCCTCCTCAGACCCAGTGTCTCCAGGCATCCTCCCCTTAAAAGAAGGCCCCGCCCCTGCATTCAACATAAGTGTGTCCCCATTCAGCAGTGTTGCAGGCCTTTTCTGCATGCCTCATGCCCATCCATCCCCCCTCCATTATCAAAGGCAGTTGGCACCAGTGGGTGTGCGCTGCCAAGGGGGGCTGGCAGGGTGGGAATGTCCAACGTGCCAAACACCATGTATTACACTTCAAAGGTATCTTACGCACAGGGGTCATTGTTCACATGCTCTCCTCAGACCTAGTGTCTCCAGGCATCCTCCCCTTAAAGCAGGCCCCACCCCTGCAATCCACATAAGTGTGTCCCCACTGAGCAGTGTTCCGGCCCTTTCCTGCACGCCTCAGGCCCCTCCATCCACCGCTCCAGAATCAATCACTGTTTTCACCTGTGTCCGTGCCCTGCCAAGGGGGCTGGCAGGATGGGAACGTCAAAGGTGCCAAATAACATGTACACTTCAAAGGTATCGTACATGCAGGGGCCATGGCTCACATGCCCTCCTCAGACCCTGTGTCTCCAGACAGGCTCCCCTTGAAGCAGGCCGCGCCCCTGCTATCCACATAAGACCACGCCATATACATGTCATTCATTAACATACACACCCACTTTTCTAATTCTTTATAAACCACTTGATATTTCTCATGAGAACATCTTTGAGCACTTCAAGTGAACTCGTGAACGTGCTACCTGAGAACTTCTGTGACCACTGCGAGGCAGCTTGTCATCATGCTACCTGTGAACATCTCCCTGTTCTCCTGCTACTAACTACCTTGCCTGCTGAATCTAACTGTTTGTTGGTCAAGGTAAGGGCAGGTCACCTAATCATATCCCCTTGATCTTTAAATTTGTATCTATTTCGAATGAACGTACCCAGTAGTGTAATATTCATTCCTCTCATTGCCATTGACTTGAGTTTAATTTGTTATGTTATCAATATATAGCAATTGTCATCAGTGTCAATTGGGATTGAATTGCATCCTTCGCGGACCGTTTCTATAAGCATGTTTCCTTTTGATGCATGATAGTACATTCAAGGGACAAGTAACATGTTACGATTTGCATCAGATCAATGAATTGTGTACGATAGTTATCCTATAATACAGCCGGCTATGCTACACAGGTTTTTTCTTCGGTGACCAAATCATAGATTGCATAGCAAAATGTATGATATAATTCCATCTTTCTCACGATTTTATGCAAAGTAATTTTCTAACAATATTGACCTTTTTTTTAACAGAATTTCCAACAATGCCTGCTTGTGCGGTTTACGGTTGCCTCTCTAAGACCCATAACAAACCTAAAGTCACTACAATGCTTGTATTCCCTAGGAATATAGATCTAATAAGGGAATGGGTCAGATATTGTGGATTCGCGCCGGAAGAGCTTGAAAGTAGAGCCCATGAAGTCTTGAGGGACTCGAGGGTTGATCGATTCTGCATCTGCAGCCTTCACTTTGCCACAAATATGTATGACCAATCGCAGCACGCAAAGAAGCATCGACTCAGAAAGTCTCGTAAATTGCTTCCAAATGCAATTCCGACTCTATTCATGCACACGCTGTAGGCCTTGGGGTACTGAACAGGTAGCTACATGGATGGATTGGTGTTTTAGGTGTAAATGTCCCTTATAATACTTTTCATATTTACAAGATTGTATTGCTTTATAACTAAACCCCATTTTGCTAAACATCTGTCCTTGGTTGTAGGAGCATCATAGAAAATGATGTTTGGCCACAGATAACTATGCTATAGTGCCCTTGGAAATACGCATAATCTTTTCGTAATCAGTTGCTTTACATGTCAATTTTTTAGGTTACCATTTCTAAATCAAATCAAATTTTCCCTTTACAACTCCATGACAAAGCACTGACTATGAAGGAGCAAGATTCTGCATCCATGTCTTTCCTGGAGTCAACAACAACTTCAGGTAGTGTTACTTAGCTATTCAGTTCCGGAAATGTTTTAGGCATGGAATTTGAGATAATATGATCCAATTTACGGATCCTGTTGTTTGTTTAAATAATGTTTCATTTATGGGTTTTTATTTAAATGCACCATTGTCTGCATCACATTGGGTGTGTTCAATCTCACTTTTTTTCATCCATACTAAAACAAGTACTGTTTTACAGAGTGATACTTTGACTACAATTACATCATCCTTCGGAGCTGATACAGAGGCAGAGGTATGCAAACTGACAGTTCCCTCGACTGAAAGAAAGTTGGTCCTAGATATGGTACCATTAGAAATTGACATTGTTATAAACAAGCATCTTTTGCAAATTGCTTCAGAACAACATTTCATTCAGTGGGCTTCGCACAGTCATCTTTCATCGAGTAAACTAGCCATCAATCAGGTGACCTTCGAAATGTATATTTTGACTAAGTGATGTACACTGTGTACAAGGGTATCGGTGTAAACCATGTGTGCGATGGAATAATTTGATTTCAATACAAGTGACTTATTTTTAATGGATACTCTTTTCTAGGGATGTATACAAGATCGGGATATAGAAGAGGAGGCACATGGATCCGAGTCGGTGGACCAGCTTGTTGGTACAGTCGTTACAGTAAAGAAGAAGAAGTAGGTTTCACAGAAAACCAAGAAGCTACCGTAATTTACAAAAATTTCATTTTCAAACAGTGTTTTGCGCTGGTGCATTCATAACATGCTTTTTTTTTTAAATCTAAAGTGCCATATACTTTATGTTGGATTTACATTGAACATGTTTTTCCAACCTGTCTTCTAGTTGCCCGATGGTGTACGAACTATGGAGACACAGACAGCTACAGATTCAGAGATGCTGCTTGCCAAACTGATTTGACCATGGAGCAAATATTATTTGAGGGGCAGCATGTTCAAATCAATAAGCAGACTCAAGATGCTTTTGCCCAATGGCCAGAAAATGAATTGAATGTGACCAGCGAAGTCAGCAAAGTGTTGTTGGACCATTGCTACAATGCGAGAGCTCCACCAGATGAAGATGAAACTGAATGTAATGAAGATGCTTTCGAATTAGACGCAGACCACTTGACACAATCGACACCCACCAAAAAAGGCCCACCCAAAAACAATTGACATTGATGTTTTCTCCGTTTTGTGTTCAAGTAACAGAAGCTGAAATAATAGAGGCTGGTGAATCAACACAATTCACAGAGGAACTAGCCAAAGATCTTGCCTACAGTTTGTCCAGTTGGGCTGATATGTCAAGCACAGTTGAGTCAGAAACAACATTCATGAAGGATGATAGTCTAATAAAGGAGACCAAATACATTGTATTCGACAGCTGCTTGATGGGGATTATAATGATGCTGAAATGTGTGCATCCAGTGAGAGGGGAAGTATGCAGGAAGCCATTGGTGAATGTGACTTGTGTATCACAAGGCAGTAACCTCAAAATACAAGCCACCTGTGAAATACTCCATGCAAAATATTCATGGTCCGCTCAACCGATGCTGGGGAAAGTGGCAGCTGGAAATCTGTGTGCAGCTGCTTTACTTTTCAGTAGCTCTACTTTTAGTAAGTTGTCCAGTTTCTCTCAATTTGTGGGACTCCAGTTCCTTTCTAAAACACAGTAGTACACATATCAACGTCAATATCTATTCCCTGCTATTAGTGAAGCTTGGAAAATCGAACAAAAGTCTATTCAAAGTACATTCTCTGAAAAACAGTTCAGGGTAGCCTGCGGTGGACAGTGTGACAGCCCCAGATTTTCAGCAAAGTACTGCACATACCACTTTTAGGACATGTAAACTAAATAAATTGTGAGTTTGGTGTTCGTGCAGGAGTCCGAATGTAAATCCTCAGTGGCCATGGAGAAACTTGGTTTTTTAAAATCCCTGGAAGACCTCCAATCTAGGGGAATGCAAATCGACCTCACATCCACGGACAGACACGTTTCAATAGCCAAGACAATGAGAAAGCAGTTTCCAAATATTCACCAAGAATTTGATATATGGCACGTTGCCAAATCAATCAATAAAAATATCACAGCTGCTGGAAAAAAAAGGTTCTGAAAATATTTTACAGTGGTCCCAGTCTTTCAGCAACCATCTTTGGTGGAATCCGAAATTTGTGATGGGTCTGTGGAAATTCTCCTAGAAAAATGGTGGTCACTAATGCACCACTGTTCCAACGTTAACTCTTGGACAGAAAACCAACATTTCAACCAATGTGCACATGCCTCTTTGTCGCCGGAGCAGGAACGGAAGAAGAAGTGGTTGATTCCATCTTCACCTCCACACAAAGCTCTTGAGAAGATTGTATTTGATAAAACTCTATCACGAGATCTGAAGGGACTCAGAGAATTCTGTCACACGGGAGATTTGGAGGTGTTCCACAATATGTGCCTAATGTACAGGCCCAAGAGATTGAATTTTGGCATAGACGGGATGCAATACAGGACATTATTAGCGCATAACGAGAATGTGGGGCATGAACAATCGAGCACTGTGGGAAACTTTGGGATGCTTCGCTACACAATGGCCTTTACGAAAAGAAGCAACAAATGGGTGGTCAAGCCAATATGAATGGAATTAATTTTGTGAAAGATCTTATTATGACTGTCTTGGACATACATACTCATGGAATCACGCGTGATTTTGTTCCGAGGACACATACATTGCCACAAAACATTGCAAATGTGCCCTGTCCACCTAAAGCAGAGCTTGTGGAACAGTTCACTTCCAGGTAAAATTATTACCATCTGTTTTTTTGATCAACAATGTTTATATAAAGAGTCCAAATAAAGCATCCAATTTGTCTTTTGAAATCTATCCTCTTGTCAATTTTTTGTTCAACAAGTACCATTTTTACGAATGCCATACAATATAATGTTGTGCTTTCACACTTCCCAGTTTCGTCAAGCTACTGTGGGACCATCACTGATCGTGGGAGGGCCAGATGGATAAAATCATAAAAGCAACGTGGGTTTCTGCAGTTGCCTTACCAAAAAGTTGCCCAAATAGCTGAATAACTACTCATCCCACAAAAGGGATGAGATCTAGGCGAGATAAGATACTTGGCACGCAAGAACTACTGACTGTGAGCAAAACAGCGAATCAAAGTGGGTTATTGGTGAGAAATAGCTGCACTGCAACCAATATATTCATGGTGACATGTGTTGGCATCGGTGCTAATGTAAGGAAGGAGTGGGTCGGTTGAGCTCCTAGCCCCCATACATTATACGCGAAAGTGACACCCTGCTCTTGCACTCGTGGGGGAAACCTCCTTTGCCCTTCTGAAGCCATGGGGAAGAAGGCCCTGACATAAGCAGAGGTGGGGCTATTGCTAGACACACTTGGACTCCATTTTGTGTAACCTCGACTCCAACTTTGGACTAGGCTGCATTCTGGCATTGCGTTGTTCCCATCCCCCTCAGCAGCGCTGAGAACAGCAAGCACTGGCAGCCCCCACCTTTTTCCTCCTGTGCCTCTGCCTCCCAAGTCCCTTTCTCATGGATGCGTGACACAAAATGTTGCAAATAAAGAATGTATCAATTTAATTCTTCCTCTGAGATCACTGTCCTGTGTGTGTCAGGGACAAACCATGACTTGTAGTTGTTCATCCATATCAACAAATGTTCTCCTGCACCTCTCACCCACACTGCTCGAAAATGACTGCTTGTTCAACCTTGTGCCCCTCAGAAGCTATTCTTTTCATGTACCAGAGGTGTGCACCTTCCTTGCTTACCAGAGTGCCTCCCAATAAAACAAGACCCCAGTCACAGTATATTCTGTCTTAAACTAACATGTGTCACTCCACCCCCTTTCTAACTCTGATGTGCCAGACCTGTCAGCTATCAATCCCAACCACTGCTTGTTGCCTCAGGGGCAAGACCCCCACACCCTTCACCTCCCTAGTGACCCAAAGTGGGATAGTAGAAACACATGTGTGCAATTTATAGTTCTCTAATATATAGCTTGAGGTGGTGCGGGGTTAGGGTCTGGAAACCAGATGCGTTCAAGGAGAACTGCAGTCATGGGTTCAGGGGACCGCGACCTGGCAGGAGGGTGTTGCAGCAGGGCTTGCTCGGACATTCTCGTACAAGCACATTTTGTCAGGGCTCGAGACTTGCTCCTTGCGAAAATGTTTACGTGATTTGCCGTGTGAACAGGAGATGGGCTGAGCTGACAGGTGGTGTGGCCTGGCTGTGGGAGTTGCTGGGAGAGTGAAAAGGTCTCCAGAGGAACAAAGTAAATCACTCGAAATTTCGCACACCATTGGTGGATGGCAGCAAACAATTAATATGTTTTTCAAAAATATTTCTAATGCCACTATGGTCTGAACGGCTATTGGCTCCCATTCTGAGTGAAAGTCAGCAGCTTTGAATTTTTGCTTGCAAGCTGAGCAAACCCACGCATCGTACACTGTATAAGGTTCAACTGCTTTTCGACCTTGAAAGAAAGGGAGGATTCCGAAAAGGAATGAATGAAGGGAGGGGTGTAATACTGTTAAATATGATAAGGTTCCCCATTCCAAAACTGGACAATGGAACATGTAATTACCATTTTATGAAAATTCGTTGATCTGAACGGAGTCTCTGTGTTACGCCGAGAGAATGGAAACGCCGAATATTATGTAAGTTTTACTTTCAACGATTTATAGACCAACGAGTCAACATATCATTAGCCGACCGTTATTACTTGCTTACATTGTACTGGGTAGTTCTTTGTGGCATATTGCAATGACAAGCAAATACAACCTGTGTGTGTACTTGTCTTTGTCCCGGGCACATGGGCAGTCCAGCATCGAGATGCATGTAGTCCACTACTAGGTTCCCCCCGGTTCCACAAAAGCCAAATTCCACGCTAATATTTAGTTAAAATGCCATCTATGTGTTCTTCGAATTGTAGCGTAAACTTCTGCATCCCATTTCCCATTGTTTCATGTCTGTGCTCATCATTAGTTTTAACACGGGCCAAATTTATGGTTTAAATGATAAATTGTAACAAATGTTGGCTACTGAGACACATTTCTGTTATGTTTTTCAAACAGCTACATTCTGCCTTTCTGCGATTGTCATCGATTCCAGATACCAACTGACAGGTTTTTTAACTGGCAGCTGCAGATACACTTGATTGGCTGAATCACAATGACGATTTTTTCGGACGATCACCACGGGCCGATATGCCCTTAGGCGGTACCAGCGATAAGGAGCAACCTGACATCATTTACAGTGGCCTAGTGCCAAGCAGATGCCCAAGCCTTGCGATTCACGGTGCGTCCAATGCACTTCTTATACCCAAAAAGAACACTGCATGACTCACGATAAACATTTGTGGATCGAGAACAAAGAGAAAATGTACCCATTTGCTTGAATATGGCAATCACCGGATGTTCTCGGAGCGTTTATTGTGAAATAAAAGTACTAAAAGTATAGTTTATATTCAAAATTGGGACACGCTGTGTTGTGAGATGTGTGTTGATATTCCGGGTTCTGCGTTAACGAACGTTAACACGTAGGTGATGACTGGGCGAGTTTCGCTACGCTGCCCAATAACATCATGGAGATAGGCAGAGATTATCACTAGGTTTGGTGATGTCAGCATCAGGGATATGATTTTGTGCTGCCAGTGCAGTCCAACTTGGGCGATGTGGCAACGGATAAGATTATGACAAGATGGCCGTGCTATGTTGCCTGATTTTGCATGTGTAAAAAAGAGGAAAACTACAGTAAGGTGCATAGGAAATGTTTCTATGATCGATCAACGTATGCTTAAAAACACATTCACGAACCCTCGGGACGATAATATTTTTGACCGCACTATTCCTTTAAAACCTTGCAGTGAGTCTGAGATTTTGGTGGATGCAAGTTTGGTTGGCCTGGGTACATGCTGGTTCACTTGGATAATGATGAGGTGATGCACCCCATCGCCTTCACAAGCAAGGCATTGACCCCAATGGAGAGATGTTCACAAATGGTGTACAAGCTGCCTGCTCTTCTCTGTGGGTGTCGTCATTTCCATTTATACATTTCTGGCCATCCGATCACGATGGTAACAGACCATAAACCCCTGTTGCCCATTCTCTAAGGTTAAGCACTTCAGCTGCCTCTCCATCTAGTGTGTTGGATGCTGCAACTAGAAGGTCATGGGGTCACACTCTGATTTGAAGTGGGGGAGGGCAACCTACAGCCTACATGCAGACTACCTGTCGCGTCATCCAGGACCACCGCCGGCATTGCCTGACACAGTGGAAGTGCAAACAGAAGCACTGGGGATTATGGTCATGCGCATAGCAGTTGCAAACTCTATGTCACTGCAGGACATTGCCACAGCCACATTTCAGCACAAAGGCATACACAAGATGGTTCACCAACTTTGTGGAGATGAGTGGAAATCCTTATTGACATCCATCAGTCAGGACACCACGACACTTGCGTTCATGCAGGGCTTATGGAGGGCCTGCTCTGAACTGTGCATAGGATCTAAAGGTATTTTACTTTGAGGGCTGAAAATTGTGATTTCCCAATCACTGATGCAAAAAGTGATCATTTTAGCACACACAAGACACCAAGGGGCAAACAAAACGAAGGGCAGAATAAGGGAGAAGGTTTGGTTTCCTGAACTGCAGAAGAAGGTGTGCATCCTGTTGGCCAGCTGTGGGCAGTGCCAAGATTCTGGTGCAATCCAGAGACCCCCCCTCACAAATCCCCAAAACGAGCATCCCTACCATGGCCAGAGTGAGTATGTGTTTTGGTGCTAACAGTCCCTCTTCAAATATTCCTGCTCATGGGCTACGGCAAACGACACATTCAGATACTGGTCCCCCATCCATTTCAAGGTGCTGATTTTGCAACATGCATGTCATTTTATGATGTCCAGTGTCACTGCATCATGTCATGCTTGTCAAGGGCCAACGGCAATGTTGAGAGAAATACGCAAAGTTTGAATACATCTTTCAGAATTGCGCATGAAAATGGCACGTCGATGGAAACAGCAGAAACTACGTTCTTGATGGCTTACAGAACAACCACACACACTGCCACAAGGATGTCTCCACCCAAGGCATTTCTAAACAGGAAAGTCATATAGTTAGTACCCAAGCACGAGTTGAGACAGAAACAGAAAATTGACCATTCACTGGGTTGACAGAAACAAAGGGTCAACATTGAGAAGGAGTTGTCTGGGAGATGAATGGTCCCATTCCACAAATGGGGGATGCAACGCTTTTGAGAAACAGGAGGCCCAGCCATAAGTTGTGCATACCTCAGGAAGAAACACATGGACAGTTATTTACCAGAAAGTCTCAATAGTCACAGTGATCACAAATGGCGAAGTGGAGACCAGGAGCTCAAGTTGGTTCAGGCAGTTCTCGCTAATGGATGCTGGTGGAACTCTGATATAGGATGATGTTGAAGCGACTAGACTGAATGAAGAGGATGAACCTCCCTGGAATGGCCATGAACAGGAGGTGGAGAGTCAGCCAGTATCCAGGTGGTGTCACCCACCATAGGCGATGGTGACTCCACTTCAGGGACCAGATACTCAGTAGAAGCATGACAAGGATGCCAGTGACAATAATGGACTACTGTATGCAAGGTGATGACTAGAGACCGTCAGTACAACACACTTATGAGAACTCCATTAATAGTGTCAGAGGATGGTAAAAGTTATTTATGTGCAGTTGTGGATGATTTCATTTGCTGTTAAGTGTTTATAGTAAAAGAGGGATATTGTAAACTTCACATCTGCTTTTACGTGATGCAACAAACGGCGCATGTGACATATATGTTGGAATAAAAGGGACCCGCCTTCCCCAATGCATTGTCAGTTATCACCACTGCATTCAGGTCTGAGTTGTTCTTCTGGCGTGGCCTCCCCGCACCTGTCCAACCAACATGTACAATTTTGTAACTTAAGGTTTTCAACAATATATGTTACTCAACGCAAATACTTTAAAACTGCAATATCGAGACGTGAATCTGACATCACCAATCTCATGGCTGGTTCTGATATCAATCTTTCACAGATCTCCCTCAAGAATACACAGTAGCCTTGGTAAGCAGACTACAAGTCTAATTAATTGCAAATATCCTTTCAGTCTATTTTTCAATTGTCACCTGGAAATCCTAGACTGGTGGCAATTACATCGTCTTAAAGTGATGACCGCCTCTCCCTTGGAGAGGCTTCTGGTTGCTTACATCACGGTCAACAGTGCGCGGCTTCGTCACTGAGATGTCAGTTCTATCACAGTCTTGTGACATATATTGAAATGAATTTCACACATTTCCAGCATACATAATGGAAACGTCCCAAGAAAATCCATTATTCTAATGAAACAGATGCTTATGGCATGAAGTAAGTGCTAATAAAAGATAGGGTGATGTCTTTCTATATATGATGCCTAGCATGGCATGGAGATCTGTTAAATGGGAAACGGTCTCGAAAACCCTTATCTGCTTTTTCCTTTCTTAATCGAATTTTTAAAACGTTCCCAGAAAAATGTAAAGAATGAATTGATTTCAGTTCTGAAATTCTGAATTGTCACCATGCCTTTTAAGTATAATGCGATAAAATAATTAATTGCATTCATAGAGAAAATACTTGTTAGGCTTTTCTCAATGCACCTGTAATTGTAGCTGTAGCAATGGGGCAGAAGCGCTCAGCCACCTGCTCCTGGTTTAAATCCTGTTAAGAGCAGCCAGATTCCCAGTACACTGGAATTTAAGAGATCGGGCTTCTGTGTATACATCCTCTGCAATGCATCTTAAGTTACAAAGTGCTCTCTCTGTCATTCAAATGAATCAATATACATGTAGAGTTGTGCACAGTCAAAGACTCCCTGGCACCAACCATTATTTTCTAATTGGGTCATTAACCAGTAGGCACACTTCACTGCGTCCCTGAAACTACTGCACATACACCACGTGGTGTCACTGATAGATGATTAACTTGGTAGCCCTTTTCCATGCCCTGGGCAACTAATCCTGCACTAGTCCGGCCTATCACAGGCCGGTGTTGGGATCAGCATGCTGACCACCCCCTCTAACTAAAGTCAAGTCGTGAAAGGATGGCGTCAAGGGATTCACTCACTGCTGGCGAGGATTATACTATACATCTGCTGCCATAAATGGACAAGAGAATGAATCGAGCAGTCCCCGTACTTATGTGAAGGATTATGGTGAGGGTTGATGGTACCAAGACCTGATCACTGAACTTCATGCATTTAAATAATTCTTTGACACACCAGTTACTGGTGGCAACCACATTCTACATTTGAGAGCTTTTCTACCATTCACACCACTTTCATATATTTCAAACAAAAAACCCAGGGACTCCCATCATTGCTATCAAATGCTTAGGTACTCAAAATCTGAAAGTGGTATTGGGTAATGTTCTTGTGCAGTCTATTTATGGGGGGTCATTGTTGAATCAGCATTGTCGTTTTCTGTGGCAATGTAGAATTTTGCTTGACAGAACAGGCCGGGCCCTGCCAAAATTGCAAGCCAATTTATTGGAGGCAATATGCTGTTCATATTCCAAGGGCAATTAGGAGGTAGCATGACAATGAGCTTAACTCAGGCCATGCTTGCATGGCACTACTTGAACTGCTTAATTGTGTTTTGCTGAAATATCAATGCACAGGTCTTTCTTAAGGTAGCATGACAATAAGCATAACTAAGCAACAGTGCCATGGCAATTTTTAAAATGTTATGTTTACCTTATGAGGGCAATGTAAAACTGGCATAAATACTTTCTAGGAGAGTGTAAAATTGACGTAGCAATGCTGTTTGGTGTATGCAAAAATGTGAACACAACTATGCTTAATTGTGACAAAAACGGACATATTGCTGATGAAAGTGAGCTTCAAGGAAAGGTTCACCCATGTGTTTAGTTCAATCATAATGACATCTGCATTGCACCATATATCGATGTATTACAATTTGTTCTGCCCAGAGCATATTTCGAAAGATTAATATCTGTGCACACCTGTTCCCATCTGCCATATTTGGATTGAAGAAGGTCAATGGATTTTTCAAAACTATCGAATGTACATTAAGTCGCTTGGACCACCACATAGCTTAATGCTCTTCTAGTATGCAAGTCCTGGAAGCAATAAGCACAATACTTTGCTGGACATCTGGGACTGCAGCTCTGTCTATCACCTGCCACTCAAAGCATTGTGCCGGTGAGAGCATTGCCCATTGCTACCTGATCTTGATTTCACACAGCATGCTTTGGAGGGAGTACATAAGTGCATTGGTATTTATAGTAGGAGGTTGTCAAAACAAACTCCAGTTCAAACAATTTACAAAATCTGGGATTTTTTGTAAATGTGGAGCCACTGAAGTAGTGCGCCAGAACTCAGTAAACTGGCTGTTGGGGACTATTCCCAAGCACTGGTTGAGTGGATCGTGGAAGGCAGCAATGCTCGTGCTCATAGATATTTTTTATGTTTAGTTTTATTCTAATTGCTTGTCTTTTAAAAGGTATCAAAGGTTTACCACAGCTGTTACACCATTTCAATGTGTTGCATTTCAGCATGTCAAGCAGGCAGCAGCCAAGTGCTACGTATTTGGTGCCCTAAAAAGCCACTTGTCGGACAATTACGGGGGTAATTCATAGAATTCAGCGCACAAGTGGCGCACGCGGCTGGCGCACAGTGTGCGCGTGCGAATCCCTGCGCCAGCCGCGTGCGCCAAAACCCATTTCCGCGCACAGCGTATTCATGGATTCCAGCCACCAAAACCAGCCGTGGCGCACAGTGGCGCAGCGACCTTGCAGCAGCGCCAGTTACGCCCCCAAGAACGCCTTCCGCGCAGGGAAAATCCCCAATCCAGCGCAAAGGGCTGCGCTAACCCTGTACCAGCACGGCAAGCGGGCTACGTCTATTTCAGGGGTTCGCGTGAAGTTTCTCACGCGATCGGGCCTGGGGGAGCGTGCTACGTGTATTTCAGGGGTTCGCGTGAACTTTTTCACGCGATCGGGCCTGGGGGAGCGTGCTACGTGTATTTCAGGGGTGCGTGAAGTTTCTCACGCGATCGGGCCTGGGGGAGCGGGCTACGTGTATTTCAGGGGTTCGCGTGAAGTTTCTCACGCGATCGGGCCAGGGGGAGCGTGCTACGTGTATTTCAGGGGTGCGTGAGAAGTTCCACACGCGATTGGCCTGGGCGCGTGTATTTCAGGGGTGCGCGGGAAGTTCCACACGCGATTGGCCTGGGCGCGTGTATTTCAGGGGTGCGCGGGAAGTTCCACACGCGATTGGCCTGGGCGCGTATATTCCAGGGATGCGCGGGAAGTTCTACACGCGATTGGGCTGCGTGCGGGTATTAGGGGTGCGCGCAAAGTTTCACACGCGATCGGGCTGCATGCGGGTATTAAAGGGGTGCGCGCGAAGTATTACACGCGATTGGGCTGCGTGCGGGTATTACAGGGGTGCGCACAAAGTTTTACACGCGATTTCAGCAGGGTACGTGTATTTCAGGGGTGCCGGGGAGTCCTACATGTGATTTGCCAGTGTGGGTCCTCCCAGGTGTTCCCTGTACACCCTCCACGGCCCCTGCAGGCAGCCCACACCACAGGGGACTACCCTGCATCCCTGGTCATGTCCCGCAGGCAGCCCACCCAACATGGGCATGCCCCCCAGCAAAGGCACATGTCTCCTTGCACCAATGATCACCAACTCATGTCCCCTTGCACCCCCACCCCCAGCATTGCGGGGCACCTGCCAGCAGGCCCCTACCCATGTCTCCCACCACCCCCACCCCCCCCAGTCACCAGGGGCAGCCTCCACCAGGCCCCCACCCATGTCTCCCAGCACCCCCACCCCCTCAGTCACCAGGGGCAGCCTCCACCAGGCCCCCACCCATGTCTCCCAGCACCCCCACCCCCCCAGTCACCAGGGGCAGCCTCCACCAGGCCCCCACCCATGTCTCCCAGCACCCCCACCCCCCCAGTCACCAGGGGCAGCCTCCACCAGGCTCCCACCCATGTCTCCCAGCACCCCCACCCCCCAGCAGTGCAGGGGCACCCACCACCAGGCCCCCACCCATGTCCCCCACCACCCCCACCCCCCAGCAAAGCAGGGGCACCCACCACCAGGCCCCCACCCATGTCTCCCACCACCCCCACCCCCCAGCAGTGCAGGGCCACCCACCACCAGGCCCCCACCCATGTCCCCCACCACCCCTACCCCCCAGCAGTTCAGGGGCAGCCTCCACCAGGCCCCCACCCATGTCTCCCACCACCCCCACCCCCCAGCAGTGCAGGGGCACCCACCACCAGGCCCCCACCCATGTCTCCCACCACCCCCACCCCCCAGTCACCAGGGGCAGCCTCCACCAGGCCCCCACCCATGTCTCCCACCACCCCCACCCCCCAGTCACCAGGGGCACCCACCACCAGGCCCCCACCCATGTCTCCCACCACCCCCACCCCCCCCAGTCACCAGGGGCAGCCTCCACCAGGCCCCCACCCATGTCTCCCACCACCCCCACCCCCCAGCAGTGCAGGGGCAGCCTCCACCAGGCTCCCACCCATGTCTCCCAGCACCCCCACCCCCCCCAGTCACCAGGGGCAGCCTCCACCAGGCCCCCACCCATGTCTCCCAGCACCCCCAGCCCCCCAGTCACCAGGGGCAGCCTCCACCAGGCCCCCACCCATGTCTCCCACCACCCCCACCCACCAGCACTGTGGGGCACCTGCCAGCAGGCCCCCACCCATGTCCAACTCATGTCTCCCACCACCCCCACCCCCCAGCACTGTGGGGCACCTGCCAGCAGGCTCCCACTCATGTCCCACTCATGTCCCCTTGCACCCCCACCCCCCAGCACTGTGGGGCACCTGCCAGCAGGCCCCCAACCATGTCCCCCTGCCCCCAGGTCCTGACGATACACAATCATGGCAGTAATGGGCAGCATACCCAGCACAAACACCCAGCCAAGGATTGCATCCACCCACATAGCAAATGCAATTACATGATACAACCCCAATGGCAAGTATGTAAATGAACACATGTCCGTCACACACACATACACAATGGATGCAAGTGAATGTCAAAACCCATATCATGACATGCATGAAACCAATGAGAAAATACCACAAAAGAAAGTTATAAAAACATGTATTCTCGAAGTAAATGAAGTAAACTAATCAAACATACAACAATGGGCATAACAAAATAAATTGTCCATGTCCGATAAGTAATGTAAAAATCCAAAAAACAAAGGAATCCAAAAACTAATGTTGTCCAAAGCAAAATCATGGTGAAAAAAAATAAGGAAAAACCATTGCCTCATGGTGAACACAAATATGAATCAAAAAAATGTATTTTAAAAAATCCAACTATACACAAGAATATTCCAGGGTCCATGAGCCCAACACTATAAATGAAACCTACTACTACCTAATAAAAAAACTATATACAGAAAAGTGGCCATTGTCCGAGCGGTCCAAAAAAATCTCAAAAAATAAAGGAAACCTAACACTAACTAACTAAAGAACTATATACAATGGCAGCGGGCAAGTCCTGCGGCTCACTCTGTGATGTTGCCGGCCAGGGCATCATCGAACTCCATGTCGATGTCCTGGAGGCGGGACTCTGTCCTGGCCCCGAGGTCTCGCAGGGATAACCCCATGTTCACCTCAAACTCCCTGCGAGCTTCCTCGAGGCACTCAGCCCGCCTCAATGCCCGACGCATGGAGAACTCCGCCCTGACCATGGTGAGCCGCTCCTCTTCCGCCCGCTGCCGCTCCGCACCTATCCGCTGGACCAACTGCTCCCACATGGAAGACACTACCATCCCAGGGTTCTCCTGCCCTCCGGCCGATGCCTGCCCCTCTGATCTTGATGGCCCCGAGCCATGATGCTTCCCACGTCGAGCCTGCTGCTGCCTCCGACGCCACTGCCTCTGCCAGCACGACGGCATCCAAGATGATGGAAACCACCGACGCCGTCGTGCACGTGCCCTGCCCGATAATGCCGTCACATCCTCCATCTGCTGGGGTCCAGTTGCTGTGTTGTCCACCCCTGCTGGACCTCTGACTCCCGACTGTGGCAGGGATGGGATCCCCACCGAGCTGGCTGCATTGGTCAGGGCAGGTCCACAGGGGGCCCTGGTGGCATCTGGGCCTGAAGACGGCAAGGAGAACGACTGGCGTATAGTCTCCACAGAGGAGGAGAGGGCCGCCAGATTGGCCGACACATGCAGGAAACACCCGAACATGGGCGATCCCAATTGGCCCACGTCGGCACGGTGCTCTTCGTGATGACGTGCGTGCTCCTCCTGGGAAGCACGCACGGCATCACGAATCACAGCCGTGCGCATCGCGACCCCAATCAGGACCTTCTCCACACGGCCAGGGGTTCCCTCGTCCGCAGGTGGAGGGGAGTCAGATGACATGGACATCCCCTCTACCTGCGGACGGGCCTGGGACGGGGCATCCCTGCTGGTGCAAGGTGGTGCACCCACAGGTTCAGGGACAGTGACATGCACAGGCCCCTCCACGGTGACCTGTGCTGCCTCCTGCCCCTGCCCCTGGACTGCACCACTTGCACCAGCAGGGATGCCCCCACCAGGCCCCATGTGCGCCTCAGTGGCGGCCTCCTCCTCCTGTGTGGAAACCACCAACCTGGATGGCTCCTCACCGTCTACCGCCGTAGCAGGCCCCTGTGGGGTCTCACCCACCCCTTCCGCTGCAGCCGTGGGGGCATCCCCGCCGCCTTGCTCCACAGCGCCGTCTCCGCCCTCTCCTTCACTAGCCGCTGCGTAGAGGGAGACATAGAACACAAGCATCAGGGTACTGTACAATGGTCCCCTAGACAGGAAGCAATAGCAGATGAGTGCCACTGTCAAAGTACACTTCCATCATGTCACACCACAACACATGTGTCAGTCCAGGCAAAACACACACAGTGACAGTCATGGTGCGTGCCATGGACATTTCAATGCATGTCCAATGGACTCTCGAATCATACAATGTAATGGGACTCACATGCATCATGGGTCATGCCTATCACATGCACACACTTCACCTCAGTCACATCCATCTGGCCCTGTACACCCCAATCACAGTGCATACAAGGATGACTAGGCTGCATCAGTGAATCTGTACATTGTCACAGACATGTGTCATGCATCCATGGCACTCACAAGTCACAGACACGCAGGTCAGGCACACAGACATGGATACCACATATGTATCTGGCATCAGCGCCCATCCCTCGCCCCCACCCATGTCCAGGAACAGAGACTGCCATGCTCTCATGTGTGCAATCTGCACAGGGCTCCCCATGTCGCATTCAAACACATGCAACAACCGTGCGGGTCACACATTACAGGTCGCACATGCATTCCCATGATGTCCCTGCACACATACATGCGTACATGGCCTATGTCACACATGAAGGCAAGTATCAGACAACCAGCACACTGCAACATGCCCTGTCTCACACAGCAATGCTTGGCCACTTACCGCTCAACTCCAGACGGGTCTCCCTCTCAAGGACCTGGGCGTGGAGCGCTGGGTGTGCGCGTTCCAGGACCCTCAACTGGATGGAACTCATGAGGCCCCGGCCCCCCTCCACGAGGCGCCGGGCCTTCATGAGGGTCCTGGACCTCAAGTCCTCCCAGCGCTTCTTGACCTTCTGGATGGTGCGGGTTGCCACCCCCTCCGCGTTGATGGCAACCACACAGTCGGCCCAGATCCTCTCCCGTCCTTCCCTGTTGGTGCGGGACGATCCGAAGAGGGCATCATACTGCCCCAGGACTTGCTCCACCAGGACACCAACTTCGGTGGCAGTGAAGCTGGTGCCCCTCTGCCCCTCTGGCCGGGGGTTGCCACTGGTGCCAGATGTTGATGTGCCCGACATGGCAACCCCAGGGGCAGGAGTGGGTGGGCAACTGGGTCCTGGGGCTGGGCTGTGGAGCGATGTTATCCGAGTTGGGAGTCTTCTATTCCAGCAGGGGTGGACACAGCAACTGGACACCTGCAGATGGCTGATGTGCAGGCACCAAATGGCAGGGCACGGTGGCAGCAGGCAGGCAGGCAGGCAGGCAGGCAGCAGCAGATGGCACGTGGGAGGCTGCTCGGGGCACTGGGGGGCAGTAATTCGGCCTTCTGGGCAGGAGCGTGGTCTTCCGTGTGTTTTCGCGTGGCCAGCTTGATACGGAGTGATTTGGCACGTGAAAATCCTGCACGTCAGCGTGAAAATCGAGGAAAGGCCCTTAGCGTGTGAGCGCGTCAGCACGCGTACGCGATTTCATTGGACCAAAGGCCCTTACAGCGTAAGCGCGTCTGTGACGTTTTGCACACGGGCGTTGCCCTGGCAGGGCTTGGAGATCCTGTGTGCCTTTATGTTCTGTACGTGCTTTTCGTGCAGTGCGTGTGTTTTCCATCCCTTGGGGTTCACACGCTATTACTTCACAGCGGGTGTTGGCTACGCATTCTTCTACACGCAAGGCAGACGGTGAGTGGTACCCCGCTCCCCCAGGCCCGATCGCGTGAGAAACTTCACGCGAATCCCTGAAATACACGTAGCCCGCTCCCCCAGGCCGGATCGCGTGAGAAACTTCACGCGAACCCCTGAAATACACGTAGCCCGCTCCCCCAGGCCCGATCGCGTGAGAAACTTCACGCAAACCCCTGAAATACACGTAGCCCGCTCCCCCAGGCCCGATCGCGTGAAAAAGTTCACGCGAACCCCTGACATACACGTAGCCCGCTCCCCCAGGCCCGATCGCGTGAGAAACTTCACGCGAACCCCTGAAATACACGTAGCCCGCTCCCCCAGGCCCGATGGCGTGAAAAAGTTCACGCGAACCCCTGAAATACACATAGCCCGCTCCCCCAGGCCCGATCGCGTGTGTAACTTCCCCCGCAACCCCGAAATACACGTGCCCCGCTCGCACAGGCACTATTGCTGTATGTTGCCACTTTTGTAATGCGCAGGGACGCTACCGCCTGCCTTCGTGTGGCGGACGTGTTTGGGCTTGTGCGTGTCTTTCGCTGTGCGTGGCTTTGCCCTATTCGATTCCATGAATACGTGTGGTTCGGGTGCGTGTGGGCGTTCCGTCTGCTTCCCTGCAGTACATCCCCAGTTACGCCCTTGTTTTCGCAAGTTGTTCCCCATTCCGCAAGTTACGCCCCGTGTTCCGCCCACTTTCTAGTGTATGCGCAGAGGTTGTGCGCTTTCACTGTGCGCGTCGCGCACGTCTTTTGGGATGTTGCAGTGACGTGTGCGCCATGCACGGGTGTGGCGCACATCCCGAGGAAGACACGCGCAGGGACTTCCATGAATCGCACGCGTGCGCGTGCGCCTGTTTTTTTCCGCTTGCACCTGCTTGCGCCTGCTTGCGCGTAGATAGCACGTTTGTTCCATGAATCGGCCCCAGTGTCTTCATCTTCAAAGTGGTTGTTATTTCCTCCACATTTGACATGCTGTAGTCTGGGTCTTTTTCTTTGTTATCAGTTGTTGTACTTCATTATGGTTCTCTTGATGGTTTCTAACAAAGATTATTTGGGTGGCTTCAATGCAACCAGCGAAACAGGGAAAATCACCTCAGAATAATGTACAAATATTTTTGATGGTGTTGATGGACTGACTGGATCCGCAAGGAATTTTATGGTGTGGTTTGACTTTTCCTGTTCTTTTTTCTAGGCTTCTATCTGAAGGCATAAACAAATATCAATACGCATGGGGCAACTTGTTTTCAAACACATCTTTAGAAGCCATTATACCGAAGAGACAGTGAATTACATTTGAATATTTACATGAATTCTATATATACACTCTGGATTTTTAGAAGGATGGATGCTCGTAACTGATCTTCTTCCCGTGTTAGTCTCATGCTACAATAGGACAATGACAGTAACATGAAGCTAGACAAGCAGCATGTGTAGATGACACTACATGTTAAATGTCATTCTTTGTGTCATTTGTCATTCTTTATTTGTTTTAAATATTTCCACAAGCAACTGCAAGTTATCAGTTCAAAAACATTTAAAACACTTGTGAACAGAATATTGAAACAAAAAAGAATAACTACGACTCAACATTTTCCCAACTAAAGAGATTCTTGAAGTTAGGAAACCAAAAGGTACAAGAGACTATGCTTGTAGTCTTTGTGGACATAAAAGGGAGTTGCTTTGCCATCTGATAATGAGCTGACATGGTGTGAATGACCCTTGACGAAACCCGCTATGTAAATTCTTTGTGAACAATCAAATTTCAACAAAAAAAGACATTTGGCTACTTTTGTTACAAGGATCCAGGTTATCTATGACTTTTGCTTTATTAGAGTTAGTGACAATCATTATCACTAAGCTTGAAGGAAACAAATGAATTCAATTGGTTGAATAATTGACATGCTCTGGCTGGTTCCTTTTTTATTTTTTTCATCTTCTTTTTTGGTGTTTTGGTTGTTTGTTGTTTGGGTGTTTGTTTGTTATTCATTTAATTGTCATTTAGGACTGTTCTAAATTGAAAATGGCTAAAAAGCTTCTATTGTAGCTAAATGCCAATAAAAAAAGAACAACAAATATAACAAGCATGCCATGATGTCACACTTGTGCTCCTTGTGCATTGTTGTGTGATGCTGAATAAATAGTCGCAATAATGTTGTAATCCTGCTCTAAAGGGAATTAATTTTCACTTTAGTATACGAGAAGACTAACGACACAAGTACAAGGAATGAACTAAACACTACAATGTCCATACACAGACAAATATGATGTCAAACTCTGTCCTTGGATAAAGGTCCACCTGAAAAACACAAATTCAATGTGACTGGTACCTCTTTTCTAAAGGGTTGGGTTGTATTGTGCTGGCATTAGAGCCGACATAAAGTTAGACTCCATTGGAACAACAAAAGAATTGAAAAATAAAAAAAGGCACACTATTAAAAAGGTAATAGCCAAGTTGATATGCATTGTAACAGGCCTATAGAGGGAGCAATAACTTTCACTTGTGATGTGGTTGCTTTCAACACACCTAGAATCCCTCCCCATGTATATGTACAAAGCAAACCCTCTCTAAATACCTGTTTTCCTTGGTTATAGTCCTACATTCTGTAAAGAAGACTGCCCATCATGGTATCCTCAATCTGAACAAGAAGAGAATAAATACGTTATCAAAACAAAAAATAAAAGGCAGGTCCAATTGCTTAATGCTAGAATGTAGCATAATGACAGTGTTGCCTATAAGTCTCGATGTTGATACCTTTCAAGATCAAACCAATAATAAAAATGGTATAAAATAACTGCTCTACTTCAATGTTGTCATATGTTCCTGCCATACAAGTAAGCATGACAGTTTCTTCCTGCAGAACGGAAATACAATTATTAATGATGCAAATCAATATTTCCAAATACAAAGGTCTTGTTCATATCCAATCGTCTATGTTGAGAGAATACAAGAACATACACTGTTGATATTGATATCAATATTTTATTTCTATGGTGCTCGTACACAAGTGTTTCAGAGTGCGACAAGGCAAGGGGGGGGGAAAGGAGAGAACAAAACAGTGATCTTACTAGGCCCAGTGACACTGAGAACGGACAAGTGCATGGGAGATGGGGAGGGGAAATGTGCATGGAAATGGGTAGAAGTGGAAAGTGCGAAGCAGAGGAGAAACAGATAATAAATAAATAAATACATAAATAAATAAATAAATAAATGGTAAAGGTAACAAGCAGTGGTAGTGCAGCCTGCAATTTGCAAGTGCTAGGTTTAAGGCAGCAGCCACGGTAGGTCTGATAAGTGCAGGAAGAAAAAGTTGGGTACAGATGCAGACCCCAGTGCAAGGGGTTGCCTAGAGGCAGTGCGGGAGGGTGGCAGGGTGAGCAGGTACCTGGGCCCAGAGGACAGAGGGTGACCAGGTGCTCGTTGCCAAGAGAGAACAGATTAGCAGGGGAGAGGGGGCGTGAAGGCAGAAGAAAAGAGGAAGGTCTTGAGGTGCTTCCAGAACGGAGATGGTTCTCCTCTAGTTTTGGAGTGGCAGGGAGGCTGTTCCAGAGGGAAGCCCCAGCCAAAGTAAGGGATCTACCCCCAGCTCATTTCTTTGAAAACGACTGACCCTAAGGGAGTTGGGGGTAGAGGAGCGAAGAGCTTGAGAGTGGAGGTGTTTGCGGAGGGATAGCTTAAGGTATTTTGGATCCAGGCCCCAGAAAGCCTTGTGGACAATGCTGAGGGTTTTGAATTTAATCATTGCATCCACTGGAAGCCAATGGAGAGATTTCAGAGCTGGAGAGATACGATCCCAGGGCATGAGGCCAAGTACAAGTCTCGCAGTCCTGTTCTGGATTAGTTGCTGAGGGCTGAGAGTAGAGGCAGGTAGATTTAGAAAGAGGCTATTACAATAGTCCAACCTAGAGAGAACCAGAGCTTGGTATACCATGAGCTTCTGGGGGAAGGAGAGGAAAGGCAGAGTACCTCTGAGGAGGTGCAGTAGGAAGTTTGACTTTTTAGAGACCTCAGAGATGTGGGCAGAGAAGGAAAGGGTGCAGTCAAAGATGACCCCGAGGTTCTTAGCCTCACAGGTGTGGGTAGGAAGAGGGCCAAGAAAAGCCGGCCAGAGAGTTAGGGAAAAGGATGATGAAGGTGTGCCGATGAGGTGGATCTCTGTCTTGCTGGCATTCAGACAAAGATCATTGGCGGCACACCAATCTTGAATGGTAGTTAGGCAGTCAGAGATGAGAGAGGGAGAGGAGGTGGCTGAGGGCCGGCTGAAAATGAGTTGAGTGTCATCAGAAATTTGAGCAGAAAATGGCAATGTAGTGGGAGAGAGTTGCCAGGTATTGGTTGAAAAGCAAGAGCGAGAGGTTAGACCCCGGGGAAACACCACAGGAATGGAGGAAGATAGATGATAGGAAGGACCCAAGTTGGACCTGGGAGGGTCGATCAGAGATGAAAGAGGTCAGCCAGGCCTGAGCCTGATCAGTGATACCCAGGTTTTCATGGAGACGGTTTAGCAGGATGGTATGGTTGACCGTGTCGAAGGCAGAAGAGAAATCGAGGAGGATGAGGACAGAGGGAATGTTAGAGTCAAGGTTGGAGAGCAGATCTTCACAGATGTTCAGGAGAGCAGTTCCATGCTTCTGGCAGCCCTGAAGCCAGACTGGTGGTCATGGAGACAGCCAACAGAATTGGAATGAAGGTTAAACTGAGAGATGGCCAACTTTTCCAAGAGTTTGCCCAGACAGGGAGTAATGGAAACTGTGGGATAGTTAGCTGGACAAGAAGGATCAGATGTGGGTTGTTGAAATGCACTATAATGCCAGTAAACATCAAAAGCAAAACCCACAGAAAGGGAAATGCATACTTGCACACCCGGGAAGTGCCTAGATAAAACGGATAAAAGAGCTGACTTGATGGTTTCTTCCTTATCAAATGTGATGAGGTTTGGCAAGACTATATTAAAATTTGATAACACCAAATTTGATGGCAAATTCATGTTTATAAAGCAACATACTATCATGACATAAAACATTGATACCTGTTATTCACGAAGAGAAAATTGAACAAATCAACATCTCAGTTGTCCTTGGGATACATAAAAGTCTATTAATGCAAGATGAGGAACTGATTGAATCTGTGAAATAATTTAATATTGGGCAACCAACTGGGATGTACACAAAAAAACAAAATTGTCACCAAAATCCCCACAAAAGACTGATGACATTCATTGAATTGCCCACTAATATTGGCATAAAGATCCATACAAAAGACACCAAACAGTCAACAGTGTCACACCTGTGCGTCCCGGGTATCTCCTGTATAATAGACCTTGTAATGAAAATGTAAAAACTGACATTTCTTTCTTTGATGCTAATTTCATGTGACCATATTTTCTGCTTCTGAATGCACAACAGTAGTGAGGATTCACAACAATGTAAGTCTATAAAAAAGTGTAGCTCCTGTCATACACGCATGTTTATTGATTAAATAATCTGTTGGGGGCAATACATCCATGAACATTTCCATGGATTATAAAGATACACAAATAAGGTCAACCGTGACTACGATAAAATAGCATCAAACATAGCATACAACATAGAGAATACATTGTTAGAGATGAGAGAACAGGATCGATCAAGTATCTACATACAGAATGTTATACATATATATTTTTTAAATCTGTTATTTGGCCTTGTCAACAGAGCTAGTGATATGACAACAGTATGACAACAGCAGCAGCAACAGCACAGACAGCATACTGCCAGTATAAAACAGCATGTTTGCAATCATTAGAATGGACAAAACCTCACACAATGCAAGACTTATTGTATTATCTGATGATCAAGTGTATTTTGTTAAACCTACAGTAGTCGAGATCCCTTCCATTTGCTCTGTCTATAATGTTTATGTTAGGAAAGAGGCCAAGAGTAAAAAATCAAATTTGTGAAATATGCAAGTTAAATGAGTTAACATGCATCTCTAAAAGGGATATTGACTTTGAAAATCATAAATGAGAGAAATTAAATGTGTTGATGATAATCGATGCATGGAACATTACAAGTGGCATACTGACAATATTTCCTCCATCAGTTAAAATGAAGATCATTACCTAATTTGTGGGTGTATTACATGCATTCTTCACATATAAAATAACACTAGCAGAAGTACCTGTTCTCTGAATCGGTTCTGTAGACAGACATGATAACAGTCCCTTCAATTGTTTATAATAAATGATCCTGTAGGTCGCTGTACTGCCTCACCTTGTCATGGTGCAGTTTGTTGCAGTGCATTGCAGTGCAAATATCTTAGAAGTCATGCATCCTGGGGCCTTGAAACGTGATTTCCGAATTTTTTTCCCCATGTCGGGACCGGTTGAGATACAACATTATTTATTTCCCTTCCTGGTGAACATGGTTTACGGCTTTGTCGGTCGGCACCATTTCGCAAAAATCCTCTGGAAAAGTAATTTCTTCAGATGCAGCAAAATGTGGAAACTTCTGGAATGCTACCTGCCTTCATCTTTGCCTCTCAGGTCCATTTGCCTATCATACTTTTTTTGTTTCCCTTCCCGGTGAAAATGATATACAGCTTGTCGGCAGGCCACAAAACCACAAACACATTTTAACTTTTGCTGAAATCCGGGGAAAGTGGTGGGGTGTCCAAATGTCATGTAGCCAGTAATGTCCGAATGGTCCTTACAGGTAACTGTGCAAAATATGGTGCAGATTGTTCAAAGGGTTGTGGAATTGTATAAGGAGCAACACTTTGCCAAGCCACAAACCCACAAATCCAGCCACAAACCCACAGACAAATTATCACTCTTATATATGTATATATGGGTTAGACAAAGTAGACGTTAAAACATGTTGCAGAATATTATTTAAATGAAGGAAGCATAATACATTCAAAACATTGTTCAACTTTATTGTCACCTTTGCTGAAAGATTGTGGGATCAATATTTGCCAGTAACTTACAAGTCTGTCTTGGAGGAATCCTTTTTTTAAATTGAGAAGACTCAGAAGAAAAATGCTTGTTGCACACATCTAAATGATTGCCATGACATCTGTCAAGGCAACATTGACAAAGCTGTCAACTTCGGAGTCTGGAAATCTACAGTTGAGCAACCACTTTTGTGTCAACCATATGTCTTTTAGGAAAATGTGTCGCACCGTACTTGGTGTCCATGTGTGAAAAAAGTTTGGATTTCCCATCGCAATACAGGAAGGCATCATATTTGTGAAATTAACTTCTGAAACAAGGGCATTTCAATTACAATATGCAGTGAAATGAAAATAATGAACTTAAAAAATCAGTTTTAAACAGAACATGAACAAAGACTTCAAAGATCTATATGGCGAAGATGGCAGGAGCGATTCAGAATTGATGACAAGGTACTGGATGGCTACCTTTTTGTGAAGACCAAGTAGAGCCAAAGTCTTTATTTAAATTCTAAATTAATGGTATACCCTAGCACCCAGTGGTGTATATGTGAAATGGTGGCAAACACAGAATGGACTGTCTATTCAATAGGTTGGATAGCATCTGTAGGGAACAGGAAATACAGTGAAGTAAAATGGCAAAATGCTATGTCTACACCTAGAAGTAGGAGCTGGTATCAAAATGATGTCAGTCATTTATTTACTTGTGGCCGACACTGTTATGTTTCATCAACTGACTGTGAAAATAGGACAGCTCTTTGTTCCTCCAGGACTAGTAGAACACACATCATAGTCCAATCCTTGCTAAATTATTCATCACAGCATAAACTGTGACTATGTAGACGCTGTCAGAATTATATGAGACATGTTTCTAGTTGTCAACAGGACCAAAGTTATATGTCTCTTTGGTGGGACTGTTTACAAAGATCTAGCTCTGGACACTGTGTCTGCATTGGACATTAGGTCAATGATATATAAAACTTTATTGCTTTCTGTTGTCAATTCAATGAGAAAGGAGGGACTTGTTTCCCTTCCTCCAGGATTAGTGGTACACCCATCTTGTCCGATCATATCTAAACTGAGCGTACATTTTGAATTTGGTGATGGTGTCAACATGATATGAGGAGAGATGTATCTAGTAGCCAGCTGGAACAATGAAATGTTTCTTTCATGGGGCTGTCTGAAAAGGACTAGCTGTAGCCATTGTGTCTGCACTGGCAATTAGACCAATGGCATATACAACTTAGTTTATTTGTGCTGTCAAATGACTTTGAACGGAGGGCATCAGAAATAACATCATATATAACATAACTATAAAAGAACTGATTACATTAATTACATGTTCAACTTTCAGGACTATTTAGTGTATGGTCCTCAATTTGAAGTACATACACAAATGAGTACAACGAAAATAGCATAGTTATGTAAAAATGATCTTCCTTCAGCATGTCATCTGTTAGAGGGGAATACAAAGTCATAATTAATTTAGATAAGAAATAGCTGAAAGTAATATATATCCAATTACATGTCTAAAAGTAAATCTTCAACTTCCAAGCTTCATTAATTTTGTAAATGCTAAATTATGTAGTATTCCTACTTTTTTTTAGAATAGCCTTGCTTAGAATTCTTATACTTTATCACAATACAAAAGTGCATGTAATTTGTTTTACATGTGTTTTTTAGCACTTCACATTTAGAAAATAATACGTGCATATACTATTCTTATAATAAGCACACTAGAAAATGCAAATCTGTACATTTAGCATTTTCCTAACACTCAGGATTCATTTCTATTTCTATCTTTTCCTCTTATCGTTCTGTAAATACATATTATATTATCACACAAACATCTGAAGTATATTTGCCACACTCAGGTACATTCTATGGAATGAATGATTTTAATTGCTTGCGATTAAACGGAAGAAAAGATATTTCTAAAATATAAGATATTTGATTTTTAAATGTCATCCTTTAATACATAGTACAAATTAATGTTCCACAAGTACACATATAATATCTGTCTACCAGTCTATAGTTCTATGCCATGTTCTTATTGTTATTAAGTATACTCAAATAACATTTGTACCAAGAGAAAGACACACATATATTTGAACATACATAATGAGCAATCTCATGTCTGATGTCATCAGTGGTATAATCAGTGATAGCATATATGTCATCATTGTGGTCATACACTGTGCAGCATGGCGTGAGAAGCTAAAATACCTTTGCCTGAATTGTCTGTTGAATTTCAAGGGTTTTGTTGCATTTAATATTCACCTTAACATCTGTTTAAATAAGGTTGTTTCACTGAATTTTAAAGTTTGTGTTGCAATGCATTGTTCTTCTCAACTTTTTTCAAGCTAAACTTTGTTCAGTCAATTTCAAAGGTTTTGTTCCTATGTATTTTCCACATTAAATCTGATCACCTTAACTCTCTCTTAACAAATGTCTTTTTTACACTGAATTTCAAGGGTTTTTGTTACACTATAGTTTATGTGTGGACCATTAGCCATGGCCTTCAGCCACTGTACATGTTGCACCAATAATTTTTTGGGTCCCGATTGCCATAGCCTTAGGCCTTGGCCACTGTACATGTTGCACTAATAGGTTTCTTTGGGGCCCACCAGCCATGGCCTTCAGTCATGACAAGTCAACATGCCTACGGCCGTGCCCATGTTACATGTTGGACTAATATGCTTATTTTGGGCCCACTAGCCATGTACTTTTGCTTGGCCACTGTCCATGTTGCAACAAAAGCTTTCATTGGAGCCCGCTATCCATGGCCTTTGGTCTTTCCCATTTGGCCACTGTACATGTTACACCAAGAGTTTTCTTTGGGGTCCACTAGCCATGCCCTTCTACTATGACCATTAGCCAGGGCCTTCGGCTGTGGCCACTGTCCATGTTACACAAAGAATTATTTGGGGCCCTCTAGCCAGGGTCTTCGTCCATGATCAGTGACCACAGCCTTCAGCCTTGGCCACTGTCCATGTTGCAACAATAGCTTTCTTTGCGCCCACTAGCCAGAGCCTTTGGCTGTGTCCACAGCACATGTTGCACCAATAGGTTTCTCTGGGGCCCACTAGCCATGGGCTTCAGACGTGGTGACTGTACGTGTTGTACCAGTATGTTTCTTTGGGACCCATTAGCCATTGCCTTTGGCCATCGACCTTGGCCACTGTACATATTCCATCAATTGGTATTTTAGGAGCCTACTAGCCATAGTTTTTGGCCATGAGAAGTGGTCATGCCTTCTGCTATGGCTACTGTACATGTTGCTCTAATAGGTTTCTTTGTGGTCAACATGTCATGGGCTTCGGCCATGCCCAGTGGACATGCGCTTTAGCCGTGGCCACTGTACATATTTGGTAGCCATGTCCACTAATTACATCACACATTACATCACTGTTTGCATCACTGAGGACATCACTGATGGTGCCACTAATGATATCACTGATATTAGTGGTTCGATTAATTACATTTTGAAATATGACAACTCTATTTTGTTACATAATATTAGGCACATATTTCATATTTACACAGTACATTGTATTCTTCCCTTGTTTCTTTTAATGTAGTGTACAGTGCACAAATGTAGGTGCATACAGAGATTATTACAATGAGGAGTATTATATAAGCATTGCATACTTTGCAAGGTAATCTGTTATATTGGAATCAAAATTAATAATTTATTTTCAAAAGAAATGTCTAAAAATGCAAGTCCTAAATTATAGGAGGTTTGTCACGTTACATCTAATCCCCTTGTACAGTGCACAAATGTAGGTGCATACAGAGATTATTACAATGAGGAGTATTATATAAGCATTGCATACTTTGCAAGGTAATCTGTTATATTGGAATCAAAATTAATAATTTATTTTCAAAAGAAATGTCTAAAAATGCAAGTCCTAAATTTTAGGAGGTTTGTCACTTTACATCTAATCCCCTTGAATACCTCTTAACTGATGTGTTTTCACTGAATTTCCAAGGTTGTGTTATACTATAGTTTCCTCAGGGCCCACTAGCAATGGCCTTTGGCCATGACCACTGTACGTATTGAAGTAATAGTTTTCTTTTGGGCCCACTAGCCATGGCCATTGTCCATGGCCGAACATGTTGCATAGTGTCTTGAAGTCTCAGTAGAAAGGGTCTTTAGACATGGCCGCTGCACATGTTTAACCAATAGTTTTCTTTTGGGCTCACTAGCCACAGCCATGGCCATGGGCTAACATGTTGCATTGTTTCTTGTGATCTCACTAACTATGGCCTTTGGCCATGGTCTCTACACGTGTTGCACCAATAACTTTCTTTTGGGCCCACTAGCCACTGGTCATGTCAATTATAGAACATGAATTGGCGACTAGAGGGATTTTAAGACCATATACAGTTGTCCCTCTATCCTCTATGTAATAAGTTATCAATACTTATAAGTGCTGTAATGGTCTTATGTTGTCTTGGGTTCTCACCACAATACTACCTTATCATTCCTCATGCATAGGCAATTCTCACTTTCATACAATATTCTCTTGAATAAATTCCAATATACTCATTTATTGGTTTTTGACTTTATTCTATGCACATATCTCAATACATTCATTATTCTCCCAGTTACATCAATTAATGAGTACCAGTGGTTTTTCAGGCAGCAGTGCAAAAAGAATATTTAAACATCTAAAAATACATTATAGCCTACAACTCAGCAGTACAAATACTAAACAATGCTGATAATCTGTCACCAAGACTGACATAAATGTTTTAATGAGCAGGTTGCATACAGTTCTCTGTTGAATATTGTAAGAACTACTGTATTGATTTACCCCAAACCAGTCAAGGAAATTAAGTCAATGTTCTGAACCCAAATTGTTTCTTATTTGGTCCAAATCCGCTAAGTATTTTTCTAGCTGCGGCCGTTCAAAAACTGCACTTTTTCTCTATAGGAGAATTCATTGGATTAGGCTCAAACCTGCATTTTTATGTTTTCTTAATAATCTTTTCATTTTGTAATGAATTGTTTCCATAATTTCCAGTTTGGGGGCTGGGGGCTTGACAACCATACTGTTTGGAAAATGTCATCTAAATCCTTCAAGCAAGTCAGAAGTTATTAACCTTGGTCAGCCGCTCTGCTGTAAATTACCAGAGCCCCTATTACGGGTTTCAGGAGCAGGGGGCACACCCTTCTCCATCAAATATTTTAAAAACTACTGGATGGATTTACCCCAAGTCAGTCCAGGAAAAGTAGTCAACAACTTTTTCCTAAGTTATTGATTTGGTCCAAATCTGCCCAGCGGTTTTCGTGCTATGAATGTTCATAAAATGCACTTTTTCTATGGGAAAATGAATGTGATTAGGCTGAAAACAACATTTTTATGTTTTCCTAAAAACTTTTTCATTTTTTAACACATTTATCCCAATAGTTCCAATTTTGGAGGGGGGATTTCACAAAACCTTTGTTAGGAGAATTTCATCCAAATCCTTCCATGAATTCAAACATTATTAGCCTCACTCAGCCTTTATACAATTATGCATTTTAGCGCTTAATCTTCATAGGAACAACATTAACATCATTATCTACTGAGTATTTATGATATACAATGTTAACCATATCTTCTTTTTCAGCCACTTGAAGATGATCTGAATGTAATTAATGAAATGTATTTAGGATTTCAGAAACAAACTAAAGGCCTGTAAAAATCAAATGTAGAATTATTGTGTATTCAAATACTGTGTATTCTAATATTGGATTAGTGAAGAATAGTATATAATCTACTTGCACAACTTTGTATGTTTAATGTATTATCCTCCTGATGTGCCACTAGATGTGGTGAAACATTTGTCGAGGATCAAAGAAGTTTAGAAATAAGGATTTATTAGAGATATTTGCTCTACTATTGGTGCAGTGTTCCTTCAACACTTCCTTCCTTATTGTTATATATTCGGAAGATGCAGTATTTGATTGAAGTACACATGATGCAACAATAAGGATAAATAATATCGAAACACTTGGGGTGGAGCGCCAATAGGGTAAAGTGCATCTGAAATACGTCTGCAATCTAAGCATACACAGTACCTGATTCAGGTAAATCTACTTTGGGAATTCTAAACATAATATAATAAGTACATGTAGTAAAAAAAAGAATAGATACAAGTAGAAACCTGTTTAATAGTAAGTGACATGAAAATAGTCAAGGTTCACATTTAAATTTACACTTCCCCTTACTGTAAACAAGA
Source organism: Ambystoma mexicanum (assembly GCF_040938575.1). NCBI lineage: Eukaryota > Metazoa > Chordata > Amphibia > Caudata > Ambystomatidae > Ambystoma > Ambystoma mexicanum. Next base: position 894,338,330 of record NC_090927.1, on the reverse strand, counting down.
TTACATGAAAACATTATTTTCTAAATTAACAGTTTTATAGATAATAGGCCTATATAAACAAAAGTGTGTACCTTTCTCCATTATGATAGTGTAGAATGTAAGAATTCAAAGATTGGTCAATATGACCAAAAAATCCATTACTTATACTACATGATTACATATAAAGAAAGGAAATGAAGATTAGAAATGAAATATTAATTATGGGCATGGAAACTTTATTAGTAATATTTTTAGTCATTTCTTTTGAAAATAATTTAAGAATCTTAATTCAAATATAACATATTTCTTCCTGAAGTACATACATGCTTATATAATATTTTTCTTTGTAATAATGTGTATCATCAATTAAAATTATTTACTGTACACAACATTTAAACCCCACATACATCTTCATCGCATAGCCATGTGCAGACGCAGAGGGACGTTATACAATACCACTTACGTTAAACAGAGGTCAAGTGGTACTTTCAAAACTATATTTGGATATTTAATGACTGTCTCAGAGATATAAAGACAAGCTGTGAGTGGTGGCATTTATTTACATGTAAAAAAAGAAAATTATAAATAACCAATTATAATAATTATTATAATATGTTTATATACCATGAATTATGTTCCTTATGTAAAAACATGAATAGGTTTTTGTATTACAGTATGTTCTCTTGATATTGAAGACATCACATTTCTGGCATAGCATATATATATGCCACACCTATACAGCATCTTTGTGAAATTATATAATATCAGAACAACAGCATCTACTATTGACCTTTAATGTGGTGTCCTTTAGGTGCATCCAACTCTATACTTCTCATCTTGTGACCAATTGATATTTTGATATATAAAGTCACACATTGACAAGCATGAGGCAAAGTGTTTATGTTGGGCCCTTTTAGATAGATACATTTTGTGATGTAAGGTGGGCCATTGGCAGATACTCCTAAAACGTGCTTCAGAGCAGAACAGAACACATTCACTGGAGCATAAAAAATTCGATCATAAACAACATTGTTATGGTCATGCTTGTAATGTGACATCCATGTATACAATGTCCATGCATTACATATATAATTATTGTATAAGGTCATACCATGTATAAAAATGAACCAGACGTGGACCCCTTGCTCACTGTTCTTAGAGAGGCACAGCTTCATCTCACTGATGATGCCCAACAAGGCTGAAACACGTGTATGGGGTTGCTGTTGATACTCTTGTTCAGAAGAGAATTGCCTAGCATTGTGGTGCTGGACTGCCCCTAGGCAGGACAAAGACTGATATGCAGGGAAATGTCTTCTCTGTGAAAGGGACAGCGAGCTAAAGACTTGGTAGAGTCTCTCCCAGGGGTTATTCACCCAAGAACAGGTCATTGGGCTGTGTTCGTGCTGGTAGAGAGATTCCCAGAGCCCCCTTTGTTTTGCATAAATTAACTTTGGGTCTCACCCTAAGATACAGGGCGATCCAGACATGGACCCCTTGCTCACTGTTCTTAGAGAGGCACAGCTTCACCTCACTGATGATGCCCAACAAGGCTGAAACACGTGTATGGGGTTGCTGTTGGTACTCTTGTTCAGAAGAGAATTGCCTAGCATTTCGGTGCTGGACTGCCCCTGGGCAGGACAAAGACTGATATGCGGGGAAATTTCTTCTCTGTGAAAGGGACAGTGAGCTAAAGACTTGGTAGAGTCTCTCCAAGGGGTTATTCACCCAAGAACAGGTCATTGGGCTGTGTTCGTGCTTGTAGAGAGATTCCCAGACCCCCTTTTGTTTTGCATAAATTAACTTTGGGTCTCACCCTAAGTTACCAGGGCGATCCAGACGTGGACCCGTTGCTCACTGTTCTTAGAGAGGCACAGCTTCACCTCACTGACGATGCCCAACAAGGCTGAAACACGTGTATGGGGTTGCTGTTGGTACTCTTGTTCAGAAGAGAATTGCCTAGCATTTCGGTGCTGGACTGCCCCTGGGCAGGACATAGACTGATATGCAGGGACATTTCTTCTCTGTGAAAGAGACAGTGAGCTAAAGACTTGGTAGAGTCTCTCCCAGGGGTTATTCACCCAAGAACAGGTCATTGGGCTGTGTTCGTGCTGGTAGAGAGATTCCCAGAGCCCCCTTTGTTTTGCATAAATTAACTTTGGGTCTCACCCTAAGATACAGGGCGATCCAGACATGGACCCCTTGCTCACTGTTCTTAGAGAGGCACAGCTTCACCTCACTGATGATGCCCAACAAGGCTGAAACACGTGTATGGGGTTGCTGTTGGTACTCTTGTTCAGAAGAGAATTGCCTAGCATTTCGGTGCTGGACTGCCCCTGGGCAGGACAAAGACTGATATGCGGGGAAATTTCTTCTCTGTGAAAGGGACAGTGAGCTAAAGACTTGGTAGAGTCTCTCCAAGGGGTTATTCACCCAAGAACAGGTCATTGGGCTGTGTTCGTGCTGGTAGAGAGATTCCCAGACCCCCTTTTGTTTTGCATAAATTAACTTTGGGTCTCACCCTAAGTTACCAGGGCGATCCAGATGTGGACCCCTTGCTCAATGTTCTTAGAGAGGCACAGCTTCACCTCACTGATGATGCCCAACAACGCTGAAACACATGTATGGGATTGCTGGTGGTACCCTTGTTCAGAAGTGAATTGCCTTGCATTTTGGTGCTGGACTGCCCCTGGGCAGGACAAAGAGTGATATGCGGGGACATTTCTTCTCTGTGAAAGGGACAGTGAGCTAAAGACTTGGTAGAGTCTCTCCCAGGGGTTATTCACCCAAGAACAGGTCATTGGGCTGTGTTACTACTGGTAGAGAGATTCCCAGACCCCCCTTTGTTTTGCATAAATTAACTTTGGGTCTCACCCTAAGTTACCAGGGCGATCCAGATGTGGACCCCTTGCTCACTGTTCTTAGAGAGGCACAGCTTCACCTCACTGATGATGCTCAACAAGGCTGAAACACGTGTATGGGGTTGCTGTTGGTACTCTTGTTCAGAAGAGAATTGCCTAGCATTTTGGTGCTGGACTGCCCCTGGGCAGGACAAAGACTGATATGCGGGTACATTTCTTCTCTTTGAAAGGGATAGTGAGCTAAAGACTTGGTAGAGTCTCTCCAAGGGGTTATTCACCCAAGAACAGGTCCTTCGGTTGTGTTCGTGCAGGTAGAGAGATTCCCAGATTCCCTTTGTTTTGCATGCATAACAATGAGTTATTACAACAAAGGTATTATTTCTTTAATTTATATATCTTTTATAAAGCATGATTGCAAAGCAGACTGGCAGTGCATAAATCACTTGTGCATAACATGGCGTTAAAATCGTGATATGTTTGGACCAGAAATAATGGCAAAAAAATAACAATAACATGATTTTCATCGAAGGAAAAAGTAAGCAATTCACACAATTAATAACATGTCAGAAATGATACTAGACATGTGTAATGCAACCAATAAAATTGAAAATAAAATTTAGACTTTCTTGTAAAATAAAAAAATAAACTATATCTTATATGCTGATTGATTGGTTTGTATGTTGGGAAACTTTCTGTAATGACCAGTCACACTTGGAAACTCCTTGCGTATTGCTCGTACAACAAATGCTGGTATATCCTTATGAACTCTGATTCCCAGTCTTCCATAAATTCACCAAGTATAGACTCTGTATGCTGCAAACCTCTTCCGTCTCTTAGACAAAATGGAAATTTTTCAATTGATAGAATAGAAATATAAAGTTGAATGGTTAGCATTTCTCTTAAAATTATATACTCTGCTAGAAATGGGCAAGGCAAATATACTGAAAACCAGGGGTTAACCAAAACAAATATATAAAATAAGCTATATAAGATGGATATACAAAGCCATATAAATAGGCAGGGGCCAGTATAAACATGAATATATTTGTCTGGTGAAACATATTCTGGAAGATTTTGTTTGTTAACAGAAACCTGGTAAACTTACAATAAAAAAGTAACTTGTGAACAATGATAAGGTGATTGTAAACTAACAAAAAAGAAATATTAGATACCAAAGATAGAAACAACTTCAGATTGTTGGTCATGTTATGTTATGTTATTTGGCATTTATATAGCGCTCTATGGGCCTCATTACGACCCTCGCGGAATGGATTTAACGGTGCCGGTAAAGGTGCCAGTGATGTTAAACCCATTCCGGCTCATTACGAGGTTCCCGCGTGGGACCCGCTCTGGACGTCTGGTCAGACCAGATGTCCTTTGCGGGTCCCGGGAGGGGACCAGCATGCTAACAACGGGCCCGTTACTAACGGGCCCGTTGTTAGCATCATCCCCATTCCTATTGATCCCTATGGGGGCTCGAATGGGAATCGGGATGGTACGGGTTCCCTGAATGGGGAAATACCGGGCCCTCCTAGGTTGGAATGGCCCGCTAATTCCCCATTCAGGGAACCCAGACCCAGACCAGAATTTGGAGGCAGCCATGCCCTTGTTAAGGGCATGGCTGCCTCCAAACTCGTAATGAGACCCTATGTATCATTGGTATGACCTCAAAGCACTGGTAGGTTGAACGCCCTCAGGGACCTGAGTCCAGGCCAGTTGAGAGAGTAGGGTGTCAGAGGGTGTTTGGGTGTCAGAGGGTGTTTGGGTGCACCAGTTATGGGTGCAGCTGATGGAATTGCCTGATGGTAGCTGCATCCTAGCATTAGGTGTCGAGGTATTGAAATCGGTTGAATGTGTGAAGTCTGGCGGGTGGACACCAAGACTGGGTTCTGACTGTATTAGGCCTGTAGGATGCTTATGTGTGCAGTCAGGCCGGTTTGTTATGGGATATAGCTGCGTTGTATTGGAATGATGAGTTGTTCCTGATGTAATGTTCATATGTGAGCAGCTAGGCCGAATTGATTGAGGGGTGTAGCTGCATTCTAATTGTGTGATGGTGTAGAGTAGAGAGTAAGCATAGTGATGTGGGAGGTATGATATGATATGGCATTAATAACGTGCCTATACACAAGGGTTTCAAGGCGCGACGAGGCAAGGGGGGGACAAAGGGAGGACAGACAACGATCCTACTAGGCCAAGTGTCATTCAGATCGTGCAAGTGCATGGGAAGGGGGAAAAGGAAAAGTGTGCGGGGGAAGGGAGAGGGGAAAGTGCAGTACATGGGAAAAAGTGGAATAAATAAGAAAATAAATAAATGATCAGCTGGTGGCAAGTGCAAGGAAGTGCAGACAAAGTGCTGGTAGGGGGACTGTAGGGATACAGAACAATGGTCCCCAGGTGCAGGGGTTGCCAGGGAGGCAGTGCAAGTGGGCAATTGACGGGCCTGAGCCAGCGATCAGAAAGGGTGGCCAGTTAACCCGGCAGTTTCAGTCAGGAAATCAGCAGGGGAGAGGGGGAGAGAAAGCAGAGGCAAAGAGGAAGGTTTTGAGGTGCTTCCGGAACCGGAGATGGTTCTCCTCGAGTTTCAGCGAGGCAGGAAGGCTGTTCTAGAGAGAAGGCCCAGCTGAGGAGAGTACTCTGCCACCAACTTGTTGCTTGGAGAAGCGACTGACACTGACGGAGTTGGAGGCAGATGAGTGAAGAGCTCGAGAAGGAAGATATTTAGGAAGAGAGTGTTGAAAATATTTCGGCCCCAGAAGGCCTTGTGTACAATGCAGAGGGTTTTGAACTTAATCCTTGCAGCCACTGGGAGCCAGCGCAGGGATTTCAGTCCTGGAGAGATACGATCCCTGGGCTTGAGGCCAAGGACAAGTCTCGCTGTCCTCTTCTGGATAAGTTGCAAAGGACAGAGAGTAGAGGCAGGCAGATTTAGATAGAGGCTGTTACAATAGTCCAGACTAGAGAGGACCAGGGCTCTGGAGACAGTGAGCTTCTGGGGGAAGGAGAGGAAAGGAAGAATACCTCTAAGGAGGTGCAGCTGGTAGTGTGACTTCTTAGAGACGTCAGAGATGTGAGGGGAGAAGGAGAGAGCAGAGTCGAAGATGACCCTGAGGTTTTTAGCCTTGCCGGTGGGAGTAGGAAGAGGGCCAAGAGAGGCTGGCCAGAGAGCTGCAGGGAAGGTGAGTGTTTGTGTGGAGTTCTGATTTACGGAGATAGATTTCAGTCATGTGGTTGATTATTAGTGAGTTAATATGCAAATTCAGTTAGATTGTAAAGTAATTTGAAACAAATTGAAAGTCATTTAATCAGTAATCATGTAATCATGTAATTAGTAAAATAAATAGACACCACACTTACTCATTACAGGGAATATATGGACGAACAGTGTCATGAAGTTTATGCATGAGGGCCATCAGTATTTGGGGAACCGAATGTGTAAGGCATGCTTCTCTGAAGCCACCTTGCTGTGCTATGAAAAGTGGTGGAGGAACATCTTCAATAGATAGCCCCTGAAAGTGGCGTTTGCTCAGTATTTTCTTTCAAAGTTGGTTTAGTTGACAATGATGGCACATACACTAAGTGGAAAATGTCTCAGTTCTACAAGATTGGGCATAAAGCTTTGATTTAATTTTTTTGATTCTGGATCGGGAGGATAGTCTTTCCAGTTTCACAAAATGAATCGCGTGGGGTTTCACTATTTGTTGCTCTATTTATGAAAGTATTATCGGTGCTACCTCTAGCAGTAAATAAAGCTCTGGTGTCCTCATCCCTATTAATGCAATATGTCGACATAGTCAGGGTCTTATTTTAAAATGTTGTGGCTGAACTGTCTAACTTGAAGTAAATGGATAAGAGAAATGTGAATAGTATCCAGTGTGCCTACCCGGGATTTTAGGTTAAAAACATTTGTTTTTCTTCAAAAAGATGGTGCCTGCCAGCAAAACGTAGAAATTAGTGCGGCACTAGTCATTCGGTGACTGTGAACAGAAATATGCAAGTATGGTAGATTACTTGCACCTAGCCTTTTGTTAAAAAAAAAGACTGGAATGGACAATACCAATAGGATAGGACAATGCAGACCACATTGGCTTGCTAACGTTCCTAACTAGTGATCAAAAACAAGTACCAAATTAATTGAGCAGAGAGCAGTAATGAAGATGACGACGGACAATATCTTAAATTTTAAATAAACCTAACATACTCCCACATCTGGTACATCTAACAATATAAAGATACTAACTAGCTAGTATCAGGTGTTAGAATTCAAATATTTCCTGATTAAAAAAATTCGGAATGCTTAAGTACTGCCTAACTTATGGCAACTACTGTAGCCTGATATCAACACTGACCAGGACTGGTCGTGTTACCGAATTAATAAACTATATTGAACATTATATTCATGATTACACGGCCACGGTAGTGACCGTGTAGTTATGGTTAAATTGCTAATCCCGTAGGAAAAGCACTTTTTGGGCAGCTTATAACTTTGCTCACCCTGGACGAATCCTCACCAAACTTTGCAAAAAAAAGTATACGGTCCACTCTGAATTTTTTTTCAAAGTTTAGTGAGGTTTGGTCTAGCGGGGGCAAAGTTATAAGGTTGTCCCAACATTTCTTTTTTTCCCATAGACTGAATGGGGAAAAAACTTTGCTCACGCCTATACTGGATGGATTTTCACCAAATTTGCGGCAGGAGCAGTGGCTTGGTCTGGAAAGCGTTCTTTTGTAAATTTGGTGAAAATCTGTCCAGTAGTTATTTTAAAAATGACCAAAGAGTAGGTCACAAAAAATGTGTGATATCTATGTCCGGTCCGCGGACACACTTCCCTGTTCGCTCCGCGGACAGGACACCGATTGGTTAATCGGCTTGCATCATGTCTGCAGACATGCGACGTGTTCGCTGATTGGATGGTGAAGAGCGTGAAGTGTGTCAGATTTTTGGAAATGCCCGCCATCTTGGATTCGCGGAATTCACCGCTGTCCGCGGACATCGCAGTAAAAATATATTAAAAAACACAACATTGCACTTGTCAAACTTATCAAATAATCTCTGGGGAGGTGATGGGTGATGAGGATGGGATGGGATATAGCTGCAAGAAGCAAAAAAACAGGTGTTTTTTGCCGCAAAAGTCCGTAAACAGTTCGAGTGTTCGCAAACAGTCCTGAAAAGTTTGCGGACACCTCAGTATTACAGGGTTGGTGAAAGTTCCTGATTGGCTTATAACTTTTACACCACTTAATAGAACTGCATGAAATTTGTCATTTATAGTTCTGCCCTGATGCCGAATGAGTTTACAAAGTTTGGTGGGATTCTGTCATGAGGGGGCAAAATTAGAGGGGGGGTCCCAAAATAATGTAATGGCTTATAAATGAGGTGCCATTTGACGGATCTACACATAATTTGGCAAACCGATAATAGATCTAGATATAAATGTGTTTGCAAGGTTTGGTGGGATTTTGTCAAGAGAGGGCAAAATTATAGGTGGGTGCCAAAATAATGTAAAGGCTTATAAATGAGGTGCCATTTGACGAATCTACGCTTCATTTGGCAAACTGATAATACACCTAGATATAAATGTTTTTGCGAAGTTTGGTGGGATTCTGTCAAGAGGGAGCAAAATTAGAGGGGGGGTCCCAAAATATTGTAAAGGTTTATAAATGTGGTGCCATTTGACAAATCTACACAAAGGTTTGCAAAAAGATTATAGATCTAGATACACATGTTTTCGTAAAGTCTGACTGGATTTTGTCAAGTGGGGGCTAGGTTATATGACGATTCTATGTGCATACATTTGACACTTTTGAACAAATAAAACATGGATGGATTTCCAGCAAACTTGTGTATGGAGCATTGGCAAGGACCTAGAAACTTGGTTTTGGAAATGTGCCAGTGTTTTATTTTTTGACAAGTATTAAAATGTAGCTACAAAAATAGTGGTATACCTTTAATGACTGAGGGGTAGCCTGTGGCCATGGGCAGTGGGCAGATTGTCTGGGTCATGGAATAAGGTTATGATCCGGACAATCTGGCTACTGGCCATGACCACAAGGGACAAAATATAGGATTAAAGTGGCCATGTCCACCTGGGACTGGCTTTGTGGTCAAGTTATTCAAAATTAGGATAGATTTGAAAGGGAAGAAAAATGTGCTTGTGGTAATATGGTCATAGGGTTCTATTTTTGCCTTCTGCAGGCTTCCATGGAAAGCGAAGAGGGGCCCTGTATGGTGTAGGAAGAAAAACCCTCCTTTTTAGTACCTCGGGTTCCCGCTATGGGAACGTAGGCTGCTAATGGACTTCAGCCCCCATTTCAGGGGCTGGAATGGGGGGATAATGGTCCAGAGACCTTGTTATCCACCCTTGCTTCGCTTGGGCTGATAACTTGGGCTGCTGGGCCGTTATCCAACGTTCCAGTCCCTGGAACGGAGGATGAACACCACAATATTCCCATTAGCATAACACAAAATGCAAATGGAAATGTTGGAAAATCTTATTGAGTCTATGTACTTTACTGAGAAATATAAAGTAGATTGAGTCCATACTTTTTTTGGTTCTATTTTTTAACTGTGAAAGGGGGTTCCTAAAGGAACATTTATTTTGTTTTTGGATGCAATTTTTTTTGGTAGGAGAGCTTAGAACGAAAGGTGGGGAACGAAATGAAGCAAGAGGCACCAATCACTAATATGGAGGGGCAGGTGGACAGGCGAAAATGTTGCGCTTGTGTTATTTCTAAGGTAGGGGCAGTGTTTCTCATGCTCCTTGATTACAGCAGTGGTGGTGTCTCTTGGGGAGGAGGGATGGCATTAGCTGATTCTATTTTAAGATAAATAGCAGTTTTGCTAAAAGTATGTACTGTGTACTAGATTGTTAATGGATGAGTAGGAATAGGTGTTGGAGCTGTGCAAGGGACATTTTGAAGTTTAAAGTTCCTAGATCAGTAGAAAATGCAGTTCCGAACTGTCGGCGAAGCACAGATCTTATCGTGAAGTGCATATGGGTTCTCAGACACGTCATCATGCTGCGCGCCAGCATATGGTCATGGGGCACTCTCCAGAAGGTCTGCAATGAAGTCAAATGTTCGTAGACATTATGGTTAAGTTGCACTAATAAAAACCTATGAAATTCAATGACATCACTCACCAGTGATGTCATCAATGACATTTGTGATGTCATCTTTGATGTCCTGGGTGTTAGTCTTAGCAGTGCACGGTGGTGGCACGAGTTATGGTTGCTTAGTTTACCATACTGGCGAATTTCTGGGGTTTTCCGGTTTTACTTGGAGCCGTAACGTCCCTTTAACAAAGTTTTTTCACTGAATTTCATAGGTTTTTAGTAGCGCAACTTAACCATAACGTCCCTTTAACAAAGTTTTTTCATTGAACATATATATATATATATATATATATATATATATATATATATATGAATTTGAATGGACATGTTAAACGGTCTACCATTAACTTTTACCTAACAGCACTGCGTGACTGACACCAATTCTTAAATATAATATGAAGACCAACACTTCAGCAATTTCCAAATAGGAGGTTACTCATCCATACATAGGGTTATAATTTTGACCTGAGAACTTAATCCATAGCACACATATGTAATACTTCATATCAGTGCTCCGACTAATAGGTATCATACTTACCGTAAAATCAGGGGGAAAATTTAATATATTTAAGGACTATACTCACATTAACGGAACAACATTGTGTCCATGATGTAACAAATTGGAAGAAACCATCGATATATACCTAAGTGAAATTATAATTCAACTTAAGTACATTAATCTAATGAAGCACTAATTATACAAACCCTTAAACACTAACAAGGGCGATACCATTGCAAGGACAATTCGGTTCAATATTGAAAAGAATAAAAAAGGTTATTTCATCCAAAATGCACACCGTGAATGCAGGCATATTAAAAGCGGCCCATGATGACGATGCCATCATCACGCATTTGCGGATGATGTCAGCGCGTCAGCAGCCTAGAATGAATCACTTTCAGGATGGCAGCAATCGGCCAAGACGTGGAACACTGCCATCCTTAAAGAATTCAATCCTGCCAAAGAAAGAGAAACATTCTAAGGTAGGGACCTCTAAGGAAATAGAAGAAAAACATGGGTTAATGCTCTGTGCATTACATTGGGCTAACTTAGTTGATATTTGGCCTCATTTGCTTTCAGACATATTTTATTATGGATCGCTTGGAACCAATGATAAAAGGACGTTACTGCAATTTCATGGAAGACCCTGCTTGAGCATAACCTGAGGTAAAACTAATAGATCTAGCGCAAATGCAAACTTCCTTTCTGGTAAAACATTGAAAGGCCTACAAACACACTTTCTGTTCCTCTAGGCCTCGCACCGAAATGCACTAAAGCATTAGGACCATGCAGAAAACACAGTTAACCTGCATGAAAGGTTATGACATATCCAAGATCTGACCTTAGAAAGAAGAATTGATTTCCAATCTGAACTCTGTAAGTAAGACTCAAACTGGACCTAAACTATGAAATGACTTCAGTGACTCAACGAACAATAGAATTAACCCTACTCTTAACTTACACCCTTTGATTTTATTCCCCCCCCCTTTTTCCCAAACAGGCGCACTAAGAATGTCTATTAACCTATCATTTGCTCAGAATGTAATGAATCTTTATGTATGAACGATTTATGCTTGATTTCTGTGCAATAACATTTAAATAAGTAAGAATTGTTAAATGATCAAATTACTACATGAATTAAATGGCATATCTAGGCTGCACAGGATCAAGAAATTGTCTTCAAGCCCAAAGAAGCCTCACAACAACACTAAAAGTATCAGTATCTGGCCTATGCGCCATGTACCTGTTAATCTATTTTAAATAAACAATTATTACACTAAAAAAGAGTTGGAATCGGAAAACAATAGTTTTTTATTGTATATATAGATATTTTTTAATATCCATTCATCATGAAAATATTGCCAACACGTGTTTTGACCTTTTAATCACTGGTCTTCATAAGGTCTTTAAACATCACAATGCAAATATAGATATTAAATAAAAATAAAAATAAAAATACTCATATACAGACCAGTAAACAGGCCAGCGATGTATCACAAAGTAGGGGAGCGATGAAAAAATAATAAATGAAAAAATAAGAAAACCATTCCCACTATTAATCTCCAATTATTCAGGCAATTGTGTTGCAAATGCAAATCATAATCACTTGGGCATGCCAAGCTTTATGTACGCGGTCACCCATTGAATCTTTTTAAATTGTTACCAAACTAATCCAGTGTCCACCATCAACACTCAGTGTGTCATTAATGTAACTTTTGATGGTCTAACCGGATCCATTCAATGCACCTATAGTTAGGAATGCAATGCATCAAGAAGTCAACACATCAATAATTTGCATATTTAAACACGAACTGTGACTTCAAACAACCTAATTCTTCATGATGCTGCATAATACATATTAGCAGTCATTATTCCATCTAGTGGATGAACTTTATTAGAATTAATAATATAGCCAGACGCGATCCAGGAGGCACTGTTGCGCCATCTTTTGCAAACAATACTTCTGCAATAAACTCCTGGAACACACCGTTTCTCATATCCCTCTTCTATGTATTGAACACAATGGAAACCATTTAGTTTCCCATCCTATTAGACAGTGGGATGGCTATAGACAAAATACCACTGCTACAAATCACTAAGTACCCAAGCTATGCCTGCTGCATAGCCTGATGGAACCGGCATCTTCGTAGACACCTCAAATTGTTAACTGGTCTTGTTGGTGAACACTGAAATTTGTCAGTACCCCTATTGTTGATCATTCTACATCCTCCAAAATAAAAGATTAATTATTTTAATAAATAGCTTAATATGGATACAAGATAACTTTCTTGAATTCAAAAATTATAGCATCCTCACATCTTTGTAAACAAAAAACTGTCTCAGTCAATTGTTAACACACAGTCTGCAAATTCTAACATATATGAATTTCAGAAATCTATTTAAAGGAAAACTCCCATTTCATGATCAGAGTTGAGGCCCCTTAGGACCGTTCTGTATTTACAAATAATTTTTGCTTCCAACCTCCAAAATTCTTTCTGTCTGTCACTACCCCTGGGGTCTTTCTGTAAGATTTTCAGTCCTATAAATCTAATACCTGCCTTATGATATGATATGATATGGCATTTATAACACGCCTATACACAAGTGTTTCAAGGCGCAATGCGGCAAAGGGAGGGAACAGAGGGAAGAAAGAGACAGCGATCTTACTAGGCCAGGTGACATTGAGATCGCACAAGTGCAGGTAGAGGGGGAAGGGGAAAAGTGCGAGGAGAAAGGGGAAGTGCAGTACATAGCATAAACAGTAATAAATAAGACAATGGGCCTCATTATGAGCCAGGTGGTAGCCGTGCCGGTAAAAACCACATGGCTGCCGCCGTTGTCATTTTTTTTCTGGCGCCCCCCGGCAATGGGGACTTACCGGGGTATTACGGCAAAAGAAAATCCCCATTCCCATTCGAGTCCCATTGGACTCAATGGGAATGGGGAGGACGGATGCACCGGCACTGTTTGCAAAAGTGCCGGTGCATCCGTCACGGTCTGCGAGAGGGTGTCTTTCCACCCGCCAGGTCAGACATCATAGGTGGAAAGGCACCGGCTTGCAGAACTCGTAGTTTGCCGGTTGGGAAACAACGGTACCAGCAGGCTTACCGGTACCGTTGTTTCCCAACCGGCAACCTCGTAATGAGGTCCAAAAATGAAGAACAATAAATAAGATGTGCGGCCACCTGGTGGCAGGTGCAAGGGTAAATGCAGACATCACGTGTGAAGTGCTGGTAGGGGGCTGTAGGAATACAGAGACAGCCACAGAGTGCAACAGTTGCCAGGGGGGCAGTGCAAGTGTGCAACTGGTGGGGAGGGGACCTGGGCCTTAGACAGAGGGTAGCCAGGTAACCAGTGCAGTTTCAGTTTCAGCCAGGAGTTCAGTAGGGGAGAGGAGGAGAGAAAGCAGAAGCAAAGAGTAAGGTCTTAAGGTGCTTCCGGAATCAAAGATGGTTCTCCTCAGTTTTCAGAGAGGCATGGAGGCTGTCCCAGAGAGAGGCCCCAGCCAAAGAAAGAGATCTACCACCAACTTGTTGCTTGTAGAAGCAACGGACCCTGAGCTAGTTGGAGGTGGATGAGCAAAGAGCTTGAGAAGGAAGAGAGAGTTGAAGGTATCGAGGCCCCAGGCCCCAGAAAGCCTTGTGTACAATGCAGAGGGTTTTGAACTTAATCCTCGCAGCCACTGGGAGACAGCGCAGAGATGTCAGTTCTGGAGAGATACGATCCCTGGGCTTGAAGCCAAGGACAAGTCTTGCAGTCCTGTTTTGGATGAGTTGCAGAGGGCGGAGAGTAGAGGCAGGCAGATTTAGAAAGAGGCTGTTTCAGTAGTCCATCCTAGAGAGAACCAGAGCTCTGGAGACAGTGAGCTTCTAGGGGAAGGAGAGGAAAGGAAGAATACCTCTGAGGTGGTGCAGATGGTAGTGTAACTTCTTGGAGACGTCAAAGATGTGAGCAGAGAAGGAGAGTGTAGAGTCGAAGATGACCCCGAGGTTTTTAGCCTCACAGGTAGGAGCATGAAGAGGGCCAAGAGAGGCCATGTCATCCATTTGGTGACATTCCTTCCAGTGCTAATGGCAATTTTAAATCATCCTCGTTCAAGGTATTCACGTGTTCTTTGATTTTCATGCCAAGTTCACGTATTGTGCTCCCTATATATATCATGCCACAAACACAAATGATGGCATAAACTACACATTTCCTCCTGCAATTAATACATTCTGTGGTGTTCAATTCCTCTTTGATATTGATTTCCATACTTTTACATTCAAGTGTGTATTGACACATGCTACAATTCCCACACTTGAAGAAGCCCCATAGATTATGATGTAACCATGTCCTTGTTGTTTGTAATGGTTGCAAATAAGATGCCGTTAGTGCATTTTTCAAAGTTGATACTCCAGTATTACTATGATTGGTCTATCTTCTATAGAGTTAAGTAAATCAGGATCTAGTGTTAATATTTTCCAGTGCTGTTGCAATATCCTGTATAGGGTTTTACTCTCTGACAGAAATTGTGTCACCAGCCTTACTTTTTGCAAGGTATCCACCTTGATTCTTTCCTTTGGTTTGACTAAATCACTTTGGTTTTATCAACACACTTTTTTCTCTTTTGATTCTTTTTCTGTAACATTATCGAAATTCAAATACTCATTTTCAAAAGCAGATTAGCGAGCGAAAGCGCATACTTTACCCAGATTGCCACTCTCCTCATCTGTCTAAATATATTCTCAATAAACAGGAATACATTATTTCTGAAAGTAAACTACAACATTTGCTTTACCATCATTATGTGTAATAAGTATGAGTCTGATCTTTTTGACTAGGTATAATCAATAGTCCTTAGCGCTAGCTCATAATGAATTGATATGTACACTGCTTTAACATCGAATCTCACAAGAATATAATCATCTTTGCATTCAACATTTTCCAAAATGTGCAAAAGGTGCATGGTATCCCTCAGGTAATCGTGAAATGGGGGTGTTCCTTTAAATAGATTTGAGGATGTTGTAATTCTTTAATTCAAGAAAGTTGTCTTGTATCCATGTTTGACTTTTACTCAGATACTGTAAAAATATTTCAGAGTATGAAGGTATTTATTAAAACATGTTTTCTGTTATTTTGGAGGTTGTGGAATGATCAACAATAGTGGTATTGAGGAATTTTAAAGTCCATCAACAAGACCACATAACAATTTGAGGAGTCTATGCGAGTTCCATCAGGCTATGTAGCAAGCATACCTTGCGTCCTTTTTTATTTTTATTTGTAGCAGTGGTATTTGGTCTTTAGCCATCACACTGTCTAATTGGAAGGGAAACTACATGGTTTGCATCCTGTTAAATGCATTGAAGAGGGGTAATGAGAAACTGTGTGTTCCAGGAGTTTATCCTGGAACACACAGTTTGTGAAAGATGGTGCTACAGCACCTCGTGGATTGACGTCTGACTATATTATTAATTCTAATAAAGTTGATCCATTAGATGGAATAATGGCTTCTAATATGAATTAGACAGCTTCATGAAGAATGAGGTTGTTTGAAGTCACGGCTCATGCTTATATATGGAAATTAGAGACCTGTTCATGTCTTGATGCGTCACGTAGCTAACTATAAAAATGAGGCTGAAACAAAATGGCACCCTCGCACCGTGAGGATCACCGCAGTTTGTGGAGTAGAGTGGATCTGAGGCTATTAGAAGCCATTATAGCTAAGGATTGAGGGATAGTGTTGCCTTTTTATAATTTTAGAACTTTGTCAGTAATTTTGAATAGTGGGTAACTTTTTCCATTGAGATTTGAAGACAAAACCATGTAATGTTTATTTGCTGGCTGAACTGCTTTGGTGAGAGTTTCAGGGATTTCTTTTGTGACTGTGAATCTAGTATGTTAGAGCAATTTACAGCAATTTAACAATTTAACAAATTGGGTCACTTTAGGATTTTATTTTCAGGAGATTTGAGGTCTCGGGATTGGACCCTTAGGAGGATTATATTGCTAAACAAATTGGGACTTTGTGAAAATCGGTTTGAAAATAGGCGCAGAGCCATTAGGTATGAAGTGGAGCCGTACTTCAATAGATTAACATTCATTTGATTTAATATTCAGTTCAAATATTTGCTGTAAGGTTTCTGCTAATATAATGTGCAATCTGTGAATGGGAATGGTTATATGAATTGTGACATGGAGTCATGAATGTTTTGAGTAGGGTACAAGAATTGGGACCCAATGTGAAAGATAATGGAATATTCCCAACTGTGATTAATGCTGGAAAGATGTAGGTAAGAACTATGGAATTCAACATATCTATTTAGGAGGGTCATGAAAAGAGTCTAAGAATGTTCTTATTTATGACAGACCTCAAAACTGTAACTACGAGGTGATTTTAAACAAGCATCTTAAGAACCATGTGGAGTCTTTATAGTGATGATGTTCTAACAGTAATTATTGTTCAACACTAAAATTCATTAGTAATAATTGCAGATTAATGTGGGTCACGTTCGGTGCATGGAATGGATCAAGTTAGACCAATAAAGATTCCATAAATGAGTGTTGGTGGCGGACACTGTATTGGTTGGGTAACAATTTAAAAAGAGTCAATGGGTGACAGCGTGCAGAAGCATTGGCATGCCCCTATGATTATGATTTGCATTGTCAATACAATTGGCTGACTAATTGGAGATTGATAGTGAGAATGTTTTTCTTATTTTTCATTTATTATTTTTTCATCATTGTGATACATCACTAGCCTGTTTACTGGTCTGGATATTAATATTTTGATTTTGATTTTTATTTAATATCTTTAATTGCATTGTGATGTTTAAAGGACTGATGTAGACTATTGATTAAGAGGTCAAAACACATGTTGACGATATTTTCATGATGAACGGATATTAAAGAATATCTATATATATAACAAAGAACTATTGTTTTCTGATTCCAGCTCTTTTTTTAGTGTAATCATTGTTCATTAAAAAGATTAACAGGTTGTCAGACTTCGGCTCCACCTCCCCCTTCTCCTCACCTGACTCTTCTGATATTGAGTTGTTTACCGTAGTCCGGATTCGGGGACGTTCCTTCTTCTTGGTAGAGATAAGATCCTTAGGTGTTCTAACCTTCTTATCGTGCAAGTAAGGTCTGGCCCCTCCGGAGGCCACCGTGGCAGAAGTGGAAACCTGCCGTGGGGGGCTCCCAGTGGGCCAGCCTCGGTGCCCAAGGGAAAAAGCCGGAATGGCAGATAAAACCCTTGAATGAAGATCTGCAGGCAAGGTGAGGAGTGGTTCCTAAGGCCAGGTATAAGGCAGGTTCTCCCAGGCTGAGATGATGAAGATTCAGGAATGATGGATTGAAAAGCTAGAGCTTTCTCCAAAGTCAGGACACTGCAGAATGCAGGGAGTGTCAGAGGCTTCGGACACCGAATCAGATATGAGCCGCACGCAGTATAATGTACAGGAAGGCAGAGCGAAGGACAGAGTGCGGAGGGATTAGCAAGCGGAGAAAAAGTAAGGTAAGCAAGAAGCTGAACGCGAAAGGGATAGCGAGCAGAGAAAAAGGAATCAGAAAGGCAGAGCGAGGAGCTGAGTGCGAAGGGATTCGCAAGTGGAGAAAAAGTAAACAGGATGGTAAGCAAGAAGCGGAACGCGAAAGGGATCGCGAGCGGAGAAAAAGGAATCAGAAAGGCAGAGCGAGGAGCTGAGTGCGAAGGGATTCACAAGCGGAGAGAAAGTAAACAGGAAGGTAAGCAAGAAGCGGAACGCGAAAGGGATCGCGAGCGGAGAAAAAGGAATCAGAAAGGCAGAGCGAGGAGCTGAGTGCGAAGGGATTCGCAAGCGGAGAAAAAGTAAACAGGAAGGTAAGCAAGAAGCGGAACGCGAAAGGGATCGCGAGCGGAGAAAAAGGAATCAGAAAGGCAGAGCAAGGAGCTGAGTGCGAAGGGATTCGCAAGCGGAGAAAAAGTAAACAAGAAGGTAAGCAAGAGTCGGAGCACGAAAAGGGTTCGCGAGCGAGAAAAGCATAACACAAATAGTTGGTTACGAAAAACCACATAGAACTCGAACACAGAGCGGACAGAAAGGGGAGAGGGACACAGGAGAAAATAACAAGCTCACGCCGAAAACGAGAGCGAGGAGGATACTCGGAAAAAAGTTACGAGCTACTCTGAGCGCTGGTAGAAGTGTAAGCAATACACAGATACAACGCGCCGAGCTGGAGGCGGGGCCTAGATTTATAGTGGAGGCCGCCATATTGGGTGAGGACTAGAGCGTCCATCGATCCCACAGCTTCCACCCTCGATTCCTGACAGTATACCCCCTCTTCCTTGGGGGTCCCCCTGGTTTGCCTGGCTGAAAACGATGGAACCTTTTCACAAGATGAGGAGCATGTATTTGGTAGTCAGGCTCCCAGGTTCTCTCCTCCTTAGGATAGCCCCTCCAATGTACCAGGTACTGTAACCTGCCCTTACGATACCTGGAATCGATCAAACGAGCCACCTCGTACTCGTCCGGGGCAGGATCAACCTTAGGGCGTCCCTTATGAACAGGCCTCTGAAATGGGTCTTCCTTGTAGGCCTTGAGAAGAGAAGTGTGAAAGACAGGGTGAATCCTCTTGAGGGAATCCCGAAGTTTAAGTTTGAAAGCCACCGGATTGATCTGTTGAACAATGGGAAAGGGTCCTAGGAATCTAGAAGAAAACTTCCCCTTGTGAATCCATCTGGGAAGAAATCTGGTTGACAGCCATACCAATTGTCCCACCTTCCAGTCGGGGTTTGAGCGTCTGCTCCTGTCTGCCCACTTCTTCTGGGCATCCTGGCTGGCTAGATGAGCTTTCTTGGCTGTCTCCTGTACCTCGTGCAGATCTCTGAGAGCCTCATCTAAGGCCGGAACCTTGGTCGATCGTGTGTTAACCCAGGGTAGATGGTGTGGGTTGAAACCGTATGTACAAAAGAACTGACTCATCTGTATGGTGGTGTGAATTGCATTGTTATAAGCAAACTCTGCCTGGGAGAGAAATTCAAACCACCTTTCTTGTTGTGGACTACAGAAGCACCTAAGGTACTGTTCCAAGCTGGCATTGAGTCTTTCCGTTTGGCCGTTGCTTTGGGGGTGATAACCCGAGGAGAGAGCCCTATGGATTCCCAGAACCCGACAGAGAGTGGCCCAGAATCTTGAGGTGAATTGGGAACCACGATCAGAGACTATAGTCCTAGGCAAACCATGCAGGCGGACTACGTCACGGAGGAAGACGGCAGCTGTCTCAGAAGCCGAAGGCAGTTGCTGAAAGGCTGAAAAGTGTGCCAACTTGCTGTAGGAGTCACAAGTGACCATAATTACAGTCATACCAGAAGACACCGGAAGATCCACAATGTAATCCATGGAAATATGTTCCCAGGGGCGATTAGCTAGAGGAGGCTGTTGCAACAACCCTATTGGCCTACCCGTCTGATACTTGTTTGCAGCACAAACAGAGCAAGTAGAGACGTATTGACTCACGTCCTTTCTTAGCGTTGGCCACCAGAAACCCCTACTTATTAAGTCATATGTCTTTCTGATGCCAGGATGACCGGTCAAGGGCAAGTCATGGCACCAGGAAAGAACCATTCTTTGAAGCTTCTTGGTGGGAACATAGAGCGCCTCCTCATGGTAATACAATCCATCCTTCCCTTTGGTGGTAGTATGCGCGAGCTCTGGGCAACTCTGATACAGGGGTATAAGCTCCTTGAGAAAAGTGGTCGTGGAAGCCAAAATCCTGAGCTTGGGGAGAACAAAGTCATGTCCTTGATATAATCCGGATACTTCCCCCTTACTTCGGGATAAGGCATCAGCCTTCTTGTTCTCCGTCCCAGGAATGTAAGTTATCACAAAGTCATACTGTAGAAAGAAATAGGCCCATCGGGCATGACGGGAATTGGTGCATTCCATCTGCTGGAGTACCCTGAGATTTCTGTGATCGGTGCGAATCAAGAAGCTATGAGCAGCTCCCTGTAGGAGATGATGCCATTCCTGACAAGCTAGTTTGATGGCGAGTAGCTCTCTTTCCAATACGGAATAGTTCTGTTCGCTACATGTTAAGGTCTTGGAAAAATAAGCTACAGGATGCTCAAGATCGTCCTCCGATTCTTGGAGTAGAATGGCTCCCACTGCTCCAATGGAGGCGTCAGTCTCCATGATGAATCGTCTTGTCAGGTCAGGTTGGATCAGGATGGGAGCCGTGGAGAATCTTTCTTTAAGGAGTTGGAAAGCCTTCTGAGGTTCTCCTTCAAAAGAAAACCGTCCTCCCTTCTTAAGTAGAGAGGTCAAGGGGAGCACAGTTTGTGAAAAGTTGGGGATGAAACGCCGATAAAAATTGGCTAAACCCAGAAAACTCTGTAGCTCCTTTATGTTTCCGGGTTCCTTCCAATCGTGAATGGCCTTAACCTTTCTTGGGTCCATTTCGATCCCTTCATGAGAAAGGATGAACCCAAGGTAGGACACAGAAGTGGCTTCAAACTGACATTTTTCGGGCTTGACCAACAACCGATGGCTAAGGAGTCTTCTCAACACCTTTTTGACCTGTGCTCCGTGTTCATCAGGAGATTTGGAGTAGACGAGGATATCGTCTAGGTAGACCACCACGGATAGGTATAACATGTCAGCAAAAACCTTGTCCATATGCCTCTGGAAAACTGCCGGAGCATTGACAAGACCGAACGGCATGACTCTATACTCATACAAGCCGAACTGAGTGCGAAAGGCGGTTTTCCATTCGGCCCCCTCCTTGATCCTAAGGAGGTGATAGGCCCCTCTTAGATCTAGCTTGGTGAAATACCTAGCTTCTTGAACCGCCTCCAGGATGTCTCTTATAAGGGGCATGGGGTACCTATCCCTTATCGTGATCTTATTCAGTCCTCTGAAGTCTATGCATGGGCGCAACTCATCCGAATCCTTCTTGGGGATAAAAAACAATGATGCACCGCAGGATGACTTGGATTCCTGAATAAACCCGTTCTGTAGATTAGCGTCCAGATATTCTCTGAGGGCCCTTCGTTCCGGAAGGGACAGGGGATACATCCTTCCGAAAGGAACGATAGAATCAGGCACCAGGTCGATTGAGCAGTCCTCTGCCCGGTGTGGGGGTAGCTGCTTAGGAAGAGTATCCAGAAAGACTTCGGTGTTTTCATGTCATTGGGGCGGAACTGTTGCTACAATTAAGGAGCCGGAAGCTTCGGAACTTTCTCCAGTCTCCACCATAGCCGCAGTAGTATTCAGACAGTTTGATTTGCAGAATTGGGAGTCGAAGCACACCTTGTTGGCAGACCAATCGATAAGAGGATTATGTCTCCTCAACCAAGGTATTCCCAGAACTAAAGGAAAATGAGCTGCACGTATCTGGTCGAATACTAGGAGTTCTTGGTGATTGCCTACTCTAATCTGCAATGGAATCGACTCCCACAGGATAGGACCCGAAGAAAGAGGTACACCAACCACACCCTTAACAGGTATGGGTCTGGACTTGGGTCTGGTAGAGACTAGGTTCTCCTTAGCCCAATTTATGTCCATGAAGTTACCCGCAGCACCACAATCCAACATTGCCAATACCTCAACTGATGTCGCTTCAGATAACTTCACGTGGACCTTGAAAACCATTAAACTACTGTCTTCGCCCTCTTCAAGGGTTCTTGAGTGGTTGCAAGGGTAACTGGCAGGTCCCCCGAGACTTCCCTTGCAACAGCCCGGGGGTGGAAGTTTTCCTTCTTCCTAGGAGGAACTTCTGGACAGTTTCTCAGCAGGTGTTTAAAGGATCCACAATACATGCACAATCCCGCCTCTCGGCGCCGTCTCCTTTCTTCAGGAGTCAGAGGTCCACGAGCTGCTCCTATCTGCATTGACTCTTCGGTGGATGATGTCGGTCTCTGGATTGGAGGCTGGGAGGGCAGGCCTATCGTCTGTGAGATTCCCCGTGGACGTCTCCTTTCTTGTCTGTGTTCATGCAGCCTGAACTCGATCTGGAGGGACAAGGTCATCAAGTCACAAAATGACTGTGGTCTGGCTATCCTTGCAAGCTCATCCTTGATCTCGTCCTGAAGTCCTCTTCTGAAGATCGTCTGTTGAGCCGAGTCCGGCCAGTCCGCCTTTGCAGCCAGTCTGAGGAAGCGTGAGATATATGTTTGCACGTCTGTATTTCCTTGACGGACATCAAGAATGGCTTCTAATGAGGAGTATAGAACCTCAGGTCTATCAAATCTATCCTTAAAGGCTGTCACAAACTGATCGTAGACATTTAGGGAAGGATCATCATTGGAGACCAGTGGAGTTGCCCATGATAAGGCATTCCCAGAGAGATTGGCAATCATGAATCCGACCTTGGCACGGCTAGACTCATATGCATGAGGCCTGAATGTGAAGTATACTTTACAGGCGCCCAGGAAATCCTTGAGACCTCCTGGATGACCATCATACTTGCCGAATGAGAGAGGCATCGTGGGTAGGTCTCCGTGTTCATATCGACGCAACACTACTTGTTGGCGAAGGACTATGTTTTCAGCCCTTAGGGATTGTACTTCAGCTGTCAGGTTCTGTATAGCTGCTACGAGTTCCTGGTATTGTTCCAAAGATGCCATGTTTGTAGTTGGGTGTTGTATGCTGTCAGACTTCGGCTCCACCTCCCCCTTCTCCTCACCTGACTCTTCTGATATTGAGTCGTTTACCGTAGTCCGGATTCGGGGACGTTCCTTCTTCTTGGTAGAGATAAGATCCTTAGGTGTTCTAACCTTCTTATCGTGCAAGTAAGGTCTGGCCCCTCCGGAGGCCACCGTGGCAGAAGTGGAAACCTGCCGTGGGGGGCTCCCAGTGGGCCAGCCTCGGTGCCCAAGGGGAAAAAGCCAGAACGGCAGAAAAAACCCTTGAATGAAGATCTGCAGCCAAGGTGAGGAGTGGTTCCTAAGGCCAGGTATAAGGCAGGTTCTCCCAGGCTGAGATGATGAAGATTCAGGAATGATGGATTGAAAAGCTAGAGCTTTCTCCAAAGTCAGGACACTGCAGAATGCAGGGAGTGTCAGATGCTTCGGACACCGAATCAGATATGAGCTGCACGCAGTATAATGTACAGGAAGGCAGAGCGAAGAACAGAGTGCGGAGGGATTAGCAAGCGGAGAAAAAGTAAGGTAAGCAAGAAGCTGAACGCGAAAGGGATAGCGAGCAGAGAAAAAGGAATCAGAAAGGCAGAGCGAGGAGCTGAGTGCGAAGGGATTCGCAAGCGGAGAAAAAGTAAACAGGATGGTAAGCAAGAAGCGGAACGCGAAAGGGATCGCGAGCGGAGAAAAAGGAATCAGAAAGGCAGAGCGAGGAGCTGAGTGCGAAGGGATTCGCAAGCGGAGAGAAAGTAAACAGGAAGGTAAGCAAGAAGCGGAACGCGAAAGGGATCGCGAGCGGAGAAAAAGGAATCAGAAAGGCAGAGCGAGGAGCTGATTGCGAAGGGATTCGCAAGCGGAGAAAAAGTAAACAGGAAGGTAAGCAAGAAGCGGAACGTGAAAGGGATCGCGCTACTCTGAGCGCTGGTAGAAGTGTAAGCAATACACAGATACAACGCGCCGAGCTGGAGGCGGGGCCTAGATTTATAGTGGAGGCCGCCATATTGGGTGAGGACTAGAGCGTCCATCGATCCCACAGCTTCCACCCTCGATTCCTGGCACAGGTACATGGCGCATAGGCCAGATACTGATCATTTCAAAACAGTAGACACATTCACACTTTGTTTGGACTATGTACTAGGTGTAAACTATGTGCAGCATTGTACTGATTAAATCACATATGTAATGTTGTCTATATAATCACAATTTGTGCCTTGAGAAAGCCTTGGTAAGGACGAAACAATTGCATGTGCCTAAAAATGCAGTGTGTTGGCACTTTTCTTAAATACTCAAACAGTATTATGGTTTACAACCAATACAAACTAAATTTTAATTCACCTTATCTGAAAAAACATTTTGAACAAAGGGCTAGGCACAAGTAACCAACCATACTTGCATATTTCTATTAATAGGAGTTTACCACAATTTACAATTCTGGTCAGTAAAAAATGAATACAACAAACGAATAGTGATGCACGATATAATACATTGCAGAAAGGCTTTTTTAATAATTATTGGACACTAAAGTGTTACACGCATTTCCATTTCCATGGTGACGCATGAACGCATTGCATAGACCAAATGTTTGCCTGTGTTGCCTGTGTTGTCAACTAATATCGTGACCAGAGGTATGATTTTGTGGCTGAAGTAGCTGACGTCAAAAGTAGGGGCATGTGCTACGGTTTATTGCTGCCACGCACACCACTTGACCGTAGGTTGATCGAACAGTAGATTACAATATCACAGAATGGCGGATAGAAACAAGTACAGTTCACAAATATTAATCTTTCAAAATGTAAGTTATGTGCCACAAAAAACATGTGGCAACACTAAGATGGAAATGGAGGCATTACCATGGAAATATGTGATTGAATGTGGCAATTGGCCAGGCAAAGTTTTATCTAGCAGGCATTCACAATGAGCTGAATTCGGGCAAATTTCAAAGTACCATGAGGTTTATGAGCACCATTGGCAAATTGGCACATTGTGAATTCCATTACTGGCAGGTCACTGAAATGTTTGGGCAACACAATTATAATATTGAACATCCTAGATTATTTGGTCAATGCTCAGATATACAGGGTAATTCATAGAAATTCGCACAAAAGTGGCGCACGCGACTGGCGCACAGCATGCCCGTGCGAATGTCTGCGCCAGCCGCGTGCGCTAAAATCGATTTCCGCGCACAGCGTATTCATGGATTTTCGCATCCAAAACCAGTAGTGGTGCAGCGTGGCGCAGCGACCCTGCAGCAGCGCCAGTTACGCCCCCAAGAATGCCCTCGCGCAAGGAAAAGCCTTCAAAATCCCCAAATAATCGCAAAGGGCTGCGCTAACCCTGGACCAGTTCACCGGGCTGGCAAACAGCAAACGCCAAGCGGGGAACGTGTATTTCAGTGGTTCGCGGGAAGTTCCACACGCGATTGTCCTGTGTACGTGTGCATCAGGGGTGCGCGGGAAGCTCCACACCAAAATCAGCAGGGTATGTGTATTACAGGGGTGCGCGGGAAGTTCCACACGCGATTTCAGCAGGGTACGTGTATTTCAGGGGTGCGCGGGAAGTTCCACACGCGATTGGCCCCGTGCAAGCAGGGTACGTGTATTCCAGTGGTGCGCGGGAAGCTCCACACGCGATTACAGCAGGGTACGTGTATTTCAGGGGTGCGCGTGAAGTTCCACACGCGATTCCATCAGGGTACGTGTATTTCAGGGGTGCGCGGGAAGTCCCACACGCGATTGGCCCCGTGCGAGCAGGGTACGTGTATTTCAGGGGTGCGCGGGAAGTTCCACACGCGATTGGCCCCGTGCAAGCAGGGTACGTGTATTTCAGGGGTGCGCGGGAAGTTCCACACGCGATTTGATCAGGGTACGTGTATTTAAGGGGTGCGCGGGTAGTTCCACACGTGATTTCAGCAGGGTACGTGTATTTCAGGGGTGCGCGGGAAGTTCCAAACGCGATTGGCCCCGTGCGAGCAGGGTACGTGTATTCCAGGGGTGCGCATGAAGTTCCACACGCGATTACAGCAGGGTATGTGTATTTCAGGGGTGCGCGTGAAGTTCCACACGCGATTCCATCAGGGTACGTGTATTTCAGGGGTGTGCGGGAAGTCCCACACGCGATTGGCCCCGTGCGAGCAGGGTACCTGTATTTCAGGGGTGCGCGGGAAGTTCCACACGTGATTGGCCCCGTGCAAGCAGGGTACGTGTATTTCAGGGGTGCGCGGGAAGTTCCACACGCAATTTGATCAGGGTACGTGTATTTAAGGGGTGCGCGGGAAGTTCCACACGCGATTTCAGCAGGGTACGTGTATTTCAGGGGTGCGCGGGAAGTTCCACACGCGATTGGCCCCGTGCGAGCAGGGTACGTGTATTCCAGGGGTGCGCGCGAAGTTCCACACGCGATTCCATCAGGGTACGTGTATTTCAGGGGTGCGCGGGAAGTTCCACACGCGATTGGCCCCGTGCGAGCAGGGTACGTGTATTTCAGGGGTGCGCGGGAAGTTCCACACACGATTTCATCAGGGTACGTGTATTTCAGGGGTGCGCGGGAAGTTCCACACGCGATTGGCCCAGTGCGAGCAGGGTACGTGTATTTCAGGGGTGCGCGGGAAGTTCCACACGCGATTGGCCCCGTGCAAGCAGGGTACGTGTATTTCAGGGGTGCGCAGGAAGTTCCACATGCGATTTCATCAGGGTACGTGTATTTCAGGGGTGCGCGGATAGTTCCACACGCGATTGGGCCAGTGCGAGCAGGGTACGTGTATTCCATGGGTGCGCGGGAAGTTCCACACGCGATTTCAACAGGGTACGTGTATTTCAGGGGTGCGCGGGAAGTTCCACACGCGATTTCAGCAGGGTATGTGTATTTCAGGGGTTCTGGGGAGTACTACACGTGAATTGGCCGTGTGGGTCCTCCCAGGTGTACGCTCCACAACCTCCACGGCCCCTGCAGGCAGCCCACACCACGGGGGACTACCCTGCACCCCTGCTCATGTCCCGCAGGCAGCCCATCCACCATGGGCATGCCCCCCAGCCAACCCACATGTCACCTTGCACTACTGATCAACAATGCATGTCTCCCACCACCCCCACCCCCAGCAGTGCAGGGGCAGCCTCCACCAGGCCCCCACCCATGTCTACCACCACCCCCACCCCCCAGCCACCAGGGGCAGCCTCCACCAGGCCCCCACTCATGTCCCCCTGCACCCCCACCCCCCGGCAGTGCAGGGGCACCCACCACCAGGCCCCCACTCATGTCCAACTCATGTCTCCCACCACCCCCACCCCCCAGCAGTGCAGGGGCACCCTCCACCAGTCCCACTCATGTCCAACTCATGTCTCCCACCACCCCCACCCCCCAGCCACCAGGGGCACCAACCACCAGGCCCCCACCCATGTCTCGCACCACCCCCACCCCCCCAGTCACCAGGGTCACCCTCCACCAGGCCCCCACCCATGTCTCCCACCACCCCACCCCCCCAGTCACCAGGGGCACCAACCAACAGGCCCCACCCATGTCCAACTCATATTCCCCAAGACCCCCACCCCCCAGCACTGTGGGGCACCTGCCAGCAGGCCCCCACCCATGTCCAACTCATGTTCCCCACCACCCCCACCCCCCAGCACAGTGGGGCACCTGCCAGCAGGCCCCACCCATGTCTCCCACCACCCCCACACCCAGCAGTGCAGGGGCAGCCTCCACCAGGCCCCCACCCATGTCACCCACCACCCCCACCCCCCAGCCACCATGGCCAGCCCCCACCAGGCCCCCACTCATGTCCCCTATCACCCCCACCCCCCAGCATCCAGGGGCACCCTCCACCAGGCCCCCACTCATGTCTCCCACAACCCCCACCCCCCAGCATCCAGGGGCACCCTCCACCAGGCCCCCACTCATGTCTCCCACCACCCCCACCCCCCAGCATCCAGGGGAACGCTCCACCAGGCCCCCACCCATGTTTCCCACCACCCCCACCCCCCAGCCACCAGGGGCAGCCTCCACCAGGCCCCCACTCATGTCTCCCACCACCCCCACCCCCCAGCAGTGCAGGGGCACCCTCCACCAGGCCCCCACCCATGTCCTCTATCACCCCCACCCCCCAGCAGTGCAGGGGCACCCACCACCAGGCCCCCACTCATGTCTCCCACCACCCCCAGCCACCAGGGGCAGCCTCCACCAGGCCCCCACTCATGTCTCCCATCACCCCCATACCCCAGCAGTGCAGGGGCACCCTCCACCAGGCCCCCACCCATGTCCCCTATCACCACCACCCCCCAGCAGTGCAGGGGCACCCTCCACCAGGCCCCCACCCATGTCTCCCACCACCCCCACCCCCTAGCCACCAGGGGCAGCCTCCACCAGGCCCCCACTAATGTCTCCCTCCACCCCCGCCCCCCAGCAGTGCAGGGGCACCCTTCACCAGGCCCCCACCCATGTCCCCTATCACCCCCACCCCCCAGCAGTGCAGGGGCACCCTCCACCAGGCCCCCACTCATTTCTCCCACCACCCCCACCCCCCCGCCACCAGGGGCAGCCTCCACCAGGCCCCCACTCATGTCTCCCACCACCCCCACCCCCCAGCCACCAGGGGCACCCTCCACCAGGCCCCCACCCATGTCTCCCACCACCTCCACCCCCCAGCCACCAGGGGCACCCTCCACCAGGCCCCCGCTCATGTCTCCCACCACCCCCGCCCCCCAGCATCCAGGGGCACCCTCCACCAGGCCCCCACTCATGTCTCCCACCACCCCCACCCCCCAGCATCCAGGGGCACCCTCCACCAGGCCCCCACTCATGTCTCCCACCACCCCCACCCCCCAGCAGTGCAGGGGCAGCCTCCACCAGGCCCCCACTCATGTCTCCCACCAACCCCAACCACCTTAGCCACCAGGGGCACCCTCCACCAGGCCCCCACTCATGTCTCCCACCACCCCCACTCCCCAGCAGTGCAGGGGCACCCTCCACCAGGCCCCCACCCATGTCCCCTATCACCCCCACCCCAGAGCAGTGCAGGGGCCCCCTCCACCAGGCCCCCACTCATGTCTCCCACCACCCCCACCCCCCAGCATCCAGGGGCACCCATCACCAGGCCCCCACTCATGTCTGCCACCACCCCCACCCCCCAGCAGTGCAGGGGCAGCCTCCACCAGGCCCCTACTCATGTCAACCACCACCCCCACCCCCCAGCCATCAGGGGCACCCTCCACCAGGCCCCCACTCATGTCTCCCACCACCCCCACCCCCCAGCAGTGCAGGGGCACCCTCCACCAGGCCCCCACTCATGTCTCCCACCACCCCCACCCCCCAGCAGTGCAGGGGCAGCCTCCACCAGGCCCCCACTCATGTCCCCTATCACCCCCACCCCCCCGCCACCAGGGGCAGCCTCCACCAGGCCCCCACCCATGACTCACACCACCCCCATCCCCCAGCCACCAGGGGCACCCTCCACCAGGCCCCCACCCATGTCTCCCACCACCCCCACCCCCCAGCCACCAGGGGCACTCTCCACCAGGCCCCCACTCATGTCTCCCACCACCCCCACCCCCCAGCAGTGCAGGGGCACCCTCCACCAGGCCCCCACTCATGTCTCCCACCACCCCCACCCTCCAGCAGTGCAGGGGCACCCTCCACCAGGCCCCCACCCATGTCTCCCACCACCCCCACCCCCCAGCCACCAGGGGCACCCTCCAACCAGGCCCCCACCCATGTCTCCCACCACCCCCACCCCCCAGCCACCAGGGGCACCCTCCACCAGGCCCCCACTCATGTCTCCCACCACCCCCACCCCCCAGCAGTGCAGGGGCCCCCTCCACCAGGCCCCCACTCATGTCTCCCACCACCCCCACCCCCCAGCAGTGCAGGGGCACCCTCCACCAGGCCCCCACCCATGTCTCCCACCACCCCCACCCCCGGCAACCAGGGGCACCCTCCACCAGGCCCCCACTCATGTCTATCACCACCCCCACCCCCCAGCAGTGCAGGGGCACCCTCCACCAGGCCCCCACCCATGTCCCCTATTACCCCCACCCCCAGCAGTGCAGGGGCACCCTCCACCAGGCCCCCACTCATGTCTCCCACCACCCCCACCCCCCAGCCACCAGGGGCAGCCTCCACCAGGCCCCCACTCATGTCTATCACCACCCCCACCCCCCAGCAGTGCAGGGGCACCCTCCACCAGGCCCCCACCCATGTCCCCTATCACCACCACCCCCCAGCAGTGCAGGGGCACCCTCCACCAGGCCCCCACTCATGTCTCCCACCACCCCCACCCCCCAGCATCCAGGGGCACCCTCCACCAGTACCCCACTCATGTCTCCCACCACCCCCACCCCCCAGCATCCACGGGCACCCTCCACCAGGCCCCCACTCATGTCTCCCACCACCCCCACCCCCCAGCATCCAGGGGCACCCTCCACCAGGCCCCCACTCATGTCTCCCACCACCCCCACCCCCAGCAGTGCAGGGGCAGCCTCCACCAGGCCCCCACTCATGTCAACCACCACCCCCACCCCCCAGACATCAGGGGCACCCTCTACCAGGCCCCCACTCATGTCTCCCACCACCCCCACCGCCCAGCAGTGCAGGGGCAGCCTCCACCAGGCCCCCACCCATGTCTCCCACCACCCCCACCCCCCAGCCACCATGGCCTGCCCCCACCAGGCCCCCACTCATGTCCCCTATCACCCCCACCCCCCAGCCACCATGGGCAGCCTCCACCAGGTCCTCACAATCCCCAATCATGTGCGTTATGGTCAGCCTCCACAGCCAAAAAGCCCTACCAAGTAACCCATTCACCCACATGGAAATGGAAATTACATGTTACACCCCCAATGTTCATAAAGCTAATGAACCCATGTCCGTCACACACAATGGTTGCAATTGAATGGGAAAACACCCAACATGACATGCATGAAACCAATGAGATGATACCACACTGTGAAGTATGAAAACAAAATTGTATTAAAAAAAAAAGAATGCAAAAGAAATGAAACAAACTACAATGGCAATGAAAAAAAGATAAGCTGCATGTCTGTTTAAAATAAATAAAAACACCAAATCCTAATCCAAAAAAATGTTGTCCAAAGTCAAATGAAAAATAAAATCAATCCAATGAAGAACTATGTACAAAACATCCAAGGGTCCATGAGCCCAACTGAACAAAGGAAACCTACAAAAAACCCTAACTAAAATGCAACTATATACAAAAAGTGGAGCAGTGTCCGTCGACTCCAAATCATAAGAACAAACAAAGGAAACCTAAAACTAAAGAACTATATACAAAGGCGGCGGGCAAGTCCAGCGGCTCACTCCGTGGTGTTCCGGGCCAGGGCATCATCGAACTCCTGTTCGATGTCCCGGAGGCGGTCCTGTTCCATGGCCCCGAGGGTCCGCAGGGACGACGCCGTGTCCTCCTCCAACCCCCTGCTTATTGCCTCGAGGCACTCGGACCGCCTCAGGGCCCTCCGCATGGAGTTCTCCGCCCTGACCATTGTGAGCCGTGCCTCTTCCACCCGCCGCCGCTCCGCACCTATCTGCTGGCCCAACCGCTGCCACACAGAAGACACACCCCGTCCTGGGTCAACCTGCCCTCCGACCGATGCCTGCCCCTCCGATGTTGAAGGCCCCGAGCCTTCATGGCTCCCACCACGTCGCTGCTGCTGCTATGCCTCTGCCCGTGCACTGCCTCCTGCTGCCTGCACATCCTCCGCCGGCTGGGGTGCAGTTGTTGATGTGGCCACCCCTGCTAGACGTCCGACTCCCGACTGTGGCAGGGATGCCTCCTCCACCAGCCTGGCCGCACCGTCAGAGGCAGCTCCACAGGGCACCCAGGTGACTGATGGGTGGGAAGATGGCACAGAGGACGATTGGCGCGTAGGGGGTCCAGTTGAGGAGGGGGTCGGAGCAAGCCCCATCAGACGGAGGAATCCGGCCTGGGTGACCTGTCCCAGCAGGCTGACGTGGTCAACGAGCCATTCGAGATGATGTGCAGTCTCTCCATGCAAAGACTGCAGGTCACCTCGCATGGCCCGTTGACGCAACGCCACACCAGCCAGGACAGGCTCAACCCGGACCTGGATAGCCACGTCCGCAGGCAGAGGAAGGCCAGTTGACGTCAGCTCATCCCCTGCCTGAAAACGGGTCTGGACATAGGCATCCCTGCTGGTGCAAGATGATGCAGGGACAGGATCGGGGACAGGATTGCACACAGGCACCTCCGCGGCGGCCTGTGCTGCCTCCTGTCCCTGGTCCTGCACTGCACCACTAGCACCAGTGGGATCCCCACCTCCAGACCCCGTCTCTGGTGCTTGCACGGCCTCCTCCTCCAAAAAACCCCCCACCAACCTGGATGACTCCGTGCCATCTTCCCCTGTTGGGCCCTGTGGGGTCCCAGCTGCCCCTTCTGCTGCCGAGGAGTCCAACTCCAACCTCCGCCTCTTGGACCTCCCCCCGGCAGCTGCGGCCTGGGACGCGGCACCGGACTCCTCACTCCCAGACGAGATGACAACACGGGAGGGGAGCCGGGCCTTGCGTCTCCGGCTGGCGGTGGGATCCCCGCCGCTGTGCTCCACAGCACCTTCTCTGCCCTCTTCATCAGTTGACGCTGCAGACAGGGAGAAACAAAACACAGGCATCAGGGCACTGTACAATGGACACATACACACATGACAGTTGCACATGAGTGGCATTGGCAAACCTCAGACATGTCATCACAATCCCCAACACACATGTCATTACAACTCGCACACATGAGCCATACCACAGCCATATCGCAACTGCCACCACCATCCCTACACATACAACAGCATGAGCAGCCAAAGGTGAGCCAGACATCACATGCAACACAGGAAGTGCACCACACATGTACACACACCACCACACTTGCATGCATGTGTACACCTCTGCCAAGTGTCGCACTGTTCAGATGGGCATCCATGTCACATCTGCCAATCAGGCTTCCACATACCGCTGTCACATGCATCCATGTTGCATCACTGTTGCACCCTTGTCAAATACACACACAGTGCTGATACATGCAGCCGAAAACAACATACATGCGTGACATCACGGACATGTCTACTTACATACTATTCATCCAAACATGTGTGCCCACACAACTGCATTTGGCATGCAAGCCTACACACACAAGCACCATCCATGTCTCACACATTACAGCCCTCGCATGTGTCAGCCCCACGGCCCTGTACACCCCCACCCATACTCGACCCCATACAAACAGATGTGCAACCTGCACACTACCGAATAATCACCACACGCATTGCTCACAATCAGGATGCATGTACACTCACTGCTCGACTCCAGACGGGTCTGCTTCTCTAGGACCTGGACGTGGAGCGCTGGGGATATGCGTTCCAGTACCCTCATCTGTTCTTCGGACAAGTGGCCCCGGCGCCCCTTGGCATCCGCTGCCTTCAAGAGGCGCCGGGCCTAGTTCAGGGTCCGGGACCTGAAGTCCTCCCAGCGCTTCCTGACATGTTGTAAGTCGCGGACTGCCACCCCCTCCGCGTTGATGGCAGTCACAATGTCAGTCCAGATCCGAGTTGGTCCTTCCTTGTCGGCGCGGGAACTTCCGAAGAGGGCATCATACTGCCCCAGGACTTGCTCCACCAGGACACCAACTTCGGTGGCACTGAAGCTGGTGCCCCTCTGCCTCTCTGGCCGGGGGTTGTCAGTGGTCCCAGATGGTGTTTGCCCCGACATGACAACCCCAGAGGCAGGAGTGGGTGGGCAACTGGGTCCTGGGGCTGGGCTGTGGAGCGATGGAATCCCAGTCGGGAGTCTTCGGTTCCAGCAGGGGTGGTCACAGCAACAGCACCCCTGGCTGATGTGCAGGCAGCAAATGGCAGTGCACGTGGGCAGCAGGCAGTCAGGCAGCAGCAGATGGCAGGTGGGAGCGTGCTCGGGGCTCTGGGGGGCAGTAGTTCGGCCTTCTGGGCAGGAGCGTGGTCTTCCGTGTGCTTACGCGTGGCCAGCTTGATACGGAGTGATTTGGCACGTGAAAAATCTGCACGTCAGCGTGTAATTCGAGGAAAGGCCCTTAGCGCGTAAGCGCGTCTGCACGCATACGCATTTTCATTGGACAGAAGGCCCCTCAAGCGCAAGCGCCCCTGTGACGTGACGCGTACAGACGCGTATGGGCCCTTTCCACGTATTACACGCGGACGTGCAGTTTCCACAAGTGCTTACGCGCATGGGCCCTTTCCACGTATTACACGCGGACGTGCAGTTTCCACACGGGCTTACGCGCATGGGCGCTTTCCATGTTGGAAGAGGTGTCCACATGCATGCAAGTGTGGTGGTGTGTGTACATGTGTGGTGCACTTCCTGTGTTGCATGTGATGTCTGGCTCACCTTTTGCTGCTCATGCTGTTGTATGTATAGGGATGGTGGTGGCAGTTGCGATATGGCTGTGGTATGGCTCATGTGTGCGAGTTGTAATGACATGTGTGTTTGGGATTGTGATGACATGTCTGAGGTTTGCCAATGCCACTCATGTACAACTGTCATGTGTGTATGTGTCCATTGTACAGTGCCCTGATGCCTGATGCCCTGGCTCATGGACCCTTGGATGTTTTGTACATAGTTCTTCATTGGATTGATTTTATTTTTCATTTGACTTTGGACAACATTTTTTTGGATTAGGATTTGGTGTTTTTATTTATTTTAAACGGACATGCAGCTTATCTTTTTTTCATTGCCATTGTAGTTTGTTTCATTTCTTTTGCATTCTTTTTTTTTTAATACAATTTTGTTTTCATACTTCACAGTGTGGTATCATCTCATTGGTTTCATGCATGTCATGTTGGGTGTTTTCCCAATCAATTGCAACCATTGTGTGTGGCGGACATGGGTTCATTAGCTTTATGAACATTGGGGGTGTAACATGTAATTTCCATTTCCATGTGGGTGAATGGGTTACTTGGTAGGGCTTTTTGGCTGTGGAGGCTGACCATAACGCACATGATTGGGGATTGTGAGGACCTGGTGGAGGCTGCCCATGGTGGCTGGGGGTGGGGTGATAGGGGACATGAGTGGGGGCCTGGTGGGGGCTGGCCATGGTGGCTGGGGGGTGGGGGTGGTGGGAGACATGGGTGGGGGCCTGGTGGAGGCTGCCCCTGCACTGCTGGGGGGTGGGGGTGGTGGGAGACATGAGTGGGGGCCTGGTGGAGGGTGCCCCTGGTGGCTGGGGGGTCGGGGTGGTGGGAGACATGAGTGGTGGCCTGGTGGAGGGTGCCCCTGCACTGCTGGGGGGTGGGGGGGATAGGGGACATGGGTGGGGGCCTGGTGGAGGGTGCCCCTGCCCTGCTGGGGGGTGGGGGTGGTGGGAGACATGAGTGGGGGCCTGGTGGAGGGTGCCCCTGCACTGCTGGGGGGTGGGGGTGGTGGGAGACATGAGTGGGGGCCTGGTGGAGGGTGCCCCTGATGGCTGGGGGGTGGGGGTGGTGGTTGACATGAGTGGGGGCCTGGTGGAGGCTGCCCCTGCACTGCTGGGGGGTGGGGGTGGTGGGAGACATGAGTAGGGGCCTGGTGGAGGGTTCCCCTGGATGCTGGGGGGTGGGGGTGGTGGGAGACATGAGTGGGGGCCTGGTGGAGGCTGCTCCTGCACTGCTGGGGGGTGGGGGTGATAGGGGACATGGGTGGGGGCCTGGTGGAGGGTGCCCCTGCACTGCTCGGGGGTAGGGGTGGTGGGAGACATGAGTGGGGGCCTGGTGGAGGGTGCCCCTGGATGCTGGGGGGTGGGGGTGGTGGGAGACATGAGTGGGGGCCTGGTGGAGGCTGCCCCTGCACTGCTTGGGGGTGGGGGTGGTGGGAGACATGAGTGGGGGCCTGGTGGAGGGTGCCCCTGATGGCTGGGGGGTGGGGGTGGTGGTTGGCATGAGTGGGGGCCTGGTGGAGGCTGCCCCTGCACTGCTGGGGGGTGGGGGTGGTGGGAGACATGAGTGGGGGCCTGGTGGAGGGTGCCCCTGGATGCTGGGGGGTGGGGGTGGTGGGAGACATGAGTGGGGGCCTGGTGGAGGCTGCCCCTGCACTGCTGGGGGGTGGGGGTGGTGGGAGACATGGGTGGGGGCCCGGTGGAGGGTGCCCCTGCACTGCTGGGGGGTGGGGGTGGTGGGAGACATGAGTGGGGGCCTGGTTGAGGGTGCCCCTGATGGCTGGGGGGTGGGGGTGGTGGTTGACATGAGTGGGGGCCTGGTGGAGGCTGCCCCTGCACTGCTGGGGGGTGGGGGTGGTGGGAGACATGAGTTGGGGCCTGGTTGAGGGTGCCCCTGGATTCTGGGGGGTGGGGGTGGTGGGAGACATCAGTGGGGGACTGGTGGAGGCTGCCCCTGCACTGCTGGGGGGTGGGGGTGATAGGGGACATGGGTGGGGGCCTGGTGGAGGCTGCCCCTGCACTGCTGGGGGGTGGGGGTGGTGGGAGACATGAGTGGGGGCCTGGTGGAGGGTGCCCCTGGTGGCTGGGGGGTCGGGGTGGTGGGAGACATGAGTGGTGGCCTGGTGGAGGGTGCCCCTGCACTGCTGGGGGGTGGGGGTGATAGGGGACATGGGTGGGGGCCTGGTGGAGGGTGCCCCTGCACTGCTGGGGGGTGGGGATGGTGGGAGACATGAGTGGGGGCCTGGTGGAGGCTGCCCCTGCACTGCTGGGGGGTGGGGGTGGTGGGAGACATGAGTGGGGGCCTGGTGGAGGGTGCCCCTGGATGCTGGGGGGTGGGGGTGGTGGGAGACATGAGTGGGGGCCTGGTGGAGGCTGCCCCTGCACTGCTGGGGGGTGGGGGTGATAGGGGACATGGGTGGGGGCCTGGTGGAGGGTGCCCCTGCACTGCTGGGGGGTAGGGGTGGTGGGAGACATGAGTGGGTGCCTGGTGGAGGGTGCCCCTGGATGCTGGGGGGTGGGGGTGGTGGGAGACATGAGTGGGGGCCTGGTGGAGGCTGCCCCTGCACTGCTGGGGGGTGGGGGTGGTGGGAGACATGAGTGGGGGCCTGGTGGAGGGTGCCCCTGGATGCTGGGGGTGGGGGTGGTGGGAGACATGAGTGGGGGCCTGGTGGAGGCTGCCCCTGCACTGCTGGGGGGTGGGGGTGGTGGGAGACATGGGTGGGGGCCTGGTGGAGGGTGCCCCTGCACTGCTGGGGGGTGGGGGTGGTGGGAGACATGAGTGGGGGCCTGGTGGAGGGTGCCCCTGATGGCTGGGGGGTGGGGGTGGTGGTTGACATGAGTGGGGGCCTGGTGGAGGCTGCCCCTGCACTGCTGGGGGGTGGGGGTGGTGGGAGACATGAGTGGGGGCCTGGTGGAGGGTGCCCCTGGATTCTGGGGGATGGGGGTGGTGGGAGACATGAGTGGGGGCCTGGTGGAGGGTGCCCCTGATGGCTGGGGGGTGGGGGTGGTGGTTGACATGAGTGGGGGCCTGGTGGAGGGTGCCCCTGATGGCTGGGGGGTGGGGTTGGTGGTTGACATGAGTGTGGGCCTGGTGGAGGCTGCCCCTGCACTGCTGGGGGGTGGGGGTGGTGGGAGACATGAGTGGGGGCCTGGTGGAGGGTGCCCCTGGATGCTGGGGGGTGGGGGTGGTGGGAGACATGAGTGGGGGCCTGGTGGAGGCTGCCCCTGCACTGCTGGGGGGTGGGGGTGATAGGGGACATGGGTGGGGGCCTGGTGGAGGGTGCCCCTGCACTGCTGGGGGGTAGGGGTGGTGGGAGACATGAGTGGGTGCCTGGTGGAGGGTGCCCCTGGATGCTGGGGGGTGGGGGTGGTGGGAGACATGAGTGGGGGCCTGGTGGAGGCTGCCCCTGCACTGCTGGGGGGTGGGGGTGGTGGGAGACATGAGTGGGGGCCTGGTGGAGGGTGCCCCTGGATGCTGGGGGTGGGGGTGGTGGGAGACATGAGTGGGGGCCTGGTGGAGGCTGCCCCTGCACTGCTGGGGGGTGGGGGTGGTGGGAGACATGGGTGGGGGCCTGGTGGAGGGTGCCCCTGCACTGCTGGGGGGTGGGGGTGGTGGGAGACATGAGTGGGGGCCTGGTGGAGGGTGCCCCTGATGGCTGGGGGGTGGGGGTGGTGGTTGACATGAGTGGGGGCCTGGTGGAGGCTGCCCCTGCACTGCTGGGGGGTGGGGGTGGTGGGAGACATGAGTGGGGGCCTGGTGGAGGGTGCCCCTGGATTCTGGGGGATGGGGGTGGTGGGAGACATCAGTGGGGGCCTGGTGGAGGGTGCCCCTGCACTGCTGGGGGGTGGGGGTGATAGGGGACATGGGTGGGGGCCTGGTGGAGGGTGCCCCTGCACTGCTGGGGGGTGGGGGTGGTGGGAGACATGAGTGGGGGCCTGGTGGAGGCTGCCCCTGGTGGCTGGGGGGTGGGGGTGGTGGGAGACATGAGTGGGGGCCTGGTGGAGGGTGCCCCTGCACTGCTCGGGGGTGGGGGTGATAGGGGACCTGGGCGGGGCCTGGTGGAGGGTGCCCCTGCACTGCTGGGGGGTGGGGGTGGTGGGAGACATGAGTGGGGGCCTGGTGGAGGCTGCCCCTGGTGGCTGGGGGTGGGGGTGGTGGGAGACATGGGTGGGGGCCTGGTGGAGGGTGCCCGTGCACTGCTGGGGGGTGGGGGTGGTGGGAGACATGAGTGGGGGCCTGGTGGAGGGTGCCCCTGCACTGCTGGGGGGTGGGGGTGGTGGGAGACATGAGTGGGGGCCTGGTGGAGGGTGCCCCTGGTGGCTGGAGGGTGGTGGTGGTGGGAGACATGGGTGGGGGCCTGGTGGAGGGTGCCCCTGGTGGCTGGGGGGTGGGAGACATGGGTGGGGGCCTGGTGGAGGCTGCCCCTGGTGGCGGGGGGTGGGGGTGATAGGGGACATGAGTGGGGGCCTGGTGGAGGCTGCCCCTGCACTGCTGGGGGGTGGGGGTGGTGGGAGACATGAGTGGGGGCCTGGTGGAGGGTGCCCCTGCACTGCTGGTGGTGGGGGTGGTGGTAGACATGAGTGGGGGCCTGGTGGAGGGTGCCCCTGATGGCTGGGGGGTGGGGGTGGTGGGAGACATGAGTGGGGGCCTGGTGGAGGGTGCCCCTGCACTGCTGGGGGGTGGGGGTGATAGGGGACATGGGTGGGGGCCTGGTGGAGGGTGCCCCTGCACTGCTGGGGGATGGGGGTGGTGGGAGACATGAGTGGGGGCCAGGTGGAGGGTGCCCCTGGTGGCTGGGGGGTGGGGGTGGTGGGAGACATGAGTGGGGGCCTGGTGGAGGCTGCCCCTGCACTGCTGGGGGGTGGGGGTGGTGGGAGACATGAGTGGGGGCCTGGTGGAGGGTTCCCCTGGATGCTGGGGGGTGGGGGTGGTGGGAGACATGATTGGGGGCCTGGTGGAGGGTGCCCCTGGATGCTGGGGGGTGGGGGTGGTGGGAGACATGAGTGGGGGCCTGGTGGAGGGTGCCCCTGCACTGCTGGGGGGTGGGGGTGATAGGGGACATGGGTGGGGGCCTGGTGGAGGGTGCCCCTGCACTGCTGGAGGGTGGGGGTGATAGGGGACATGGGTGGGGGCCTGGTGGAGGGTGCCCCTGCACTGCTGGGGGGTGGGGGTGGTGGGAGACATGAGTGGGGGCCTGGTGGAGGGTGCCCTTGTTGGCTGGGGGGTGGGGGTGGTGGGAGACATGAGTGGGGCCTGGTGGAGGCTGCCCCTGCACTGCTGGGGGGTGGGGGTGGTGGGAGACATGAGTGGGGGCCTGGTGGAGGGTGCCCCTGGATGCTGGGGGGTGGGGGTGGTGGGAGACATGAGTGGGGGCCTGGTGGAGGTGCCCCTGGATGCTGGGGGGTGGGGGTGGTGGGAGACATGAGTGGGGGCCTGGTGGAGGGTGCCCCTGCACTGCTGGGGGGTGGAGGTGATAGGGGACATGGGTGGGGGCCTGGTGGAGGGTGCCCCTGCACTGCTGGGGGGTGGGGGTGGTGGGAGACATGAGTGGGGGCCTGGTGGAGGCTGCCCCTGGTGGCTGGGGGGTGGGGGTGGTGGGAGACATGGTGGGGGCCTGGTGGAGGGTGCCCCTGGATGCTGGGGGGTGGGGGTGGTGGGAGACATGAGTGGGGGCCTGGTGGAGGGTGCCCCTGGATGCTGGGGGGTGGGGGTGCTGGGTGACATGAGCAGGTGTGCAGGGTAGTCCCCTGTGGTGTGTGCTGCCTGCAGGGGCCGTGGAGGGTGTACAGGGAATACCTGGGAGCACACAGCCAAATCGCGTGTAGAATTTCCCGCGTACCCCTGTCATACACGTGCCCAGCCAAATCGCGTGTGGAACTTCCCGCGCACCCCTGAAATCCACGTACCCTGACAAATCGCGTGTGGAACTTCCCGCGCACCCCTGAAATCCACGTACCCGGCCAAATCGCGTGTGGAACTTCCCGCGCACCCCTGAAATCCACGTACACGGCCAAATCGCGTGTGGAACTACCCGCGCACCCCTGAAATCCACGTACCCTGACAAATCGCGTGTGGAACTTGCCGCGCACCCCTGAAATCCACGTACCCGGCCAAATCGCATGTGGAACTTCCTGCGCACCCCTGAAATCCACGTACACGGCCAAATCGCGTGTGGAACTTACTGCACACCTCTGAAATCCACGTACCCTGACAAATCGTGTGTGGAACTTCCCGCGCACCCCTGAAATCCACGTACCCGGCCAAATCGCGTGTGGAACTTCCCGCGCACCCCTGAAATCCACGCACACGGCCAAATCGCGTGTGGAACTTCCCGCGCACCCCTGTAATCCACGTACCCTGACAAATCGCGTGTGGAACTGCCCGCGCACCCCTGCAATCCACGTACCCTGACAAATCGCGTGTGGTACTTCCCGCGCACCCCTGAAATCCACGTACCCTGACAAATCACGTGTGGAACTTCCCGCGCACCCCTGCAATCCACGTACCCTGACAAATCACGTGTGGAACTTCCCACGCACCCCTGCAATCCACGTACCCTGACAAATCGCATGTGGAACTTTCTGCAAACCCCTGGAATTCACATGCCCTGCCAATTCGCGTGTGAGACTTCCCGCGCACCCCGGTATACACGCACACATATTTTTTGTCAGCGGGTGTCCGTGTTTGTGGGTACCCCTTTGCACGTCATTTGTCCTGGAGGGCCACAGTATAGGACATTCATCATGGCTGTATATAGGTGCTATTTGTTGGCGCACCTTTTGGCGCACATTTCTTACAGGCGCAGAGACACTACAGCCTGCTTTCTTGTGGCGGTCGTGTTTGTGCCTGTGCGCTGGTTTGAGCGTGCGCTTTTTTGCCCTATTCTATTCCATGAATACGTGTTGTAGGCGAGCGTGTGGCCGTTCCGCGCACTTGTACCCTGTACTTCCCCCGTGACGCCCACATTTTGGCAAGTTGTTCCCCATTCCGAGTGTTACGCCCCGTGTTCCGCCTACTTTTGTTGAGTGCGCCGCGCTATGTGCGATTTTCGCTGTAGCCTGCACGATTTTCGCTGTGACCTGGCGCACGCAGTTAGATGGCCTGTGCGCCAACGTGCGCCGCGCACTTTTTTATCACACATCCGATGGTTTTCTCGCGCACGGCCTTCCATGAATCGATGTGCGCTGCTTTTCGTGCGATTTTCGCACTTGCACTGCGATTTTCGCTATTCCACTGCGATTCGCACGTTTTTGGCCACTTGCGCCACGCTAATTATTCCATGAATCGGCCTGTCAGTTTTTAAGTAACCTTGCATGTGGTAGCATTATTCTTCCAATCAGATGTTGTTTTAATTTCTATTTTATTAATTAATAGAGGAGAAATTATGCACATAGTATCTCCTGCCATAGTACGTTAAACCAGTCTAATTGTGTCTTCTTCAGCATTATTCGAAACTGGTGTAGTTTATCTTCGCATTTGGTTAATGATTGACATTTACAAGCATGTTTTTTGTGAATCTGGCACAAATATGTATCTACTGTCCATCTAATGTTTCTATAAGGTGGTGAACTTTCCTAATGTGCACGTGAATTATTATTAGCCTGGCAATGCACCTGGGTATCATGACAAACTGGGATGTGAAGTATTTTAATGTCTCATCGTTTACCCTTCAAAACGTAAGAGACCATGTAGGTGTTTTATCCAATGACCTCTTGAAAGTTGAGCTGTAAAATGCACCATTCTGAAGCATTATTTTAAATATTTTATTCCACTGAAAACATTCTCCCCTTGAGTAGATGAGCTACACTAGCTACTATGCAGGGTGATTATTAACATCCCACCTGTTTCAAAGTTCACCAGCCACCACTGTCCAAATTCGGTGTTTGCATCTGAGAATGCTTCACTCCATCCTGAAGAGTTCAAACTATTTGAATAGCATTTTTAGCAACCTAGATCACCAGAAGTATTAAATACTCTCTATCTTCCTACTGCATATTTCCTGTATATATTATGCTATATGTCTATATTATGCACAATGTATATTCTCCCTATTGTCCAGCATTATGTAATTTCTACTATGTATAACTACCATCTGTAAGCATGCGTAACCTGTAAAGTTTAAAGTATCCTTGAACAACGCGCCCGGTTACCCTCGGGTTTGGTGCGCGCTATAAATAATAAACAAACAAACAAACAAACAAACAAAGTATGTATTTATGAATTACTTGCAATGATTTTATAACAGCCACCTGTTATTGGATGACTTGAATCCACTATCACATTACTTTTGTTAACAGATTAAATAAATAATGCATAGGAAGTATAACAACATCACTCTAGGCATGTACACTTTGAAATGCCTTGCCCAACCTAACATTTCCAGACAAGATCCTTGGCCAGGCCTGCTAAAGGTATTGGCATCATCCTATTCAAATGCCCTGTACGTTTGATTGCTACCAGACCACGCCGAGCCGGAACACTGAAGCATCCATCTTGGTACAAATATACCGGCACCACCCTTTATCAAATAAATTGAATTCTTACCATTAGATTGAGTATATAGCATTCGATTATTAAACGCCAATATTATGTTTTATTCATTTTTATAAGAAAACACACCACGTAAAATTCCTGAAAACCCCAAAGTTTAGGGCCGGTTCAGTCGTAAGAGGACAAGTTACATAATTTCAAATGTTAACATATCTGTGAGTAGAATAATAGGGCAAGATAAGTTTATGGTAGCAGGAAGACATAGGCAGGTCCTCCCACATGCATTGACAGGGAATGTGTTGTTTTATAAACTCCAGTACATTAATGAACACCATACACCCCAATTCTGAATTCTGGGGGAGAGCATACAAATAGATTGTGGAGGAAGGGCGTTGGTGTTCGTCACACATTACTCTACACATTAGTACTCATACTGTATGTACTGTATTCATACCAGAGAAGGGGAAGACGGGTTTGAAGCTACTACAGCGCCAATCTGTCGTTCGATTATGCAAGTTTTATATCCCAGCTCTTGCACCAGCGTGGCGCTAGTCCTGTCTACAAACCAGAGGTCACATGCCGAGATAAAGGGTGTCATATCGGTGTAAACTGTGCATGAAGTGTTGGCCAATATTTCAAATATCAATGACAAAAGTACAATGATTTGGGGTGGGGAAGAGGGTGCAAAGCCAATATGGGAGAACCCCCCTATACATGATAGAGGGACAGAAAATAGGAGCCACATTTGAAGAATAGCTTGGGAAGAAAATGCAAATTCGATGAAACAATACAAATGACAGAACACAGAACAGGTACAATATTATAAGTCGTTAAAACTGGAAGGTCAGTACTACATTTCCTCCCACAATGGTTCTATGTCATTGCATCGCCAGTCATTTTTACGACTGCCTTTTTTACGAGTGCACTATTATGAAAAAAGTCATCGAAATGTTTATTTTTTTATTTTCAGGGGTTCCCCCCAAGCTTCCCCTTCACCACCTATTTTTTATTATTCCCGACCCCCCCCCAACCCTTATCTGCCTTCTCCCACGTCCCAAAAAATGTCAATGACTTTTTTCGTAATAGTCTACTCGTAAATAAAGGCAGTTGTAAAAACGACTGGCGATGAAACAAAGGTATACCATTACAAAGGCACACAACATGGCCCAACTGCATAATTGTATGGTCATTTAATTGGCATGGAATTCTCGTATTATCAATAAACCCTCCCTTAAACAGAAATTCAAACCATGTTTGCTGGAATCATTTTCTAGGCACATGGTGGTGTGAGTGAACATTAAGTGCAAAGCAAACCTACCTCTGTCTGTATATTCTTTTTAGTTCCTCTGGTAA
Source organism: Ambystoma mexicanum (assembly GCF_040938575.1). NCBI lineage: Eukaryota > Metazoa > Chordata > Amphibia > Caudata > Ambystomatidae > Ambystoma > Ambystoma mexicanum. The sequence goes on along the minus strand of NC_090927.1, from coordinate 894,294,051 downwards.
CTTGTTACCACACCTTGCACCACCTTACTCCACTCATGGGAGAAAGGTCTGACTGCTCCATGGATGCTACCCACAGGTGAGCAATGACAGCCGAGGGAGTCATATACCCAACCTCGACTCTATATCTTTAGGACACATCTGGATAGTGTGTCAACAATGGTACAATACTTTTTGAGGCAAAACAGTCTCATGAACATTGGGTTAAAATATACTGAAGCATATGTTACTAGTGGGTGAGCAATGGCACATTGCCACAGATGATGTTGCTGCGGACTGTCTCATAATAGGCAAAGAAGACATTTTCTGGACATTTTGACTTGTACTGTAAGACCTGTCTGACACACTGGAAGAATGGCACTTCAGGAGGACACACCACATGACATCTTTCCTGAATGGAGAGGGTTGTAAGCTCAGAACAAGGGCTGGGTTGGGAGGAGCATTCTTGGAGAGATTGGGGACAATGGAGTTCTCGCTGCCTTGTTTACTTCCTGCCTAAATGGATGCCACTGATGGGAATAGGCTCCGCACCACTACACCTCTATTTGGACAATGTATGAGAGGTTCTCTCTGTCTTGTCAGAGTAGGGCCAGAAGATAACCACAAAGTACTCACATATGACATTATCAACAATGTCCAAGTCAAAGCTATAGTGTATTTCAGGGAGTTTATATCTATCTCTTTTTTGATGAGGCGAATGTCCCACATCGTCCACACATCTGAACAGTATTTTGGCCTCAATATACCCCCTTTCATTATTCTGTTATTCATTTCACTTCTGCATGCCTCCTTGCAATTTAACAGGGGTGGTAGCACCTGCATCTTCATGTGCTTCTATGTCCACGAATGCACTGTGAAGGGGAGCACATTATGACATGGGTGTCTTCTCATGCAGATAGGATTTCAGCTGCTAGTTGTTCTCTGTACCAACTGTGGCTGCATGGATGAAATCCTACCTCAGGGTTTAAACATTTGTGTGACCCTCATCCACCTGGTGACCCCTAAACATATTTTGAGAGTTATAGTATTATCAGTGTGTTTATTATTTCATGTTTTATGTGATACAGACTCAACAATTCAGTTCTGTTTCTTCCATTGGTATATTACACAAATCACTACACGCATTAGTATTCACATTGTGGGAACTGTTTTCATACCGGGCAGGGGAAGCAGGGTTTGAAGTTGGCACTGATCCCATGCAGTGTGATTTTATTGATGCTTCAGCTCTGTGTGTGCTGGAGCTGGCACATAACATAGCTCTATCATAGACATAAAGGGTCTCGCATTAAGGGAAAGCATGGCTTGTTCGTCAGCTGATATATTAAATATCAATGACAAGTATAGTGTGTAAGGGTTTGGAAGCAGGAGACGGACACACAAGTGGCATTGTGTTGTGGTTATATACTTTAACTTAGTGAAAATAAAGCAGGAAACCCCTAACTATGCCCAAAGCTAAGAGGGGTTTCCCTGCCTCAAGTAAACACTCAGGAATCTATCAGGAAGCCTGTTGAAAACATACAGTCCATCGTCCTTTGTCAAAAGCCTATTTACATCCCTTTTAACACGTTTATCAAATTCCAACAAAGCACAAATAAACACGAAAAAAGTTTATCATTCCACAGTTTCCCACTGCGTGTTTTTTGTTGTCACCTTGCCTTCCCATCTTGATGTTCTGCTGAATGTGCTGGTTCGCCCTGTAGTGATGTTTGCAATAGCACAGTTTTTCTTACTATAGCAGTATAGTACAGTGATAGTTTTTGCTTGCAGGAGAATACGTATTCCCCCTTGATAGGAGAGGAGGGGGAACCATGTGCTGTTCATTGGTGATGGATTGTGGGCCCAGGCCACACAGCATTGCTGACTCTATGATTTGGGGGGAAAGTTTTGCATTCAAGGAAGCCATAGGAGAATGAGTAAGAAAGAAATGTTTAGACATTATAGGGGGTCCTGACTGCTACCATAGAGGCAGGGGAGGCAACAACATGCATGGCCTCCCCCATGGAACACTTGTGTATACGCGCGTTATAAATGCCATATCATATCATATCATGGGGGCAGGGCGTGCGGGCCTCTTATGGCTGCCCCCAAAGAGGCAGAGGCGGCAAGGTCTCTTATGGATGCAGGTCCAGTGGAGGAGCAGGAAGGAATGCACCTCATTTGAGAGGAGGGGAAAGCTGCAGCAAACACCTTGGAGGAACACTTTGGGACATATCCTATTTTGGTGGGGCTGGTCTACATCCAGTAGGTTGAGGGTGTCGAGGACAAGAGGGTGGCATATCTGGGAGAGGTTCCGGCCAATGCAGTGTTGCAGATGGTGTTGGACTTACCTGAAGAGGATGGAGAAGAGGAGGAGAAGGTAAAGAAGGAGAAAACTGTGGTGGAGGGGTTTCCTTCTGCACCTTATTTGGGGTGGTGCAGGCAGGTACAGGACAAGCCCCAGGGAGTAGTAATCTCTGTCCCCTACACAGTCCACATGGTCAAAGGGGTGCGAGTATCTCTCCTTGCTAATGAAAATAGTGTCAGCGAGGAGGAGAAAGAGGTCTTCTGTACAATGAAAGGCTGTGGGATGAAGATTAAGTGGGGACAGAAAGGAAATATCAAGGACTGGGGAGCTGGAGAGGTCACCCATGAGGAACAAACATTTACTAGGCAAAGAGGTTCCATACATTTGCAGTGCCAGCTAACAACCCACCTCCTACCACCACCCCCCCCAGCGATGGTGAGGAGAGAGCAGTTCTCAGTACTTCCTAGTGTCAAGATGCAACACAACAGTGACATCGGAATTTTCTGCCAACCCCCACCCCACACATCTAACCACACCAATCAAGTCCAGTATCACTTTGAACTGTGGCCAACAGCAGGCATCTGTTGCTGGTGCCATGCCAACACGTGGTTGGTGGCAGTGTTTCCCTGGCTGAAATGTCCTCTTTAATCTAACAAGTTTTCCAGACAGACTGCCTTCTCAGAATGTGGCCTGTAGGGAAGAGGGTGCAGGAAAGTGGGATGAATGTGCAGAGGCATTCTCAATCCGATTGGTAAAGAAATTGAGCTTTGCCTCGCTAATGGCCCTATGATAGGTGGTGGTGATAGCACGGAAAGACACCCTGTTACAGGGGTCAAAGGAAGAACGCCACTTCCGTTCAGCTTGCCTGTGCTTAAGGTGCAGCCGTTTAAGATCTCAGTTAAACCATGGCCCAGACCCTGGACCCTAATGCTTTTTAGAGGAGCTAACAGATCAGCTGTGGTGGAGAATATCCGAGAAAAAGACAGGTGATCTAGAACGGGAGAAGTAGGACACATATCTTGATATGAGAAACAACAGAGGCGCGAATGACCACCCTCCATTTGCATTTAAATATATTTTGATTCTGAGATACAGATATAAATGCAGTGAACTCATATCTAAAAGGGATGACAAGATGATCAGAACAAATAACCCTAACGGCTGTTGCTACTCTAATATCAGTGAACTTAGAGAAAATCAAATCAAGCTGATTACCAAGTGCGTGTGTAGGCTAGGACACTAGCTCGTCCAGCGCCAGGTCGGCCATGGCAGAAACAAACTGAGCAGCAGCAAGATCGGAAGGATCATTGCATTCGTAATTAAAGTCACCAACCCCAAAATGATTGGTATATTGAAGCTGAAGACTGGCCGCCAGGTCAAAAAAAGACTCCATGAAGGCTGGATTAGAGCCAGGGGGCGGTAGACAATCAAAGAATTGACAAACCTAGAGGCAGACAAGGACAAACGAAACAAGAGAGCCTCCATTTTAATATTAAAAGAAAGGGGGATATATTTAGACAGAAAGTTAGATTTAAATCAAAATGCAACACCACCACACAAGGGTGGTTAGAGACGTGATCTGAGCGGAGTAAAGCCTTTGCGCCTTGAAATACTTGTGTACAGACGCGTTACAAATGCCATTTCATATCATATGTCATAGCCAACAGGGAAGATAGAGACCATAGCAGGACCAGACGAGTCAGACAACCAGGACTCTGTTACCAGTAAACAATCAAGCATGAGGTCTTGCAGCAAATCATAACATTCGGCCACATGAGCAAACAGAGACAGAGCATTACATTACATGCATTTTAGCTGAGTACATTTGATGGATGGCATACTAGGAACAGCTGAGGGGCTAAGAGAAAAGCCAGGAGGCCACCAAGTATTCAAAGAAGCTAAATCAATCAGACACCTACGTGCTTATGTGGTCACGGGAGTGAAGGCAGCAAGCAGGCAATTCAGGGTGAAGATAATGCAGCGCCCCGTGCCCCGCCGAAGGTTCGAACGGGCACAAACAGGCGGAGTGTGTGCATCTTTGGCGTGCATTGGTCGTGCCCGCTGTGCCGTCCGCTCTGCTGCCTTGTCTGCCTGCACATAAGTGCTGGCAAAGAGATCACGTAACTGCAGTCAACACGGCAATGGAAAACAGACACACACAATCTAAAATAATATAAACCCCAAGGAAATTTGGGTAAAGGAACAGAGCACAGACATAAAGGTAAGTTTAAAAGTAGCAAAATTAAATTAAAATGCAGTGGAGCGGCAAGTGCAAATCTGCAGCAGCCTCCTCTTAGTCAAGCTTGGCATTCCTGGAGAAGTTAGCAAAATATGGGGTTACTGGTGTCCTTCCTGATGCATGTGTTCTATCTCCAGCTGATGTTGCAAGTGCAGCACCAAATCATATTTGCACATTTGCACAGCACTTCCATTTGCTCCGTGGCCTCCACTCATTCACATAAAAATAAAAGGGGCCACTTTTGCTGTGAAATATGGGTCCACGAAGAAATCCAGCTGGTACTCAATATTGACTTTAAATACAACCACATGCAGCTCATTACACAACTTTGCAAGCAAGCCCCTCACTAGCTATGCCACATATTAATCACCTGTGAAAACATGGGCCCTCACCAAGATGGACCGGTTGACCTCTAGCAGGTAGAACAGGGGGATAATTTCAGTTAGGGATGCATTGTGATGGCAAACTCTCTTGTCCCCCTAGAACGATTGTAGCTTTTAGTAGACATTAGAAATCAGTTGCAACTGACGCAGTGTTAAACATGCCCCATCGAAGACCTCTGCTTTGAATGTTGAAGAAATCTGTGATGACATTGCACTGGTCATGTAGACTAAACAACATATGCAAAGTAGCATTACAGTGGTGGTCAATGAGGTCTTTAGGCTTTTCATTGGCAACTTGTGACACACCTGCAGTTGGTACAGTGCATTTTTGGCATGGTAAAACCAGCTAGAATGTGAGCTCATCTTCTGAGACACATTGACTTTTTCTTACACAGGCTGATAATTGGTGATAAAACGTGACCATAAGGGGAAGGGCATGCATAATGGCAACTGAGTGCATTGTCTTCACAATGTGTAAGGCATTAAGGTCATTGTATCCAATGTAGGCTGCTACAAAGCCCAAATGCTAACTATAAGGCCTTGTTCACTGTGCCACCACATCCTCCACCTTCTTTCAATTCCCCTGTGGTATCTACCCTGAAACTCTGGCATACACAATGACCTACCCTGAAACTCTGGCATACACAATGTTGCAAATTGAATACACCTGCCGTCCCCTTGAATTACTGCAGATCCCATCTTGGCTGGAAGAGGAATTAAATACTATCTAGAGTTCTGTGGCAGCCATGTAGTCACTACTCTGGCCATTGGGCCACATGCCCATGAATTGCTCCATGGAGATCTGCACTATTGACCCCCAGAGGCCGAAGTGGGCGGGAGCGGTCGGGAGCGGTGCTCCTATACATTTTATTTTTAAGTTTCACTGTTCCTATACTTTTATTTAAAAAAAGAAACCGTTCTGGAATGGTTTAGTTTTCAAATAAAAGTGTAGGAAGAAGTTGAAGCTTGCACTTCAGTGCAGTTCACTGAAAATAACCTTAAATCACAGATGTGTGTGTTTGGGTGTTTGGATTGTGTGTTGGAGGGGGCAGGGCAATGGGGTTTGTGGAGAGCAGGGGCAGGCCAGCAGGGAACATAGTTCCACTACTTCATTTCATTCTCTTTGACCACTGCAGTGACCCCACTGTATCCATAACCTCATTGTACAATTCTGGGACTACCATGTGAGAGAATAAATGGCGGTCAGGAACTTCACAGTGGTGAACAACTTTCCCGTAAGCTAATAGACTTAAGTGTTTTCCACAAATGAAAGGGTGAGGGGTCTTTTGTCAACAGTTTAAATTGGTTAATTTGTCTTTTGATACAATGGGCCTCATTACGAGTTTGGCGGCAGACGTGCCGGTAAAACCGGCATGGCTGCTGCCAAACTCGTGAAATTACCGGCACCCGGCAATGGGGACCTACAGAGGCATTCCGACATCCCAGCGGAACCAGTTCCTCCCCATTGCCGGGTGCCGGTATTTATTACTCCCCATTCCCATTTGAACCCCATAGGGCTCAATGGGAATGGGGAGGTCAGACCTGGCGGGCAGAAAGTCACCCCCAAGCACAACTCATAGTTTGCCGGTCCGGTAGCAATGGTGTCGGTAGCTTACCGGCAGCGTTACTACCGGTCCGGCAAACGTATAATGAGGCCCAAAGTGTAAAAAATCCTTTTGTGAGACTAAATGCACAATAAAAAAAAAATGGGTTCGCTTCAGGTAGGCACTTAGTTGTCATGTGACATGATATTTTTGGCCATGTTCAGATGCTTCCACAACACTGTTTTTTTGCAATGGGGAAATCACTGTTTGTGACCACTTCGAGAATGGGGTAGAGATTTGTGTCCTACTCACAAGCATAAATACCACTTCAGTATTTTCAGGGCACATTGTGCAGACTATTGAAGATATGATACTTATCTGATGGTGGGGGGATGGATACACCTCGTAACCTTTCACTTCTTACCATCTCTGTGCTTGATGCCACAGTATATGGAACTGCATAGATACAGTACCAATGTTGTCCCTGCACTCCCTTGCACACCATTTTTCAGCGTGTGAAAGTGGACAGATTTAGTTGCTGTTAATTGTGCGTGACATACTGCCACTGTTTGACTTTCTTTGTGGGCTAACAGCACACAAGCAGGCTCATCTGGCTTGATGCTGGTGGCAGTGTTGGTCTGGTAACTACATAATGATGTCACGCGCTTCATGATCTGTGACAGAAAGTCTGTTTCCAGAAGAGACAGTACAATGGTGGGGGGGGGGCCTGAACGGGTGGACCTAAGCCTTTATATTTGCGGTGTCATTTTCCTTCACCTCAGTATCACTACTTTCCAACAGAAATACACATTTCTGCCTGGATTCTGATTGTTCTAAATCTTTGTTTTGATTATCATCCATCTTGGCAACATCATTACTGTATGACTTATCAGTTTATCAGTGGATGGTGGCAGCAAACACATAACCACTCTGATTCAGATGTAAGTCCAAGAGTGTTTATTGACCCCCAATAGACAGACTGGATGCTGACTTTGGGTGTTCTCTCGGGTTCTCGGGGTGTGGGGTTGTGGGCACTAGGGCCATCCCTTTCTGGCTTGACTTCCCCAGCCTTTCCCTCCTCCCTAGCGCAGGCGTCCGTAATGGGGATGTTAGTGCTAGTGAACAGTAGCACCTGTCTGCCGGACTAATGATATTTTCCCTAAGAAGATGGCTACCTGCCTCCCTAGGGGTCTTCTAGCTTTCCCTAACCTAGCCCGCCTAGTATTGTATGGGCGTTATGAGATGGTACCTCCTTCCACTCAGTTCCACCTGTTCTCCTTGCACACATGGTCTTAACTGACCTTTCCCTACACTAGGTCCCAAGATGTTTTCCTCCCACTACTGGCCTGCCAATGTCACACTCCACCTTCCTACCTCGACCCTTAGATGTCCCCACTCTCTTATTCCTCTATCTCCAACCACCACTCTATTACCAATACTCCCACTCTACTGTTACCATGCTACCACTACTTGCACACTACCAAAACAACCTCTCCTCTGTTCCGTCTACTCCTACTGCCACTACTACTTTCACTAACTCTCTCCCGCTACTGCCACTTCCAATACTTTTGCTACCATGCACTACCATCCTCTACTACCAACTACCACTTTCTGCTACTACCACCTCTCCCAACTGCTACTACCTTCTACTATATCGCTATTTCACACACTCCTTACTCTCACACACAAACACTCCATAGACCCACCTCCTACCAAACGCTTCGTACTCCTGGCTTGCTCTCCTCCGCTGGTCTTTAGGATGTCCTCCTCCACTTCCTGTACTCACCAAACAAACCCACACGGAACCATTTACATGTGCCTACTTACATACCCCGCCCTCTCTCTGGATTGCCCACTTACCTTATCCAATAGCTCACGTGGCTGATGGGGTGTGACAGGGGAAGCATATGAGATGGCTTAAAAGAGTTTGTAAGCCTCACCCCTTCTTCATGTAGTCCTGCTGCCTTTCCAACATTGGCCATTTAGTGATCCATAGGGAACTGCCCTCCACAGCACTTTTTGCAGATCTCATTTTTATTCTATCTCCTTGGAGTGCTAGTGGAGTTGTTACCACAGCCTCCATGGAGGACTTTCATTAATGGAAGTCGCTGGTGGCTTAGTGGTGGTGGGCCAACTGCCATGGCCTGGCCTCCCTGTATGCTGTTGCGGCACTGGGGCTGCCTGCCTTCCTCGGGTGTCTCAATGTGTCACCGTCATCTATACTGCTGCAGATGAAGGTAAGGAGGGGCTGGGGAGGGGGCCTGTTCCCAGAAATTGCAGCACCTGCGGGGTGGTCAGGAATTTGGCTCCCTCCCTCTGCTGACAGGGCCTGTTTCTCTGCCAAGTCACATGCTGCAAAATTAAAATGTGCATGAACATCATGTCTCTCCATACCCCTGCCTTGTTTTGGTGCTGACATCCGTTCCAAATGTGCCACCCAACTCCCTGAATCACTGTTTCTCACTGTCACCAAAATCAGGCATGCATGACCCTCAATAAGCTACCAAGGATTCTCTGCTCCCCCTGATCCCCCTCCCAGATGTCGACTGATTGAAACTTTATCGTCTACTGACCTCTAGTGATAGACACTTACTGGCATGTCATCCACCTCCCTAAATCTCGGGTGCTCCCCCACACCAAAATCAGACTAGCATGACTCCCCAACACCATCCACCAGAGATGCCCAGCCCCTCCTGGTCTTCTTCTTAGGTGTCAGTTGATAGCACAGGTCTTATCCGCTCACTTCAAGAGACGACACTGACTTGTGTGTCACACGCCTCAAAAATGGCTGGTTCTCATTGCCGCCAAGATCAGGTGAGTATGACTCTCCCAAAATCTGCCCTCTGGCATTCCTTGCTCCCCCTACACTTCATCCCAGGTTTCACCCTATGGTATGTGTCTCATCCACTCACTTCAAATGTTGGACACCGACTGGTGTGTCAAGACGTCCCAGAATCTCTTGTGCTCTTTCCCACCAACATCAGGAGAATGTGGCACTCACACAAGCCCCCCTCACGGATTCCCAGCTCCTCCTGGTCCACCTTCCACGTGTCACCTAATGGCACATGTCTTGTCTGATAACTTCAAGAGATGGTCACTGACTGGTGCATCCCCCAAATTCCAAAATCTCTGGTACTCTCTCCAACCATAATCAGGAAAGCATGACTCTCCCGCAAGCTGCCCTCAGGCATACCCAGCTTCTTCTGCTCCTCATCACAGTGGTCATATAAAGGCATTGTTCACTCTAAGAAACTAATACTGTCTGGTGTGCCACGTGCCTCTCTAAATCTCTAGTACTCCTTCCAAACAAAATCTGATGAGTGTGACTCACCAATGTTGCCCCCATGTTCTACCTGTTTCTCCTGGGCCTCCTCACAGGTGTCACCTGATGCCTTCTGTCTTGTCTCCTCACTTCAAGAGACATCAACTAACTAGTGCTCATCCATATCCATGATTCACTAGTGCTCCATCCCAGGTGAGATTAATCTCCCACAAGCTACTCTCAGGGATTTACAGCTCCTCCCGGTTGTCAACCAATGGTAAACTCCTCATCATTTCACGTCAAGACACAGACACTGACTGGTGTGCTATCCTCCTCCATAAATGTTAGCTCTTTCCTCCCAAGAAAATCATCCAAGGGCTATTCTCCCACAAGCCCCCCCCCAAGATTCCCATATCCTCCTGCTCCTACTCCCCAGTGTCAACAAATGGCATCTAATCACTTCAAGAGAAGCCGATCATCCACTCACTTAAAGAGATGTCCACTGGCTGGCATGTCACTCATGTCCCTGAACCTCTGGAACTCCCTTTCACCAAAATCAGGTGAGTGTGACCCTCCTTCAAGCTTCCCTCAGTATTTGCCAACTCCTCCTGCGCCTTTCTTTTCTCAGGTGTTATCTAAGGACACGTACCTCATCCAGTCATCACCAGAAATAGGCATTGGGGGTCATTAGGAGTTTGCCGTTATTCCATTGGTAAATCTGCCGGAATACTGGCAAACTGTATTACCGGTACCGCCATGTGATATCCCGGAATGTCCGGGATATTACAGGTGGCGGGAGGGCGGTAAATCCCTATTCAATGGAGTCCCATAGGAGTCCATGGAGGGGATTGCCGGTATTACTGAACCTTTAATAATGGTGCTAGTAACTCCATCTACTTTTTGATGGTTGAAGCCTGATTTACCTCCAGATCTTTGCTCGAGATAAATCAGGAAACACCCACTGGCAAACCTGTGGTTTGGCAGTGCAGGAAATGTGGCGGTAACATAATTAGCAGCACTTTTACCTGCACTTTTCCTGCACTGCCAAACCTGTAATGACCTTCATTGACTGGTGTGTCATCCACTAGCCCAAATCCCTGGCACCCACTCACACCTCAATCAGCTGTTGATGGTTCTCTTAGTAGCGTCTTAGGGAAAATAAAGAGACATATGTGTGTGTCTTTTGCAGCCACACAAGCTCTCTTACTCTCATGGATTCCCTCTCCTGCCAAATTCAAATCACTGAATGCCTCACACAGCACTGTGTAAGCAAAGCAAACCCTTCATGTAACTCTCTGACTAGATCCCAGTCATTGACTACCACTACGTAACATTTATTTATTTATTTATTGGTTATTTACAATGTGCCTATACACAAGTATTTTGTGGTGCAACAAGACGGGGGGTGAGGGGACAAATAAAGAAACAATCCTTCTAGGCCTTGTAACATTGAGCAAGTGTAGTAACAAGAATTGCAGGGGAGAATAAAAAATAAATACAAAGTATATATAATAAATAAGGGAGGGGAAGAAGTGCAGGTAAGAGCAGAAGGGCCTGTGAGAAGGTGGGTGCCAGTGGGAGTCCGTTGAGAGGGCCAGGGAAGGGAATAGAAGGCAGGAGAAGGAAGGGCCAATAGTTAGGTGCAAGGTAAGGGGCTGGAAGGCCTAGATGGGTCAAGGCCCATCCAGGGAAGTGGGTGAGGGTCGCAGGGGGCAAGTGCAGGGTGAGGGGTGGAACAAGGTGACCAAATGCAGGAGTAGACTGGACTCAGGGGTGCCTGGTGCCCGGTGTGACTAATAAGGAACCAGGCACACAAGAGCAGAGGGTGAGATTAGCAGTGGAGGGGAGATGGGTGGGAAGAAGAGGAAAGAGAGGACAGGATGTACTGTGTTTTAGAAATGAAGTGAGAGGCCAGAGAAATGCAGAGGGCAAGGGTATGCAGAGGAGATATGGAGAGTGCAGTAGGGTTGGATAGTTCCTTGCACATTTTTAAAAGCTCAGCCATGTTGTTGGAGGGCACAGAGATGCCGTCTTAGATATAGGCCCTCTTTTTAGAGAAAATGGAGAGTCTATATTGCCTTTGGAGAAGGCGACAGGCCAGTTTGTCAGAGGATGAGCTTGAAGCCTGCCACTTCCACTCAGCAACTCTACATTTGCGTTTCAAAGTGGCCAGGTCAGAGTTATACCAAGAGTTGCACTTGGAGGCAGACTTCTTGCAGATCCTCATGAAAGGGGCAAGGATGTCCAAGGTACTGCAGATGAGAGATGAAGGTTAGAAAGCATTGTTTCTGAATGAGAGTCGGAGGCAGGGGGAGGGGGAGTGAAGATGGCGGCATAGGCGGCAGCTGACACTCGCTTCATAGGAATAATGACGGAGAAGGAGGCAGGCAGTGTGCATGGAGGTTTAGCCAAGGGACCAAGGAGGTCCAGGTGAAAGGAGAGGAGAGAACGACCAGACCAGGAAAGACGAGTGATGAGAGGGTATGAGATGGGGACGTCAGAAGAGATGAGAGTATCCAAGGTGTGTCCAGCTGTATGAGTCACAAAGGTTGCAGACAAGTCCAAAGGCTGCATCAGAGGAGTTGAGATGAATATCGAAGTCTCTGAGGAGGAGAAGCTTTTAGGGGGAGGACAGGAGGAAAGAGGTGAGGTCAGCCCATTCAGTAAGGAAGTGGGAGATATGGCCAGGGGAGCCTGTAGATGATGGCCAGAGTCAAGGAGAGGCTAGAAGAGACAGAATGCCTGCAGTCAAGGAATTCTAAAGAGAAATAGGCCTGGATGGGTATGATGGCAACATGGACCACTCAGGGAAGATTAGGGCCACTATGCCCCCAGGCCTGTTATGCCAGGGTTTAGAGAGTATATTTTAGCCATCAGGGAGGAGAGTGTCAAAGCTTGTGAAAGAGCTGTCCATGAACCATGTCTCACAGAGAGCAAGGACATCTTGTTTGGGGTATTCAAGGAGGTGGCAGATGTCATAGGGGTGTTTGACAGCAGAGTGAGAGTTGAGGGTAGCTAAGTGGAGCTGGTTGCCACTCTTGAAGGTCTTCCGAGGATCACTACAGGGGTGTGGTACACCCATCAAAGGTGGCAGAGGTACCGGAGGGAGGGCAGCAGGAGGAGTGAAAGGATAAGGGAGGAATTTGATGAGAGACAGAAGACACCTGTCAAGAAGGAGGAGGTTGGGCTGACGTGCCACTCGGTAGACATTAATGAAGACCGTAGAAGACAGGAAGGGTGCCAAGAGTACCTCCCAAAGAGTGCCGCCATGAATTGGAGAGGAAGAAAAAGGGGAAAGTGTAGATACCATATGGGGATTCCATAGGTTAGGAGCAGGAAAGAAAAAGAGGATATTGGTGAAAGTCTGCCTGAAATAGGCGCTAACGTAGGTGTCAGCAATGGGCAGGCCTGGGTTGAAGATCAGAAGGTCCTTCTTGAGCTTTTTCCTTCCAGACCTGGACAGAGGGATAGCAATTGGAGAAGATAGGGGAGATTGAGAGCACCACTGATGGAGAATGAGGAGAGAATGCAGGGGGAAGGTAGTGAGAGAGAAAGGAACTTCAAAGCACACGGCAAAGCACAACCGCAAGTACACCACACAACATTGCTACAGACAGGCAAGTGAGCAGGGAAAGAAGGGTCTAGATTACAAGGCAACAGAGGCAATAGCTAGAAGCAATTTATGAGGCCAGGTGGAGGGATCTAAAGGAGGGCAAACAAGGAAAGAGCTTAATTTCTAAACATAATAGCAGTTGCAAAACAAACAAATGAGACTTTCATGGAAAGAGCAGTCTACAGTGATGTGGATGGAAGGATGAGCAGTCTTACCCGCTCAGTACGGCATGGTGATTCAAAGTCGAATGGTGAGATGGCACGATCCATCAGCAGATGCAGGCCACCACCAGGCCTGTACAGGGCCGGACAGGGTTAATACCTGCCCTTACAGGAGGCCCTTTGTGGGGGCTAGCATCACCTGCTAGATCCCGGGCCCCGGATGTTCTTTACTGGTGTATTAGCCAATCAGGCAGCCCGCAAGTCAGTGATTAGAGGGTCAGCCAACACACAATCTTGTAGTGGCCATGATGGAGATGGCATTGCCTTCCTAAGGACAATGAACGTCCATGCCGAACTTGGAGCAGGGGGGCAAGATGTAAGTGCCCCAGTTAATCGGGATGAAGACGGCAAGCCAGGGGAATGCCTGCCCTTATAGGAGGCCCTATAAGGGGGCTGGTGTTACCTGCCAACTCCTTGGCCCCGGATGTTCTTTAGAGGCTGATTAGCCAATCAGGCAGCCCGCAAACCGGTGCTCAGAGCGTCAGCCTGCAAACGATCTCACAATGGCTATGGTGGAGAAGGACACGCATTCCCAAGGACAATGAAGCTCCACGCAGACCTCAGAGCAGGTGGTCAAGCTGTAAGTGCGCAAGTCAATCAGGATGAGGAAGGCCAGCCTGGGGAATGCCTGCCCTTATAGGAGGCCATTTCTTCCTACTTGCTACTTAAATCCAGTTCATTAACCTTTCCTCACATTTCCTAAGCCTGCCTCCAGAAATTACCACTATCTCTCTGAAATCTGCCTGAGACTAAAAAGGATCTCTAACCATGTGTCCCTCTTAAGCCATGTGGATGAATGCCAGACAACATTTAAAAAAAATTGCCCCAATGTTTGACCTGGTCAAATAACCTGAAATTCTGGTGAATTGATGTTTTAGTAGTAAAGTTTGTTCATGCTCAGTAATAAATCGCCCGTTACCCGTTATAAGAAAGATATGATGTCACAATTAAGAGATTTGTTATTAGATCCTAAAATATCAGTGTGTTTCTGTAAATATGGAAGTGATCTCTCTCAAGAGTAACTAGAACATTGTTGATTTTCTCTGATGTGGCTTTGTTGGTGGCTTGCTGGATGCTGTTGCTTTCATGTACAAAATGGTCTATAATGCCACTGCAGAGTTTTTGGGAAGGCATGGGGTGTTATGTTAAAGGATATGTTAAAGGATATGTGTACCCCGCACTATCACAACCGCGTGGTCCCCTGGTATGGCAGGCATTCTGTTGACAATTTTCAACATTTCTTTCTGTGGGTTGGCTGTTTTTCAGAGTCTTTCCTCATAGTCAAATGTATTGTTTTTTAGTATGACTATCTTGTACAGATGAAATTGCAGTTGGTATTCGGCTTTGTAAGCCTGGATGCAGTGTTTTCTCTTGGCTTTCTCCAATTTTCAGTTAGGTTTCTTGGGTAATCTGAATTCTGGAGTAAACCATATTGCTGCTGCATTTTTATGTGATTGTAAATGGGGTTTGGGGCAAAAGCATGTGCAGGCTTCTTATCATCCAGTTATGGAGTTCATTAGCTGACATATCAGACATAATTTTGCTAGTTTGCAGAAAATCAGGTTCGATGTTCACCATTATCTGTGAGAGGTTGTTTAGGTTAAGGTTTTTCCAGTTTGTTTTATTTGTGATTGCTTTAATCAGTTTTAATGTGTGGCCGGTCTGTCAGTTGTGGTGGTGATTTTAAAGGGGATCATGTGGTGGTTGCTCCATAAGGCTGGCCTTGGGAGTGGTAATGGTAAGTCCTTCCCGGCAGAAGAGTGCACCTAGAGTGCCTCGCCATTTCAGTGGCTCTGTTGATCATTTGTTTAGATGAAGGCTTCCTAGATTAGTGTGGTGTGCGTTGGCTGATATCTCAGTCTCTTTTTCAAACCAGATGTTAAAATCTCCTAGCATTATGATGTTTTTATTTTGCACTGCAAGGTTGTCTATTGTTTCTGGAGATGTTTCAGTGAAGCTGGGCTTTGAGGTGAATGGTCTGTATGTGAGTAGGAACAATACATGGATATGGTAACAGAGTTTGAATATGATGTGAAGGAATTCACAATCTTGGAAGTTGGTTGATAGAATTGATGAGTTTTGTCAAAGACAGCAACAGGATCACCCAAACTCTCTGAGGCTGTCCGAGGGATTCTATTGAAGGCTTGAGAGGCCGTAGGGCAGTACCTCTCTCTCTTGTCATATAACAAATCTCCTCCCTAGCCCAGACATCCTTAAGACAGAGGTTAGTACTACTGAAGATTGACCCCTACTGTTTTACACTAGTGATGGGTTCCATGTGTTAATATCCCCGCAAAAAGTTTGTGATACAAAAATATTGCTATATTTTTGCGGCGATATTGCACCATGAACCCTGTGATGGACACCCCCAAAACCCCTGCATTATTTTTAAATGTGCGGGTGACACCCCCACAACCCCTGCTCCCACAAATGATCCCCCCCAAAAATATTGCCTATGGCTAGACAAACGTCCATATGTGCAGCGATATTTTTGGTGGGGATAATATGTAGGGATACCTAGTGATGATATTCTAACAGCCTGTTGTCTAAACTCATTCAGGGACTTCCTTATTGTGCATTTGTCAGTGATCTTCTGGAATGTGGGATGATGCTGTAAAGCAACACTGTTCAATTCAGCATTCTTTTAACTCACCCACTCTTCCCTCTCCTTTCTCTACTCTTTCCCATTGCCTCCCCAGGCTCACACTATCCACCACAATTCCATCCATTTGATGATCACACTCCTCCTATGTATCACCTCCACCTTTTGATATTACTCCTCTTTCCACTACTTCCACTATTATACCCTCTTTTAGATCACAACTTCTCCTCTTCCCAACCACAACTCATTCCTCCACACCATTACTCCCTCATTCACACTACTACACCTTCTTCCACACTACTACCCCCTTCTGTGCAGTACTACTCCCTCCCGATATTAAGCCTTCCACTCTTCCCTCCAACCACAACTCAAACACCCTCCTTTCTCTCATGAGCACTTGGTCCACAGTCTCTCCTTATGCTTTTGTCAACACACCTGCCACACAAAAAATAACACACTCAACACTGCAAAATCACACTCATAAACCAATGCCTCTGATTGCACAAATAAAAAAACACATTTCTTGTCCCCTGATTAAATCCCCCTTTGTCTGCTGGGATTTGATGGCTCTTCTTAGCCAATATGCAACAGACTTCCCCAACCAGGCTGTGTGTGTGTATTGGAAAGTCATAAGAATGGGCTATCCCAACCCACTTTCTTAACACAGGTTTGCTGTGTATCAAATATGGCAACCTCGTAGGTCCAATGATTATGTTTGTGTTCTGAGACCTGTTCCAATGGGTTCTCTGGGTAAGTTGGTTGGGGACGAGTGGTCCATGTTCCCATTGTGTCCGTGGTGGCCTAGTGGCCCTGCAGCTTGTTGCACTGGCTCCTTTTCCCTCATTGTGAGCTCCACGGCATTGTTGCCTTTGGTGGTTGGTTCCCCCGGAAGGCCAGTGCTCATGTATTGGGATCCTGCTCTATGCGATTTCCCCTCCGGTAAGTCTCTTTGGGAAGGGCAGGGTTTTCACCATTCTTTTCCCCTAGTAGAGTAGGAGGTTGCTTTGTCTATGGGCGGTCTTCTGTGCTCCATTTATCTTCTCAGTTAGGTCCTTTCTGCTGCTGCGGATGGATGCTTCTCGATCTCTCTCTTGCAATTCCAACATCTCATAGGGCTTCTTGTTTTCTTCTGTCCAGTGTTGCTTTCTCTGTCTCTAAGAGGGTGATTCATGCAACATTCAGTTTGAAGTTAGGTTCCCTGGTGTCCCTCCTTCCTTTTGCTAGATTTATTTTATTGATGATCTGAAATCAAGAGAAATACACTGGAAAGTCTCTGGTGAATGAGGCAGTCCTGGTGTACATAATGGCCTGCATAGAAACATCTCAGCACAAGGGGTGGCAGGAAATTGGACCCTTTCTGATGCCAACTTCCACCTCAGCGGAAGGACTGGCTCTGGATCTCTCCCTGGTAGGTCTGCCACCCCAGATGAGAGGTGATCCTGCCCCTCTTAACAAGGCCAGGTTACTGGCTTTGTCACACACCTCCACCATTTCTACTAAGCATTCTACTTCTTCTTCCTCTCTTTGCCGGGTGCCTGACATTGGGTAACATGAAAGGAAATCCAAATTAGCTTTGTTTCTTTCCTGCATGGTGTTTGATAGTGAATGACAAAGGATGTAAGGCTAAGACAAACTTCAAGCCTAAGGTATTAATGTCGTTGATTCTGGACATCGACACCAAATGAACCTGATTGGTCACCAGCTTAAATTCCTGTCCTCTCAGGCAATAACACAGACTGTGAATGGTGGTCCATTTGATTGCAAGAGCTTCTAACTCAACTATCAGGTAATTAATTTATCTTGGGTTGCAATTTCCTGCTGATTTAAATGATGGGTTTCCCTTCCTCATCTTTCACCTGTGATAATATTTCTCTCAAGTCCATGGTTGAGGTGTCCATTTCACTGAAGAATTCTTTAGTGAAATCAGGCATGATGAGGACAGGACTTATACATAGGGTTTCCTTATGATGGTCGCAAGCTCCCTGGGCTTGATCAACCCATCTAATGATGTTAGGGTGTTACATTTTTAGACTGGCAATCATGGGACTTACAGTTTCTGGAAATCTTGGTATTAAGCGACAATAGTATGTGACCAGGCCTTAAAGGCCCAAATGTGGTCCTTTGACTGATATGTGTACGAGTCATACAGCTTTCACCTTGGCACTTTGCGGTAAAACATTCCCTTTACCCACCTCAAAGCCAAAATACTTTACAGTGGACTGTGCTAGATGACAATTTGTTGGGTTTACTCTCAGGTGAACTTTTCCAAGCTCACTGCAGCCAGATGTGAATTTTTGTAGGTGCTCTTCCCAGGTTGAACTGTAGACCATAATGTTGTCTTAGTAGACCCCAGGAGAAGCTTGGCAGGGGGGCTAGATATGGCCCATCAGGTGTTCAAACTGGATAGCAGGCCTGTAGACCATGAAGGGCAGTACCGGGAATTGTTAGAGGACCTCCAACATGGAGAAGGCTGTTTCGTTTTTACACCTCCTCATGCAGGGCCCCTCACCAGTAATCGTCAGCGATATCAATCATGGAAATAACGTTGCTGGTCCTAGCATCTCAATCAACTCCCCAATTGGTTCCTTAGGCTAAGCATCAAATTGTGAGTTCTCATTTAAATGTCGGAAGTAATGCAGAATCTCCAGCTTTGTTCTTGATTGGGTATGAGCACCGCCGGAACGTACTATTCACAAATACTTGAATATCACGACCAGGTTGAGGATGACTTATGTCCTGGCTTCTGGTAATCCATAAGGGTTTAAGGAAATTACTCTTCTTGGGGGTGTGATGATTCTGTGGGCGATCCTTGCACTCATCCTGGTTTAGTGTAAAACACATCAGTGCATCTACTGAGCCATTTGGCAAGGTCTTGGTGCTATCTGATACTGCATCCCAGGGGGGCGGCTACCCCTCATACTTCTATAGGTAGTGATTATGTTCTGTTTTTATTTCAATATAGCACCAATAGCTTGTGATTACTATCTCCCTTCCATGCCTTGAACATAATGATATGGATTAACTGCTATGGTTTTTGCCAATCTGCCTGTTGTACTTAATATGTTATTGGGGAGAATTTTGTTGGATTCACCCCCTGGCCAATTGTTTATTTTGTGTGGTACACCGCATGACCATCACTTGGTCCCCTGCTTTAAAAGTACACAGTCAGGCTTACCTATTGTAGCTCTCTCTTGCCAGCTCTGAGCTCCTCCATATGAGATCTCACCAGCTGCTGGACCTTCCCCATATATTGTGACAAGGCAGGTACCTTGGCTCTGATGGAGATGGTGGCAGTTGGGAGATACCCAGTTTCTGCCCCTTCCCATTGTGCCTGTGAGCTTTATCACAGTATCAAGAGGCCACACTAGGAGGTTGAGGGTAGTTTCAAGACCAGCAAGTGAACCCTCAATAAAAGGCAAACGACCCTTTACATTTTAAACAAAACAAGTTTGTGGTTTGGGGCTGTTTGTTGGCACGGGGAAGACATTTGCAAAATTAATAACATATTAGACAGCATTTAACAG
The DNA here is from genome assembly GCF_040938575.1 of Ambystoma mexicanum. NCBI lineage: Eukaryota > Metazoa > Chordata > Amphibia > Caudata > Ambystomatidae > Ambystoma > Ambystoma mexicanum. The sequence continues at coordinate 894,274,382 of NC_090927.1, read as the reverse complement.
GGCATAACTCCACGTGATGTACAAATACATATTTTAATGATTATTGTTTCAATTTACAGTAAAAATCATGTCAAAACACAAATGTTACAAAATATACTGGTATTTCATTTAACTAGTAAACACACTGAGTCCAAGGGTGGACTTGTACAATACACATTAATTTCGAAAGCAATCTCTTCACATAACTTGCTCCTCAAATTGACTTGTGCTGTGCAGCATCACACTGGACATACCTCATTCTGCACTCTTCCACTTGCATCTCATTCTCATTCATACCATTCTCATCTTCTCATATTCATTCTCAATACATAAAAAGTTTATACCAACAAAAACAGGCCCAGCATGTTTCTTTCCCAATCCTTTCTATGCATCAATCACAGGAAATTTGTCAGGGGCTAAAAACAGTGTTGTACAAGACTATTTGCTATCGTAATCAGCCTATCAAGTCTTCAATCCTTGAAGGGGAGTAGCTAGATCTACTACAGCTGTCTTCCCCTTATTACTTTGGTTCCACGTGATCTAGGTGTGTTATCAGTGTTTTTAAGCTCTGTCAGCGGAGAAGCTTGTAGTTTAGTTGACGTGTAGTCAAGACTTCACTAGGGGTAATTAGGCCCTCGGGACTAGACGTTGCCATTCCGCGACCTCAAGGAATAACGAGACATCTGTTTGTTCCGATGTTTCAGATTCCTGAATGGGTTGTGATGTGGAGTGTAAGTTTCTCTTGCCAAAATTAGATTGGGAGATGGTTTCCAAATCCCGGTCTATCATTCACAATGGCTTGGATTTTTTGCCGGTATCTCAATTAAACGCATCCGGTATCACACGGCAGTACCCGAGGTCTAACACCTCATTAAAGGCATCTCGCTCTCCTTCCACTGACTCCACGCAGAGTCCTGCTCATTCTACTTCTGCTGTGTCTGCGGGCATCCCGGGTTGTTATCGGCCATCACGGTGAAACTGCTCACCCTGATTGTACCACAGTATACCTTTGCCTCATACCATGCTTCTTTCCAACATCACCAATTTGTTTCCTTTCCTTACCGAGCATCGACAGAAGGCAACCTGATAAATGGGAGAGACCATTAGGCAATTTAGTTTGGTAGTACATTTCATGTCACACCACTACTGTCTCCTCCATATTACTACTGCCTCCTCCATACCACTACTCCCTCCTACACACTACTTCTCCCTCATCCACACTACTACTCCCTTCTCCACATCAATACTTCCCCCTCAACACTATTACCCTCTTCAACACTCCAAGTCCTTCCTCCTTACTACTAATCCCTTCTTCCAACTGCTACTCTGACCTCCACAATACTACTCCTCCCTCCCTACTACAAACACTACTACTTTTCCCTCCAACCACTACTCAGACATCCTCCTTTCACGGAGGCATATTCACTCCGCAGTCATTCCTTACACTACTTTATCTACACGCTCAAACACGCACATTCAAACTGCAGATCCACTCTCATTCCAAAGCCAACACAGCACCTTATCCACCAATCTTCATCACAAGCCAACACTCCCTCCCTCATACTGCTGATTACTTAGTCATCCTCTACCTCCACCCCTGACCTCACCTGAAAAACCCTTACATTCTACTTTTTGTCCCCAATTAGATCCCCATGCCTCTCCGGGGATTGGATGACCCTCCCTCACCAATCTGTCCCTGAGTTCACCACCCAGGCCATGTGTGTATTGGAAAATCATAAGAAGGGGCTATGCCCCACCTAATTTCTCTGTGCAGGTTTGCGGTCCTGTAGGGCCAAAGTTGTATGACTCATTCCTGTGGGGTTTCTGGGTCTCATCTTCCTTTTGCATCCATGGTGGTCTAGGGGATCTGCCACTTGTTGGGCGGGCTCATTTTCCTTAATTGGAAGTTCCATTGCAGTAGTTGGTGGCCTGAAGGCCAATGCTCAGTTCTTAGGACCCCGAGCCACTGGGTCTCCCTCTGGAAAGTCTCAGGGGAAGGATGGGGTTTTCTCCCCTCTCTCTCCCTAGTGGCATAAGGGTCACTGGGTGGTCCTCTCAGCTCTATTCAGTAACTCAGCTAGGTCCTCTGTGCTATCGCATATGGACACAGCTTCCTGATGTCTCAGTGAGATTCTGGTATTCTTTCCTGCAGGAGGGCTCTCCCTCAATGAGGGTAATTCTCGCAGTGCTTGGTCAGGTTCGCTAGTGTCCCTTCTGCTTGCGGCTGGAGTTCTGGTAATCTAAAATCAACAGAAAGACAATGGAAAGTGTCTAGTACATGAGGCAAGAGGTAGGACATAGTGGTCTGCATTGGAATATCTTGGCACCGGGAGGGGCAGGAATTGGGGCCCTCTCTGCTGCCACTGTCCACCTCAGGGGTAGAACTGTGTCTGGATCTCTCCGTTGTATGGAGTACATGCCTCATTTTGACAAGGACAGGTTTCGTGCCTTGTTATAGAGGATAAGGTTTTTTTGCGGGCACAGATAGGCCACCACCTCTTTTTCCAACTCATTTTGCTTTTAGGAGTTTAAAGGTGTCTGGGAGAGTTTCCTGTCACGCTATTTTGTATGCATCTGAGAGCCATGTATTTTTGGAGGAATAGTACAACTGAGCAGTGCAGCATGCTCACGCTTGAGAAAAACGTAATCACAGACACAGTGTTGAGAATTGTGATGCACTTATGTCTGGGAACACCTAGACGTATACACAGAATTGAGCAGTGTGATGTGCTTATGTTTGTGAACCCCCTGATATCAAGATGGTATTAAACAGTGGAACATGCCCACAGTTGAGAACAGCTAGACAGAAACAAAGTATTAAGCAGTGAAATGTGCTCACGTTTAATAACACCTAGATGGGAAATACAAATATTGAACAGTACTATGCACTTATGTCTGAGAACATGAGAAAGGCGTCCTTTTCCTGTCGAGGTAAGGTACTACATATCTCAGGCCGATGAATAAAACATTTTTAAAATGCTGAAAGAGCTTACATTTTTTTGGTTACACATTGGACCCCATGGAGTTTGGAACCCGTGTTCCTGAAGTGTTATACTTCCTAAGGAGTGCTAATGAATTGCATAGGAAAGTAATTTATTTTTATAATTAGCCCCAAATTAAGTGGCTGTATGCAAAGCCATTATTCAGTGGTATCTGGGATACATTTATTTGGGTACCATTTGACAAAAAGCAGTTTCATTAATTAATTCATTTACTTACCTATATACAGCCCAGTCGGAATTATATAAGCTCTTTAAACCCCACTTTAATAGCAGGGTCAGCATGTCTATTTACTCCCCACTAACCCATTAATCAGCTAACAAAACAAGAAACGTGTGCTTCAACAGGACTACCAGCAATCTAGACCTACCTTCTTCCTCCAGTTGGGGCAATCCTTTACAACCCAGGGATTTAGTGGTTACAGTATTCATGGAAATAACAACCAGGTTCAGTAAATTCCTAGAAATGTATCAATGTTTTCCACTCAGCTGAAGAATGCTACGATTTCTTTCAAAATTGGTAATATATATCTCAAGAACATTGTTACTTCAGGAAATGCAAGAGTTTGTACTGAACTTTGTCCAACTCCACCCCCCTTTTAACACTTCCATTTGACAATGCAGCAATGCTGCAATTCTCTAAGGAAAAGCATATATTGATCAGATCAGTCAGAAATTGATTGAAACGTTGAAGAAAGCAGCACGGAAAAGGGTTAATTTTCATCTGTAGGAATTCAGCAATATTTTTCTGGTGAAATATATGGAGAAAAGATTTTGTCCAGTCATAAATCTTAGGGATCTCAAGAAGTTGGTAACATATCATCATTAGAAAATGGATATGATGTCTCTGAAGAGTGGCTAGAACGGGTGAGCTTCAAGGTTGCCTAACTGATGGGACCAATCTTTGCTTACAAATGTGGTTACCTACTCTCTTCTCTGCTTCTTCGATTACCATCTTTCGATGGTTACTTTACAAATGTCTACCTTCCAGTGGTGATTTGGACACTGATGTACCTAGACAAGATCTTTCTAATGGCCCAGCCATAGATCAAAATATGAACCCATCGGAGTAGGAGAGTGAATTTACTGCAGATGATAGAATTCAACATAAATACAGCTACAGGGAATTGTGTTTGACTGCAGAATATCTACACTTTGGTATCCACAATCCAATGCTGTCTACATCTGTCAAGAGTTGAAGTGGGTGCTCAACCTCACAGTGATCTCAATCAGATATCTGGCCTTGAGCATGAGGCTACTCACAACATCCATTCAGGCAGTGTTCACATGACATTTACGTGAAAATGGCATGCCACAGAGATCTATATAATTCAAGCTGTGTCCCATTTTGGACAGAAGCAAAATGAAGAGTTCAGGTGGAACATATACAATGTGGAGTCCAGGAACAGCAATATTGACAGTCCATAATAGAGGCAAGTAAACATCGGGTTTTAATCACCCAATGCCCTGAAAAACATAATTGCACACCTGTGTGCAATATATTACATGTAAACATATACATTTTCATCATCTTACAATCAGAGCAACAACAACAACAAAAAACAAATCACTTTAATGTTCTATGACTTTGTTGTACTAAATTACAGGCAACATTACATGATCATGGCCCTTGTCATCCCAAACATTTTTAAGTCCACAATTTGAATGGACCTTTCCTCAGGGGGAACCGTCAATTATCCACAATACAGTTATTCTACCACAGGTGCGGATGAAGTCACACAGATGTGCTGCAGGGCACACATTACAATCAGTCACTTTGGGAAAGTGTTACAAGTATCCACGTTCACACTTGTGTGCTCGGGGCAACATTCAACAATTCTAAAGTTACAGAATAAATACGGTGCAATAGCAACAATACTACAATAGTCATAAATACTCTTCACAAACATAGATAAATACATATCAGTTAACTGGGAGGTCTTACGGCTAAACCCACTCTTTAAAAGGAGCCGTTTCTACTACATGCATGTAATCCCTCTACCACATGCAATTTAGGGCAATACATAACAAAACTTTGATCATGATAATCACCCTGGGATGATATGACGGTCTCAACCATCTTTATGAAACCTCCTGGGCCGCTGAAATAAATCAATAACATATAGACATTTGTTTCCACTGGCCTCAACTTCCCAAGCTGCAGCCCCTCAGAGTGCCTGAGGTCCATTATCTAAGTGGCCTTAACTAGAAATCCCAGAAATCTGATGTGACAAGGAAGTGTCCTGATTGGTCAGAGTGACAAAAGAACAGTTAAGGCTTTGTAATAAAGGAGGCTCCTAGAAGAAAAGATAAAATCCACTTGCAGTTGCAGGCTGCATAGTGTGAACAAATCATACAATTGATCTGTACATTGCACATATAGAACTCGACAGCAGTATGCTGGAATTGTCCTGAAACTTGCAAAATGTGTCTTGAGAGCTGTAACCTGCAACTGATACTCTCTAAGCAGAAGTGTTCAACCATTTATCCTCCAGAGATTTGGTATGCATTGGATTTGGCAGAGCCCACATCATATCTCATCATTGGTAGGCCCCTTGGAGGAGGCCTGCTATCTTTTTGTGTTTAATGAGTTGCACTGACATTATTGAAAATAAGAACAATCAGATGTGAACAAAAGCAGTCGTTTTTGTAACAAATAGCTCCATAAGGAACAGAGTGAAAACGAACACAATAAATGCATGGTAATGAGATATTATGATGGCAGTTAACAAAATTGTCATAATAACATTGCATTTGAAAAGGCAAACAATCAACAAGAAAGCTAAATATAAGCAATGTAAAAAAATACGATTATAGGACAACAGGTAAACTATATTATAAACTACTGCTGAAGTACCATCTGCGTAAGTAAAATGATACAATGGACTAACAGGGTGAAAAACAAGATACAGAAGACAAACAAGAAACATTAAGAGAGGGGGGGAAGGGTTGGGGAGAATCATAATGAATGTATTTGCGTGCATCTAGGTGCAGACACCACACAAGAGATATAATCAACCATTAGATAATGATATAAAGATTATGAAAAGAAGTTCATGAGCCATGAGCAGACAAGTTATGAAAGGTTAAATAATTAGAGGAATGGACCTGTTTTGCTATTATATTTAGCTGGTACATTGAGATGTTCGGCCATACAATGTTCAAGTCTTTGTACATGACAAATATTATTTCACTAACCTTTTATGGATATGTTTTGAAATTGTTTGCAATTAGCAGGAATTAACTTGATGGAAATGGCAATAAAATTGATATACAGAATAAATGAATTATCCAATAATTATTTTTTAATGCTATAGTGCCCATCACAATATTTGTAAGGGCTGATGGAAGGTTAATTTTCTAAATATTTTTCAAGAATTTCCAAACATCTTCCCAAAAATTATGACCATACGAACATTCATAAAACATGTGTTAATAGAAACCAAGATTGGTCACACAGGAACAACAATTCCTATCAGATCCAGGCTGAGTTTTGAATAACTTTATCAGAGCTAGGAAAGTTTTATTTAAGAAAAGGAAGAGGTCTAATGTTGGCTGAGGTGGATGTACATTTCACCTTGGACCATAGCAATACCCAAGTCTTCTCATCAAACACCCTTCCACAGTCTATTTCCCACTGGGATTGAGCAGCCCATTTTGTTTTAGGTCGCCTGACCTCTAACAATAAGTTATAAAATTGAGCTGCTCTAACATCAAAAGCCATGGCTAGATGCTGTACTCTTGTGGTATCAGGTACTAGTTAATTATTTGTATAATGATCACATTTTTCTAGGCAAGCATTAGTTAAATTATTGTAAAAATTGAAGTCAGATATGAGTAAGGAGAACATATCTCTGAGATCCTGAAAGGATCTCATGTTAGTACCTTGACAAATTTGATGAAAAAAACCTGATACCTTTTTTTTTAACCAAAGTTCTCAGACAGGGTTCTACCATTTACAGTGATGTAATAAATTATGCCATAAATAAGGTGAAAACCCATAGGATGGGCGATTACTAAAGAGGAAAAGGAAAACCTTTACTGCATAAGTAGAGGCTTTAATAAGGATTGAAATCTGGAGGAGGCATGACCAAATATAAAGAACAGATCCCAAATATTAATTGGGGATATCAATTATTTTTTGAGAATAAACCACAGAGAAAAATCAACACGGACAGATGGGGTGAACCAAGTATGTTTGAGTAAAAATGCATTATCACATAAACATCACAATTTTCAAAGGGGGGCTTGAATTAACTTACTAATGGCAATTCTCCTATTTTCCCTATACCCAATAAGAAATTAACCAAGATTGAATTGATTGATCTAAAGAAGTGGAAAGAAGGGGAACCGGAAGCATTAGAAGATAATAAAATGTAATAGGAGATATCATCATTTTAATTGTCTCCAACATCCCCACCAATACAAGTAAAGAGGCGACCACAGAGAAGTTAACTCTGTAAGACTATCAAGAAGCGCCTTTGCATTGAGTTTAATGATGCTGCAAACCGATGATGCCGAATGCAGACCAAGATATCTAAAAGAACTATCACACCATTTGAAACCAAAAGAGTCAATTTCATGTTTTAAACAAAATGGATTACGGGGTAACATTTTGGATTAATCCTTATTAAATTTATACCCAGGAACCTATCAAAAGCTATGTAATACAGATAACAGATAACACATGTGGAATATGGCCCTTAGGATTTCTTTTACAGAATAAGGATGTTATCAGCATATTCAGCAATCTTCGTCACTTGTTTGCCACTATGAATAGCAGGGATATGTATATCATTCCTAATAAATTCCAGTAAGGGTTTCAGAGACAGTACATATAGAATAGGAGACAGGGGACAGCCTTGTCTAGTTTCGCTTTTGAGAGGAAAAAAAAACGCTGAGGATTGACCCTTGATAAAAACAGAGGATTTGGGATCTGAGTAATGAAGTTTGACAAAGGATACAAAACCCTCATCGCACCCATGCCAACATAAAGCTTGGAAGAGATGATCCCAATGAAACCAAATGATCAAAAGCCTGCTCAGGTATCTAAGGCAATTCCTGCTAATCCATCTCTATCTTTTTTATCATTTGAAACCAGGTGGATAGCATCAAGTAATATTCTAGCGTTGGATGAGATATTCCTTCCTTTGATAAATCCAACTTGATCAGATTTGTTGTGATTCAATTCTGTTAGCGAGAAAATGGCAAAAATGTTACATTCAATGTTAATTAGGGATATTGCTCTGTAGTTCTTTGGGAAATCTGTATTTTTTTTACTGCTTTCAGGAAAATAATGAATAGTGCCTCAGCAAACATTCCAGATGAAAAAACTCAGCAAGCAAAACATGTGAAAAGCGCTTCAAGCTTAGTGGACAAAGAATTTGAGAAGTGACTGAAGAACTCAGTATGTAAGCCATCCGTACCAGGGACCTTCCCTTTCTTCAAGCCTTTAATGGCCTTGTTAATTTCACCAATAGGGATTTTACTATCTAAGCTGCTAAAATCTGCTTAAGAGGAAAAGTCGCAAATGTTTTTCTGAAAAAAGGTATTAAGATTTGCTGATGGAACATCAGCAGAGTACAAATTGCAATAAAATGTCTTAAAGACCTCCAATCTGTTGAATCTCTTGAATCTGTAATAGTAGCACCGGCATCATTCTTAACATGAGAGATAAAGAATTTAAATATATTTTGGCTTTAACATAGGAAGCAAAAGCTCTGCTGACCTTGCTAGCGGTTTGGTAAATCTTAGATGTATATCTTTGAATGACGCTGGAAGCTTGTTCAGTCAATTTCTTTTTAACTTGGAAGTGAAAGGATAGAATATTTTGATGACCTAACTCGGAACAGGCTTGAGAGTATTGCTTCACGGCATTGGTGAGCTGAAGAAATAATGCAACTAAGTTATTTTTAAAATCTTTCTTCCGTTTACAGACATACACATTGATGTGGCCCATAAAGCTGCTTTGAAAGCATTCCAATTATTAACTGTGGACTTATCTTCATCTCGTTTATTATAGAACAACTGCTGTTGGAAATTGAGAAAGGATTGAACAACTTCTTTACCTTGTAAAAATGTTTTATTGAATCTCAATCTAGAAGAACGCTTGTTAATATCCAAGAACTCCAACATAATCATAACAGGCACTTGATCCAAAATAACAATATTCAAAATTAATGAATCAGTTATAGAGCCCGATAATGATATAGCAAAACAAACATAATCCAAGCGTGACAGTGTGGCATGGGGCATGGAATGAAAAGTGAAGTCAAAGTCTGCTGGATGAGAGAGCTGTCAGGTATCAACCAGACCCACCTCTGATACACAATAAGAACATGATTTGTGGGATTTAGAACTTTTAAAGATACAATGTATTTATTTACTTTATTTATTTTAACATTTATAGAGTGCTCTAAGCCCTGGGGCATCAAAGCACTAGATACAATAGATCAACTTGTCGAAGTAACAGTCATTAACACATCTTAAATTGAGCAAAATGACAATCATTAACACATCTTAACTTGCACAATCAACAGAGCGCTAGGTACAGTAGCTCAACATGGCCGGATAGAAACCATTAGCATGTCTTGATGAGATAGCAGTCATTACTCTTGGGAGAAGAGCAAGGCTTTGAATTGCTTATGGAATACCCGATAAGAGTGTTCAAGTCTCAGGTAAGGGGGGAGGGCATTCCAGCTCGTAGCGGCAATAACCAGGAAGCTGGCCCCCCAGCCCTTTGGAGATGGTATCTTGGGGAATCAAAGCGTTTCATATTGGTTGAGCGAGTGAGTCTGGTGTCTAGGGTTTTGGTAAAGATGGAGGTAAGGTCCTTCTCAGCCGGGTGATGGAAACATTTGTGGGTTTTGGTCAGGGTTTTGAAGAGGATGCAGTCTTTCACTGGTAAGCAGTGTGCATTTCTTCTGGCTGGCGATATATGTTATTTTTTTGTGGTGTTCAGAGCTGACCTTAGCGCATTGTTCTGCATGCTTCGAAGCTTGTTGATGTTGCCAGTAGAGGTGCCTGTGAATAGGGCATTGCAGTAGTCCAGTCTGGATCCTATCAGTACCCTAGCAATGGTAAGGCAGCTTTCTGAAGAGTGGAATGGTCTACAAGTGTAGATAAGTCTAGTCGTGTAGTCTGCTGATGAGGCATTGGCATTGACGTACCTGGATAGTGACATGGTAGAGTGTAGATGTACCCCTAGGGTTTTGACCCTGCTGGCTACTTGGATAGAAACGCTGTCGATGTTGAAGGATTTGTAGGCTGGGTTTCTTTAGGAGGGGTAAAGAGCCAGCCAAGAGCAGCTCAGTTTTGTCATCGTTGAGGCAGAGCATATGCGTCACCATTGGATCTCCTATCCATGAAGGGGAAGATAACATTATCATATTCTCCACAGACAATGGCCCTCATTACGACCCTGGCGGAAAGTAACTGACCTGACCGCCATAGCGTAAATAGCGTTTCCGCCATTGCACGATGGAGTAAAGTGCGGCTAATTCTGACCCATCGGGCACGAGCATTACGCCATGGCGGAAGTGCAAAGTCCGCGATGGCGGAAATGTCCCCAAAACGCCCCTCACCGCCGTCGTACGGCGCCCTAGGTGCAATTCCGCCACCCATCATAGCGGTCACCGTAATGAGCGCTAATCGCAAAATACGGTGACCGTAAATATACGGAAACGGAAGTAAAAACATGGGGCCGGAACGGGAAACAGCACGCCGTACACCTATAAAATCAGAATCCCAACACAACCATCAAAAATCCGACCCTGAGACACATCCCAACCCGTTAGCCACCCTAGTTAAAACAATCAAAATGGGAAAAGTTGCTAAAAAAGCGTGCGACCGCAAGCGGCAGGTCCACTTCTCCCATGAGGAACTCACCGTGCTCACAGAGACCCTCCAGGAGAATGCTGCCGTCGTCTTCTCGACGCAAATGACCAGGACGGCACTTGGGAACAAGAAGGCCATATGGGCCCTGGTGGCACAGCGGGTAAGTGCGGTGGGGACCGCACCCCGCAACCCACAGCAATGCAGAAAGCGATGGGACGACTTGCGGATACGCGTACGGAGCATACTATCAGCCAACCGTAACATTGCCACAGCAACCGGGGGAGGATCGGAATCACCCATCAAGTTGACCCCCTGGGAAGAAATCTGTGCCTCCACCATTGGAATGGAGAGTATAGAGGGAGTTGGAGGGATGGAGAAAGGAGTGCAGACAACCGAAGAATCAGGTAGGTGGGCCAAATAAAACAATGCTAAATCCACAATGTCCAATCATGTGAAGTACCATGTGTCCACATAGTGCAACAGAAACACATGTCCAGGAGAACGTCCACATACATTGGCCTGATAGCGCACTCTAAAAGTCACATAAAATACATGAATGATTAAAAATCCTAAAAACACCCTCTACACGTGCAGCATGCACACCCTAACTGCAGGCTGCAAAACAACTGCATCCTCAATCCACACAAAAATGAAACCACCTCCAAGGCCCTGACCCAAATCACCCTCAGGTACCACCCCAATGCATGTGATACATTGCCATTCCAATTTCCACAGACCCATAAATGACGCTCGCCCTCCTTTACTCCACCACAGGGTCCGATTCAAACGACGAGCTTCAGGACACCCCTACCAGCACACCTGCAAAGAGGGCCAAGACCAACGGACAAAGACCCTCCACCTCAGCTGCACGGACCAAGACACGGCAGCAGCACAAATCAAGTGGCAGCACACAGGAGGGGACTTCAACAGGCACCACAGCAGCCAGCATGCCCACAACAGCAGCACCACAGGTCCCCCCAATGGATGCCACAGAAGGCACTGCTTCTGGTGGCAGCAGCACCATAGGTGACACTGCATTAATGGCAGCATGCTCCGACACAGAAAACGGTGCTGTCGATGTAGGACCCATCCATGACCTGTCTCAATCCCCCTGTTTGTTCCATCCCGTACACCATGAGGATACCACGCAGGGGCACCGACAAGACGACGACTGGCCATCCCCCACAAGCCCTGTGGCAAGGCAACATGAGGTGATCAGCCCCTCTGTGACACCACCGCAAATGGGCATGGCCCAGCAGAGGCAACAGTCCCTCGACCAGGTGATCGTGCAACAGCAGCAACTGGCCACGCTCCTCAAGGAGCATGCTGATGAATGTGGGGGTTCTAAGGCAGCCATAGAAACATCTACTGAGACACTTAGGGCACAAATGGAGCGAAGTACAGAGACACTAAGGGTACAAATGGAGAGAAGCACCGAGAGCCTGAGGGGGGAACTGCATGCGACGTCCAAAGACGTATGTGGTGAACTTGCCGCTGTGCGCCGTGTGCTCACTGAGCTCTCACAAACCCTTAGGGACATGCATGGACGTGAGCAGGCAGAGACATCATCCGTTGCAAGTTCCGTCCAGGGCAGCCCCCAACGTAGATCTGGGAGGAACCTGCGCTCCACAGGCAGGGGTGCCCCTGATACCCGGAGAGGGGGCTTGCAATAGCGTCTGCCCACTGACAATGAGCATCTTTGGACACTGGTGTTCGGGGGGGAGGTAGGAGGGTGGAGGGGGGGTGTTGGGCTTTCTTGGGTGGCAGGTCGATGGGGTGTGTAACATAATTTCACATATGCAATGAACATTTCATAATCATCCAATGAGATGTGTGGACATTGATCATTGTGTACGAGGCCTTTATAGGCGTACAGTCCACATTGTGCATGTTCCAGACACACACAGTGCCACAAGTCCCGTGTCCATGTATCAGCCACCAGGCGTGAGTGCTAGAAGCATGAATCTATGATATTCTGACGAATTTCACGGGCCTCCTGTGCCTCGCTGACTCCTTGAGGTGCTGCCACATCCCCACCCTCATCATGACCATCTTCAGGTGCTTGCAGTTCTGCGTCAGGGGGCATGGGCACATTTCTACGTACTCACATGTTGTGTAGCATGACACATGCCATGACCATCTTTGCAACCTTCTCATGGCGGTACAGGAGTACCCCGCCAGACCTGCTGAGGCAGCGGAAACAAGCCTTCAGTAGGCCGAATGCCTGTTCTATGACTACACGGGTACGTGAGTGGGCATGGTTGTAGTCCTCCTCATGCTGGTTCTGTGGGTTCCGGAGTGGTGTAAGGAGCCATCTCTTCAGTGGATACCCGGCATCACCTGTATGTGGACAATAAAGGATGTTTGTGGAATGACATTGCTACGTATGCATCCCCCCCCCCTTCCTGCCAGGTCATTGCCGCATCACATACCCCACATCATCATGCATGAAATGAGACTCACCGAGTAGCCAGGATCTGTTCCCTGCGTGTCGCTCCATGTAGCGTGGTATTGTAGAGTTCCCCAAGACCATAGAATCATGGGTTGAACCAGGTAATCGGGCACAACAATGTGTAAAGATCCTGTTGGAGTCACACACCATTTGTACATTAAGGGAATGATATTGTTTCCGGTTGCGGTACTGGACCTCCATGGCATGTGGGACAACCAATTCCACATGGGTGCAGTCGATGGCACCAATGCAACCCGGTATGCCGGCAAGTGCATGGAATCCCACTTTTGTGTTTGTGATCTCATGCTCCGAGCGTGGTAAAGAGATGTAGTCGTCTGCGTGCTTCAGGAGGGCATCGAGCACTTGCATTAGTGTCCGTGACAACAGTGGCTGTGAAATGCCATGCAACTGTCCGACTGTGTGCTGGTAGGTGCCTGTGGCCAGGAAGTGGAGTACAGACACCACCTTCAGTAGGGGTGGGATGGCCGTTGGGCTATCTATCATGCTGACAAGGTCAGCGTGTGTCATGTCCACAATGGCGATTATGGTGTCCCGGTCCAAACGGTAGAGGGTGTGGATCTGCTCAGCAGTGAGGTTGAACGGATGAGCTCGGAGGCGTGGGATTGCGGGCTGCCAGCGTGGTGGTAGTGGCTGTGCTGGTGGGCCTTGCTGGCCCTGCCTTGCCCTCCTCCTCCTCCTGCGTCTCCTCTGTGCGGCCGGTTGTTGTAGTAGTTGGTGTTCATCTTCTTCTTGAAGTTGGAGTACTTGCAGTGCTATCAGGTCCCCCAGGGCCAACATCGCTAGTCCTGCCGGTAGCATTTTGGAGTGGGTGTGGTTGTGGGAGGGGGTTGGGTGTGCAATTTATGTGTTTTCAGGCTGTATTGCCTCCACCTGTGGTGATTCATTCCACCTGTGCCAGCTGCAATCCCCTTTGGGCGAGCACGTCCCGCACACAACGCTGCAGTGTGACGCATGGCATCTTGCTATTACAATCATGTATTTGACCCCGATGGCAGTGTAATATTGGTTTATATGTTCATTCTGCTATGGTCCCATTGTTTCACATACAATCTTTGCAGTCGCGAACAAACTTGTGAAGGGTCAGTGGAATGTAGTACTCGATTAACGGTGGACCCTCATGCAGCACTGTACCGAGGTTCACCGACGGGCGGGGCGTCCCATTTGTGAGTGAAGCCAGTTGCCATTTTCACACACTGCCGCACTACATGGATGAATTTGTGATTTCGAGCGGTCACGGATGCCTTTTCGACGTGATGTTGCAAATGAGGAATTCGAAGGACAGCGCTTTCGGTTTTCAGCTAGCGGCGAGGGGACGCCCACAGGTCTGACTGCAAGTATAACGTTCTATTGTTTAATGTCCTTGGGACAGGGGCCATGGCGAGAATGCAATGATTGATATGAATAGTATGGGATGCGCAATAGCGTAGTGGACGATAAGGCAGGACGTTCCCAAATACATGTTGCTTCACATCACTAGAATTCCGGGCTGGAGCACAGTGGACTTTGCAGACTGCATTACGCACAGACTCAATGGAAATTTCAAATGTTATGTGAGTAAATAATCAGGCGTTTTTATACCGGGATGAGGGAATGATGTATGGATGCATGGACAGATGATTTAATTGAGAGTTTGCCATGTACATGGCTTTTTGGAATCTATCCCCTTCCCCTGCGCTATGTGATGCAGAGCTGCCATAGTGGGACCATCGTCTATCTGCCCTTGTTGAACCCTCCCTGTCTCGACGCGCCTTCATACACTTGTGTCTATGCACGTTACTAATCCCATCTAATGTATTCTGTTTTAACAGACGCATGCACACAAACACTTGTTTGTAATAGTGTTTTCACCTCGATTTATATGGTCATGAATCGCAAGTGATTTTTGGGTGGAATTAATCCTTTTGAGTGGGCTAGCATGCATATGCCTGTAGATTTAGTGTGATCATTGAAGTGAGTAATACAAATGAAGTTCTGATGCCCATACTATTCTTTTTCATTTCATTTGGGTGACAGGTATCTCCTACCCTTTTGCCGCTGCCATCTGTATGCCACTCCTGCAGATGGCTTTTACTCCCGACACCTGCTGCTTCGAGTTAATCAGTGGAGCACCATTACGATCTTATGGGACGATCGCCAATGGGCCACATGCCCTTACGCTGTACTAGTGGCTAGGAGCAACATATCAACCTTTCAGCTGGACTAGTGCCTACCTAATGGGACGGCCCTGCAGTTCTAGGCGCTTCCATGTTGCCTTTTTGAACGTGGATGTAGCCCCTGTGTACCATGAAGGAACAGGGTGTCACACAAGAAGAAGCTGGTCATTTATTGCGGATGCAGCCCACAGTAATGAATAATATTTTGGAGTTTATGACCTAATAGCTGTATGGGCTTGGTGAATTTGATGTGCATTAATATTTTATTCAGATATTAACCGTGTAGCGTTATTCTTTGCAAGTAATGTAGCATATTCCTATTTGTGGAGCGATGTATTGTGAGAAGATCTGCATTGGGTTCCGGCTTCTGAGTATAGTTGCGTGGTACTGTACTGGCCGCGTTTGCCTACGATGCCCAGTGAGGTCAGGGATAGGGGCAGCCATTTTGACTGTTTTCATGATGTCATGCTCAGGGGCGGGGGATTAGCTTTTGTGTGACAGATGCCGGTCAGCCAGGTGGATTGGTGGATTGATGTGATTGTCAGAATATGGCTGGTCACAGGTGCCTATGTTTGCATGCGTTTCTTGGAGGGAGACTGAGGTCATGTCCATTGGAATAGCTTCTGTATTCGTGCCATCTGTGCCCTGCAGCTCCCATTGGCCCCTCTTGGGGTGGGCCTGGCTGCTCAGTCACTCTGCCAACTTGTGTGGTACATGCTTATGCTGATGGTTGGTTTGTTTACTGGCAAGAGTACAGGGCTGGTGCAGTCTCCCTCAGGATACTGCTTTGAATGTTGCCTTACACTGGTGTCAAGCGATGGGGGCCTGTTGTTTTGTCTCATATTTCAGTTCATATTGCTGTACTTGTACCTTCACATGCCTGTGCTGCATCGGTACGGCAATGGTGACATGCCAAATATGGATGGCCACTCACAAGGCACTTGGAGCCCCTACATTCATTTGTTCGTTGGCATGCATGGGTGACTTGTACATTTGACTGGTTGCATTGTGTGACTTCATTGCACCTACGGGGAGTTGTGCAATGTGGGCAGGGAGTGGTGTACAGGCACTCAGTAGGGCCATTTACGGTTGGTTCACGATGCCGTAATTCTCACCATGGCGGAAAGGTACTTTCCGCCATGCTTGATGGCGTTATGTAAATGTCCGCTAGGGTCAGAATTCGCGTACCGTTGCGCCATGGTGGTAATTACGGTTTTGCATGGCGCGCGTGCGCGTACTTGGTGCAGTTAGCGTTGGCGTTCACTACGGTGTCGCTAATGGCATCGTACTTTGCGGTGACGGGTCATAATCGCACCGAGCGGTATTCGATGGCGGTATTACATTTCCGCCATCGTTTTTCGATTTCCGCCAGGGTCGTAATGAGGGCCAATAAGATTATTGACATTGGATTGTAATTTAACTTGCGTAATGTTATCCCAAAATCCAGGGTCAGGCGTTGTTGGACCATAAATGTTCATGATCGTTATAATATTAGGTATACTATTAGGTCCTAATATTAGGTCCTAGTTGTAATTTTACCCAGACCCACCTTCCTTCATGGTCAGCACTTTTACACAGAATGTTATGTTACAGATTTGTATTAATTAATATAGCTATGCAATTCCTTTCCCCATCAGTTTGACTGGCAGTAAGATCTTGAACCCTACAAGATTTAAGTTTCATATATTCTATCATGGAGGAGTTGAATTTCTTCAGATGGAAGATAATCTTATGTCTCTTGATTGGGTTATTGGTGCCTGTGATGTTACCAAAATGCATTTCGACTAATGAAATGTTTTTTCTTTAAATTGAGGGGGTCCTCCGCCAGGTCCCCCATTTCTCCATGCTTTTAAGCCCACTCTGACCCACCCCACACCGTTGAACCCTTTACCCCACGCCCTATATATTTACATTTCAATATTTTTTCGGTAAAATTTCTTTCAGTATTTGCATTTCAGTAACATCACTGGATACTATTTCAACACCATTACAGAACATTGAAAGTGACCAATGAATGAAAAAAATACATACATAAATGAACATTGTGAAATAGTGGTGGTGAGTAATCAGGGCAATTATTAAGTATTCAAAACAGTGACACAGAATTGTGGAAGATGTACCGTACCAAGAAGAGCAAGACATTAATGGAAGAACAGAAGAAGGATAAGAAAAGATATAACACCTGAGATAGACATGAAAGATGATTGTGAGATAAAAACAGTGAGACCAATCTTAGTGCAGTATAAAGCATAAGAAGAGGATATAATAAAAGTAGTCAGGTTTACACAAGAAGAAAGCAAATAAAGGTCTTATGACTGGGTGACGCCAGAAGGGCTAAGAACTCACACAAAGGGAATATAGGAGCCTTACTGATGCCCCCGCCTGCAGAAATGAGGATTTATGTAAAAGCTACAATACTCTCAACATAATAAAAGGAAATTATAAGAACATATGTAAACTCTCAGGAGCATGAGGCTGGAGAGTTAGAAGGCAATCAAGTGTCCATGCTGTCTGCTTTGAGAGATATGATAAACACTTTGAGGTCAGTAGTGCCATCAAAAACCAACATTCCTCCATTGATGGTAACTTTGAACGAGCAAGGGTAATAGAGGCCCTATCCGGCATTGAGTTGCTTTAAAGCCGGGTGATAAGATTGGAATTCTTCCCTGAACTGCGCATTTTCTTAGCCACATTCTGAGATAAATAAACTGTACAACCATGCCAAACCGGTTATTTCTTTCCTTGGCCTTAGAAATAATATGTTGTAGTTGCAAGAACTCCAACAAAAAGAAAATCAAAGTGCGTGGCGTAGAGAGCGATGATTGAGAGCTTTTTATAGGCCCAATGAAGTGTGTCTGTTGAACAATAAGTTGAACTTCAGATGGGCTCTATGAAGCATAGCAGATAGCATTTTTTGTAACAATACATTTGGCATCAGTGCCCTCACAACCTTTAGGCATGCTAGAAATACAAAGATTGTTATGCCTGCCTCTGTTTTCCAACTCCTCATTGAGCTTTTGCAGATCTTTAACAGCCTTTTCTAAATGAAGAAATCTAGATGATATATCCTCCACAAGACTAATTCTGCATTCCATTTAACTCTTCCTGTTTTCAAATGCAGTCCGTCTATCATTGAGTTGTTGCGGTTTTTGATTTGTGGCTTCAATAAAAGGTTTAAGTGACCTTATTTCTTGCAAGAGCACATCAATACCACAATCAGTAGATGAAAGTGGGGGAGGAAACTCACTTGTTGGACTATTATTGGTGGTATAAGGGGCCAGGATTGTGAATCTTTAGTCACATGAGGAACCTTTTGACCGCCTCTGCCAGAAGCCATAATTAGTAATAAAATGAACTTGCAGGCTGTATACATGCCGGCCGGGCCTGGAGGGGATAGAACAATGTCACAGCAGTCAGAGGCTGACAGGATAATGATGTGAATCGCAAGGAAAATAAAGCAGCAGCAATGAAGCAAACTTGAAAAATAAATGTTTGCTACCACAAGTATTAAACCACCTGTATATACTTCTTTGAACATTATATGCCACTGTCTATAGGAAGAGAAGCCTGACCTCACATAACCAGCAAAATTGCATGACAGATCAATCAAAACTTGACCTCATGATGGATACTTCTTTGAACATTATATGCCACTGTCTATAGGAAGAGAAGCCTGACCTCACATAACCAGCAAAATTGCATGACAGATCAATCCAAACTTGACCTCATGATGGATAGCCGTAGGCAGCAGCACAGGCCGTCCACAAAACAGGGCAGGCAAGGAGCATTAGAAATTACAGTTGATATATCCTAGCATTACGGAGCAAAGTTATTGTCATCATGGGTGGGAGATCTGCATTCAGGCAGGCATCTTCATTGTCGGCAAGCCACACACCCCCGAGGCCTGCTTTCTATCTCTCTCCAAGCTCACTCTAGAAGTTGTACTAGAACCAGTGGACCAGGACCCTAACAGGGCAGTGCCCTCTTCTTACAATCCTCACCTCCCCTTGAGTCGGGCAGGCCCAATTCCAGTATGAGTTCCAGATGATTTCTGATATTTCTAATATTGTACACTCCAGGATTAGCCCAGCTTTCCTGGTGGACATTGCAGCTTTATCCTCAAATTCAGTTCACTGGGGAATGCTTGCTTCACTGATCCTGATCAAATCTTTGGCAGTCAAATGTTGGCAAGCGTTTTGACAAAACAATACATTTTGATTTGATTAATGTTACCATCTTTAGGTCAGAAGATGTATTCATTTTTATGCGACAAGTATGATATTATATGATATTTATGAAATGATATGATATGATATAATATGGGATATATAATGTGTCTATACACAAGTGTTTCAAGGCGCGATGAGGCGAGGGAGGGGGAACAAAGAGAGGACAGACAACGATCCTACTAGGCCAGGTGTCATTCAGATTGTGCAAGTGCATGGCATGGGGGAAGGGAAAGTACAGGGGGAGGGGGAAGGGGCAGTGCCAGGGAAAGTAATCCCAAATTAAGTAATGGCCAGCAGGAGGCAAGTACAACGTTAAGTACAGGAATCAGGTGTCAAGTGCTGGTGATGGGACTCTAGGGATACAAGAACAGTCCCAAGTGCAGGGGTTGTAAGGCAGGCAGTGCAGTGTGTGGAGGTGTGTATGACTGGCGGGGATGAGACCTGGGCCAGAGATCAGACGGAGGCCAGATAGCAAGTACAGTTTCTGCCAGGAGGTCAGCAGGGGAGAGGAGGAGAAAAAGCAGAAGCAAAGAGGAAGGTGTTGAGGTGCTTCCTGACCGGATATGGTTCTCCTCAAGTTTCAGGGGGGCAGGGTCATAGGTGACATTTAACCTGCTTACTACTAACGTCATCCAACGTGGCAAACTACAAAAACCTAATGGTGAGTGTGATAGGTTCTACAAGGATCATCTAGGTATACAATCCATACTCGATTAGGACAGTGGAAGAAAATGATTTGTTTCTTAACATCAGGTGGGGCAACTAAGCCCTTCCCTTAAAATATGTCACTATGAACGTCACTAAATATACAACATCTAATTGGCTACAAAACTATCGGACCCTTAATCATGCAGTCCTCTATCATTGATTACTTTCCAACCTCCGACAGTACCCTCTCAACCTACGTTGGCGTTACGCAGGCTTAAAGTCCAGGTGCAGATGAGATTGTCTTAACCATAGCTTTCCACCAATTAGCATATCCATCCATCATCACCTCAGTGGTCCACTGTCAATTAGGTCTTTGAACTGGGCCTCGAACATGTTCTTTGCTCGGGGAATTCAGGGGAGTGAAGGCACGCTCAGCCCTTATGCGTAGGCGTGACGATCATGCTCGTCCAACTTCTTCTCTCCATGTGACTAAAGACCATGTAATTGAGCTTTCAGTGTATTAAAACACTATTCCTTAATAGACCTCTGATGTCTTCTTGTTTTTGTCCATGCCTTCTGAACAGGAGCTTTGTTCTTTCACACAATTTGTATCCAATGTCAGCTCACCCCAGTCTGATATGGCCTTGGCTTCTTGGCTCATCTAACCTCGCCTTTCTGAGTTTCACTCTTGTTAATTCACTTGTTTTTCTGACTATAACAAAATGAAAAAACAACCTTCCTTCTTTTGCTCAGTGCTGCTATCGTACGTAGTGGGAACATCCATCTTCTACTGACTCCTATACATATATATATATATATATATATATATATATATATATATATATATATATATATATATATATTCAATGAAAAAACTTTGTTAAAGGGACTTTATGGTTAAGTTGCGCTACTAAAAACCCATGAAATTCAGTGAAAAAACTTTGTCAAAGGGACGTTATGGTTCCAAGTAAAACGGAAAAACCCTTGAAATTCGCCAGTTATGGTAAGCTAAGCAACCATAACTCGCGCCACCACCGTGCACGGCTAAAACTAACACCCAGGACATCAAAGATGACATCACAAATGTCATTGATGACATCACTGATGACATCACATGTCTGGTGCATTCTTTTTTCTGCAGCGTCCCGGTGTAGGAAGGAAAATCTTTTACCAAGATGGCCACCATGGAAAGGGAAGGCGGGGTGTATAAAGAACACAACAGGGCATGAGCGGGGGGTGGAGGGGAACAGGGGAGACACATGGGAATGAGCGGGGGTGAGAGGGAACAGGGTACAAACGGGACATGAGCAGGGGGTGGGGGGAAAAGGAAGGAAACACGGGGCATGAGCAGTGGTGGGGGAACACGAGAGAGACACGGGGCATGAGCAGCGGGTGGGGAGGAACATGAGGGAGACACGGGGTATGAGTGGGGCTGGGGAGGAACATGAGGGAGACACGGGGCATGAGCGGGGGTTGTACAGGGCACACACGGGACATGAGCGGGGGTGGGGGGGAAAGGAGAGAGACAAGGGGCATGAGCGGGGGGTGGAAGAAACATGAGGGAGACACAGGGAATGAGCGGGGGGTAACACGAGGGAAACACGGGGCATGAGCGGGGTGTGGGGGAACATGAGGGAGACACGGGGCATGAGCGGGGGGTGGGGGAAACAGGAGACAGACACGGGGCATGAGCGGGGGGTGGGGCCAACAGGAGAGAGACACGGGGCATGAGCGGGGGTGGGGAGAACAGGAGACAGACACGGGGCATGAGCGGGGGGGTGGGGAGAACAGGAGGCAGACACGGGGCATGAGCGGGGGATGGGGGAACAGGAGACAGATACGGGGCATGTGCGGGGGTGGGGAGAAGAGGAGACAGACACGGGGCATGAGCAGGGTGTGGGGGGCAACAGGAGACAGACACAGGGCATGAGCGGGGGGTGGGGGGCAACAGGAGAGGAACACGGGGCATGAGAACAGAGTGGGGGGTACAGGAGACAGACACAGGGCATGGGTGGGGGCAAAAGGAGACAGACACGGGACATGAGCGGGGGGTGGGGGAACAGGAGACAGACACGGGCATGAGCAGGGGGTGGGGGGAACAGAAGACAGACACGGGGCATGAGCGGGGGGTGGGGGGCAACAGGAGAGAGACACGGGGCATGAGCGGGTGGTGGAGGGGTACAGGAGAGAGACATGGGGCATGAGCGGGGGGTGGGGGGCAACAGGAGAGAGACACGGGGTATGAGCGGGTGGGGCGAACAGGAGACAGACACGGGGCATGAGCGGGGGGTGGGGTGTACAGGAGACAGACATGGGGCATGAGCAGGGGGTGGGGGGAACAGAAGACAGACACGGGGCATGAGCGGGGGGGTGGGGGGCAACAGGAGAGAGACACGGGGCATGAGCAGGGGGGTGGGGGGTACAGGAGACAGACATGGGGCATGAGCGGGGGGTGGGGGGCAACAGGAGAGAGACACGGGGTATGAGCAGGTGGGGCGAACAGGAGACAGACACGGGGCATGAGCGGGGGGTGGGGGGGTACAGGAGACAGACATGGGGCATGGGCGGGGAGTGGGGGGGTACAGGAGACAGACACGGGGCATGAGCGGGGGTGGGGGCAACAGGAGACAGACACGGGGCATGAGCGGGGGTGTGGGGGGCAACAGGAGAGAGACACGGGGCATGAGCGGGGGGGTGGGGGGGTACAGAAGACAGACACGGGGCATGAGCGGGGGCAACAGGAGAGAGACACGGGGTATGAGCGGGTGGGGCGAACAGGAGACAGACACAGGGCATGAGCGGGGGGTGGGGTGGAACAGGAGACAGACATGGGGCATGAGGGGGGTGTGGGGGGATACAGGAGACAGACACGGGGCATGATCGGGGGTGGGGGGCAACAGGATACAGACACGGGGCATGAGCGGGGGGTGGGGGGCAACAGGAGACAGACACAGGGCATGAGTGGGGGATGGGGGGCAACAGGAGACAGACATGGGGCATGAAGGGGGTGTGGGAACAGGAGACAGACATGGAGCATGAGCGGGGGTGGGGGGCAACAGGAGACAGACACGGGGCATGAGCGGGGGGTGGGGGGCAACAGGAGAGACACGGGGCATGAGGGGGGGTGGAGGGAACAGGAGACAGACACGGGCATGAGCGAGGGGTGGGGGGAACAGGAGACAGACACGGGGCATGAGCGGGGGTGGGGGGAACAACAGACATGGGGCATGAGCGGGGGGTGGGGAGAGCAGGAGACAGACACAGGGCATGAGCGGGGGGTGGGGAGAACAGGAGACAGACACGGGGCATGAGCAGAGGGCGTGGGGGGCAACAGGAGACAGACACGGCACATGAGGGGAACAGGAGACAGATACAGGGCATGAGCGGGGGGTGGGGGGAAGGGGAGAGAGACACACGGGGCATGAGCAGGGGTGGGGGGAGGAAGAGAGACACACGGGGCATGAGCAGGGGGTGGGGGGAGATAGAGAAACACACGGGGCATGAGCGGGGGGTGGGTGGGAGGGAGAGAGACACATGGGGCATGAGCGGGGGGTGGGCGAGAGGGGGAGAGACACAAGGGGCATGAGCGGGGGGTGGGCATCAGGGGGAGAGACACATGGGGCGTGAGCGGGGGTGGGGGGGAGGGAGAGAGACACACAGGGCATGAGCGGGGGGTGGGGGAAGGGGAGAGAGACACACGGGGGGTGGGGGGAAGGGGAGAGAGACACACAGGGCATGAGCAGGGGGTGGGGGGAGGGAGAGAGACACACGGGGCATGAGCGTGGGGTGGGCGGGAGGGGGAGAGACACACGGGGCATAAACGGGGGTGGGCGGGAGGGGGAGAGACACTTGGGGCATGAGCGGGGGGATGGGGGGCAACAGGAGAGAGACACGGGGCATGAGCAGGGGGGTGGGGGGTACAAGAGACAGACACGGGGCATGAACAGGGGGTGGGGGGCAACAGGAGAGAGACACGGGGTATGAGCGGGTGGGGCGAACAGGAGACAGACACGGGGCATGAGCGGGGGGTGGGGGGGTACAGGAGACAGACATGGGGCATGAGCAGGGGGTGGGGGGGTACAGGAGACAGACACGGGGCATGAGCGGGGGTGGGGGGGAACAGGAGACAGACACGGGGCATGAGCGGGGGGTGGGGGGCAACAGGAGAGAGACACGGGGCATGAGCGGGGGGCTAAGGGGGTACAGGAGACAGACACGGGGCATGAGCGGGGGGCAACAGGAGAGAGACACGGGGTATGAGCGGGTGGGGCGAACAGGAGACAGACACGGGGCATGAGCGGGGGGTGGGGTGGAACAGGAGACTGACATGGGGCATGAGCGAGGTGTGGGGGGATACAGCAGACAGTCACGGGGCATGCTCGGGGGTGGGGGGCAACAGGATACAGACACGGGGCATGAGCAGGAGGGTTGGGGGCAAATGGAGACAGACACAGGGCATGAGGGGGGGTGGGGGACAGGAGACAGACATGGAGCATGAGCGGGGGGTGGGGGGCAACAGGAGGTTGCCAGACATTTGGTCGAAAAAAATTGGTCAACCAGACAAATGGTCGAACCAATTTGGTCGAAAACCAAATGGTCGAATTTTTTATTTTTTTTATTTTAAGCCTTTTTTTTTTGGGGGGGGGGTCCCCCCCAACCCCCTTTTTTTCTCTAAACACCCCTTTCTTAACTAAACGAAAACCCAAAAAATAAATATATAAATAAAAAAAAAAATTCGACCATTTGGTTTTCGACCAAATTGCGTCGACCAAATTGCAGTCAGCCAGTTTTTTTTCGACGAGTTGACTGGACACCGCAACAGGAGACAGACACAGGGCATGAGCGGGGGGTGGGGGGCAACAGGAGAGACACGGGGCATGAGCGGGGGGTGGGGGGAACAGGAGACAGACACGGGGCATGAGCGAGGGGTGGGGGGAATAGGAGACAGACACGGGGCATGAGCGGGGGTGGGGGGAACAACAGACATGGGGCATGAGCGGGGGGTGGGGAGAGCAGGAGACAGACATGGGGCATGAGCGGGGGGTGGGGAGAACAGGAGACAGACACGGGGCATGAGCGGGGGGCGTGGGGGGCAACAGGAGACAGACATGGCACATGAGGGGAACAGGAGACAGATACAGGGCATGAGCGGGGGGTGGGGAGAACAGGAGACAGACATGGGGCATGAGCGGGGGGAACAGAAGACAGACACAAGGCATGAGCGGGGGGTGGGGGGAAGGGGAGAGAGACACACGGGGCATGAGTAGGGGTGGGGGGAGGGAGAGAGACACACGGGGCATGAGCTGGGGGTGGGGGGAGATAGAGAAACACACGGGGCATGAGCGGGGGGTGGGAGGGAGGGAGAGAGACACATGGGGCATGAGCGGGGGGTGGGCGAGAGGGGGAGAGACACAAGGGGCATGAGCGGGGGTTGGGCATCAGGGGGAGAGACACATGGGGCATGAGCGGGGGTGGGGGGGAGGGAGAGAGACACACAGGGCATGAGCGGGGGGTGGGGGAAGGGGAGAGAGACACACGGGGGGTGGGGGGAAAGGGAGAGAGACACACAGGGCATGAGCAGGGGGTGGGGGGAGGGAGAGAGACACACGGGGCATGAGCGTGGGGTGGGCAGGAGGGGGAGAGACACACGGGGCATGAACGGGGGTGGGCGGGAGGGTGAGAGACACACGGGGCATGAGCGGGGGTGGGGGGGGGAGAGACATACGGGGCCTGAGCTGGGTGTGGGTGGGAGGGGGAGGGACACACAGGGCATGACCGGTGGGTGGGTTGGCTGGGGAGAGACACACGGGGCAGGAGCGGGGGTGGGGGGGATGAAGAGAGACACACGGGGCATGAGCGGGGGTGGGGTGGAGGGAGAGAGACACACGAGGCATGAGCGGGGGGTGGGGGGAAGGGGAGAGACACGGGGCATGAGCGGGGGTCGGGGGAAGGGGAGACAGACACACAGGGCATGAGCGGGGGTGGGGGAAGGGGAGAGACAAACGGGGCATGAGCGGGGGGTGAGCGGGAGGGGGAGAGACACATGGGGCGTGAGCGGGGATGGGAGGGGGAAAGACACACGCGGCAAGAGCGGGGGTGGGCGGGAGGGGGAGAGACACACGGGGCATGAGCGGGGGCGGGGGGAGCGAGAGAGACACACGAGGCATGAGCGGGGGTTGGGGGGAAGGGGAGAGAGACACGGGGCATGAGGGGGGTGGAGGGGAGGGAGAGAGACACGGGGCATGAGCAGGGGTGGGGGGAGGGAGAGAGAGACACGGGGCATGAGCGGGGGTGGGGGGAGTTACAGAGACACACAGGGCATGAGTGGGGTGGTGGGCGGGAGGGGGAGAGACACATGGGGCATGAGCGGGGGGTGGGTGGAGGGGTAGAGACACACAGGGCATGAGCGGGAGGTGGGCGGGAGGGGGAGAGACACACGGGGCATGAGCGGGCGGTGGGCGGGAGGGGGAGAGACACACGGGGCATGAGCAGGGGTGGGGGGGAGTGAGAGAGACACACAGGGCATGCGCTAGGGGTGGGCGGGAGGGGGAGAGACACACGGGCATGAGCGGGGGTTGGGCGGGAGAGACACACGGGGCATGAGCGGGGGGTGGGTGGCAGGGGGAGAGACACGGGGCATGAGCGGGGGGTGGGCGAGAGGGGGAGAGACACACGGGCATGAGCGGGGGTTGGGCAGGAGAGACACACAGGGCATGAGAGGGGGGTGGGCGGCAGGGGGAGAGACACACGGGGCATGAGCTGGGGGTGCGGGGGAAAGGAGAGAGACAAGGGGCATGTGCGGGGTGTGGGGGAAACATGAGGGAGACACGGGGAATGAGCGGGGGGTGGGGGGTAACACGAGGGAAACACGGGGCATGAGCGGGGGGTGGGGGGAACATGAGGGAGACACGGGGCATGAGTTGGGGGTGGGGGGAAACAGGAGACAGACACGGGGCATGAGCGGGGGGTGGGGCCAACAGGAGAGAGACACGGGGCATGAGCGGGGATGGGGAGAACAGAAGACAGACACGGGGCATGAGCGGGGGTGGGGAGAACAGGAGACAGACACGGGGCATGAGCAGGGTGTGGGGGGCAACAGGAGACAGACACAGGGCATGAGCGGGGGGGTGGGGGGCAACAGGAGAGAAACACGGGGCATGAGCACGGAGTGGGGGTACAGGAGACAGACACAGGGCATGGGTGGGGGCAAAAGGAGACAGACACGGGACATGAGCGGGGGGTGGGGCGAACAGGAGACAGACACGGGGCATGAGCAGGGGGTGGGGGGAACAGAAGACAGACACGGGGCATGAGCGGGGGGTGGGGGGCAACAGGAGAGAGACACGGGGCATGAGCGGGTGGTGGAGGGGTACAGGAGAGAGACATGGGGCATGAGCGAGGGGTGGGGGGCAACAGGAGAGAGACACAGGGTATGAGCGGGTGGGGCGAACAGGAGACAGACACGGGGCATGAGCGGGGGGTGAGGGGGTACAGGAGACAGACATGGGGCATGAGCAGGGGGTGGGGGGCTACAGGAGACAGACACAGGGCATGAGCGGGGGTGGGGGGCAACAGGAGACAGACACGGGGCATGAGCGGGGGGTGGGGGGCAACAGGAGAGAGACACGGGGCATGAGCGGGGAGGTGGGGGGTACAGGAGACAGACACGGGGCATGAGCGGGGGGCAACAGGAGAGAGACACGGGGTATGAGCGGGTGGGGCAAACAGGAGACAGACACGGGGCATGAGCGGGGGCTGGGGTGGAACAGGAGACAGACATGGGTCATGAGGGGGGTGTGGGGGGATACAGGAGACAGACACGGGGCATGATCAGGGGTGGGGGCAACAGGAGACAGACACGGGGCATGATCGGGGGGTGGGGGGCAACAGGAGACAGACACAGGGCATGAGCGGGGGTGGGGGGCAACAGGAGACAGACACGGGGCATGAGCGGGGGTGGGGGAACAGGAGACAGACACAGAGCATGAGCAGGGGGTGGGGGGCAACAGGAGACAGACACGGGGCATGAGCGGGGGGTGGGGGGCAACAGGAGAGACACGGGGCATGAGCAGGGGGTGGGGGGAACAGGAGACAGACACGGGGCATGAGCGAGGGGTGGGGGGAGCAGGAGACAGACACGGGGCATGAGCGGGGGGTGGGGAGAACAGGAGACAGACACGGGGCATGAGGGGAACAGGAGACAGATATGGGGCATGAGCGGGGGGTGGGGAGAACAGGAGACAGACATGGGGCCTGAGCGGGGGGAACAGAAGACAGACACAAGGCATGAGCGGGGGGTGGGGGGAAGGGGTGAGAGACACACGGGGCATGAGCGGGGGTGGGGGGAGGGAGAGAGACACACGGGGCATGAGCGGGGGTGGGGGAGGGAGGGAGACACACAGGGCATGAGCGGGGGGCGGGTGGGAGGGAGAGAGACACACGGGGCATGAGCGGGGGTGGGCGAGAGGGGGAGAGACACAAGAGGCATGAGCGGGGGTGGGCATCAGGGGGAGAGACACATGGGGCATGAGCGGGGGTGGGGGGAGGGAGAGAGACACACAGGGCATGAGCGGGGGCTGGGGGAAGGGGAGAGAGACACACGGGGGGTGGGGGGAAGGGGAGAGAGACACACAGGGCATGAGCGGGGGGTGGGGGGAGGGAGAGAGACACACGGGGCATGAGCGTGGTGTGGGCGGGAGGGGGAGAGACACACGGGGCATGAACGGGGGTGGGCAGGAGGGGGAGAGACACTTGGGGCATGAGCGGGGGGTGGGCGGGAGGGGGAGAGACACACGGGGCATGAGCGCGGGTGGGCGGGAGGGGGAGAGACATACGGGGCCTGAGCTGGGTGTGGGTGGGAGGGGGAGAGACACACAGGGCATGACCGGTGGGTGGGCGGGATGGGGAGAGACACACGGGGCAGGAGCGGGGTGGGGGGGAGTAAGAGAGACACACGGGGCATGAACGGGGGTGGGGGGGAGGGAAAAGGCCACACGAGGCATGAGCGGGGGGTGGGGGGAAGGGGAGAGACACAGGGCATGAGCGGGGGTCGGTGGGAGGGAGAGAGACACACGGGGCATGAGCGGGGGTGGGGGAAGGGGAGAGACACACGGGGCATGAGCGGGGGGTGAGCGGGAGGGGGAGAGACACACGGGGCGTGAGCGGGTGTGGGAGGGGGAAAGACACACGCGGCAAGAGCGGGGGGTGGGCGGGAGGGGGAGAGACACACGGGGCATGAGCGGGGGCGAGGGGGAGCGAGAGAGACACACGAGGCTTGAGCGCGGGTTGGGGGAAGGGGAGAGAGACACGGGGCATGAGCGGGGGTGGAGGGGAGGGAGAGAGACACGGGGCATGAGCGGGGTTGGGGGGGAGGGAGAGAGAGACACGGGGCATGAGCGGGGGTGGGGGGGAGTTAGAGAGACACACAGGGCATGAGCGGGGCGGTGGGCGGGAGGGGGAGAGACACACGGGGCATGAGGGGGCGGTGGGCGGGAGGGGGAGAGACACACGGGGCATGAGCAGCAGTGGGGGGGAGGGAGAGAGTCACACGGGGCATGAGCTGGGGGTGGGCGGGAGGGGGAGAGACACACGGGCATGAGCGGGGGTTGGGCGGGAGAGACACACGGGGCATGAGCGGGGGGTGGGCGGCAGGGGGAGAGACACACGGGGCATGAACGGGGGGTGGGCG
The DNA here is from genome assembly GCF_040938575.1 of Ambystoma mexicanum. NCBI lineage: Eukaryota > Metazoa > Chordata > Amphibia > Caudata > Ambystomatidae > Ambystoma > Ambystoma mexicanum. The sequence continues at coordinate 894,244,377 of NC_090927.1, read as the reverse complement.
GGAGGAGGAGAGACACACGGGGCATGAGCAGGGCTGGGCCGGAGGGGGAGAGACACACGGGGCATGAGCGGGGGGTGGGCAGGAGGGGGAGAGACACACGGGGCATGAGCGGGTGGTGGGCGGGAGGGAGAGAGACACACGGGGCATGAGCGGGGGTGGGGGAAGGGAGAGAGACACATGGGGCATGAGCAGGGGTGGGGGGAAGGGGAGAGAGACACGGGGCATGAGCGGGGGTGGGGGGAGGGAGAGAGACACACAGGGCATGAGTGGGGGGTAGGGGGAAGGGGAGAGAGACACACGGGGCATGAGCAGGGGGTGGGGGGAGGAAGAGAGACACACGGGGCATGAGCAGGGGGTGGGGGGGAGGTCGAGAGCCACACAGTGTTCGTGTGCAGGTGGCAGATCCCACTCCTCGGCCCTCCGCTGGCCACCGTGTGCCGATGGCGTGAGCGGGGGGCTGGAGGAACAGGGGAGACATGGAGCATGAGTGGGGGCGGGGGGGACAAGAAGGACACACGGGGCATGAGCGGGGGTGGGAGGAACACGAGAAAGACACAAGATTTACTGTGCAGGCGGCGAGGAACAGAGATGGAGGGCGTCTCTGAAGCCAGACGCACTGCACGCTTTCACCACATCAAATGAGAGAGCACGTCAGATGTCCGCGGACATCACGCAAGCTGCTTGCCCAATCACTGTCCTGTCCGCGGAGCGAACAGGGAAGTGTGTCCGCGAAGCGAACACAGATATCACTAATTTTTTTCACTTACATTTTTGTCATTTTTTTAAAAACTACTGGACGGATTTACACCAAATAAAGCAAAGCACGCTTTCGGGACCAAGCCGCCGCTCCTGCCGCAAATTTGGTGTAAATCCGTCCAGCGGTTTGGGCTGTAGGCGTGAGTAAAGTTTTTTCCCATTATGTCTATGGGAAAAAAAAAGGTTTGAGACCGCCCCTAGAACTTAACCCCCCCTGAACGAAAGCCCAAAAAGTGCTCTTCCTATGGAAACACCAACTTAACCATAACTACATGGCCACTAATGTGGCCATGTAATATATATATATATATATATATATATTTATATTCAGTAAAAAAACTTTGTTAAAGGGACGTTATGGTTCCAAGTTCTCAACCTACATTGGCGGTACGCAGGCTGAAAGTCCAGGTGCAGATGAGATCATCTTAACCATAGCTTCCGACCAATTAGCATATCTGTCCATCATCACCTCAGTGGTCCACTGTGTATTAAGTCTTTGAACTCGGCCTCAAACATGTTCTTTGCTCGAGGAATTCAGGGGAGTGAAGGCACGCTCAGCCCTTGCGCGTAGGTGTGACCATCATGCTCGTCCAACTTCTTCTCTCCATGTGCCTAAAGACCATGTAATTGAGATTTCAGTGTATTAAAACATTATTCCTTAATAGACCTCTGATGTCTTCTTGTTTTTGTCCATGCCTTCTGAGCAGGAGCTTCGTTCTTTCACACGATTTGTATCCAATGGCAGCTCACCCCAGTCTGATATGGCCTTGGCTTCTTGGCTCATCCAACCTTGCCTTTCTGAGTTTCACTCTTGTTAATTCACTTGTTTTTCTGACTATAACAAAATGAAAAAACAGCCTTCCTTCTTTGGCTCAGCGCTGCTATCGTACGTAGTGGGATCATCCATCTTCTACTGACTCCAATATATATATATATATATATATATATATATATATATATATATATATATATATATATGGGACGTTATGTTAAGCTAAGCAACCATAACTCACACCACAACCATGCACTGCTAAGACTAACACCCAGGACCTCAAAGATGACTCACAAATGTCATTGATGACATAGATATAGATAATACAAATTTGATAAATGTTTACTAGGATTCCTTTAGCTTACACACATATAACATAGAAAATACTGAAACCCCTGCCCCCGCTAGTGATTTTGATGTCCGCGGACCATGCGCATGTCTGCGGACAGACGTGTTCACCATCAAGACTGCAAAAAGTCGGGGGTATCTTACATTATTGTATCATACAATAAAAACACCAAACGTGTTCAAAAGCACCACATAAATAAATTACATTTAATAATCAATAAGAAATGCAAACTGTATATGTAAGACCCTATAAATTACAAAGTCCAAAGGAAAAGGCAATGTTGCCAAAATCATTCAAGAGAAAAAAATCCAAAAGTTTCAGAAATTCTTTTTAATATGATGTACAGCCGACACGTGTTTGGACCCCTAGTCGTTTTCAAGGCTGTTTTTCGTAGTAATTCATTCATGAAGATATACGCAAAGATACCAATAAACAAAGAAAAAAGAATATTTTGTTTTCAATACATTGGTTCCAAAAATTAAAGAGCATATATGAATTTTTCATAAATACATGTATCAAATATGAATCGAAGGTTGGATGTACATAAGTAAAGGTTTAAAAAACATACCATATTTCAGTCACACCATTGAGACTAGATGAAACGGGTGGGTTTGGGGTGGAGAGGAAGACAAATTATACATATATGATAAGTGATCGTGGTTGTAACAAACCCCTTAAAAGTATTCATTTATACATTAGACTATCAAAGTCTCATTTTCTTATGTAATGATATGATCACACAATGATTTGAAATGTACCAGAAAATGTGAAACCATTCAATCACATACTCATGTGATACAGTTTATCTATTAACATCACCTCTATGTGTGCTTTCTGAAAAAAAACGTTCTTAAATACACCCAATCGTGATGTCAATGAATATAATTAAGAGTTTACCAGCCAATTGTTGAAATGGTCAAAAGTCTTGTTGTCGAAAGATTAAATCATTGGTCCCAATATGAGATACCTAAATAACTGTTGATCATCAATTCTTTAAGTCTTTTTGTTCTTAAGGTATAGATTATATACATCATTTATGGAAAAAGACCAAAAATAATGCTAAGTCCCTAAAGGAAAAGGGATTACTATAGACATTGAAAATGTCAAAGAAGATTGATTGATAGCCTACCAAAGTGTTGTGAATGTTCAGGAACAAGTCTGTTCTTCTCTTTGGAGCTAAATGTTCTGTGGCTTTGAAATGCCCAGAACGAAAGTCACTGCTTCCAATAGCTTGACATCTATGTATATAATAGGATATGTTGGTACTATCCTTATAATGGTTGTTAAAATTACTTACCATCATATTAAACAAAATTTATATATAGTACCTATATAAATAGTAATGATTAGACCGTTACTAAAGAATTCTCTTTCTCATATGAAAAAATCCTCACACAATTTGTAGGACTATATTGAATGTAAATTAACTATGGCACGTTAATGTCAGCCAAATCCATGCGCCGAATGTTAATCGCGGCCTCAGGTTAAATTGGTAAAAGTGGAGTCTGTTATTCTATTGTGGACCTTTTAACACATCCACTAATTATATATGTGTTGCCCGAAAAAAACAGGAACCCCCTGATCATAATTACCTTAGGTACCGTCACTGAAATGGCGGGGTTGATCCCGTGTAAACCGCTTCCTTCAGAATCGTTCGTCCTACTGACAAATAGTCGCGGGAAAAATGTGTCATTGCCCGATGAAGTCACACATTGTTGCGCGTGATGTATAACATAAACGTATGATGTATAATGTGTGATGTAAATGTAAACATTCTGCTTTGTAAGGTAAGTAAAGTCTACGAAAACTAAAATAGAAAGCGTGTGCCATATTTACTGGAGTTCGTTCGATGAATAGGGTATTAATAACCTTTAAAGCGACAAAGCGCTATCTGGAACATTATCCATTTACCAAAAATAAGAGTGAATCTACCAATGATATTTTCACGTACTGTCTAATAAATTGTCAAATAAGAAAATGCAGAATCCTGTGAACCTTCCTTGTATTTTGTTGAGACCCACATATTGCCAATGAATCCCGGTTCACTCTATTTAAAAAAATAATGATAAAAAGTTATTGCCGAATTTAAAGTAATGACTGGATGGCTTCACAATTCTCATTCCATTAACATCATCTGGTTACCCCATTCATTAAATTTGTTAGTCAAATTTCTACAGAAAAACGTGCATCTCATGATCACAATTGAGTCCGATTTCCGTACTTCGCATGAAACATATTAGTTTACTCTCCATTTGTCTCAGTTTCAGTTCCAGGTTACCACCTCGTTTGCCCCTCTTAGCTTTCATCAAACCAATAAATCTGATATCTTCTTTATTGTTCATCTGATGTTCTTTTTGCCAGTGAATTGCCAGTGGAGATTTTGGTTCTAAACTCCTCAAACTCGCCAAATGTTCTCTTATTCGTATTCTCAGCTGTCTAATGGTGCTCCCTATGTATAGCTTACCACAGATACAAATAAAGGCATAAACTACATGGCATGTTTTGCAATTGATAAAATCTTTGATTTTAACCATAGTCCCATTGACGTCTGTGAAAGCTTGACAGTTGTCATAATCAAATTGACAATGATTACAATTACCGCATTTATAAAAACCAATATTCTTTTTGAGCCAATTACTTTCATTCTGTGTTTTGAGATCCAAAAATGAGGGACTAAGTTTTTGTTTAATTGTAGCAGCTCTAGTATATGTGAAATTGTGTTTTTCATTCAGATAAGCTAACAGATCTTTATCAAGTCTTAAAATATGCCAGTGTTTGGATACCATACGATACAGAGTAGAAGAATCTCGAGAAAACTGTGTAATGATTGGAATATGACTGTCTTCAAGTTTATTTTTTGCACACTCTTGCAATAATTCTGATTGTTTAATACCATTGTATTTGTGAGCAGCCGTATTCACATCTTTCAAAGAATAGCCTTTATTAGTGAACCTTCCTATAAGAAGTTGTGATTCTTTTTTAAAATGTGCATCTTTACTGCAATTTCTTCTAGCTCTATAGAATTCCCCTGCTGGGATGTTGCTAGTTGTGGCCCTCTGATGGCTGCTTTGAGCATATAGTACGGAGTTGACCTCCGTAGGTTTGCGATCGGCACTCGCCGAACCAGAAAAACTAATACCAGAAAAATGTGTGTTCGTATGAACAACAAAAGAATCAAATGATGTCAAAGTGCCTTTCCACGCAATCAGAACATCATCCATATAACGCTTCCAAGCTATAAGATTTGACTTGTAAATTCCTTAGTTGAAAATATGGGTTTCTTCGTATTGGGACGTGAACAGGTTGGCCATGGGTGGGGCAGATTTTGCACCCATGGCCTCCCCTCTCACTTGCACATAATATTGGTCATTGAAAATAAAAGCATTATTTTCCAATGTGAATTTAAGAAAGCTTTTAAGCATCTGAACATGTTGTAAATAAGAAGCAGATACATCTTTAAAAGTATAGTCTATTGTTTGAATAGCCAAATTATGATCAATACTTGTATATAGTGCTGACACATCTAGTGTGGCCAATAAATAGTCTGATTCCCATTTGAGTGTTTTGAAAAATTGCAATACGTGTGCACTATCTTTGATATATGATTGCATTTTAAGAATCTAGGGTTTAAGTGCCTCATCTAAGTATTGAGAAAGGCCCTCCATTACCCATCCAATGCCACTCATTATTGGTCTTACTGATGGAAGCGTATCGTAGTTCTTGTGTATCTTAGGTAAAAAATACAGGGTGGAAATGGTAGGATCTGTATTGGTCAAATAAACCCTCTCTTCCTCAATTAGAAGCCATGTGTCATACCACATTTGGATCAAAGTAAGTAGGTATCCCACAATTTTTTTGGTTGGATTGGATTTCAAGGGGGTGTAGCATTCAGGTGTGTTCAAATGTGTCATAGCCATAGAAATGTAATCTTTGGTATTCAAAACCACAATATTTCCCCCTTTGTCAGCCTCTTTAATTGTGATAGATTTGTCTTTGGCCAGATATTCTAAAGCTTGTACTTCATCCCTCGTGAGGTTTGGTCTATATTTCTGCCTCTTTTTGAGGTTGTTGTCCAGATAGTGATGAATATCCTTGGTGATTGCTTTGTGAAAAGTCTCTATAACATTATCTGTGCCCAACTGAGGTGTAAATTTGGACCTTGTTTTGAGTTCTTTTACTGGCAAATGTCTTGGTCTCACTTCTAAATCCTTGCATATGGTATCCAAGCTAGTAACTACTTCCTGATTTAAAGATGTTAGGGTTTCAATATTAATGACATATGTAATAGAATAAGTGCTAAGGGGGTTCAAGGTGATCTTGGGCTGAAAGAATGTACCTGAGTAGAAAATATTTTTTTCAATTTCAGTTTCCTCAGAAATTTGAACAAATCAATTTGAAAGTTAACATAATTCGCACTGACACTTGGTGCAAATGAGAAACCTTTATTAAGCACAGAAACTTCAACCTTGCGTTAAATGTCTTTCAGACAGATTTGTTACCAGATCAGTTTGTATCACTTGGTTTGCCGTTTCTTGTCAACTGACCTGGTTAGAATACCTGGTCATCCCTGATACTCGTCCGAACTTCCACTGCCACTTCAGCTTCCCACCTCTCCTGCCCCTGGTGTGACACCTCGTGTTGCTATAGAACCTGTAGGTGGTATTGTGAACCTGACTTGTTTGAGGTTGGCTAATTATATTCATTGACATCACGATTGGGTGTATTTAAGAACGTTTTTTTTTCAGAAAGCACACATAGAGGTGATGTTAATTGATACACTGTATCACATGAGTATGTGATTGAATGGCTTCACATTTTCTGGTACAGTTCAAATCATTGTGTGATCATATCATTACATAAGAAAATGAGACTTTGATAGTCTAAGGTATAAATTAATACTTTTAAAGGGTTTGTTACAACCACGATCACTTATCATATATGTATAATTTTTCTTCCCCTCCACCACGAGCCCACCCGTTTCATCTTGTCTCGATGGTGTGACTCAAATATGGTATGTTTTTTAAACCTTTACTTATGTCCATCCAACCTTCGATTCATATTTGATACATGTATTTATGAAAAAGTCATATATGCTCTTTAATATTTGGAACCAATGTATTGAAAACAAAATATTCTTTTTTCTTTGTTTATTGGTATCTTTCCGTATATCTTCATGAATGTATTACTATGAAAAACAGCCTTGAAAACGACCAAGGGTCGAAACACATGTCGGCTGTACATCATATTAAAAAAAAATTCGGACATTTTTGGATTTTTTTCTCTTGAATGATTTTGGCAAAATTGCCTTTTCCTTTGGACTTTGTAATTTATAGGGTTTGAGCGTGGGAACTGATAACCCTCCCATTCTTTCAACAAATCAAGTATCAAGTACAGAACTTTGTGGGAAGCATTGTGGGAGGTGTTTTTTCTGCAGCCACCCATCTTTTCGCCTTAATTTTGTCATTTCAATTTGAGGAAAATATTGTATTGCTGAGTTATCATAAGAGTGGTCACTAGCACACATTTCATATACGATCCCACATCACACAGATACTGCGGTATATGTAAAACACCAACCATCCACTGAAATAGCATTTGCTATATAATGGAATATACCAAAATAAAAATATATGCCTCCAACAGAATTACCTCACAGAAACTGCACTGCAAAAAGCAAGAGCATACCTACACAACAGTAACACCAAAAGTTCCTAAGAAACTAGTAAGTGCACTATGTTTATTTCATATATTTCTAAATTTTCTGTATTAGGTACAGTAAAACTAATATATATTTTTTTATTACACAGAAATGTTCAGTACTTTGGAATGGCTAGAAGAACATTTCCCACGAGATGAAATGAGTGAAGACAGTGATACTAATGGTAGACACAACATTTCTCTATATAAGCCAATTAAAAACCATTACGTTATGTATACTTAACATCTTTTTTTTAACAGACCATACAGACAATAAGCATAATATACCAAGAGAAACATTAGAAGATCCTCTGAAACAAATGGAGCTAAAATAGATATGTTAATGAAAAATGTCATTCTTATAAAACAGTTTGTTGAGGACCACATTAAAGAAAACATTAAATATCACTGTCACACATGTACCTCTTCCCCCTCTCCATGTACCAGCCAACTTTCCCCAAACCCTCCCCAGCAAGAAAAACGTTACGATGAGATTTCCCTCCCTTCCTCCCTCCCATACATCATGTCCAAACCCCTAATTCTCCTGTATTTGTTTCAGTTTCTGCTTCCCTCTCTCTTTCATAATGTTATACTGTTAAACAATAATACAATTTTAAGTGTGTTCTTAGTATATGCCTGTGTTATTTGCAGACACTGCCCGTGCCCCCCGAACATTTAAAAAGTGTTTTTTTAGCTATCCAAGGTATTTTACAGTATAAGTTCACCATTGCACATGTCCCAGACAGTGTCCCTGCTGATCTACATAATATTTTGAACTTTTTCAGCCCGTTCTTGGTGTTCAACGTGTCTGTGGACAGTGCGGGTGTCCGGGGAGTGCACACCTGCACCCCTATAAAAGGCCACACCCAGAGCTGATCCTCATTCTGCTTTTGAATTTCCAAGATTTACAACAGGACAATTGTGCAGGTTGCTGTTCTTAGTTCCTGGTTTTTTGTTCTTAACCTTCTAGGTGGCATCCCAAATTGCTTCTGATACTACTGCCTTGACATCATCACCCCCACCCCCACCACCACCACAACGTCCCCAAGGGCCTGCAGAGGGGAACAGGCGTGAGGATGCAGAGGAGATGGATGAAGAGGATGAAGAGGATGAGGTAATGGAAGTCCCTACTACTAGCACTCATCGTGAGTCTTGGGTGTGGCGGTTATTTACCACTCTTAATGGCGTGCCAAAAGCTTGTGCGAAGAAGGTGATCTGCACTCAGTGCCGCATGGTGCTGAGTCGTGGAAAGCCTTTGGTACAACATCAGTGAAGCGACATCTGAGGTCGTTCCACGGTGGGGCTATTCGGAAGGTTGTACCTTGAGATAAAGGTAGTAGATTGAGTTCCCCTGCAGCATCCTCTGTATCCGCTCCTGCCACCAAAAGAGACACTCCTGTGGGACGGAGCATACCTCCAGCTGCCTTCCAGGCCATTCATGATGCTGTTGATCCTTACCTTTCAAGGGTCAAAATATTGTGCATGTACTGCAATGCAGTACTCTACAGGGGGGAGAACCTTCAGAGTGCTTTCGAGACTGCGGTCAAGGAGCACAAGAAGAAATGCCCAATATCTGAATAAGTCTCAACCTACATCTTCCTCTCTCCACCTGCCCTTTCTTATCCCCGTGGTTGGTGTCCCTTCCTTACCCTCCTTTCCCCTCCTTTACTTGCATGTTGTGTTTAGAAAACCAAAAAAAAATAAAACAACAAAAAACAAAAAAAGGCTCTTTTCAGAGCCGCCTTTCACAGTCTAAAAATAGAAGTTCCAAATAAATGGTGCAGGGCCCTGTGCATTTTTTAGAAGTCAACGAATAGTCCGCAGACTTTTAACATTTTTGGGGTAGCCCTATCAGAACCATTGTACTTTTCTCTGGGAGGAAGTGGTGGCTCTGAAAAGAGACTTTTTGTGGTTTTTTTTGTGTTTTGAAAACTTCAAATGGTCAACACCTACTGCAAAATGAGGTGCTATAATTCCAAAAAGGGTCGCAATGCATTTTGTACATTTTGCAGAAAAATCTGATTGCCCGCATAAGTAAGATGTACTCCATCTCTGCGAAAAATGTGTGTGCTATGAAACATAATATTTTCATTGCGAAAACAGGACATGCCCACATCTCACAAAAAGGCACAAATAGCCTTATTGACATTGCACCTAACTTTCTCCATTTGTTGACCAAATGAAGAAGAACACAAACACATTGGTCTCTGCGTAATACGGGAAAAAATTACTTGGGAATTTGGAAAAATGTCCATGACCTTCCTAAATCCTTCTTTCATTGCAAATTGCAAAGAAATTCCAGACACATGTCCTAAAAGGTTTCCTCCACAATAAATAATAATAATGTCTGGATGACACGGTGTCCCCAAAGTAGCACAAAGAGGTACCAAATCCAGCCACTTCATTCCACGCACTCCATGCCAGTGCACTTCCACATGAGAGAATCCAAGACGTGCAGCCACTCCACAGCGATCTGCATGCACATCCAACCAATTTATCCACAAATCTCCCAAAATCCAAACAATCTGCTTTCTGAAACACACAGCCATAGTTATCTGCTCGTCTCGCATGAAAAACACTTTCTGATAAAGTCTCTCCAAACATCAAAATTGTTTGCCACATCCCTGCATTTAGCATACTGCTCCAAACCATGCACAAGCATATCTCCAACCACCAACACCCTGACTTTCTCCACCTCTGCCATCTTCACTACACACAGCCTCTTTCAACACAAACGACAAACTCAACATCTTATTGGCTGATCCCTACAGTCCCCTTTCCATGCTGGATTTGCTGAGAAACCCTGGATGTGGCACACCCTCTCCCCTGTCAGCCACGGTGTCTGCGGAGCGTGTATCACTGGGGCAGTCCTTCGACCCTTTCCACTTCACTCTCTGTACCATTTCCTCATTGGCTACTGTTGAGCAGTCACACAATCATCCACCAATCACATCCAAGAACTCTGCATCTAACTCCATCATCACAGATCAGCACTTTAGATGTACTATGGATCACTCTCAGTACAATTGGGCTGTGACTGCAAAGGACCTACAGCAACAACTACTATAAAACTCCCCAAGATTTCTACTTGCAGATTCATGCACATCCACATGCATGGACACAGACTACAGGTATGAATATTTTCTACACAGTACATGTACAGCTCTTCTAGGAATACATATAAACAGAGTAACTGTCACTTAAACTGTATAAACTGTAAAATGAATTTACTGTAATTTCTCCCATCTGCTATGATGAAGTGTCACTTGCAAACCTGACTGCTCGCCAAATTGTTGTTAACACACACAGCTATCTAAAAAAATGTTATTTCATGTTAAAAGATCAGAGAAATAACAGTGTAATTATGAAAAAGGCTGCCTAGTGTGTTATAAAATTGCATGCACCCAGAATGAGTACATGCATCTTCACCCAAGCACACACACAGACAATCATACATTGCATGCTTTTCTGTACAATCTCTGCCATTTACCCTCTAAAAATAACAAAAAATGCATATGATTATTTCTTCTATCTCTTAACATCCAATAACATAGTCTTAAAAAATCAAGTGTGCTGTATACAATTACTATTATACTCATTTGTAAAACATATTCAACTAACAGATTCTAAGTAAAATATAGAGGATGCACTTAGGCAAAGGAAAGTGCATGTGCATACTATGCTCAATTATAAGAAAACACTACTAATACAAAACAAAAAAATCAATGTCTACATTAACAAAAGTGCTATAAACACACATATTCACTTACTTATTTCTTTTCCAATTGTGTGAAGACCACTCTCCTGAAAAGCAGCGGTGTCTGAAGTACAAACAAGAATTTAGAAGAAACCTACTCTTTGCATACGAAAAAAGTACAAAACTAACATAATATTCTAACTGTTACTCAAACACACTACCATTTTAGTATTGTAGAACAAACAAGTGTATTAAGCTTCTACCATTAGATGTAGTATTAGTGCTTTCCCTTACCAGCTGCATATTTTATATTGTCATCTGAAGCCCAGTATAGTAACACACAAATACAAGAATAGCCTTCCCAACTTAATGTAGCTGCCCATTGCACATTCACACACCTCCACAATCATCCTTACCATCATACTCAGACAATCATGCACACAGCAGGCATACACTTCACAACAGCCCAACCCACACTTTCTTTTTTTTCCCAACAGATCCCAAAGAATCCCTACCAAAAAGCAACTCCGTAGAAAGCAACTCAGAAGTAGAGCGAATCAAAATAAAAGTGTCCAAAATAAGCATCCATCTCTAGCAGATTTTGTACCAAAAGTTCAAACAAAACAGCTAATACAGTCATTAAGCGAAACAAAACAACCTTCCAGTACAGAAACGTTGCCTCCTCTATCAAAATGTAAAATGAAACAGAAAGTGATTAACAAGACTTCAGCTACCACTACTGCTAATGCTGCACCTATAAATCTTGATGTAGTGGCAAGTAACCATGCCAAAAACATTTTTTACAAACAATGTTCCACCACAGAGTCCTTCAGAACCTTATAAAACAGGAGAGAAATCATGCACAACCCTTAAAACCTACCGTAGAAAATGAATCCTAGAAGCTCTCATAGACAGTGCAATCCTTCTCAAAACGAAGTTATTTATTTTAGTTTTAAACAGAATGAAACCACTAACAAAACTAACTACTAAACTACAAAAAAGACGGAATATCAACAAAAGTATCTTCTTAAACATCTATACAGGTAAATGGAGTCACACCACGAGCACAGAACCATATTTTAATGAAGAAGCATATAAACAAAAGCAAACAAACCCAATTGCCATACATAGCAGTGGACGAGGATATGAAAAACTTAGTAACACCATTATGGAACAAGAAACTCTGCTCACAAAAATATCCCCAGAAAACTCAGTATCACCTCTCCATTCTACTGAACCAAAACGTCTACAAATGGCCGTGCACTTCAATGTGTAACATTGCCAAAACATCTTTCAAATCTTTACTCCAGTTCCTCAATCAGTATGTAAAAAGCAAAGACAAAGTCAAAATGAAACTACTACAAAATATGTATGTCTGTCCAGTACGCAAATACACAGGACTACAAGGACATTCATTAGCCTGCATTTCAGGACCTATTTGAAAAGCACCTTCCATCAAATCAAAATGATATCAACACATCATTCAACTATAAGACATCATGCCCATACACTCTACTATGCTAAAAGTCATTCTTTAGCACTAGCCAATTTAATTAACAATCTTCTGTATGGTACAGTCAAACAACTATTTGAAGAAATAAAGGATATCCAGAGAAAATATTTTGGAAGTGAAAGCCACTTACAAAATGCAATAGCTTTACAACAAACTAGCAACAGGTGTACAAATAGCAACCTTCTATTAAACACATACAAAAAAGAAATATTAAAGTTTAAAAGTACCTCCACTGAAGTACCAAACCATGTGTTTGTGTGTTGCTGCAGGACTTTTCATAAAAGTAGCACATAAACTGTACAAAACAGAAGACAATGAAGATTCTAAATGGTTCCAATTAGCCTACTACCTTATAGCAGAAAACAAATACAAAATTACTGACCCCTTAATACTTTGCAATTACTGCACTGCAAAACTTGATAACAACCAAACACCTTCACATCTTATCACAAATAACTTGGAATTATTCCCACTACCAAAACCCCTGCAACAACTAAATTTATATGAGAGCATCATATTTCAAACAGTGCACCCATTTCAAGCAATAATACACTTTCAACCAAAAACAGCAACATTACCTCCCTCTGAATTAGTGAAAGGAATTCGTGGCAAAGTAGTTTATTTACCATTAGAAAAATGTACACACTCTAGGAATGCAACATCCAATAGATCAATCTTTAATTGTCTTAGTAAATGGCATACCTACAAAAGACAAAAAAAAAATTGCAACATCTCGTGGACTTAAATAAAGTTAGACAAGCCCTGCAGTATCTAAAAAACAACAATGAAAACTATAAAGAAATAAATATTGAAGAAAACCTGAGAGAAACCATTGAAATAATTCAAGTCTCACCAGAAACTGGTCAATTTCAACTTCTAAGTCCTGCTACAGAATCCACTATTTTAGACCATTATAGAAGTCATCCTTTACAGTCTAAAGACACTATAGATCATGCACTGGAAACGTGCCGAATGTGACAAGCCAAAGGATCTCTAATCAGCATATGGGAAAAAAGTATGGAAGCACGGGCCTTTCCTCTACTTTTTCCTACTGAAAAAGAGGAAGGTACGATGATAGACCCACACAGATAACATCATCAGAATATCACTATTTACGAATGTATTCTGACGACCCCAGATTCAGACAAAATGTGGAATACAAATTTCACCTTCTTTTGAAAGTGAGCTAGGAACTCTATGCTGCGGAGTTGCACACATATGAAAATCAGGTACCCATTTTCAAAATATGTCAGCTACGCAATTATTACAAAACGTGCAAGAAAAAGATGAGGTTTTACAGTCAAGTATTACAAATCTTTTAGCAAACATGCGTGATACAAAAGAATACTGGTTCCGACATCACTGAGATGTACGCTGTATGATAAGAAACCTTGGCCCACCCACTTGGTTTGTTACATTAGGTTGTGCAGAATAGCATTGGAAGATTTACATGATTTCCTATGCAAAGCAAACAAAAACAAAACAAACATAGTTATACAAACAGCAGGACAACTCTGCTCTTAGACCCTGTAAATGTATCAAGATTTTTCTATCATTGCTTCATTGCTATGCTACACTTTATTTGTAAAAAGACTGGTCCACCCCTCGGAGAAGTTCAACACTTCTTTTGGAGAAAAGAATACCAAGCTAGAGGAGCACCACACATCCGCATGCTATTATGGATTAGAAATGCTCCTAAATTTGGTCAGGATAGTGATTCCACTGTTTTGCAGTTCATCCAAAAATCTGTCACTTGTGAAATCCCTTCACAAACAACACATAGTGACCTTCAGGCACACATTTTACAGTTTCAAAAACACAAATGTGGGAAATATTGTCATCACAAATATAAAAAAAAGGCAAATACTACACCAAATGCCGCTTTGGTTTCCCTAGAACAGTTTCAGCAACAGGTCAAGTAAACAACTTCATGTCTTCAGTCAGACATAGTGTCAAAGGTAAATCACTTAAGAACACATATTACATAAAAAGAATAGAAGAATAAAAATACATCAATGATTACAATGCAATCATTGCACTCCTATCGAATGCAAACATAGATGTGCAGTACATTTCAGACAATTCCACTGCAGTTGCACGATATGTCATAGCCTACTTAACCAAAGCAGAGAAAACAGAGCTTCAGGACCTCTGGGATGACCTATCATCTGACGAAACACTATCACAGAAATTGTATATCCTAGGCATAAAAATGCTCTCTCATAGAGAATGTGGCTGCTATGAAGCTGCAGACTGTTTAACCAGTACTGCCTTTTATGGAAAATCTGACAATAAAGTATGGCTAAGTCTTGGTCCTGCTAAATCTAGAAAATGAGTTCTCAAATCATATGAGAAAATAGAAACAGTAGCCAAAAATGATTCCAACAGCCAAGACATTTTGAAAAACAATTTACTGGACACATACTACCCAAACAGGAGTACCACTTTGGAAACCATGTGTCTCTACCACGTATCCCAAAACTTCACATACAAAAATAATATTAAACCAGATAAAAAGAAAGGTAGACACAGGTAGACACAGAGTAGTAAATTGTAAAGACAGCTTAATTAATCAAATCAAATTGTCATTAAAAACTCCTCAATATAAAGAACTGTATTACATGTTCCTGCTACAACATTTTAAAGCATGGAGAAAAGAAGAAGAGTTACTGGATACATTTGTCTCGAATAAAGACGCTTTCAAAACAAATGAAAGCACTATAACAGACGTAAACTTTACACAGAACCAAACAATGTTGCACAATGAACAGCAACAAGAAGAAGAACTCCAGGCCTAACTAGAAGTGGACACTCCCGACAGTAATCAACAGGAAGCCAAGAACCACTTGGACAACCACTAATAGCAAATGAGGCAGAATTAGCTATGACAGAAGTAGAAAACACCATGTGTCAGTATGAACAAGCTACAGAAGACTTCGCTGTACTGACATCACAACTGAACAATGAGCACCATAGCATTTTCCAAGAAATGACAAAACAAATTGAACATGATGTGCAACCTGAAAATAAAAACTGTACCTGCCAATACTACAAACCTATACTGCTATGCGTGAGAGGTCAAGCTGTTTCAGGCAAAACATTCTTAATCAAAATCATCAGCAAGTTCCTCCAACAATTGACAAACAACAAACAGCAGCTGTTGTAACTGCCCCCACAGGTTCAGCTGCCTCAAACATAGGAGATGTCACTTTACAACTATTACTACTCCTTCCAGTAGAACACCAAAACAAATTAGACTATCACAAACTTTCCACAGAAGCTGCAATAGAACTACACAGAGTTTCAAACAAATTGAAATGCTGCTAATATATGAGGTGAGCATGGTCTCCAACCTAATGTTTGTTTTGATTCACCTCAGATTACAAGAGGTACTCAAAGCAGATTACACAGAACTCTTTGGAGGAAAACACATTATTGTTTTCGGAGATCTTCTTCAATTGCTACCAGTGAAAGGTGAACCTATTTTTAAAACCTTAGGGCACAAACTGTGCCACAAAACTCTTGGCAGTATAGGAAATGTCAACCTTTGGCAACATTTCCAATACAGAGAATTAACAGAAACATGCGCCAGTCTGCAGACCCCACATACGACAACATCTTAAAAAGTATTAGATTTGGTGTAGAGTTGTATCTCAACAAGCACAATCAATATTAACAACCAGGCACATCCATGCATTCTATGGCCATAACTCATGTGCTACTGATGTCATGGAACAATTAGCACACAAAAACGTCAATTCTATGTCCTTGATGCCAACTCTTGCAAACTGTTCAAAATTCAATGAAACAATGTTTAAAAAAAATATAACCAATAATTGAAATTTGCTCCACAGATAAACTGGGCGTACATGTTATGACACTACCCATGTGTCAAGAAGCCACAACAAGACTAAATACCTTTGAAAACTCTATCTCCAACAAAGCTGGTTTGGAGAAAATATTAAAATTATCTTTAAACTGTAGAGTAATGCTTAAAGAGGAGAATTGCCTAGCATTTCGGTGCTGGACTGCCCCAGGGCAGGACAAAGACTGATATGTTTTGGATATTTCTCCATAGTGAGCTAACGCTAAAGAATCTGGGTAAGGCTCTCGTAACCAGGACTAATGTCTGGCAGAAAGACTCCCAGGACCGCCCTTATTAATTTTTATGATAAAACTGCATACAACAACAAAAAACTCAACCAGTGAGAATACTATAAATGGACTCACAAACACGGCTGAATAACACATCCATTCAAGCAAAAATCTAACCATAGACCACAATCCAAAATGTTTACTTCCATGGGTATCTTATGCCGCAGTCCTTGTTACAATCTTAACCGCATAGCCTAGCCAAAACTTCACATACAAAATCTACAAATGAAAGAGTACACAAACTTTTGGGTTGTGGATATTTGATGGGTGTTTGATTCTATGGGTGTGTTATGCTGCAGTGGTTGTGGCCAGGGCCTAGAGTCTTGGGTGCATGGCCGAAGGTCTGCCTTCGGCCATGCACCCAAGACTTTAGGCCCTGCCCACAACCCCTGCAGCATAACACACCTATGCTACCAAACCTTTTGACTGTGGTATGTGGGCTGTTTATGGGGAGTATTAATTACAGTCAATGCTCTACTAACAACCCAAAACCAACATCATACTAAAGTAAAATAGCTAGTAGTGCATTTATTATGTCTGCGGACAGCCACGATGACCGCGGACATGGCAAACACATCAGGGGCACCTGCCACCTGAACAAATACAGTATTTGACCCATCTCTTACTCCCCAACCCTCCCCAACCACTACTACACACCAACACACTCCCCGAAATTGCATTTTGCCACTGATCGCTGCCACGCTGTCCGCGGATGTCAGCGGATCCAAGATGGCAGGTGCATCAAAACAATGTGACACACCTCACGCCTCACTTCAGCCAATCAGCGAACGCGTTGCGTGCCCATGGACATGACGCAAACTGATTAACCAATCGGTGTCCTGTCCGCAGAGTGAACAGGGAAATGTGTCCACGGAGCGGACGTAGATATCACTAATTGTTTTGCCTTATGTTTTGGTCATTTAAAAAAAACAACTACTGAATGGATTTACACCAAATTAACAAAAACATGCTTTTGGGACTAAGCCGCCACTCCTGCCGCAAATTTGGTGGAAATCCGTCCCATTATGTCTATGAGAAAAAAATATATTTTGGTACCCCCCTATAACTTTGCCCCCCCTTGACAAAACCTCACTAAACTTTCCCAAAAAATTCAGAGAGGGCCCTATACTTTTTTGCAAAGTTAGGTGAGGATTCATTCAGTGGGAGCGAAGTTATAAGCCGCCCAAAAAGTGCTCTTGCTATGGGTTTAGCAACTTAACCATTACTACATGGCTGCTACCGCAGGCCATGTAAAAAAACATATATATATATATATATATACACCCTGGGAGGAAGGTTTACTTTTGGCCACTTTAGATATAGTTTCTTTATCCACATCTATTAGTCACACCATTGGTATATCTGCATGTAAACACTTTTTGGACACTCGTTCCTTAAACTACCTTGGACACAGTACTATGATTTTGGATATGCTTTCATTCTGTTTACACAACAATGTTTTTCTTTTTGAAGGCCATTTCTATCGGCAAGTAAGGGGGACTGCGATTGGGAGCACCTTTGCACCATCCTATGCTAATCTCACAATGGGGTGGTGGGAGGCTACTTTCCTTTCTGACCTATTACTATCCTTCTTTCCGACACAGATTATTTCTTGGTGCCGGTACATTGACAATGTTTTTATCATTTGGAAGGGCACCGAAAGGGACTGGCTTTCATTTGTTAAAAGTATCAACAATAACCAGGTTAATCTCAGTTTTACTGAATGCCACAGCCGTACTAAAATTGTCTATTTGGATGTGACCGTTATGATGGATGACTCAGGTATCAGTACTGCATTACATAAGAAATCTACCAATACTGGTTTACCACTCCATGCCAATAGTTGTCATCCTACACCTTGTAAAAAATCCATCCCTTATGGGGAATTTATTCGATATCGTCGCAATTGCTCCAACATCGCCTGTTTTGATTACTATTGTGCACAGGCAGCCATGGATTTTTTGAAGCAAGGATACCAAAAAAGAATGATTGAAACGGCATATCTTCGAGCTCGTGGCATGTCTAGAGATGCCCTGCTTTATGATACTGGTCCCAAAATTGTGTCAAATGATGATCCTAGACTCATCATCACATTTGATACTTCGTCCAATGACATCCGTAAAATTGTGGCAAGGCATTGGCATGTTCTTACCCTTGATGCTGACTTGAAGCCCATTTTGGGCAACCGTCCAACTATGACTTATAAACGTGCTCCCTCCTTAAGGGACAAACTTGTGTCGAGTTTTTTACCTCCCATGGGCAAGATCTAGCGTTCTAATACATGGCTTCCAGCTTCTCATACGGGATTCACCAAGTGCGTGAAATGTAAAGCATGTGCCCATGCCACTGTTAAGAAATTCTTCCTGCATCCTATCACACAAATCCAGCAGTTGATACGTCATTCCATTAACTGTGACACTTCCTTCGTTGTTTATGTACTTTCGTGCCCTTGTGGGCGCTGGTATGTCAGCAGTACTACCTGTAAACTAAAACTTAGAATTCTGCAACATCTGAGAGCCATTAAGAATTCTGATCCGACATATCCTATGGCTAAACATTTTAAATATGAACTTAACAATGATGTTAACATGCAAAAATGTTTTGCTGTGGCACATGTACCCCCTCATCCGAGGGGCGGTGACCGTATTTTGAGGCTGAGACAACTTGAAACTAGATTTATTTTGGATCTTGACACTAAATTCCCCAGGGGTCACAATGTAGACGAGGAATTGTATACTTTTTTGGGTACTTAATTTTGTGCCCACTTGTATTTATCATTATTGCTTTCTCCTGCCATTTATGCTCTGTTTTCCGTTGTTGGGGTCATTTTGTTTTTCTGGTTCAACACTTTGTATTTTTGTATTCCTGCCTCACTTTCGTTGGTTTGTTTGCAGGTATTGACTGATCTAATTTTGCTTTTGCACTTACGATTATTATTCTTTCCTACCTGCCTGTTTTAGCTGATTATTTTGCAATAGGGGGAGCGCTCTCTCAACTATGTTTTGTTTATTTCGGGGACCTATATGTACCTTCTTGTTCTATTTATTTATGTTATTCCCTTCATTTTCTGACATTGTTGTACCATTCCTTTATGTCTTGAAATTACTGGTCTAGTTTACTGTGTGCTCTGGATCTGTCATGCTTCAGGTACTCTGACATCATGGTTCGCACTTGCACTTTGATGAACTAGCTGCTATTTTCTGCAATTTTGCACAGTCTATCAGGTCGATGCACTTGCACTTTATCACATCATCTACTTTTGAGGTTGGGCAGGCGCACTGTCGCCTTGCTGCTCTATTTGTTGATTTGCACTGTATAATTGACATCTGACGATCTAGCTGCTATTTTTGCTGTTTGCACAAATTACCTTGCTGGTTGTATTATCTTGCTGCAATTTTTTAAAATTTAGGACTAGTCCTACTGTTTTTAACCTGATTTTATATCTAATCTTGGTTGACCAGTTTTATTGTTAATGTATTGTATTTTCTACTTAAGTGTTGGGAATGATATGTTAGTTCATGAGGCTGATTATGCATTTACATGGGGTGATTTTTAATGTTGGTTTATTTATTTTGAGTGTGGCTTATTACATCTTCCATGCCATGTGGTCATCATACTGCTATTTTATGCACTGTGCATTGATGTCTAGCAAGGTCCCTATATATGTATTGATACATGTATAAGGGCCTTTTCCCAATGTGGAGACTGTGGTGTTATACACTATATTTTACACCTTGGTCAGTTGTTTTTACTTCTATTGATCACGGACAGAAGCGTTTGCAAAAGCACTGTGCTCTCATTCTTCTGTTTTAGCATGTGTACACACTCCCTTCCAACATGGCCGCCCCTGTTCCCTCTTGTGTTGGCAGCAGCTGTTGCCATCGACATAGTTGAGGGACTGTTGTTGGTGGTGTATTTATCACTGTCCAACCCTCTCCCCCTCACGTGATCAAGCGCTCAGTATAGCGCGAAACGCGTTGTCTGCAGGCTGCTCCACCTAGGCGTCCTGTTGTTGTTCTGTCTTCTATGTGCTGCTTTGTGTCGTGCATTTGTTTTCTGCACAATGCTTCTGTTTTTTAATTTTGATAAAACATTAAAGACATCAGTAATTCCTATACTGTGTCTGTTGTTTTTTCCGACCCTTTATTGAACCTGGCATTTGTTTTTGTGCCTCCGGGAGTGCAATTCGTTTTTTTCCTCCCTTTCTGATATATATATATATATATATATATATATATATATATATATATATATATATATATATATATATATTGTTCATGTTGGCGCATGCCGCAATCCATTCACTATTTTGCTAGCCTTTAAGAATACCTCATCTGCTCGCATTTCTTCACATGCGTATACGGGTGAAATAGCTTGATCTCTTCATTATGTCTGCAGCATAGGTTTCTTCATCTTGATCTTAAGATTTCATTTATCTCGATACTTTCTTGATACCGTATAGAATTGTCTGCATCCTCTGGTTTCTGCATCTCTTCCCTATACGTCAACTTTGCTCTGAATGATGTCATCATTCATCTTCGTCATTCAACCGTCCTGTTTCTTCCGGAATTTCATTCAGACGACCATCATATTGTCTTGTATGCAGGTATGGTTTCTTCAATGGGAACCTTGACTCCCAGATTCTCCTTGGTATTGGTATTTTCACTCATACTGCATGTGTTTCAAGCTCCGACATCCAACATACAAGTGCTGTGGGTGAGATGGTTGAGGTGGGGCTACTTAGCTCGTCCTCCACATCAGTTATGCTTCATTGTTTGCCAATGTAATGAGTTTCTGTACTTAGACATGCCAACTCCTGCTTTTAAAGAAAACTGAATTTTCGATAGAGAGGGCAGAAGAAAGAGAAAGCTGCTCTAAACATGGTTAACAGTTGTAATGCATCGATTCTGTCCTATTTATTTGTGAGGGTGTGACCACCTCATAACATTCTTAATCATGGGCCGATTCATGGAATTTTTTGCACGGTCCAAAGTGACTTTGCACTGCTGAAAAGTGGATGTGAACTGCTGACACAAGCCCCGATTCATGGAACTGTGCAAAGTGTATTTTTGCAGTGGAAAGTCAGTGCAGCCATGTTGTACTGCAAACATGACATTGTACTGACTTTGCACTGACTTTGCAATGCAAAAATACACTTTGCACAGTTGCATGAATCAGGATGTGTGTCGACAGTGCTAAGTCAATTTTCAGCAGTGCAAAGTCACTTTGTATTCTGCAAACAATTCCATGAATCGGGCCCTCTATGTCTAATATCATAACCGGAAAGACAGGATTGCAGATTGCACTCTGGACTAATGGCTGATCACCTTCTCCAGTTCAGGAGCACGCCAATATTGCTTCGTGACAATTTAAGATAACATCATGTTTAGGTCAGCAATGCTACCTTCTCATATCTCCGAGAAGAATGGACATGTACGAACCAATCTGCACGGAAAGAAAACTACTGTATGTGCGTACAGAACCCGTAAGCAACGGGACTGCCACCTACGTAGGCATTTTTGCCTATTCATTCAATTTTAAAAAGTACTTGTGTGGTGTTTGCTATACTGCAGCAGAATTCTCTGCATGTGTCATAGTCCAAAGTTTGGTCCTTTTATGTTCGCATTGTCCTGGTGAGGGCAACATTGAAAGCAGAATACAGCTTGTAAAGAATTACACTTCAAAAGAGTAAGGGTACAAAATAAAGGTGCCGTGGGAGTTGACTCCGTCTGACAATGAACTGTACTTTCCAGTTGTTTTATTTCAGGGCTTTTGAGGCATTTATCGATTTTATTAAAGGGGACACAGCTGTGGCACAGCTGCTTCCAAAATGGCTGAATAGACATGTTAGCTTTGACTTAAAAATATGACGCTGACAACAGTACAATCGGTTTTAAATGGCTACATTGTAAGAAACGTGCACACATGGCCTTTAGAATTTGTGAAATAAACGTGTACTTCAGATGTACGCGTGAGTGTGTTAGATATGTATGTACTGGATCGTTGCAGAAATGCAATTTAATGAGATTAACATCAATTCATTCTTTACTACATTGTATCCCGAGCGCCTCCTCGGGAGACTCACCGAAAAAATACAGGGACTGCTACCGAGATTCAAAAAATGATTATAAATCTTGCAAATACTTTCGATAATTTGCTAATTTAATTTGCAAGTTAGCAATCACCTGAATTGAATTTAAAAATACAGCATCGCACACAAGGGATGTCGTAATTCCTTCATATCATCTCATCTGACGTTTACAACACTATTCTTCTTAAAATATAAAGGGAGATTAAAGTGCATTAAAGTGCAGACTAATAAAAAACGATGGATCACATACAGATTAATAGTAACACAATTCATGAACAACTGGCTGCCTTGGGGAAGGAGCAAAGTGTTGAAGAACAGAAACCTACCATGCAATTGCTTATATTTCACGATAGCTCTGTGATGGTGAAGGTGTCCTTTTTTATATTTGTATTAGATAATAAAATGATTGCAGTAATGCTGTCTCAAAGATAGTGGTCTGCTAATTAAATACTCCTTTTCTAAAGCTCCATGCCAAAATCATAACAGTGTTTGTCTGTGGTTGTCTTGTGTCCCTGCATTGCCAGTTAATCTCTGTTACTTGTGTTAACCTGCACGGATTTAAAGACCGTCCCTAAACCTTTTCTTCATTCTACAGGAATTATTTACATGCTCTTGTAAACATTGTTTTCACTTACATTCTGATGATACATTCTGTTGTTCGGAAAACTGCATGGCAATGTATCTATCCAGGATAATATAGTGGTACTTTCAGTTTCCGATACACCACATCAACTCTCAAGAGTTGTGGCAGGGCCAAAACCAGCTTAAACATGAAGGTCATACCTGGGTAATGCCCACAGTGCCTGATGAGATTCCGGGATGCAAACCGACATGCAGGAACCGCAGATATTGTGGTCTCCCTTGAAACAGGGTTTGCACCTTGAAAGGAATGTACTGCCCACACCACAAACTTGCTGCAGCTGTGGCAGCATCCGGAAGAAAATATCCGTATATGCAGCGCACAGAAGACCACTCAGCCACAGAGGCAGCCATTTGGGTGGTCCACTGCAAGTACGCCTCTTATCAGCATTTCCTGAGGTGCAGTTGCCAACAGACGACACGATGTATAAAGCAGCAGTTTGAGTCAGAAGTGTAGTTTTCACAGCTGCCGTTTTCACCATTTTTTTTTTTAATGGGGGTTACCTTCCATCTAACCCATCACCACCACCTCTTCCTGCCACCCACTAACCCCCAATCCGCTGCGGCAAATACACAACACACATATATAAAAACAGCCGCAGTGAAGACGACACCATCACAACGCTAACGTGTAAGTGGCCGCAATGACAACTCGAGTTCAGTGGCGAAATCTGAGAATTCTGAGAAACAATCCGGTCTGCAAAAGCCCCATCAACGGCAGGGAGGGACCCCCACAAAGCACTGAGAGAGAAGTTTGATCGTGTCATGCCGGGATTCTGATATGATCCAGGGCAATTCCAGTGACTGGAATACAAGCAGAAGGTAAACGTTACAAGCATGCACGATCTCTTAGTACTGTGAACCCAAGAGCGACAGTATAATGGCGCACGCTGCCTTCCCACGCAGGCTACAGGTTGTGCATGCTTTTAACATGAACCTATGTTTGCACCACAAGCCGCATCCGTCTTAGAAGTGCAGCGCGCGTTTCTCGTGCATGAATTATGTTCTGAATACATGTCATTCTGCCACTATGTTATCAGACTAAAAGTGGAATTCAACAATATGTCCGAGCTTTGCTCACAACCCATCAGTCATCTTCAAATGTTTTATTATTGCAATTGTACGTTGGTCTTCCTAAAGATATTAAGGCTAATGCACTAACACGTTATTCTGAATGTATTCCAAATCTAGTTTCACTCATTTGTATTCATAACTCTATTGATTTGTAATGTCTTATTCTTGATTAGTTCACATTTTACGTGTTTCTTTCCTGTTCACTAACAGTTTAACACTTTATATTATGTACAATGTGTATATTATACGTAAGTTGCATGTTATGATTTGCTGCTTATGTATTGTTGTGCTTTACAACACAGCACATAGTGCATGTCTTATGGTTATGTGTTTTATAGTTTGGTTAGGTTTTCGTTTGCATATGTATTTTATATTCATATTATTTATTACCATTGAATGTATTTTTCTAAAGATGTTTCTTGTACATGGGATTTGTATGTATTCATACTAGTTTAGCTGTGTTTGTGTTAATTTATATATGCACTAGTACAACATTCATTGTTTGTGCAGGTTTTCTTCATTTGAATGATCACTTCCTGTGTTGGAATTATCACTTCCTGTTTTGGAATTATCACTTCCTGTGTTGGAATTATCATTTGCAATTTTTTATCAATTTTCATTGTTACATTGGGCCTCATTACGACCCTGGCGCTAATGGGTTAACGGCGCCGTAAAAGGCTGCGGCGCCGTTAACCCATTAGTGCCTAATTACGAGGTCCCTTTGCGGGACCCGACCTTAACAGCTGGTCTAGACCAGCCGATAAAGTAGGGACCCGCAAAGGGACCTTCGCGGTAAGTATGGTACCGCAATTTGCGGTACCGTACTTAGCGCCTTCGCCATTCCCATTATGCCCTATGGGGCAAAAATGGGAATGGGGAAGGGCCATGGGGAAATGGGGAAATACTGCCCCGCCAACCTTGGAATGGGGCGGTATTTCCCCATTTCACCATGGCGGACACTTTACGATACCGGCACCAACCATGGTGCTAATAGCACCATGGTTTAGCGCCAGTATCGTAATGAGGGCCATAGACTTTTGAAAATTGCATTTTTCGAGTCATTTAAGTCTATCAGCTTAGTAGGTCTTGAGCCATCCATTCTCAGTAGGTCCGACATTATATAATACACTGCATAGAATACACATGGCTTTATTGAACATTTATTATTATCTTGAATGTATTTCCGATATTATCTTAATTTTTTATTTTTTTACAGGCTTTCTTCCTAGATACAGCATGTGTAGAATCTTAAATGCATTGGATGTCTTGGTCTGTTTCTTCACGTATAACAGATTTATTTGTTTGAATTAAAATTGAAGTGTTATGGATACCGAATTTGTGTTTGTTTTAAATACTGTAATGTATGCATGTCAAAAGAGTTCGTTTACCATTGGTAGAGCCTCTACTTGTGGGCAACCGGCACCAGGGAGCCAATCGTTGGTCCTTCTCGTTTTATTGCCGGATACAGTCATTTCAAAATAGAAGCTTTGGGCTTAGACTGCTACAAGCAAACCGGTCAACTCACTGACTTTTGAATGCCACCTGTTTTTGATATATCTGAGCGTGATAGAGGTTTGGCTCCTGGAACCTTAAGATCTTCATCAAGGTATAAGCAAACAGTGAGAACGTTGGCAAATAAAGAGGGAGTAAAGCAATGTGTCTCACCAACAGTCATATACAACTGTTGTGGATCTCAAAATTCAACAATGTCAAATTGTACAAAACCTCCAAGGCTTGAGTTACTGAGTGAGTAAGCCCACAACGCATTAGAGCAGTGTGCTGGTGATGCCACAGTGAAATGGATGAGTGAGTTAACAGTAAAAGTTACAGAGTGGGACACTTCAACACATTTTGCATGCATGGCAGATGGGGAATTGCTGCTGAAATGGCTCTATCGGATATTTTCACATTTTAAAGGCCGAAAACAAAAAAGACCAATTTATTTGGCCTGATTTTTTGTGCTCTTCAAGATGCTTAAATAGGACATTCTGAATCTCCCCCCCCCCACCCGGGAAGGTGATCCTGCTCCTATCCCCACCCCACCCTCTTCTGTGCTGGCAGTATTTTAATGAAATTTCCCACGCTGGGGTGTTGCTAGGTCTGAAAAAGACCCGGGGCGACGCTGATGCCGCAACTGTCGGGACTCGGGGCTAGCTAACCTTTTAGTTGTAGCTCCTGAGATTCTATCCGGGGCTAGAACAAAAAGATCAGGGGCTATACCCCCCTTAGCTCCCCCAGCCCTAGCAACGCCTCTGCTCCCACGGTCATCCCCCAACGCCCACTCCCTTGCCCACTAGAAACCTTCCTCCTCCTCTCCCACACACACACATAAAACATGTTTACCTCACTACTGCGACTTATGTTACCTGGCCGCGCCTGCCCAGCCCTGCGCGCACACTTTTGTGGCATGGGCACCACTGTTCAATTTAGAAAGACTGCTGAGAGTAGTCCTAAATCGATCTTCTTAATTTTCGATTATATTAAAAATAACTTTTCACTTAATAACGCTGAAATACATGACAAAACAACAGCCTTGGTTGAGCTATATGAAGTAGTACCAGACAACAACGATCATCTTCCCCATTTCTGCTATATGCTCTTTTGCTATATTCTATTTCGGTGTTTCAATATCCTACCATTTTCCTTCCGCAGAAGGCGGGTTGCAGCATCAATGCCTCCTGAGTGGCTACACCACACTTCAAGTGCAAGATTCCTTAGTGTTCTGTGTGGCATAGTTTTTTCAAAGGTTCTATAGTGCCTTCAACTCTACCCTAAATGTGGATAGGGAACCACAAGGTAATAATGTGGTTCTAACTCCATCTATTTCTCAGAACTTTATTTTCCACTGCTGTATTCTTTTCTTTAGAAATCAGGGTTATAACGAATAGGCTTCCTTTTCAATGATATGCATCTCCCCATAGAGGCTACGCTTTAGCCCTCGAAACATACAGTGGCCCTTGGAGGTAAACCTGTGCTAAGTAAGTGCACACACGTACCACCGGTTTCCTGAAGGAGGCGTTGGAATGTCTGCGTGAGATATGCAGTATACATAAAATTGGGAAACTGGTGCTTTACCAGTATCTGTGAAGGGACAAAGTTAACCAAGCTTTATGTTTGGGAAAACGGGAAGCAGGCTCAGCTCCATCCAGACTGCCGTGGGTACTCTGCAAATTCCAGCCTGGGGAATAGGCATCCAGGGGTCACACACTTCCCTGCACTCCAACATTCCCTCTGCGGTCAATTCTTCTCTTTTTTGATCCTACTGTTCCCATTGCCCTCCTACAATCACTGTTCCTTTTCTCTTGCAGTACTAGGTCAGCAGGACATTGCGATAATATGTGGTCTAGCGGACTAAATTCTACTCCTGACTAGTGTTCTGCCCAGTCATCGGTCATTTCCGCTATCTGGGTATCTAAGTGACTCTGGAGGATCATGTCAGAGCCATGCTCCAACTGGCACTCTCTCAGATGGTTCCTTGGAAAAGGTGCATCAATGCTATGCTATAGAGAGGTTGAAAAGCACAATGTACAGGTTCACACTCTGCTTAGCAGAGATGTTACCCAGAATGGTCCCAAAGTTGGGAACCCCTGCCGTCCAAGGTGTGCATGGTCTCTTATCTGAATGACAAAAGGTCTTTAGTCTATCTCTCTACTCTATATCCCTTTCCACTCTGTGCTCTAAATACTGCCCTGCATTAACATGGTCATCCCCACGGTTGTGTCCTATTCCCCGCTTCTTAAACAAACTCATTTGTACTCTGCATGATCTTCTTCGCATGTAGGTCTGCAACACAGGAGAGTCTGAGAACCTGCTGGATTGAAGCTGATGTTTAAACAGCCTCTCACTCCTGTGCCCAACTCATGCACTCACAGAAAGCTACTCACCATCCCAAAAAGCTCATGTGTTAATGCCCAAAGGGCTGCCACGTTAAGCCCCAATGCTATTTAGACCATCTACTTCATTACAACAGTTGGCTAGAGATACAAACGTTCTTGATCGATAATAGCTTAATGGGCTCCTTGTGGTGAAACTGTAAGAAAGCAGAAGACAAGCCCACAATTAGGTGTGAATTTAATACTAAGAATGTAATTAGAAACAGTGACATTTGAAATGTTAGTATTATATTTTGAATATGGTATAATTATTTGTTAATGGCAAAAGTGGAACAATACATAATTATTATCCCTAATAATGCCCATCAAGGACACACGTCATAGGAGCATGAAGTCTTAAAGGTTGATTGCATTAGTGAAAATAGGAACAGTAAAGTGGACATAGGAACTCAGTGGCAGCTGCTCAATTTATCAGAGGAGGGCTGTAAATATTTCCACCAAAATCGCACAAGCAGTTGAGCATAGCAACCAACCATGATTGAACCTAGGGCATTTCTGATCCCCAGAACACTTTTAAAATAATGGATTAAAATAGTTTAAAAATTGGGCAAACTGACAATAATTTACTGCTAGATCTGTCGGGTAACACATGAGGAAATCCAGTTGATTTCAGGTCATGAACAGTACCTGGGAGCATTTAATATATTTGTATTTCTTTACGCAAAAAAAAAAAAACATGGTCTGAAGCAAACATGCATTATACAGAGAACAAGACAGGTCTATTTACAAATGCATCCTGCAGTGCTGGTAATCCAGGGATAGTGGTACACCATGCAAGAAAGGACACAACTTTATTGTACAGTCATCTGGGAGACAGCTCCTTGCAACTAAACTGAAGATCCATCTGAAAGTGCCCTTTCTGGGCTACACATTATAAGGAGATAACCCCACCCATTTGCAACATTTTACAGTGGTGATATTATAGGCTAATTTCTAACATGATCCTTTCTTTGTTGCTTGTCAGCAAACCCCTACAGACCTCTATACATTTACAATCGCCATTGGAGGTTTTAATTTCTTGGGACAATAAACACAACATCCCTCAATGACATCACAATTAGCAGGTCAGCATTAAAAAGAGTACACCTGATTGGTTGGCGCGCTATTTGATACAAGTTGAAACATTGCTGAATGCTAATTGGATAGTTTGGTTTGAGAAAGCACAGACGAGAGAATCTCACTGAGACAGACCAATTATATTCTGAGAGACAATCCGCAAGGTCAGAATGTTGCTGCATCCCCTGTGACACCACAATCTCCCTCCCCTGATTGGATCCCTGAGTCCCTCGCCCCTGCACCTGTTTACTCCCTAACTTCCTTCACATGCCATGTGCTAGCCCTGCTTGAAAAAACGTGCAAGGCTCTGCTGCTAGAAATTCATTCCTCCGATTTTATTCGTTTTACCATAGCACGTTTATTTCTGTGCCAAATGGCCTGTGTTGCCCAACTAGCTAGCTACATCTTCTGGAAGCCTGAGCCCCCCCCTCCCCGCCGTGCCCTGTGCTGTGTTCTTCATGATATTGCTTTGTTTCTCGATGGACGGCACTGACTGTCTGAAGGATAGTTTCGCTCCCATGAGAACTGCTCTCTTGCAATATTTAATTAGACACTATGTGGCACCCCCCTTGCATCCTAACCTTGGCTACTCAGCGCTTTTCTGCCCAGCAGCAGAAATAAAATCCAATGAATTGCAAGCTTAGGCCTTTTGCTAAATGGTGACAACTTCTACAGCTTTTACACCTGGGATTTAGCAAAATGGACGTCTTGCTCACTACAACACTAACAGCTAATCAATCTCCATTATAACACTATGCCCTACCTTCACACCCATATATCCGCGTGCCAATAAAAGTGCTCTTATAAAGTAGAAATAAAAGAAATGCTTTGCTGCACATGTGGTTTAGCCTGCTACGCTTGCGTTTTTCCCCGCAGCAGCCATGGCCACCCTTTTGCTCACTAAAACTATTACCTCTCTTCATAATGCAGTTCACTTTATATAATAATACCAAACCCTACCTATGTGCCCTCTACCTACCAATATATATGTGCTAAAACAACTATCCTATGAAACCTATCCCTTTGTGCGTGTGTTTTTCTGTGCAGCGCCAGCTCCCTGAGGTGTGGCACAACTATATGTTCTTTAAATACACCATGATGTCACCAAACATGTGACCCCTGTGTCACCATGTCACTCCGGTAGCTTGTATATGCGCTTCCCTTCTGGACTTTGGATCTGCATATTTACAGTGGATCCAAAGTCACAACTAGGGATTCCATAAAAAGCAGGTTAAGTTCATTTCTGAACTGCAGGAGCTTTGCAGTATGGCATTCCAGTATGCCGGGGGCATGGCAGGACAGGGACTGTTTCCTGCTATTCTCTCTGTGTTCCAATTTTATTATAAGACTTGCAATGGGCTGGCTCCTTGAGGAGCATGCACCTGAAAAGGTGGCACGTTTGACAGCAAGGTAGGCAGGTGTTCTGGGGGTGGTTGCCTTGTATGTGATACTTGTGATTTTGAAGAAAAATCCTGGTAATGCTAGATAGCCAGGGTAGGTCTTACAACATTAGGGTGGTGTGGACATATTTCTCAGAACATGTTTTGAGGCCTGCCACAGCATGATCAACTATCTCTTCACTGGGCTCCCTGCTTTACAATTTGTGCACTCACGAGGACCTGTACCACAGCACTTAAGTCCTGTGGTGGGAAGAAGGGCTTAATGTTGCAAAGCAGTTTGAACTGATACCAAACAATATGGTTGCGATATATGCTACGAATTGCCCGTAAGAACACATTTTATTTAAGAATATGGGAAATAAATACTAATATTGCCATTGTAAAAACACATTCCTGGAACGGTGCTCTGATTAACCCCTTCTACCCCCCTAACCACCACTGACCTCTCATTTAATATCACATTTTCACGGCCAATGTAAAGCACATGTTCATGATATATGTTGGCATTGCCACTATAAAACACTTTGGCCCTCATTACGACCTTGGCGGAGGACCATGATGCAATTTGCACCATGGTCCATGGCGCTAAGCTACCAACTCCGCCATGGGGGTTGGCGGACTTACCGCCCCATTCCGAGGTTGGCGGGGCGGTAAGTCCCCAATCCCCATTTACCCTTCCCCATTCCCATTCCTGGCCCCATAGGGCATAATGGGAGTGGGGAAGGCGTTAATTACGCCACCGTAAATTATGGTGGCGTAATTAACAACAAGGTCCCTTAGCGCCATGGATTTTAACGCCTGCTAAAAGCAGGCGTTAAAATCACCATGGCGCTAAGGGAACTCGTACTCAGGCGGTAAGGTACGCCATGGTTTACGCCGGCGTAAACCCCTTACCGCCTGGGTCCTAATGAGGGCCTTTTTCTCACACTGTTTCCTATGATATATGTCACAAATTCCACTATACAACAAATTGATGATCGTCATGCCCACGGTATATGTCATTAATGCACTGTAAAATACTGTTATGACACTGCCACCCACAGTATTTTTGGTAATAATCACTGTAAACCATTTCATGAAGGTGGTGCCACAGTATATTGCATCACTGCCACTATAAAATAGTTTATGAGGCTGATGACCACAACATATGTCATCATTGCCACTGTAAAACATTTTACTGACACTACCTACATGTTACCATTGTCATAGTAAAATAGTGTCATTACTCTGTTGCCAAAGTATGTATCATTATTGCCACTGTAAAAACATTCATGATGCTAGTGCCCACAGTATCTGTAATCACTGGCACTGTAAAAAAAACTTTCATGACAATGATACCAACAGCATAATATGCAAGCATTTCTTAAGCCTAATGTATACCCTCCAATCTTCTCTCACCGGCCCAAAACTCCCAAAGCAAACACATTCACAAACACACATAACCCCTCAGGCGTTAAACACAGACACCCCATCATAATCATGCTGTGGGATGTTTTTATCCACGCATCCAAGCCCTACCTCATAACTGTGCAGTACTGACATGGAAAACATCATGATGGCCAGAGATTCCCAGAAAATGCCCAGGGAAATGCATGAAGAATAGGCTGCCACTCATTTTTGCCGATGTTATGGGCACAGAAGGGCACTGCCTAAAACCACCATTGGACTACCCACACAGTAGTCTGAAACCATTGGGAATGGCAATGCTGATTGCCAAAAGCAACCTAGAATTGTGGGGAATTCATTTTCTTAAATCCCAAAAATGGGTGCAGTACCAGTACTCACCACTATCAGAAAGCCGGCGTTTTAAAACACCAGATCTTTTTTCTTTTTGTGTAAAACTGAATAAATGAACCCAAGGCAGGCCAAAGAAAGACTTACTGAGAGGTGGATACAATCTAAAGTTATATTCTGAAGTGACTTGAAGGTTTATAACAAGACTGGCTGAGTTGTGGATTTCAGCAGTTTAAGTAAATTTGGACTGAAAGACACTAAAAATCTAAATGTTTAAAAGAAATGAGTGACCTACTTTTGAGTGTCACATAGGTTGCAATTGTTTAAATATCATAGTTTTAAACTTAGAATCAGCATTCTAGCTGCATATGTAAAAATGGTTCATTTTATTTGAATGCAGAAAACTGGGTAACTAAAAGTGACATTAGCTGGGGCCTGGCTTAAGGAACTGAATTCTGCCCACCAGCTACCCCCGACAGGAGATGAGACTTGCACAACAGCTGTGTTCCCAGGCCTATCTGCCTTTTGCTGCTCCCACCAAAAGGGATATGACACTTCCCTGATTGAATTACCTGGGCTCTGCAGGAAATTGAACAAAGCCCTGTCCTGACTCAGGCAAATGTTTTATTATGGGGGCCGTAAAAAGTGGCTTCCTCCTGGAAGGAAAGGGGAGGAGCACTGCCTGTGAGAGCAAGCTGGCTTGGCAGAACTGGAAAAACCAGAAATTCAACCTTGTGCTGGGGGGAAACCACACCCCTGTAGCCAGAATATGGTTTTAGAAAAAGATGAATAACTCATAGTACGGACTTGTCATAATTATTTAAATGATACCATAATTCTTGTGATTTTTCTGCCCACATTTTAAGAGGTTTTTAGAACCGGTGGTATGATCTGGGGGCAAACTAGCAGTTAAGAGGGTATTACTTAAAATGTATGCATGTTAAAAGTCTGATACTTCATCAAGTAATGTCCATACTCCTTGCGCACATGTGTATAAATTTGAGTAAGAATCTGATATTGGTAACCTGACCAAAAAGTGAAATATGTTGCCATTTCTGAATGCAAGCTCCCAGGAAGAGCAGATTTGGACAGGGGATACCTCCTGTGATATGTGATGGGTGCATGTAATTTTAAACAAATGTGCAAATATGTCTTTTGGGTCAAAATATAGATTGTGTGTAATTTGACAGGGGTGGGTTCTCTGTAACATAAACAGACCTCATCATGATGATACTTCATTTCATTCCCCCAATCAAGGGGAAGAGGAGGAAGTGGCCAATGACAAGTGGAGAGGGGTAGAGCCTAGTGATGCTGCACACACACCCATTTTCAAAACACATAAAAGCGGACAGTCAGGACAGATAGGGACATTCAATTCCATTTGCTGCAACGCGCTCTGCCGGACCATACAACATCCAGAGATCCAGACTTCAAATCCATCAATCTCCAGAATCCAGAGAGGCTAGACCAGCAGAGCAGAGCTGACCCAGACCACTGTTAGCAGAACCAGAGAGCTGACCCAGATCATTGTGAAGTGCCGAGACCAGACCAGAGTCCAGTCTAAAACCTGACCAGATCCGTGGCGAGGCCCATTCTAATTCAAGAATATAGTGTGAGTACCTAGCAAGACTGTGCAGAACCAATCTCTTAGTTAAAATAATATAATTCAATCTATTTTAATCTAAGTAGAACTGCCTCCTAACTGTCACCTGTCATTTGTAAAGCTGTCACCTGTCATTTTCTAGTTGCTAGCTGTCACTTGTCTTTTTGAACTTTAAAATTTCAAATCCGAAAAACTACCTTTATTTAATCGCTCATATCTCCGTGACCGTTTGTCCTAGCGACTTGCAGTAAATTACTTCTGAAAGCTTAGAATCAACGAACCTAGAACCGCATTCCTATTCCATACACTTTTGCCGCAATCGCGAAAAACGCACTCGAGAATTTTACCGCGATTTGCAAATTTCTCCACGTGCGAAAACAGCAGTTGTTGCTTTCCTTGCTAAAAATGTGTTTGCCTCTTAAGAACCATCCCTGAATCATTGCTAGAGTGAACCTGGACTAATATTAACTAGATACCACTCACCCTGAACCTCTAGGGGCAATTAAAAGCATTTTAGCATATTTTTCACTTCATTGCCAGCACATGTAAAAGCATTTTGGGCCTGTGTTTAAAACTCCGATCTGTAGTCTAAGCTTGCTGGGGTGAACTGAATTACATTTGATTGCATTTCTGAGAACTGTGTGCTTTCCTTCCATTTCCTTGCATTGCATAAAGGGGGGAGGGGATTGCCAGAGAAAAGTGATTACCTTGTTTTGTTGAAATCATATTGAGTATTTTCTGTATTGCATTTTCATTCAACATTACATCCATCTGAACTTATATAAAGCATTCTCTACCACCTTATTCTTCTGTTCCTATTCACAAGTGTGCTAGTGCCAGACTATCCATTATTGATTACTGCTCAGATTCAGTGTGATATTCAATTATTAATTTATTATAAAGCGTGATATATATATATATATTGTTTAAATTATCAAATAAACCTTTAAACTTGCGAAACAGAACTACTTCTTGGCTCAGTGGGGTCAGGGGGATTCCAAGAGGGGGTGTTATGTAGGGGTAGTCATCCAGAACGCATGAACTGGACATAAAGATATATTAATAAGGGTTTCCATTCAGTATCCCAGACTAGGCATCGACTTAGCTGTAGTGTTGAATTGAATCCTCTTACAAATGGGGGCTCGAGCGGGACGTTTGGGTTAGATCTATCACTTGTGCAGATTAATACAGTGTGCCAGCTGACCAGATACACATATCCGGTCGGATCACCACGCTGTGTTACGCTGTAAAGCACTCCTCAAAGGAACGCTCTAAGGAAAAGGTCTGTTTTGCAAAAATAAAATACAAACTTCTGTAAGTCAGGAAGGAACTCAAATTCCAGAATGACGACCTTAGTAGACATGAAAATAGCCAGAGAGCACTTCTTACATAAGTTATTTGTGAGAGGTGAGTGGACTCACCAGGACCGCATGGTCTGGTAGCAGGCCATCACGCAACAGGTCACGGAAACAGGGTCAGATATATGGAGAGATCAGGGTCCCTTACATGTGGCCCTGAGTGAACTATACATGGCTCCTAAAGCTAAGGATGAACAAGACAAGATGGTTAGGATAGCGGCATACCTGTACCTATATATGGGTGACATGCAGGATAAATGTACTGAAAGCCAAGATCTGGCGAATAAGCGACATATGGCGTTAGAGAAGGTCCAATCTGACCTGGTCTCTTCTGAGCAGAGGCTGCAGGGGAGCCAGGAGTCAGAAAATGAGAGTAGACAGCACATCATTAAAATAAAGAGGGATATGGACATCCTGCAACAGGAAAAGGCTGACCAGGATACCAGATTTCTGGCCTTGCAGAAGGAGTACCAAGAAGGTTTGGACTCCCTACTGCAGAGCCAGAAAAAGCTGGAGCAACAGTTAGACTTCAATAGGGCATGTGCTGAGCAGGTAGTCACCCTGCAAAGCCACCTAGATAGGGAGAAGGCAGAGAGCAATAAACTGATTTTGAAAGACCTGGATAACCAGGCAGAGTTTGACCAGGAGCGCCAGAAAGCTGGTGCCTTCCAAAGGCAAAGGGACGACCTGGCTGCACAGATGCAGGCTCTTAGTCAGGAAAGGGATACCTTAGGCCAGGAAGTTTGCCACTTAAAAAGGAAAATGGAAGAAAATCGCCTGGCCCTCCAGGGACTGGGTGACCTCCAAAAAGAACACCATAACTTGTTAGAGCACAACAGGAAGGTGGAGGATGCTCTGGCAAGAAAGGAGCAGGCCAATAGGGACACAGCTCAGGAGGTAACCCTCCTGCAGCAAAGACTGGCCCAGTGCTCCAGGACCAATCAGGAAACACAGAGAGAGAATGAGGCTCTCTGCCAGCACAATGATAGACTCCAACAACAGGTAGCGATGCAGGAGAGACTGATAGAGTCTAGTAAGGCCTTAACTGAGGAACTGAAGGCGCAGGCTCTTGCATTGCAACAGGGAGCAGGGGCGGATAGAGATGAGGTTCGCTGGGAAAGAGAAACTCCTGAGCATAACCCCAGGAGCCCTAGTACCAGAGGCCTGTATCTCTCTCAGTCCCTGGACTCTGCCACCCCCATGTCCCCTGGCGCACATGAGCACAGGGCCACAGGGATGGCAGATTACTATCCAGTGAGAAGCATGGGGCTCATCGGCCAGTACCACCCAGGAATGGAGGGGCGGGCATCCGGGTATGGGCACCCAAGCACAGTGCAATTTGATGGGGAACCCCAGGAGAGTAGGCCCATTAAGGGCACCCTGAAAACCTCTGCCCAGTTAGGTCAGTGGGGGGGTACCCATCAAATCCTGGCAGCAAGGAGGGATCTGAAGACTCCTCTGAGCGGTACAGGACACAGGAGACCAGGTCCCCACATTCTGCCAGCCATTCCCAGGCTCGCAGAATCCGGGAAAACCTGGAAGAACAGACGGGAACCTCTGGGAGCAGTGCCTCTGAGTCAGAAGATGAATGGACCAGGGTTACCCGGACCAAAAGGGCCAATAAGACAAAAAGGGCCTTGCTTAAGGACCCCTTAAAGCAGATTAAGGCAATCAGGAGCGTCATCACGCCTTATCATAAGAACGCCAATTATTCTGTTTGGGAGCACTTAGAGTTGTTTGAGCAAATGATGGAGACTTTTCATTTGAAGGACAGCCAAAGCTGTATCCAATATGTAAAGTGGACATACTCCCCAGAGTACTCCAGTTTCTTTGCAGGGCTGGAGGACCAAAATCATTCCAGGTGGTCCACCTATAGGGCGGCCATATTAAAACATTTTTCTGTTCACAGAAATCCCCAAGAGGCTCGCAAGGCAGCCTACAATTTACAATGTGGGGAGGATCAGGCCCCACAAGAATTTGTGCAGGAGTTAAAGCGTGCTTTTGCACAGACCACAAGAAGGGTGCGCACGGATAGCAGAGAATTTATTAATACGTTTTTCCATGCCTTGCCCAAATACATAATGACCCAGTTCGTGAGGGATTTTCACGAGAAAAGATCTTTAGACTGGGTCATTGATCAGGCGACCCGGATCTATGAGGTGCAGAAGCCAATAGAAAATAAAAATAATGCGCCCAAAAACCCCAAAGTCAACAACACCCCTGCTGCTGCCAAGGTGGCAGAGGTAAAGGTCACCCCCGGTTTAGAGTTGGAGATGGGGGGGCCTAAAAACCTACCTGCACCTAATAATGCTAGGCCCAGAAGGTTCTCGGGCCAGGCACAGACAGGGAGCCAGGGAGGCAGCCCCACAAATGGGGTCCCTCGCTCTCCTGATTATGTAAGCCCCCGTTACAAGGGAAACAGACCCATCCTGGGTTATGTGTGGACTCCTCCAGCCCAAGGGGGGGGATCCAGCCAAGCACCTAACCCAGAGAACTTCCCTCCCAACTTCTCACAGGAGGGCAGAAATTCTCCAAATCCTGGGCAGAACTTTTTCCCCAGGTATCCACCCAATTTCCAGCCCCAAAATCCTCCACCCTTCTTTCCCCAATTCCCTGAGCCCAGACAACCGAATCCGGGAGAGGGGAGGCCAAGGGTGGAGGGGTATGCAAATCTTCCCAACCAGGGGTACTACCAAAGAAGGGATAGCTACCCTTCCCGGAATCAGCCCAGGGGAGAAAACAGGGCCCCGTATCAGCCTGAGCGGGTTTCCCAGTTAGAGCGCCAGGTTCAAAACATGGCGCGGGATCTGGGTCACATACTGAGGGCTCAGCAGAACCCTCAGATCGGCATGCCGGTGCAGAACGCACCCAACTCTGGACCTGGTGCTCCAGAACAATGACGGGGCAGCACCCCGATAACTCACCGGTTCCCAGGGAGGAGGCACAAAGGGAAGTGGGGTGTAAAGCATTGGAGGAAGCTTCCTTCCTCACTTGTAAACAGCCCCTGGAAACCCAGGAACCAGAAACAAAATCTCTTGCCCCTGAAAGTCTGCCTCCTAAGGAGCAGAGGGGGGGTAGGAGAAACAAAAGCCCCAAACAGACTCAGTTTGAGGAGGAGGTACAGATCTTCCAATTTGAGGGAGAGGGATCCTCAGAGGATCCTGGGAAAAGGATCTTCTCCTTCAGAGAGGGGGGAACTCCTCCCAAAGAAAAATGGGTCCCTAGGGATGCAAATCCAGACTGGGGAGATGTGGAGACCGAGCTACCGCCGCCCACCATCTCATCCCAGAACCAACAGCAAGAAAATCCCCTGGTTCAAACCCATCCTGATGACTGCCTCCAAAAAGGGGGGGGCGGCCCAGAACCGGAGCCAGGGGAACCCACAATGGCTCTGATCTCCAGTTGCCAATTTTTTCTTTCAGATTCCCAAGGCTCTCCACAGAATTCTGCCCAAATCTCTTTGCTAGCGATGTCCTAAACCAGAAAGTTAGCCCACCAGTTGTCCAAAAATGTGCATTATCTGTGCCCCCTTGAGGAGAAGGAGGGAAGATACTATGCACCGGTACAAGTACAGGGGCAGGGTACAATTTTGGCACTGGTGGACACTGGATCTCAAGCTACCCTTCTGTCCAGAAGGGCCTTTGACAAACTGAATGCAGGAAGGGGAGAGAATTACCAAATTCCTCTCACCTCTCTTCCTGGACAACTGCAGAACTTTGACGGGAAGGAAATTCCTGTTGAAGGGACTGCAGACTTGGACATTAAGATCGGGCGACACAAGGTGAAACACCCGGT
Organism: Ambystoma mexicanum; assembly: GCF_040938575.1. Taxonomy (NCBI): domain Eukaryota; kingdom Metazoa; phylum Chordata; class Amphibia; order Caudata; family Ambystomatidae; genus Ambystoma; species Ambystoma mexicanum. The sequence goes on along the minus strand of NC_090927.1, from coordinate 894,204,795 downwards.
CATAGTAGTGACTCCAGAGGGCACCCCTTGTTTACTGGGGAATGACCTCCTGAGGAGGTTGTCACCCTTAATAGATTGCGTAAACAAGGTCCTCTGGACCCAGACTAGCCGACCAATAAAATTAAAACAGAGTGTCAACCATGTTAGTTTAAACGGCACCTGCCACATGGTTGAACAAAAATCTGACCAAGTAGAATTCCACTTCCAGAATAGCCAAATTCCAGACGTAACAGTAATAGCAGTAGGACAACAGACTGGTGATGGAGGGTCCTCTCTATTTCTGAAAATCAACCTTCCTTCCAGTCTAAAGTGGTATTCCACGCTGGAAGGAAACACTCTGAAATTCTATACTAATCCACAATCAGAAACTCCCACTCCTATAGTCCAGAAAGATGTGAAATCAGCTCAGAGCCTGGCTGACATTCAGCAAATTGGAGAGCAGTTGTTCATCCCTGTCCAATTAAATGATAGGAAGGACTCTGTTCTCGCTCGAGTGTGTGTGAACAACGGTAAGAGCTTCATCAGCGAAGCCATGTTCCGCCAACTCCCAAAAGATCAAGCCATTCCCACATTCAAACTGATAGACAAATGGGAAATGGACCTGGAAGCACCTAATTCCAAACATCTCCTGCCAAGCAGGTGTATGCTCAAAATCTCCATTGGCAACAAGAGCATAGTCCATAATTGTTGGGTCGTGCGAGACGTTACTGCCGCCTTTTACTTAGGCAGTGACATTCTCAATCGCTTTGCCATTAGTTTGGACCTAATAAACTTCAAAGCTTGGTCCCGATTAGCGGATAATCCCATGGGCTTTGATGATCCAGAAAAAGCATTTAGGTCAGCTCAATTGCTACCGTATGCAGTTGAAATTCAGATCAAAGAGGAAATCACCATCCCAGAAAGGACCCGACAATTCTCCCTGGAAGTGAAAGTTAAAAGAGGACAATATTTGCAAAACCCTGATGCTTACATACATCTAAACGCTTCTCTTCAACAGCAAGGGTTGGGGGTAAACCAACACCATTAGTCAACATAGAACATGACACCATTCTAATAGAGGTGGATAACAGCGACTTAAAGAGTATTACTCTAGCCGCAGGCACCATTATTGGAATGGCGGTTGATGACCGACATTTTTCCATCGATTTAGGTAATGAACTGTTAGGGCCAATCCCCAAGGACTGCTTTGACAGTGACAGTGATGACAATACAACACCAGACAGGATTTTTACCCGGCATGGGGGGAACTTCCTGGTGTACACTTCTTGCCCTTATGGTAAGGAAGATGTGACTTGTGACTTCAGAAGGGATGAGGTGATTTTCCAGGTCCATGAGGGCTGCCTTTCCCACCTGAAGCCTCCAGTCCAAATCAGCACTCTGACCAGGGACTTCTCCACCCAGCTGGAGGAGGCTGCTGAGATAGCCAAACCAGAAGTCTTTCCAGGCTTCAGGCAGATGGTGGAAGAGAGAGTCAACCTAGCTGATGCCTGTGTGACTCTGGAACAAAAGCAAAAGTTGAAACAAGTTTTCTTGGATTTCCAAGATCTCTTTGCGGTAGACTCATATGACTGTGGTCGCACTGACATCCACACAACAACAATCCCCACGGACCCTGGCATGACTCCTGTGTTTGTGAAGCAATATCGCTTGCCTCTCGCATCAGTGGAGTCCCTTACTGAAATAATTAAGAACCTTGAGTCCCGGGGAATAATCCGTCCAGTCCACAGCACCTTCAATAATCCGGTGCTGGGAATATTGAAGCCAAACGGCCAGTGGAGACTCTGCGCTGACCTCAGGGAGCTCAACAAACGGGTCCATACTTCCTGATGGCCTCTTCCCTACATTGACCAAGGGCTGGCCCAGATTCAGGGGTCACAGGTATTCACTGCAATAGACCTGACCAATGGATACTGGACCATGCCTGTCAGTAGGGAGGACCAATACAAACTGGCTTTTACCTTTGGGGGCCAGCAGTACACATGGACCCGGACTCCCTTCGGAGACCTCAACTCCGGCAATGAATTCAACATTTTCCTACATAAGGCCATGCCCGACCTGGGTGCGAGGGGTAACCTGGCTTATGTAGATGATGTCCTCATCAAAAGTTCATCTGTGGAGGAACACATAGCGGAGATCCGTTATGTTCTGACCCAGTTGAGGGCCGCCGGAGCAAAACTTTCCTTTCAGAAAGCACAGTGGTGTAGAACCCGTGTTAATTTCTTGGGGCATGAGATTACTCCTCAGGGTCTCTGTCCCCAGGAAAAGAAAGTGGAAGCACTTCAGAAACTGAAAGACCCCACAACTCTGCGGGAACTAAGGAGCCTCCTTGGACTGACTAATTACAGCAGAAAGTTCATTGAGGGCTACGCAGAGATCACCAGAACCCTGATTCATCTCCTGAAGGGGGGGGTCAAGTGGGAATGGGGTCCAGAACAAGCCGAGGCAGTAAAACAACTTAAAAGAAGCCTCTCACAAGCGCCTTGCCTAGCTTACCCTGTCAGAAACAAGGAGTTCTTCCTGGAGACGGGGTTCTCTAATACGTGCTTGACAGCAGTATTATACCAAAAGCATGACAAGGTCAATAAAGTAATCTCCTATGCGAGCAAAACTTTATCCTCTGTGGAGGAAAAATTCAACGATTGTGAGAAGGCACTCCTGGCAACGGTGTGGGCATTGAAGAATTACCGCCCCTTTATCCAGGGGGAACACATCATAGTGGAGACTCCACACCAGCCTCTGCAATATCTCCAAAGTGACAGAATCCGGGCCGGAAATGTGAGTAATTCCCGAATTACTTCCTGGATTCTGTCAATGCAAGGCTTTCCTGTGGAGGTCAGATATGGCCAAAACAAGAAGAGTCCCCTCGCGCAAGGTCTGGCTGACTTGCATGATTTTGCCAGAGAAAACTGTCTCGAGGACGAAAGTCTAAAAATAAAGGACAACATGGAGGCATACCTTAATTCCCCCCACAAAGTATTTGAAGAGGACAAGTGTGAGGGAATGCCCACTGTCTATGTGGATGGATGCTCTTACCATGTTGACAACCACGGGGAGAAAGAACTGGTGGCCGGCGTAGGGAATGCATGGGTGAAGGAGTTCCCAGAACCCTCCGCTGGGTACAAAATTGGTCCCCGAAGTAGTCAGGTGGCAGAATTGATGGCTGTGCATCAGGCCATCCTCACTGCTGTCCAGCATCAACTCTGCGAACTGGTCATAATCACAGATTCGGATTATGTACGGAACGGGTTCGTGGAGCACCTGGTTAATTGGAAAACCAGAGGCATGTTATGTGCTAACAACAAACCCTTGAAACATGGGAAGTTGATCCAAAACATTGATGATCTGGTCACCTCGAATGAGAAGACCATCTATTGGAAAATGATCAAGGGTCATTCCAAAGTAGAGGGAACAGACAAAACTGGAAATGACTTAGCTGATCAGCTGGCCAAAACCGGGGCCATCCAAGGGGATCTAATTGAGATTGAGTCCCTGTTGGGGGAAATCCAGGTCACTGCTATCACTAGGTCCCAGACAAATGCTCACAATGACCTTTCAATTGCACAATGGAGCAAGGAGACCCCTGATGCTGATTTGATTACCGCTCAGAAGGGGGATCCAATAATTGGTAAATTTTACCAGCACCTTGAGGACCCTGAGAACTTTCCCCTGACGGATACCGATTACATTGGGAAAGAGGACCTAAGAGTGTTGATGAAATATCCAAAAATGTTCCGAATCCAAGACGGTTTGCTGGTAAGGAAATCCAAAGCTGGCCACGATCAGTGGGTGGTTCCTACCTCATTCCGAAGCCTGATGTTAAGTCACGCCCATGATGCGGCCACCGCCGGTCATAGGGGGTTTCACACAAAATTGGAAATCTTAAGAGAGGTTGCATACTGGCCACACATGGGGCAGGACCTCGACCAATACTTGAAGGGGTGTCTTGTGTGTGCACAATTTCAGCCATCATCCCTCACGCACCGTGCGCCTCTCCAAAAGAGGGGGATGACACTGCCATGGTCAGATTTACAAATCGACTTCGTAGGCCCCGTGATTCGCTCTGCTAGGGGGAATAAGTACATGTTGACTGTGACATGCTTGTTTACCAAGTGGGTGGAATGTCTCCCAGCCCCAAATTGCAAGGCAGAAACAGCAGCTGCCCTGATGATTAACCACATCTTTTCCCGTTTTGGTCTACCTCAAAGGATTGAGTCAGACAGAGGTAGCCACTTCACCAGTGAAGTAATGACAAAGATGTGGGAGATACTGGGGGTCAAGAGAAAGCTACACATTGCTTACAGGCCAGCTTCGTCTGGGGCAGTAGAGAGATATAACCGAACCATTGTGAGCATATTAAAGAAGTTTGTGGCAGATTCTGGGCCAAGTTGGGATATCCGATTACCTCTGGTCCTAATGGCCATCAGATCTACCCCTTCATCTGCAACCAAAATGTCACCATTTGAGTTGATGACTGGGCGCAAAATGGTGCTTCCTCAGCATTTGCTCTACAGGACCCAAGAGCAGACACTGATAAATGCCTCCACAACTCATGAGTATGTGGAGAATTTAAGGAAACACCTTCAACATGCTTTTGCTTATGCTCAGCGGAATCTAGAAAGATCAGCTGATAGCATGAAGACCCACTATGACCTGAAAACTTCCAGGAAGGAATATCAGGTGGGGGACCGGGTCTATCTATACAACTTCCAAAGAAACCAGGCAAAACAGCGGAAATTTTTGCCTACATGGAAGGGACCCTTTGAGATTATAGACAAAATCTCCCCCGTGGCCTACAAGATCCGCATCCCCAAAGGCGGTTTGGCAGAGGGGGAAGACAAGTGGGTCCACATTAACCAGTTGAAGTGTTGCCATCCCAGGCACACTCTGCAACAACTGGAGGAATCCTCTGGAATCCTAGAGGGTACTGTCTCAGATTAATTCAGTTCTAACTTAAAAGATCCTACATATAGCCTATCAAATTCTGAGTTTCTCAATGTGGGTGTTTTCGTTTTTGAATGCAAAAAGAAATGTGCATGTCCATATGTTTTGACTATACATTTATATGCCACCCCACTATATCAATGGTGGGGGAGAAATGTCCATGAATAGGTATTGCTGCTCTTCCTTTGTCGTCCTAGGAGAAAGAAAACCTGGAGACGGGCCAAGGAGGACGATCCGGAGACCGGGAGCAGAGACGCAAGGGGCCCAGTTTACCGCCCAATACTCCCATCAGGACCGGCGAGGAGAATCGATCGATCCGACCGGATGGAGGAAAAGATGCTGAACTGTGCCATCTATTGGAAGAAGATGAGGAAACATCCCAGGTCTTGCGAGTCCCATCAGTGAAACAGAATGGCCATCGCAAGAGGGGGGCTTGTGGGATGTTTTTATCCACGCATCCAAGCCCTACCTCAAAACTGTGCAGTACTGACATGGAAAACATCATGATGGCCAGAGATTCCCTGAAAATGCCCAGGGAAATGCATGAAGAATAGGCTGCCACTCATTTTTGCCGATGTTATGGGCACAGAAGGGCACTGCCTAAAACCACCATTGGACTACCCACACAGTAGTCTGAAACCATTGGGAATGGCAATGCTGAGTAGTCTGAAACCATTGGGAATGGCAATGCTGATTGCCAAAAGCAACCTAGAATTGTGGGGAATTCATTTTCTTAAATCCCAAAAATGGGTGCAGTACCAGTACTCACCACTATCAGAAAGCCAGCGTTTTAAAACACCAGATCTTTTTTCTTTTTGTGTAAAACTGAATAAATGAACCCAAGGCAGGCCAAAGAAATACTTACTGAGAGGTGGATACAATCTAAAGTTATATTCTGAAGTGACTTGAAGGTTTATAACAAGACTGGCTGAGTTGTGGATTTCAGCAGATTAAGTAAATTTGGACTGAAAGACACTAAAAATCTAAATGTTTAAAAGAAATGAGTGACCTACTTTTGAGTGTCACATAGGTTGCAATTGTTTAAATTTCATAGTTTTAAACTTAGAATCAGCATTCTAGCTGCATATGTAAAAATGGTTCATTTTATTTGAATGCAGAAAACTGGGTAACTAAAAGTGACATTAGCTGGGGCCTGGCTTAAGGAACTGAATTCTGCCCACCAGCTACCCCCGACAGGAGATGAGACTTGCACAACAGCTGTGTTCCCAGGCCTATCTGCCTTTTGCTGCTCCCACCAAAAGGGATATGACACTTCCCTGATTGAATTACCTGGGCTCTGCAGGAAATTGAACAAAGCCCTGTCCTGACTCAGGCAAATGTTTTATTATGGGGGCCGTAAAAAGTGGCTTCCTCCTGGAAGGAAAGGGGAGGAGCACTGCCTGTGAGAGCAAGCTGGCTTGGCAGAACTGGAAAAACCAGAAATTCAACCTTGTGCTGGGGGGAAACCACACCCCTGTAGCCAGAATATGGTTTTAGAAAAAGATGAATAACTCATAGTACGGACTTGTCATAATTATTTAAATGATACCATAATTCTTGTGATTTTTCTGCCCACATTTTAAGAGGTTTTTAGAACCGGTGGTATGATCTGGGGGCAAACTAGCAGTTAAGAGGGTATTATTTAAAATGTATGCATGTTAAAAGTCGGATACTTCATCAAGTAATGCCCATACTCCTTGCGCACATGTGTATAAATTGGAGTAAGAATCTGATATTGGTAACATGACCAAAAAATGAAATATGTTGCCATTTCTGAATGCAAGCTCCCAGGAAGAGCAGATTTGGACAGGGGATACCTCCTGTGATATGTGATGGGTACATGTAATTTTAATCATCATGATGACACTTCATTTCATTCCCCCAATCAAGGGGAAGAGGAGGAAGTGGCCAATGACAAGTGGAGAGGGGTAGAGCCTAGTGATGCTGCACACACACCCATTTTCAAAACACATAAAAGCAGACAGTCAGGACAGATAGGGACATTCAATTCCATTTGCTGCAACGCGCTCTGTCGGACCATACAACATCCAGAGATCCAGACTTCAAATCCATCAATCTCCAGAATCCAGAGAGGCTAGACCAGCAGAGCAGAGCTGACCCAGACCACTGTTAGCAGAACCAGAGAGCTGACCCAGATCATTGTGAAGTGCCGAGACCAGACCAGAGTCCAGTCTAAAACCTGACCAGATCCGTGGCGAGGCCCATTCTAATTCAAGAATATAGTGTGAGTACCTAGCAAGACTGTGCAGAACCAATCTCTTAGTTAAAATAATATAATTCAATCTATTTTAATCTAAGTAGAACTGCCTCCTAACTGTCACCTGTCATTTGTAAAGCTGTCACCTGTCATTTTCTAGTTGCTAGCTGTCACTTGTCTTTTTGAACTTTAAAATTTCAAATCCGAAAAACTACCTTTATTTAATCGCTCATATCTCCGTGACCGTTTGTCCCAGAGACTTGCAGTAACTTTCCTCTGAAAGCTTAGAATCTTGGCTTTTCAACGAACCTAGAACCGCATTCCGATTCCATACACCTTTGCCGCAATCGCGAAAAACGCACTCGCGAATTTTACCGCGATTTGCAAATTTCTCCACGTGTGAAAACAGCAGTTCTTGCTTTCCTTGCTAAAAATTTGTTTGCCTCTTAAGAACCATCCCTGAATCATTGCTAGAGTGAACCTGGACTAATATTAACTAGATACCACTCACCCTGAACCTCTAGGAGGAATTAAAAGCATTTTAGCATATTTTTCACTTCATTGCCAGCACATGTAAAAGCATTTTGGGCCTGTGTTTAAAACTCCGATCTGTAGTCTAAGCTTGCTGGGGTGAACTGAATTACATTTGATTGCATTTCTGAGAACTGTGTGCTTTCCTTCCATTTCCTTGCATTGCATAAAGGGGCGAGGGGATTGCCAGAGAAAAGTGATTACCTTGTTTTGTTGAAATCATATTGAGTTTTTTCTGTATTGCATTTTCATTCAACATTACATCCATCTGAACTTATATAAAGCATTCTCTACCACCTTATTCTTCTGTACCTATTCACAAGTGTGCTAGTGCCAGACTATCCATTATTGATTACTGCTCAGATTCAGTGTGATATTCAATTATTAATTTATTATAAAGCGTGATATATATATATATTGTTTAAATTATCAAATAAACCTTTAAACTTGCGAAACAGAACTACTTCTTGGCTCAGTGGGGTCAGGGGGATTCCAAGAGAGGGGTGTTATATAGGGGTAGTCATCCAGAACGCATGAACTGGACATAAAGATATATTAATAAGGGTTTCCATTCAGTATCCCAGACTAGGCATCGACTTAGCTGTAGTGTTGAATTGAATCCTCTTACAATGCACACATGCAAACAGAGATATGCATTAACATTCATTGATATACTATGTTTTTTTCACTAACCTGCTCCAACAGTCTACCAGCACGCCTCACAATTGCATGCAGCTGCCAGCTTCCCATCAACTGGAGATGTTAAGGTTGGAAGAAGGGAGTATACCAATAAATGCCTCTCCCTGAGTCCTACTTTGTGCATATGACCTGGGGTCCTGGAAGGTCTGCAACAACAACAATGTGTAGGAGTACCCTTTCAGTAAACATAGATTGGCTTTACCCCATATATGCGCAATGGACCATGAAAGTCTAGGGAAACAAAACACTGCCATACTTTCATGGATTATTGGGCATGCGTGGGATGAGTGTTACAGAGGACCTCTAGAAACTCACAATTCTGATATAAGTGTGAAGGTTTTTTTATTAGCAAGTTTCAATTTACCTTGTTGGGTGGAGGTTGAGACTGCAGGTTAATTCAACTAAAGGGCTATTCTGACTGGTCCCTCAGACTCTCATGTGCTCATTCCACACTATCCTAGGTTTCCCTATCATTCCAGATCACGGTCAACACTATAGATTGGTAATCCCTACTGAGATATCCTCTAACCATCTTGAACCATATTTAAGTACAATATTAGGGAACACTACTACACAGTTTCCCCAAGAATGTCCCGGAGGGAGAGACACATATAAGGGTTTGGCCTTTAGGCCCTCCAACTGGGATGGACCGAAAGCCAAAGCTTTATATGTTTTGCTCCCTGCAGGCTTTTCTAAAGAAACCATGCACTCATGATCCATAATAACGGCCTCAAAGATGGTTCTAGATGCAGCTTGTGTTTCTTCAAAAACTCCCCATTCACTCTCTCCCTTTCACTCCTCTCCTTGATCTTGTCTCCTTATTTTCTGACCTTCCTTTCTAGCCTTTCTCCCTCTCTGTCTACACCCCTTCTAATTCTCCAACCATCTAATCCCACCTCCTACTCCCTCTATTCTACTTTCTTCTTTCTCCCCTTCAGCTCATACTCCCTCCTCCCACCTACTTCCGCTTCTGACCCTGCAGTCTTCACACACCCTTCTCCCACCTACGTTCCTTACTTCCCTTCTTTACTAACCACTTGAGCTTACCTTCAACCTACCACTCAACATCTCCTTCCCCTTCCCTCTCCCTTTTGTTAAACGGGAAATCATATTGTACCTCCTTTCTAATGTATATTGGCCTAAGCCCAGTCGTTCTGCGAAGAAAACCACGTTTCAAAAGTTCCGATTTTAGATTGACTTTGCCGCCATTTTGGGATCATCCGCCATTATGATTTCTGTTCAAATGTAACCCTGTGTTCTAAAATGGTGGACTGTGTTTCCAACTTGTAACCGAGCCTTCCTGATCCTTGCACCTTAGCTAATGTTTAGACTGTCCGCGGGCCGAATGTTTAGACTGGGTAAAGAGACCTTGTCCCATGCCTGACTTGTGGTTTTAGGATTGTCTGCACCAATAAGCCTCATCCGCGAACATACATCGAAAACAATGTAATGTAAATATCGAACGTGGACACTGGCTGAACTGCATTGTGAAGGGACATGTGCTAAGGCTTACTGCTAGACCTGGGAATACACTGTTGCCATTGTAACTTGTTTGTTCGTAAACCGAATGTAATCCGTGTGCATATTGTTGTATCAGCCATAAGTGAACTCGGCATGAACTCTAGACCATAGATTGTTAACTTACAGAGGGGCTGGACATTGTTACTAAAATTGTATAAATGCGTGAATGTAGAGATGTCCAGTACCTCTCACTTCTCACACTGAAGGGCTGGTATTCACTGTGATGTACTGAGGTCCAGATAGCTATCTGATTTGTTTCTTTGTAAACTGCGCAGTAGTAATAAAGATCTGTGAATCTTTATAAGCCTGTGTTTGGTGTATTTCCTTTTGTGGTACTCAGCCTCGATATTTCCTCTTGCTTTTACAGATGGCGCCCGAATAGGGACCCTCAAGATTGATGCCATCTCATTGAAGGTTGATGAGGCTATCGGACTGGGATCGGACGGTGAAAAAGGGGGCCCCTTTCTTGGATGAGAAGCAATACCTCAACAGTACTGCATGACCCGATCCCTGGACGCTGAGCCCGCGGTCCGAGATGGCATCTTGACGAGGGTCCATATATCGAGGTGGGCAGTTTTGCCGAATTCACCAACCACGTGGGTCCTTTGTGTCCTTAGAAATCCGATCGGACCTCCTTTGTTCTTTGATCAGGTGAGTCATGACCCGATTCTTAAGTATCCTGATCATTTATTTTGGGGCATTGCACTCGTGAGTACAATTATTGACCAGCTAACAGCAGTAATCTGACATGCCTGAGAAATTGTCTGCCTTCTTCAGGGCGTTATTCCGCAGTGACAGACAATCTTTGGAATTTGGCCGACCGGCTCCACAGGAGGGCTCTCCTATGTACTTACTGTAAGCACGGCGTTGGTAGTATAGTGTTTAATGATATTTGGCACAGACAAACTAGATATGCTTCTGAACTTCAGTGGCCAACCAATGGTAGTTTTGAAATTCCTTGTATGGAATACTTAGAGTCTATATTATTAAAGAAAAATGCTAGACCTGCAGCATTTGATGTAGTACAAAATTGGAAGAAAGAAGCTATGCAGCAACTTAAAAGTAGAGAAAAACATGCGCGCCGTCATCTGTCCAACGCCGAAAAAGCATTGTTGTACAATCAAAATAAACAATCTGAGTCAATTAGGAATATGGATAGGGCTTTTTCACTTGGTATTCAGAAAATGTATCCGTCTAAAGACTTTCATGTGTCTGATGAGCTAATTGACAAACTTCTAAATGAACGAAGGCCTGGTGCCACTGCGCCACCTCTGTATGTACCTATTCCTGTTGTTTTGCCTCTTCCTGCTGTTGTTCCACCTCCAGTAGTTGTTCCTGCTCCTCCTATAATTCCTCTTAATGTTCCTCTTCCTCTGGCTGTTGTTCCTCCTCCTATCATTGCTCCTCCACTTGTTCCTCCGCCTTTGCCTACTGTTACGGGTTTGGTAGATATGGCTTCTGCACCAGTGATAGCACCTTTGTTACCGATTGTACAAGATTTGTCTACTCTTCCTCTTCCGAGTGGTTCTGTTCCGCTTGTAGTCGATAAGGGAGTGGAATCAAAGATTGTAACTCGTAATACTGTACCTAAAGAGAGAAAGCGCGACTTGACTGCATGGGCCAGACAGTGCATGGAGAAGGATGAACAAGCTGATGTTTTTGCCACACTCTCTAATCTGGCAAGTTCATCCTGAGAAAAACATTTTTATTGAAGGGTTGGGAATTCATTTATGTGTAATGTGGAACAGACTAGATGATATAGATCTCCCACAAGGGTTGAGTGATCTGAACGTTTTAGCATATTCAAGAGATACTATGGAGAAAGTACATGAGCATGTCGAGAGGGTTTTTGAGTATAGAAGGGGGTTGGAAAGGTTACAGAATGAAGAAACTGTTGGTGACAGTTTGGATGCTATGTTTGTACAAAAACGGTTCCTGACTTGTTGTAAGTCGATAAGTGAGGAAACGCGAATTTGCACAAAAGATGCGATTAGGTGGATTTCAGACATGTCAATATCTCCCATAGAAGTATATGACATGTCTAGTCAGTATACACCAGAAATGCAGAGGAAAGTGATACAGGAAATGGTGGAATACCTGCAGGATGAATGTATAAAAAGAAAGATTTGTTGTCCCAAAGAATTATTGAATATCTACAAGAGAGCTTTTTCGTCTGACACTCCTTCAGCTGCTTTAGCGCTCGATTTAGCTCTGTTGCTCAGTAAGCGTTCGGAGCTTCCTCTCAGTTGCCTATGAGAGAGGTTCCGCTGACATTTGTCCCAAAAGTTGAGATTCCAGCGGATCCTGCAACAGGCGCAGCTGCTCAGGATATTCCTGAACATTATGTGTCGCAGTTTCTTCACGTCCCGTTCTCAAGACAGGAAGTGAACACCATTAAGCAATCCATTCCCGATGTTAGAAAGAATCCGACAGGGTTCTATAAAGAGATAGAATCTGTCTTGAAGTCATCAGTATATACTCTGAGCGATATAGATTTGTTATTTCCCGTGCTCCTACCTGTTGATTTGTGGAAACAGATCAGGACTGTAGACGATGTACCAGGGTTAGGAGACACATGGGTTAATATAGTTCAATTAGATAGAGAAAGGCCAGCTGGCGAGAGACTGCCAAAGGTAATACTGACTCTGCCTGATATAATAGTCACAAAATCAAAAGCCATAATTCCTGAAATAAGGATTATTTGGGACAAACTTACTGCCTGTGTTCAAGGGAAGTCTGAGGGTGCTACCGAATTCTTTAATCGGTCGAACAAGTGTTTTCAGATTACAATCGACAAGATTTGAGCACAGAGTCTGGAAAACGACTATTTGTAGATACATTTGTGCGTGGATTGTTGCCTGACATCCAGTCACAAATTATGTCTTCTGAGAGCTCTTGGCAAGCCAAGTCTCAGTCTGAAGTATTGCATATGGCTCAGTACTATGAGAACCGTGTCAATAACAAAAAGGAGAGAATCGAAAAGAGAAAGGGAGACTTGAAAACTAAAGTTCTATTACAACAAATTGTTAGAGGCCTAGAGGGGGTACTTCACAATTTCGGGGACAATATGCTCCACAGGAAATGCGCCGTTGGGTCCTGTAAACGTGAACCAGTGCGCTTATTGCAGACAAGAGGGTCACTGGCATGCACAATGCCCGATCCTCCAGCAGAGGTCGAATAACGCATTTGGTAACATGGGTAGACGATCCAGAGGCCACCCTGGGGCAGAGGGTCCTGGTAGGAGTCAGTTTTCTCAGAATTCGCAACCTTTTTCGCAGGATAATCAGGCACCGAGTGTGGATAATAGAAACATTTTTGACCATCCTTCTGCTGCATATCTCTCTGAAGAACTTCCCTTTGATGACATTCTGTTTCGCTAGGATTGCCCGAAGCAGGGTTTGGAACCAACGCCTATTCCCGTTAATCAGAAAGCTCCCTACATTGAAATGATGGTGGGAAATTGGAAACATCTATTCCTGGTAGATACAGGAGCGCAGAAGTGTTCCATTGACCATTCACGGTTTCCAAACATTCCACTGTCAGGGCAAACCAATGTTTCTGTAGGGTTTTCTGGTATGCCAGTAGTCTGTCCGGTTTCTTCGCCGGTACCGATTACATTGGGTCCATTCATGGACCACTGTCCATTTCTTTTGACTACGAACTGTGGAGAGAATTTGTTGGGGTTGAATCTGTTGAAGGAATTAAATGCTGTAATTCATTGTTCTTCGGATGGAGTTCGTTTGACGATTTCACCACAGCAATTTTCTGTCTCAGTTCTTGACTAGACCTTTGCCGCCAGAATTTAGTGATGTTCCGGAGTGTTTGTGGGCAATTGATGACAGTGATGTTGGTGTTCTACAAATTGAGCTTGTTAAGATCATTTTGAAACATGGAGTAAAATTGCCACGTATTCCTCAGTATAAGATTTTGGTTGATGGTGAGCAAGCTTTGAAATGCATAGCCTCTGATTTTGTACATTGTGGGGTAATTGAGGAAATTACAGGTAGTTTGTGCAATAGTCCGATTTTGCCTGTGTACAAGAAAGGCGATAATGCAATTCCTTTTCGTTTCATCATTGATTTATGTGCCATCAACAAGATTGTTGCTCCACAATTTCCTATTGTGCCTGATGTGACGACAATATTAACCATGATTCCGGCTTCTGCTACTCCCTTTAGTGTTGTAGATCTTAAAAATGCTTTCTTTAGCATTCGTATACATAAGGATAGCATATATCTGTTCGCGTTCACCTTAGGGGGACGTTCGTTTACATTCACCTGTGCACCGCCAGGTTACACGGAAAGCCCGAGCATCTATAGTAGGGCTTTGAAAGAGCAGCTCAACACACTTGAGTTGCCCACCACTTGTACACTGCTTCAATATGTAGACGATCTACTTTTAGCTGCTGAGTCAGAGAGTGCCTGTAAGGAGGGCACCGTGTTGTCGCTTATTCCCCTAGCAAAACATGGACACAAAGCTTCACTCAAAAAGTTTCAGTATTGACAACAGGAGGTCGCCTCTATTTAGGCTATCTCCTGTCAAAGGAGGGAAGAAGGTTGACGCCTGAGCGAATACAAATTATTTCTAGCATGTCTGTCCCAAATACACAGAAGGAAGTCAGAGCCTTGATAGGAATGGCTTCTTACTGTAGACAGTGGATCCCAAAATTCTTGTTAACGATTAAACCAATGTTGGCTTTGACAAAGAAGGGCATTTCTTCGTCGTTGCCATGGAACTTGGAACACCAGCAAGCGTTTGATCTGCTCAAGACTGCACTGTGTTCAGCACCAGTTTTGGGCACACCAAATTATGAAAAGGCATTTGTGTTGTATGTGCATTGGCTTTATTAACGCAGGAACATGGAGGGAAGAATAGGCCGTGTGGCTACTTTTCTTCCGCCCTTGATCCTGTTGCATACGCTTTGCCAAGATGTTTGAGAGCTGTCGCTGCTGCGTCTGTAAAACAGAGTGAGGGTATGGTACTAGGCCATGCTTTAACCCTGATGCTACCTCACTCTGTAGATGTTCTTTTAAACAGAACACAAACACAACACCTCACCTGCGCACGATTAACGAGATACAAATTGATCTTGTTTGCTCCGCACATAAAAATTCAAAGGTGTTGCGTTCTGAATCCAGCTGAACTTTTACCTTTCCCTCAAGGTACTGCTTGCAGTGATGAAGCGTCACATGACTGCCTCTACACCACAGAACAAGAGACTAAAGGCAGAATCGATTTGAAAGACACTCCTTTGAACAATCCACAAGGGGAGCTCTTTTGTGATGGCTCATGTTTCAAACGTCCGGATGGTACATCCACGGCTGCTTACGCAAGCGCCACATTGAGCATGATTGTGGAGACCAAAAGAATCACGCATAACTCTACGCAGGCCGCAAAGATTATAGCATTGACTCGAGCTTATGAACTTTCCGATGGGCTTAGAGTAAATATATATACTGATAGCCAGTATGCTTTTTGTGTGGTTCACAACTTCGGTAGACTTTGGGCAGAACGAGGTTTCTTGACCTCACATGGAACTAAGATCGAGTATGGCTCTTGATATTACGGTTACTCTCAGCGCTTGCACTCCCCACTCAGTTAACGATCATGAAATGCGCAGCACATCAGAAAATCATAGATGATGTGGGAAAAGGGACCGCTTTCGCTGACCAGATAGCCAAACAGATAGCCACTGATCTCTATTCACAAATGTATACTTCAAGAGAAGCCACTACGAATCTGTAAAGAGTATTTAAGCTGATGCCACATTAGAAGAATCGAAACAATGGGCTGAGGGTTTGGCAAGATTGGATGATGATGGGTGTTGGGTGGACAAGTTAGAAGGAAGTTAGAAGGAAAATGGATGCTGCCAGATGCATACATTACAATGATGGTCGCAATGGCTCATGGCCCCACCCACATCTGTGCACAGGAGGTTTCCATAATGTTGCAAAATGTCTGGGTGAATGACAAAACCTCCAAAGTAGCTGAACGTTTTGTTCAGAGCTGCATGATTTGCCTACAGCATAATATGGGAAAGGGCACATCGACTCCAAGGGGTAGTTTTGGTCCACCTTCTGTCCCCTTTAAGGTCATACATTTTGATTTCATTGAAACGGAGCCTTGTAATAACTACAAGTATGTATTAGTTGTTATCTGCACCTTTAGTAAATGGGTTGAAGCCTTTCCTGTTAACAATGCCACAGCAATGACAACGGTGAAGACCATGCTTAAGGAATATTTTCCTAGGTTTAGTTTGCCAAGGGTCATCTGGTCGGACAATGGTCCACATTTTATTACTGCTGTAATTCTGAAGATATGCACAGGATTACAGATCGATAAATGGTTCCATTCGGCTAGACATGCTCAGAGTGCTGCTTTGGTAGAGAGACATAACGGTATCATAAAAAACAAGCTTGCTAAGACGTGTGCCGGCACTAAACTGAAATGGCCGGACGCCTTACCGATCGTGTTGTTCTCAATGAGAACGACCCCACAGACTAAGACTGGGCTCTCTCCATTGGAGGTGGTAATGGGAGGCAAGCTAACATTTGGAAACTGCCTAAGCCTAGATCATTGCGCAACATTGAACATGTACTTCTTTCCGAGTACTGTGGCCAGTTAACTAAAAATCTGTCTTTGATTTATCAACAGGTGCGAGAAGCCCTCCCTCTAAAGTACAAGGGCCCAGTTCACAGCATACGGCCTGGGAGCTGGGTGTTGGTTAAATCATTTGAAAGAGCATCCTGCCTCGCACCGCGTTGGCAGGTCCCACATCAAGTTCTATTGGCCACACAGACCGCAGTACGAGTATCGGGGCGAAAGCATTGGATTCACGCGTCGCATATCAAGAGGATTCCCTTCCCTTTGCCACATGATACAGAAGATACAGATACCCTTACCTGCGCTGCTCCCAGTGATCACGAAATATTGAGCAGCACCAAGAGTGCTTCGCAGACTCTCCCTGAGCCCGTGGGGCCAGGGGAAACAGTCGCTTTATCTCCACACTCTCCTACAGATCCTTTTTCATCATTGTCCCGGTCTGTCACGGATCCGCCACTTCCATCAGGAAGCAACGACATGTTGTTCGCAGATCACGCGGTACCAGGAGTCACCAGGTATGATCTGCGTCCACGGAGCTAGACTTACTGCACGGTTCGGCTGTGCCACCAGGAAGAATCATCGGGGGGCTTGTCTTTTGGCGTCATTCTTTTGCACGTGAGGGATTCTGTTGGCTGGTGTTAGGGAAGAACTAAGAAAACGCGTGATCAGGAGATCACCAGCAAACAAACTCTGAAGTGTTCGTTTGAAGAAACAATGCCTGCAACCTCTCCCACTCGTACGGAACAAATAAGAGACTGTGTGCCCGATTGTAACAATGAACAATTGAATGCGTGCTCCCCGAAAACGTATTGTTGTCTTGTGATTATGTTAACCGGCTTCACAATAGTAATTGCCTTAGGATTTTTGTATTTGGAAGAAGTACATCCGCTTGAAATTCTTTTGCCCCTGAACATGTACCTACTGGTTCTACACCTTTCGTGCAGCTGCACACTCTATCTCCTAGAGACTCTCAGCACAGACAGAGATACCACAGTAACACTTTATTACTCATCATGAATGCCACACATGCCATTTTTAATAAATCTAATTGTTGGGTCTGCTCGCATTTACCGCAACACAGAGACAAGGGGTTGGGCTGGAATATTCATCCTTTACCTTTGAATACTGCATGCTATGCTTCTTTGAGGGCACTATTCTTTGGCCAATGGAACGATAGCATCTCGGGGAACTTTGATGGAACTAATTTGAATGATTTCGAGAAACAAGTTCTAACACCCCTGGGATGCTCACTCTTTGCGAATAGGAGCAAGCTTAATGTTGCTTCTATCAGGCCTTCTGAGACTGTCTCGTCCTTTTCAATCTTTGATCTCTTTCAAGATGGCTCCTATAGGCAATAGGGATGCCACGCCAGCTTCCTATACTGTTAACCACAGCCCCAATTCAGTTTCTTTCTACATACAGATGAATGGTACTCAGTCAATGGGTGATTTCAAGGGTTGCACCAACGTTGCAAACTTGACCAGTGAGGACAGACCTTTGTATGTAGGTGAACCTGTCTACTTTGTTTTGCGGTAATGAAGCTTTCCCATGGTCACCTAGGGATTGGCACGGAACCTGTTATTTAGGAATTCTGTTACCCGGGGTATTCATAGCAAGCACCATAGAAATCTCTAAGGTTCGTCCAAGGCGGGACGAGAATGGCGATACTTCAGCACAAGTTCTGGGTGACCTAGCGAAATCCTTTGTACCTTTTTGGGGGCAAATATTAAATTCTGAGGATATCAGAAGACTAGCGAGAGTACTGGAGAGGACCATCAACCGGACCACTGACATACTCTATAACATGACTTTAGAACAGAAAGCGATAAGGTTAGTGGCACTTCAGAACCGGATGGCCTTAGACGTCATCCTGGCTGAGTGTGGTGGAGTATGTAAATTAGTGGGGTCCGCTTGCTGAATTTCCGTGCCAGATTCCTCCCCAACCATATTTAAGGCAATACAAAATCTGCATGTCCTTAGTTCAGAAGTGCACGTTCCCGAGGGAAACTGGGATCTTAGAGCTTGGTTCTGGGACTTCTTACGGTCTTAGGGATGGAAGCTACTTTCAGTCTTGCTGATCATTTTGGGTATTCTGTTGTTTTTCTGTTGCTGTATGCAGTGTCCTCCTGGCATATGTTCGGTGTTAGGAGGATGTTGGCACAATCGAAGGGAACATTGGGACAAAAGGTACGTGCCCCAGAGAAAATGACAAATTAATTTGTGTTGAAAGAAATATCTGTTTCTGACCTTATGGCGATCGATATCTCTGATGATTGTGATTCAGGGTGTATGGACATTGAGACGTGGAGTTACTCGTAAAGTGACTAGAAGTAGTTTAGTGCTTGGCTTAGGCCAAAAGGAGGGTTTGTTAAACGGGAAATCATATTGTACCTCCTTTCTAATGTATATTGGCCTAAGCCCAGTCGCTCTGCGAAGAAAACTGCGTTTCAAAAGTTCCGATTTTAGATTGACTTCGCCGCCATTTTGGGATCATCTGCCATTTTGATTCCTGTTCAAATGTAACCCTGTGTTCTAAAATGGTGGGCTGTGTTTCCAACTTGTAACCAAACTTTCCTGACCCCTGCACCTTAGCTAATGTTTATACTGTCCACGGGCTGAATGTTTAGACTGGGTAAAGAGACCTTGTCCCATCCCTGACTTGTGGTCTTAGGATTGTCTGCACCAATAAGCCTCATCCGCGAACATACATCGAAAACAATGTAATGCAAATATCGAATGTGGACACTGGCTGCACTGCATTCTGAAGGGACATGTGCTAAGGCTTACTGCTAAACCTGGGAATACACTGTTGCCATTTTAACTTGTTTGTACATAAAACGAATGTAATCCGTGTGCATATTGTTGTATAAGCCATAAGTGAACTCGGCATGAACTCTAGACCATGGATTATTAACTTACAGAGAGGCTGGACATTGTTACTAAAATTGTATAAATGCATGAATGTCCAGATGTCCAGTACCTCTCACTTCTCACACTGAAGGGCTGGTATTCACTGTGATGTACTGAGGGCCAAATAGCTATCTGATTTGTTTCTTTGTAAACTGTGCATTAGTAATAAAGATCTGTGAATCTCCTATCAAATGTATCCCCGAAGAGACGACAATTTGAGGAAGGATGCATCAATCTTACAGAAACTTATGACGAAATAAAGAATTTAGCGAACACTTAAATATGAAAAAGAAGTTTACACTTGCACAAAGTGCTGCAGAGAATTAACCGTTCAATAATTGTACAAATGCTGAAATGCAAGGTAGATTAAGTCATCATAGAAGCTGGCTATACGTAGTGAATAGAATGTAGGCAAATCCGCCATTATCAGAAGCTGAGCATTGGTGTCATGAATTTAGTAAACCAGGACCCATGAAGAGAATTGTGTCACAGCATGAATAGCTGAAATTGTGGAGCTGCATGGCAAGGCTGTCTGGCCAGGTATCATAACTGAAGCAGCCAAGGTCGGTTATCTATTCTTGAAAGGAGTGAACGTGTACTTAATGGTTTTAAAGATTACATGTTTTAGAGGTAGGCATGTATTGTCGACCTGACAGTGCTGACAGTGTGCAGCTAATCCCAATCCTAGATCCTATGTATTGTGTGCTTAGATGTTCCCCTTAAGCCTAACACAATCCCTACTAGGCTTTCTAATTTTTGCCTCATAGTATGACATCACCTCTGATGTAATTTTGGTATATAAGTGTGTTTTTATGAAAAGATTGGCGAGAGAAAATTGAGCGAACGTCCGTTGATGCCAGTTGTAACTTCCTTTTTTAGATAATTGTTAATGAAACAGTATCTTTGCCATCTTCCTGAGACGGTTCAGTTATTTGGACTCAGAATAACTCTGTGAACCCAACCATTGTATGCATGTCCGATGTCCGTAAAGGGCACTAAACTCACTGGTCTCCCAGTCCACCTCCACACATTCTGACCTCAGCCAAAAAACCTAGACACTCTGAGGCTTCTACTGGTGTTTTATACCCATGTCTTCCTGTATGTTGCCTTTCTTTCCTTGCCCATTGGCTGTGTGCTATGCCTGACTCTGGACCTAATCTGATGCCCTCCTTTCCCTCAGGACTGGATCACTGTAGTGAAATTCTACAAAAGCTCCTCTTAGCCCGGCCCTTTTATGTTTTTGGCAAGTTGAGCAGTCTCTGTTTGAGTCTCCGTTGAATGACCTGTCTGCGGTTCATTCGTTCCAAACTTTTGTGAGCACTGCTATCTTTCTTGGATAGTCTCCAGTATATTAGAGTCTGACTGGGAGTCTTTTTCCAGTGGTCCAGTGGACCTCTTTGTTCTGAGGGTGCCTGAGGGTTCTTGTAGTTCTGTAAGGAAACAAAAAGAACTTGGGCGGGAATTGTGGAGGTATAGCATTGGCTAATGTAAAGTGGTACCAGTCATTACATTCAAGTCACATTCAATGGGATCAGGCACTGGGCCCCCAACTCCCTAACCCCATCTCTTGGGTAGTACTGACCATGACAAAGACTTTGATAGTTCCCCTGCCTCCCACAAGGGCATGTTCCTATTATCCCCTGACAGGGTTAAGCCTCTGACACTGCCACATGAGGTACTGCAGGAACACTATATACCTGATATCCTGCAACATTGGCTGGCCAAATACCACTTCTTCATTTGCTCGTTACAGCTTGATTTAGTCAAATGGTTTGGACGCAGCCTCTCTTCCTGGCTTCTGCATAATAGGTGGCAGGACACTCTCTGGCCCACTGTGGAGGAGTCGCTATTAAAGAGAATGGATCAGAGGTCAGAGAAGAGCAATATGGAAGAACAGAACTATTATAAGACAGTTAAGAGGGGGTGGGAACATTTCAATTGCTGTGTGTTGTAGAGGAAATGTCCAAGAAGTAAAGACAGTTAATGAAAAGAGATGCAGGGAGCATCTTATTAGCAACTCGGGAATGTTGGTACAACCTATGCAGGGCGGAAGTGGGAAAAGAAACAGTGAAGAGGAAGACCAGAACGTTATGCAAAAGGATATTGACCATGCACTAGTAAGAGGATGAGGTACTACAAGCTGTCAATAGGACATTTCACCCTCATTTGTTTGGCCATGTGACAGAACCCGCAGCAAATAAGACACATCAAATTTAACCCAAACTGCTTGGTAATAGTGTATTCCCACCCTAACCAATATGATATATTTGAGAAAGAAATAAGAAAGATGAGGTATGGTTATGGGTTAGTATATCATTGTTTCTAATTTGGTAGGTATTTGATGAATAGTTGCCACCTTGTAACTGATAGCAACAACTGAAACATAATTGGAGGTGGTATCATGTTTACGTGCGCTTCAGTGACCATGATAGTGTGCACCAAAACACAATCGGTGGTGTTGTCCATGGGCATGACTGCTTCAGGGACCAGGATAGTCAGCAAATTGGCTACACCTCTCCTCGTTTTCATTGAACATGTTTTTTTCTGGCAAAGGTTTCAATTAACCTAGGTAATCTATAAGACTATAAGACTATAAGATGAACACGGATACACTGAATCTTCGGTATGGATAAGACATGTCTGTGGGGCAGGCTTTTAGACATCAACTTGTTACCAATTTGCAATTCACTCCTTTGTTTTGTTGCTTCATTGAGGCATGTCTCAATTTGATAAAATTCCAATATAATATAAAAAATATGTTTAAAAAAAGCTAGTAATATATTAATAGCAAGTATGCAGACGCCATCGTTTTCATGGCAAACCTATCAACACTGCATCTGTGTGCCTCGGCAAGGAGTGATTGTTGTTAAAATCATCCACACCGTCTGCTTTAGTACACTCCGGTTGTGCTCCTTCCACTGTCATGCGGCTCGGGATCACGTTTGTAGAGATGCTATCATAGCACTAATGGCACTTAGAGAAATATTCCCATCAGATGCTAAAAATAAAAAGCAGACAAGTTTAGAGCTCAGCCACTGCCCTATTAATTTCTCAACTACATACTTTAATGATTGCCCATAGGCATGATGGTTAGACAATGTGCAGACAATGCTCTAAACCCTCATTATTATCACAAACCTTGAGTGGAGAAGTGGAAATAGACCAACAAACATTCAGAGCATCTAGGGACAGGCATCAGCATCTGATACAAAGTGTGCACAGACTCTTGCAATCCCTGAGGTATATAGTTTCTTACAATGATCCAGCTATATTGTGTGATTACTATTACATGGCCTGTGGTAGCAGTCGTGTATTTATGGTTAAGTTGCTCAGCTCATAGGAAGAACACTTTTTAGGTGGCTTATAATTTTGCTCCCCCTGGACGAATCCTTACCAAACTTTGCAAAAAAAAGGATTTGGTCCGCTCAGAATTTCTTGGGCACATTTGGGGAGGTTTCATCAAGGGGGGTCAAAGTTATAGGGGATCCCAACTTTTTTTTTTCTATAGACATAATGGAAAAAAAGGTTTGCTCACGCCTACAGCCCAAACCGCTGGACAGATTTTCACCAAATTTGCACCAGTAGTGGTGGCTTGATCCCAAAAGCGTGCTTTTATAAATTTGGTGTAAATCTGTCCAGTAATGTTTGTTAAAATGACCAAAAATTAGGTTTTGAGGGGTGATGAGGATGGGATAGAATATGGCTGTAAGAAGCCAAAACACAGGTGTTTTGCACCCCCGAAGTCTGCAAACAGTCCAGATGTTCGGGTACAGTTCTGTCATGTTCGCAAACACTTCAGATGTTCATGGACATCTAAGGCTATTTCTGCATTCCAGGGTTGGTGAAAAGCAGTTCTTGGATGGCTTATAACTTAGGCACCACTCAATGAAACTGCATGACATTTTGTAATTTTATTCTAGACTTCATTCTGAATGGTTTTGGAAAGTGTGGAGCTGTTTTGTCAAGAGGGATCAAATATAGAGGGGGGGGTCCCAAAATATTGTAAAGGATTATAAATGTGGTGCCATTTGACGAATCTGCACAAAGGTTTGCAAAACTATTTTAAATCTAGATATACATGTTTTTGTAAAGTTTGGTGGGATTTTCTCAAGAGGGGGCTAAATTAGAGGGGGTCTCAACATTTTTAGATGGCTTATAACTTTGTTGCCATTTGCCGAATGTGGACAAAAGTTTTCAGAATGATTATAGACACAGCCTTCAATGTTTGTGTAAAGACTGAATGGATTTTGTCAAGTGGGGCCTAAGTTATATGACTATTGTATGTACATACATTTGACACTTTTGAAAAAATCAAACATGGGCGGATTTCAAACAAACTCGCATATGGAGCATAATGTAGGTACACAAAATAGTGATATATCGTTGGTTACTACAGCCTGTAGCCATGGCCAGCGGACAGATTGTCCAGGTCATGGTGTAAGGCAATGACCCGTATAATCCTATTATGTTGTTTGCATTTTATTTTTCTTTGTGCAATTTATTGGGTCTCATGCCATTCACATGATGTAGTGTTATCTTACTTCTCCAAAACATTTGTGTTTTCTTTGCACTCCTAAATTAAGTAAAGCAATAGAATGTAATTCGTGCCCCTAGGGGAGTTTGCATAGATATTGTTCCTTGCAGTACTTGTCGTTGTCATTTTAAATATCAGCTGACAGGTGATACATGATTTGATATGACATGATACTCTGCATCTCAGGGAGCCATGTTCAACACATGTATTTATTTTTTCCAATTTTTAATGCAAGACAACTAACTAAACCTCTTTCCACAAGTGCGGAGCTGGATATGAACAACACAATGCAGATATGAGGTTAAGACATACCCAGCACATCACAACATCTGCTGATCTTGTAGAATTGGCATCGCATGCCATTCCCAAAAAGACCCTAAGCCTTTCATAGAAAGGAATCATTCTGGGTGCTGAGGTTTAAAACTCTCCATCAGCACTCTTTGGATTGCCTGGTCTGTGTTAAAGAGGCCTGTGTTTGACCTCATCCACTCAGCCTTTCATCCTTCAGACGACGATAAAATGAATAACATTAGGTCGGGTAACCACAAACATCTGTTATTAGCGCCGAGATGCCCCTTCGGGGGTGAACGTGCGCTTTACAAATACACCTGTTATGTTATTATTTTTGTAACATGTTTTATTTGTTTTTATGTTAACTGTTATGTTCTAAATGGCCTACAATTAAAAAACACTTGTTTTATGGAAATGCCTACCATTGTTTTACAAACAGATTGTAAGAGTACAACAAAAAATACAAAAATAAGGGGCCTATTATAAGTAGTACTAAAAGGGGGCAGTCATAGGAGTTCCTTTCAAACTTTTCAGCTAGTGCTTGACTCTATGTTTATTTCAGGCAAGTTCCTACATCATGTGGGAGGAGTTGATGTGCTGTCTCAGACACCATTCATTGATTTCTATTCTGCATGCTATTTTATTACTGAAGGGGGAGGGGTCTATTTGATAGAGAATTACGTGTTAACCCCCTACAAAGTGCAGCCTACTTCATTGAGGGTGTGTGGCTTTAGCTTACTGTCCCCTTTAGATTCTGAGATTCTGAGATGTTTTTCATCTGTCCCTTTGGGGAAAATGACACCTTTCTTTAAGAAGATGATGTAAGAACTGTTCTACATATGAAATGTTCACCTTTACTGAATGAATGGGATCTAAAACACAGATGGAGTAATGCATCGTGCTCGGATCTCTCTTTAAGTTTGCTCTGCTTTGGTACATTTCTATTTCCTGATGCAAAATCCCCATATTAAGTTTTCTCAAATATTGTACTGACTGAGCAGTACAATACCTTGCACTCCGGTGGCTTTGACCTGGCCAGGACAACTACTATAATGCGTGCAAACTACCAACATTTCCTTCTCATCGTATGTGTTGCCAAATGAGCAATAAAAAAATAAAACACGTTTCTAGGTTTTCCAACTAGCACCAAATGTATCCAGTAGTAATGAACTTATGTTACCTCCAATGTCTTCTAACTTTCTTCACCTTAGTCCAGCTAAAACTGAGGCTCCTACCTCCACTTCCCCACTCTGTTCTTTTCCTCCTTCCCTTCTTGCCTTCTCCTCATCTGCTCGAAACCAGGGTGTCACCTTTGACCATTCTCTTTCCTTTTTCCTCCATATTTCTAGCATAGCTCATTCCTCTTGCTACGCCGTATCCAACATCCGTCTTGCACGCCCTTACCTTTGCTGACGCAACCAAACTCCTTTTAACTTCTTTGATGTTCTCCCATGTTGACTATTGTTCTGTGATTCTACTTGGTCTTCCTGTCTCTCAACTGGCTCCGCTCTGTTCCATCTTGAACTCTTATATGCGTCTTCTTTTTTGCCTTCCTCCACACTTCTCTCTACGTCTCTTCCTCCCTTTGAGTCGCGTCTTCTCTTTCACTTTCTGTTTATTGTCTTCAAGTGTATCCATGGACTCGGTCCTCTCTACCTTTCCTCACTTATTTTGCTCTATCCTCATAATTGGTCCTTGTGCTCTCAGAACCACTTCTTGCTTTCTGTCCCCAACCCCCCCCCCCTTTGCCTTTTCCCGGGTTTTGATCCTTTGCCCTGCTCGGCCCCAACCCTGCAATCCCTCCCCCTCTCTATCTGGCCCTCTTCTTCCTTACACTCTTTTCAATCTAATCTCAGATCCCATCTCCTTACCCTCTTTCCAACAACTGAACTTCATTCCCCACTGCTCCTTCTTATTTTTTTAAATGTATTGCTTCTCCTGATTGTACAGGTTTGTTTTCCTTTTGTTCGTCACTTTGGCGAAAGCGTGGTATAAATTAAATAAAATGCAAATAAAAATGCCGTACTACTCACACCTTGCTGTCAGATGCATGCCAAAAATGCCTAATTCTATTTTGGAGCAAAACATAGGGGAGGTCATTGTATCTGAAGGACAACCGATCAGCTCACCTCCTCAACATCCAACCCCCCAATTTCACAGTCCGGGTAGCCGTAGGTGTTCCCACCATCCACTCCAATACACAGTTTGCACCCAGTGAAAAGCAAATCCTCGGATCCCTTTTATTCTGCTCGTTAGCGTCCTCGTGGTTTCCAGCAGCCAGATCCAGTGTAGTTTTTGGAGCACAAGTTGTGGCATTATGTGTTGATGAAATGCCCATATTGATTGAGAAAAAAGTGTGATATATACAAATGTTGGTCCCATGTACTGCTCCTGGTTGTCTCCAGCTGAAATGCCTTTAGTGTGGCAGAAAGGAAGCAGTGACACTTGGCTAGTGACACTTGATCCATTCAGATCCACCACACATGACTGGAATACCCCCCACGTCCCCTCCCATCAAGGAGCCTGTTCATATGGCATGAGCTTTACTGGCAAAAGAAATTCATTAAAATGATAACTCATTATGTGAGCTGTTCGCAATGGATTATAACTTTGTTCACACTATGGTTGGTGCATAGATGCCTGGCAGGATGGGATACTACAGCCTTGGCATGGAATATACAGTGGCACTGCTGGCCGATCCTGCTCTTCCATATACTTACCCTGGATAATAACAACTATGTTGTTGCACCAGGGACGCTTTAGAGTGCAACTGCTGCGCTATGCTGGTGCAGGTGCTAAGAAAATATATAGCGAGTTATTTGATTAACTGCACTGATAGTTTTCGAAATAGGGTTTTGTTTTGTACACCCTCACTTGCAAAGCTCTTCAGTTGTGGATGACGCTACTTGGAGTCGTGCTGTTTGTGATCTACCCTGTAAAGTGCACACTGTAGTGTGGTACACATGTATTTTACCACCTTCTTTTTTGCATTTGTTCACTGATGTTATGTGTTGGAAACAGCACACCTGCAAAGTCCTATAGTGTATCGTAAAAGGATTTACATGTTTTCCTTTATATGAACGTTACTGTTTTACCTCATACTGAATATTGATGCAGCTTTTTGAATGTTCCAAATACGCAATGCTGTGCTATCAATGCTGCAGCATTTTCACGTTTACCCATAGTGTGCACCAATCAATGTTACTTGTACCACGCCAGCTGAGACACGTTAGTCCACCTCAATAAACAGACAGCGACCCAAGTGTAGACTTACTGTCTTTCTGCGTATATCAGTTTTGAAAAGACAAGGAATGGAGCATATAACTCCTATTCACACTGTGTTAATAATAATATTGCCTTTTTATATAGCGCTAGCGCACCCAAGGGCATCAAAGCGCTGTAATAACAGTTGATGTAATTACCCACTGCATGGTACTAAACGTATTGACCTCGGAAAGATGAAAGGCAGAGTTGTCCCTGCCGGGATTCGAACCTGCGTCAGCATAGATGTCAGAAACGAGTTCAGCTCGCTGTGCGATCTGATCAGGGGTGCTCTTCCTACCAGCGAATTGATTGGGTGCAGGAGCTCTGGCCCGGTTCAGGACCGGCAGTTCTTGGTGTGTTGGAATGGTATCAATGTGTTCCAGCCCAGGTCTCTCTTCTTTTCCCACTCTGGGATTATTTCAGTCTTTCTCCCTTCTGGGATTCTTTCAATCTGTCATCCACTCTGGGGCTTTCTCAGTCCCTTGCCACTCTGGGGTTATTCTCCTTCTCACTCCCCACTCTGGGGGTCATCTCCTTCTTACTCTCCACCCTGGGGTGTTCTCAATCACTCCCACACAGGGGTTCTTCTCCTTCTTACTCCCCACTCTAGGGCGGTCTCAGTCTCTCTCCACTCTGGGGCTTGGGCTTTTCTCCTTCCCTCTCCTCACTCTGGGGCTCCCTCCTTCTCTCCCCACTTTAAGGCTTTTTTCTCTTTTTCACTCTCCTTTGCCCGCCTCCCTCTCCATTCATACCTGAATGGCTTGAGCAATGTTCCTAAGGAGGCCCGTTGAGCCTTACCACTTCTCCAGTCATCGTAGAGCTGATGTGTCTCTTATACCAGGTTCTGCATCAGTCTCCCTGGGTTAGACTGTCTCGTCCTGACCACTCAGTCAGCACAGAATCGTTTATGTGCCTTTGGAGATTCTCTCTTTTTGTTCTAATGACTCGTTCAATGCAGGGTCGCTTATTCGCCTTTTCAGCTGGGCTTCGTGTCGGCCTACTGATCCTGCTCTTTCTTGCTCTCGCAGCTTGGTCACTGCAGAATTGCTTATGTGCTGTCCTACCAACGCTCTTTCTCGTTCTCTCAGCTCGGTTGGGGTGGAGTCACTTATGCAGCTTCTCCATTTGGCTCTGTGTTATACTACTGAGACTCTCTGTCAGGGCTAACAGCTTCGTTGAGGCAGAGTCACTTAAGCGGCTTCTGTGCTGGGCTCTGCACCATCCTACTGAAACACTCTTTCATTTGATCAGCCTCTTGGGGCTGCTGGGGCTGCTGCGTTCGTCAGACAGGCAGCTGTGGCTCGCTTCACTATCCTGGTTGCGCATGGCAGTCCTGCCCATGCACACTGGTGATCACTCTTTTTCTCTAGCCACACCTCCTTTAGCCTCTATAATGCTGTCAAACCCTGTGGGAGACATTCTCCTGAGCTCCAGGTGTTTTGTTTTAGTGGTAGGGTCAGTGCACCTTAGTTTTGGATGGAGGACAGACTGTTTGCTTTTGGACTTCACAACAGATGATGAGCACCCTAGTTAGATTTGTTAGGCAGGGAAATCCAAAGATTGGGGAGAGTGAGGCCTTTTTACTTATTTCAATAAATCATCTGCAAAAATACCAAAAACCGGTCTGTCTCCTTCTGACCTACCACAGTGTCCAATCCCTGTTTGTGTAACAAGTGACCCTTGCCTTATTGCATCATAGTGCCGTTTCCTGCATGATATGGAAGGGACAGGCAGGGAAAGAGGCCCAACAAAAAAAGCAAGATGGTGGAACCCCCTCTCAGGTCTACCCCCCCTTCCTCTTGCTACTCTAACTGCGCCCATTTCCCATGCCTGCTGACTTCAAAGGCCTTGTAGTGCTTCCCTCTGGTATGAGTCTGGCCTGTGAGTGCTGCAACGGGTTCAGGGTAATGACCAGTCTGACGGGTTCAGGGGAGGTACAGGGCCCGCTCTCAACCTGGGTTAGGTGTCTGGTAACAACTCCCTCTACCCCGCTGGAGGGATAGCTTGGCCAGAGATTGGCCCAGGGGAGCATGTGACCAGGCTCACCAATGGAAGCTGGGGGGAGTGTTGGAAAGGGGTTGGCTGGGCTTTAAAAGTGCAAAGCATAGAGGATATTGATATCTCCTGCATGATTGATTGTTTTAGGGACGGTTCTCCAGTGGGCGTGTTCAATGATCTCTCCTTAGTCTTCACAGGAGTTTGTGCATACCTAGGGTCAGAAGCCAAGTTAGCCATTGGTAAAGGGTGAACATAGCCATCACAAAATCCAAACCCTACAAATGTCATAGTGCCGGGGGTATGGTGACTTGTCACCCTGTTGGAGTCCCTTTCCTCTAAGGGGGAGTAACCTTATGCTTAAGCTGTCACCTATACGTGTTAAGCATAGTTATGTTATGTTATGAAGATTTGTAGAGCGCACTACCGCCACAAGGCATCTTGGCGCTAGGAAACCACAATACGGTCCACCTCATTCTGCTCTAGAATAGAAAGGTTTTCAGTGACCGTCTAAATTCCGTAATATTTTTTAACACGGGTGGCAGGGGGTTTCACAATCTGGCCGCTGCCACTGAGAATGCTCGACCCCGCCATCCTAGCACGCCTATAGGCGGGAATCACCAGAAGGCCAGCTGTCTGTGAGTGAAAATCATGCGACAGACAGCAGCAAACAAGTTCTTCCTGCAAATAGCCAGCCCCAAGAGCCAGCATGGCCCGGTTAACTAGACACAGTGATTTGAAGTCAATGTGCTTGGACACTGGAAGCCAATGCAAGCGTCAAAGTGTAGAGTTGATATGGGCTCCAAAGGGGGAGCCAGTGGCCACCCATGCTGCCAAGTTTTTCAGCTGCTGTAGTCGCTGGATCACACCCTTTGGCTGGGCCTGAAAGAGCGAGTTACAATAGTCTATTCGACTTAGGATAAGGGCAGCTACCACTGGTGGACAAAGATGGGGAGGAACAAAAGGGAGTACCTTATGCAAAATCCTAAATTGGAAATGCCCCGATTTACAAACTGCTGCCACTTGCTGAGTCATGGACACAATGGCAGAAAAAGTCACCCCCAGATTTTTCACTACGGAAGCAGGAGTAGGGTGGTTGCCCAGCGATGATGGCCAGAAAGGAGGCACCCAGAGTGACAGCCCCGCCGGTGCACCCACAACCAACACTACCATTTTGTCCCATTGAGCTTCAGCCAGTTCTGGTTCATCCAAACCCCCACAGCCCCCAGGCACCAACACAGGCACGATGATATCTATGCATGGTCAAGATCTAAATGGGCCAGGATCTGTGTGTGTCATCGGCATATGAATAGCACCTGAGGCTGTAAGAGTGGATGAGACCCAGAAGAGGCTGAATATAGACAGTAAAAAGTATTGGGGACAAGGCGGAACCCTGCGGAACACCACAGGAAAGTGAAGAGGGGGAAGAGAGGATGGAGGCAAAGAGATTGTCTGGCGCCTGTCAGTCAGGAAGAACATAAACCAGGCCAGGACAGTACCCCTCAGGCCGGCAGAAGATAGCCCAGACCTGAAGGGTAGGAAGGTCGACGGTGTCGAAGTGCGCCAACAGATCTAATAATATCAGGGTCCGACACCTCCTTTATCAACCAGTCTGGTCATGTTGTCCATCACTGACACCAGGACACTCTGTGTGCCTAGCCAGGCCATAAACCTGACTGAAAGGGATCAAAGAATCAGAAGACTCAAGAAAAGAGGACAGAAGGGGAGACACCAGTGCTTCCAATAACTTCATGAAGAAAGCTAGAAGAGAAATAGGCCGGAAACTAGAGGCAAGTGAAACGTTAAGGGATGGCTTTTTAAGCAGTGGGATAATGGTTGCTTTTTTTAGTGCGGCCGGAATATAGTCCGTCTGACAAGACACATTAACTGCTTTGCAGATCCATGGTAAAATGCCAGAGGAAATGTCTTTCAGGATCATTAGAGGAATGGGATCAGAGGGGGTGCTGCCTTCAAGCGCTCAATGGCCTTGCTGATTCAGAGAAAAAGGGAAACTGCTCACCTCCCTAGTTGTGAAGGGGGTGGCTCCCCTTTGGGGAGAGTTGACAATCTATCTGGAATCATCACAGTGAGCATCTGGCTTTAGCTTTAGTATGAGAACACATTATGTGCAATGTAAATGTGAACAGTTTCTATATACAAAAGTGAAAACATTGTTTAATGTTTTAGCTTTCACTTTAGTGCATTAAAGTGGGTGTTTTATGTTCCATTAAAGGTGCAGTGAAATAAATATTGCTGGGAAACTACACAGTATTTTCTGTTGTTATATCTCCTTCTGAAGTCTGAATGTTGGGAATGGAGTCAATGGGCCTCATTACACGGTAGGCGGTAGGGATTTAACGTTACCGGTAATGGAATACCGGTAACGTTAAATCCCCATGCGAATTACGACCCGGCTCAACGCTATTAGCGGCACCGCTAAGTACGGTGTCACTAATAGTGGGCAGTCCGCGTGCGCGAGACCCTCCATCCCGTAAATAACGCCATGCCGCTAATAGCACAGCATCACAAGGCAAGCGGACATGCCAATAGCGGCATGGTAAAGCCCCCAAAACCCCTTACCGCCATGGCACTAATACCGGCATCGCGAACCACCCATTAAGAGAACTGAGCAGTGTTCCCACCTGCCACAGGTGGACACAATCAGCACAGGTGGAGGCAATGGAGACTGTGGCAGCACAAAAGGAGCACACCACACCCCTTCACACACCAAGATGGTCTCAATACTAGCAGCATTACATGGGCTGGAGGACATGCTTGCAGCGCAGCAGCAACAACAACAGACAGCACAGAGGAGACGCAGGAGGAGGAGGAGGAGGGCAAGACAGGCACAGCAAGCACCACCACGGCACCTAATCATACCACAGAGGCACCCACCAATCCCCAGGATCAGAGTCAGTCCATTTAACCTAACCCCTGAGCAGATACACACTATGTATCGTCTGGACCGGGATACCATCACCAGCAACGTGGCCATGATACACAACGACATTGTGAGCCTCATAGACATCCGAACTGCCATCCCCCTCTACTCAAGGTGGTGACTGTGCTCCACTTCCTGGCCACAGGCACCTACCAGCATACAGTGGGGCAGATGCATGGCATCTCACAACCAGTATTCTCACGCACGCTGAACCAGGTACTCAATGCCCTCCTGAAGCATGCACCTGAACACATATTCATGCCAGGGACTGCCCAGGAGATTGCAAACACCAAAGTTGGGTTCTATTCACTGACAGGCATCCCAAGTTGCATCGGGGCCATCGACTGTACCCATGTGGAATTGGTGGTCCCACATCACAATGAAATAGTCTACCGAAACAGGAAGAAATTCCACTCCATCAATGTCCAAATGGTATGTGATGCCAACAAGATAATCACACATTACTGTGCCCGATTTTCCGGCTCAACCCATGATTCCATGGTCCTGTGGAACTCAACTATCCCACGGTACATGGAGCGACAAGCCGGACAACGTTTGTGGCTACTTGGTGAGTAGCAGGGCAAGCACATGGCAGTGTGATTGGGGGGGATACATACTCCAACTGGGTGTGATTGGGTGGGGGGAGATACATACTCCAACTGGGTGTGATTGGGGGGGAGAGATACATACTCCAACTGGGTGTGATTGGGGGGGAGAGATACTTACTCCAACTGGGTGTGATTGGGGGGAGAGATACTTACTCCAACTGGGTGTGATTGGGGGGGAGAGATACATACTCGAAATGGGTGTATCTTGTCGTCCGTCGGACAAATGCACATACAGATGTACGCCAATGTCCATCTGGGAAGACCGCAACGTACTTGAGATGAACGGACATGCAAGTATAAGCTACACAACATAGATGACAATCCAGGTCTAGAACATTAAACATCCATCCACATCCACATTGCACAACAATCCACGCCACAAAATACACAAATGTCATACATGCCATCAAGATAGTCATACAGAATTAACCCAGCACAACATCAATAATGCAATGTGCCCTTGAATGCATGCAAAGGGATCACCGCTAGCCATAGCATTGCACCACGCACCTATAACACCACCGAAATGATGCCTCTCAGCATGGCAACATCAATTTTGGAATGGCAGTACACCAGCAGTGTGGTACCAAATCTGCCTGTGCCCAGGGACACCTAAGACCTGGCCTCACCCAGGACATGTCAATTACTGTTGGATGCATTAATGGGGCATGTCTACTTGCAGCGTCGAGCTCACCTTTGCACATTGCAGTCACACAGACCATCTGCATGTATGCTGTTAATTGTGTACTTCAATCACAATGCAAAGTCAATTTGTGTGATATGAACAGGCCACTCTTGAGGTGAACAGAAACAGGACCCCATTTGTCCCCCCATACAGGTGATGCCTGCTATCCCCTGAAGAGGTGGCTCCTCACCCATGTACGGAACCCACAGAAAAGGCACGAAGATGAATACAATCGTGCACATACCCGTACCCGCATCATGATCGAGCAGACTTTTGGCCTTTTGAAGACACGGTTTAGGTGCATTAGCAGGTATGGTGGTGCTTTCCTGAATGGCTATGAGAAGGTGGCCAAGATCACCATGGCATGTGTCATGCTGCACAATATGTGTATCAGACGGAATGTGCCACTGCCCCCTGACGTTGAAATAGAAGCACCTGATGAGGATGATGATGGTGATGAGGACGGAGGTGAAGGGGATGCAGTTCATGCAAGAGGGGATGGCCAGGAGCACGTGCTGTGAGACAGCATCTGATCAACCAAATATTCTGAGTAACATGGTTTCGTACTGTCACATGGATATGGGTAGTAATGCACTGGTGTCTGTTTGGAAGCGCACAATGGACCCTGTCGTCAATAAAGTACACATACACAATGAAGAAGTCCAAGCCTGTGTTTTGATCAAACACCAGTGTATTAAGGAACGTAAAGAAGAAAATGTGCATGTCCCCAAACATCCCACCACCCTTCCCCTCACCCCCCACAACAGTCCCATAACACCCTTCCCCCACCCCCACAACAGTCCCATTACACCCTTCTCCCCACCCCCCACAACAGTCCCATAACACCCTTCCCCCAACCCCCACAACAGTCCTATAACACCCTTGCTCCCACCCCCACAACAGTCCCATAACAGCCTTTCCTTCACCCCCCACAACAGTCCCATAACACCCTTCCACCCACCCCCCACAACAGTTCCTCATGTGTCTGCCACAATGTTTCCGTCCAGCCATGAATGCGGAAGCTTGACCATGCACTCCCTATTGGCCATTGCCAACACCAGCATTGGGAGGCTGCCTACACGTGTGCCTGGTGGTGCGTGAGGAGCGGCGGAGGGGGCTTGTCCGCCTCGAACTGGCGGATGAGGAGGTGGCTGACTGTCCTGGTGGTGGTGGTGGGAAGTGGCGGTCCATTGCGTCCGCTATCCGTGTGTGGACCTCCCTAAGTCGGACAATCTCTCCACACAGCCTGTCTGTACAGGCCTCCATCCCCTCTCTAGAGTGCCTTGCTGTCTCTGTAATCTCAGCCCTGAGACGGACAGCCTCCTCCACATGCTGCCCAACTAGCACAGTTATTTCCTGTTGCCGCTGGCTGATGCTGGCCAGGTCGAGGGCAGTGTTGGGTTCTGGTGGTGTGGCTGCTGTGCCCTCTGATGCAACCAGGTCAACAGATGAAGTTACCGGGGGGCTACTAAAAGCTCCCATGTTGTCCTCGCCAGTGACATTAGACCCAGGTGTCTGCTGTGGTGATGGCTCAGGGGTTCCAGGGGGGGTTGGGGTGTGCATCTCCATGTGGAAATCGGTTGTATTCTCCACATCTGATAGTGGTGCAGTGGCTGCCGCCTCTCCTGCGGAACTAGCTGCAGCTGAGTGTGGGCCCTCCGTGGATGGGATCGGTGGTGGTGGGTTAACCTCCGGAGGTGGGGCAGTTGTTGGTGGTGTGACAACTTGTGTCTTGGCAGTGGCGCTCCACCGATGTTTTACACTCTGCATCTGGATCCTTTGTCCCTTGATATTGTGAGGGTGTCCTCTGAGTCCTGTGCCCTGGTTTTCTTACTCACAGGGGTGCCTGAGATGCATTTCCAGCATCCTCAACTTCTGTATGTGAGCCTATCAGGGACAAGAAGGGGATGGCATTGGTTACGGTTCTATGTACTTAATGCAGTATACATCAATGATGCAGTTGTGGGCATTTGGAATTCATTGTTAAGGATGCAGGTGATGTGTCAGTTCAGTGGATCATCCATGCATGGTTGTGTGTGGCACTTGTCTCTGGTGATGTGTGCATGTGTGTGTGTTTGGGTCTGACACTGACATGGCCAGGGTTGGATGCATGTGTGGATGTTTGGCCATCCATGAGGCGATTCTGGGCTCACATTTGGGGGGACCAGTAGATTCACATTGCATGCTTTCACGTGTACACTCACCTCCATCTGAAGTGGTTGCCACACCATGCTCCATTGTCCCGACTCCCTCTATTGATTCCACTCCAATTAGGTTGGCGCAGGTCTCCTCCCATTCTTTCAGGTTTATGGGCGAACCAGATCCTCCTGCTGTGGCAATGTTGTGGTTTTCTGCAAGGATGCTTCTCACCCGGAGTCTGAGATCATCCCAACTCTTTCTGCACTCACGCACATTGCGGGTGGTGGTGCCCACAGCACTGACTTTCAAGGCGACCTCAGCCCAGATTGCCTTCTTTTTGATGAGTGTCTCCCGCCGCATGTCGCTGGCAAAGACCACGGCGGCATTGTCAGCTAGGGTCTGGGTGAGCATTAATAGCTCCTCTGTGGTACATCTTTCCTTCCACTGCCGGTCGGTGTTTTATTTTACAGCCTTCGGCATGTCGAGGGTGTCCCTGTGGATTTCCTACTGCAAACTACTCAGAACAGGTCCAGGGGGCAGAGGATGGCAATGGATTGTGTTTTTAAAGATGGCCGCCGTGCTCTTTCCCGTTCCTGTGCGATGACGCTGTTTCCGGTTCCGCAATTTAACGGTCACCGCTAATAGCGGTGACTGCTATTTGCATGCAGCATGTGGGCGGAGGTGCTATCTGCACTCTCGTCGACGCCGGTAAGAGACTTTTTGGGGACTTTAGCGGCATGGCGGTAGGGTCATTACCGGCATGGCGCTATGCTCGTGTCCGCATACTCGTCATGGTACGCTATTAGCGCACTCTTGCGAGGGCGGACACGTTAAGAGCGCCATGCCGGTAATTTGAGATTTTTAGCGCACAACGTGTAATGAGGCCCAATATCTGTAAATACAAACTGATTTTTAAGCATGATGATTGGCTGAGAGGGTGCCAGTAATGCCCTCCATGTTATAATAAGGAATATGGTGCCTATTTGAAAAACATATTCTTTTCTTAACACACCCGAACATGATGTGTGGAAACTAATGGGTACTTGCTGCTATGGACTATACCCAGACACATTTCCCAACTGTGCTACAACCACTGGCACAACAATCGCTATGTTTTTCCAGGTAAGGCCATATTATGCTCAGCTTATCTTGTGTCAGTCAATGTAATGTGAAACATCAACACACACCTAAATGAGCTCTCGCATACATTTTAACAAGCACACTGTAGGTATTTGGAAATGAGAAGACCAGCATTCAACACTTTAGACCTACTGACTTTTATTTGCAGAAACAACAAGCTTCTTTAATTCTGGGGAAAATGGGGGACAGCATGCTGTTTGCTTTTCTTTCTCAAAAAGGTGAAGATACCATACATGAATCATTCTGTTGAGGCTAACAGTGTTCGGGAGTCTTCTCCAGGAGATGAGACTCTATTGCCTTTTATTCTCTGGAAACTGTTTTCCTAGGGATCATTCATCATCAATTCCTTAAAGTTTCGTATTGTCTCTCAAGCCTCCCTATTCATTTCTCTATAGTTCTCCAGAGATGAGGTCTCCAGCTCACACCCTCACTGGTGTTGGTTGTACTCCAGCCTCCTTGGCCCAGCCCCTCCCCTTGTTGGGAAGGCTTCCTAGACAACTGTTAGCACGGTCGTCTGCCTCTCTGTTCATTCAGTCTTCCTCTCATTCACTCGACGCTCACCTTTGTTTCCGGATGACAGAGGCCTCCAGCTGGGTCTCAAGTGCCGTTAGGGCCGTCAGCAGCAACTCTCTCATGGCTAACTTCTTCTTTGGGGATAAATGTCTTAGTAAGTCTCTATAAATGGGTTATAACAGGATAGGGCACAACGGGTGCAACTTGGACTACTGTTTCCTTATAGTCGGACGTCAATAGACCCACTCAGCCTCTGCCACCGCCTCGTCCCATGCAGGGGTGCCTTTCATGGGCATCCATGCTCTACAAATGCTTCTAAGGATATTTCCTCTTCTGGCATACTCATCTGGTGTACACATTAAGTAAATACCTTCATCCCCATCTAGATCTACCCATACTTCTTGGTACCATTGCAACTCTCTTGGTTCTTTTATCATTGAATGAAGCAAATTATCCACTATATCCCCATATTGCCTGTAAATTGCTGTTATCCTGTATTGTGGTGTAGTGTATTCCCCTGTTTGCATTTGTGCATCTATCATGATAGCTACCGTTGTCGGTCAGCCCATTGTTACCATCATCATAGCCGAGGTTGGCATGCTTTTCTCACAACACCGTAGTCCCAGTTGGCACACACAAAAGAACAGGAGCACAAAAACGATGATGGGGATCAGTATTTTCATTGCCACATTTACCCATGATGGTATCCAGCTGAACAAATTGTTGAACCATGTGCTTTCTTCTGATCCTCCTTCCGCTCTCATTCTCTCCTCTAAGTTGCGCACTGTGTTTATCACATGGGAGAGTGTCCCGTTATCAGCATCTTCAGTTGGCACCAATGTGCAACACGCCCCCCCAATTTTTCGGCAAACACCACCGTCCATCACCGTGAGGAGATCTAGGACATATCTGTTTTGCATTGTCATTAGGCGCAGTGCGCGGAGCTCTATCTTTATCACGTTGAACCCCTCTTCAGTGTCATTAGCCAGTTGAATGAGCTCCCAGCGCACTATCTGCAACCATTTGGCGTTCACTCCTGCTTGCAGTCCTGGGGCAAGAAGTGAGGCGAAGAATGTCTCTGCTGATGAAATGAGCTTGTATTTCTGTGGGATCTCAGCGAGGAGCTTCGATTATTCGGATGAGATGTAGTTGGAGGACCTTTCCTTCGGCGTCAATCTTGTCTTTAGTTCATATTCTGACAATAGTCCATATGCTGGAGCTTCCGTTCTTATTAGTTGGGGCGTTGTCGATGGTTCAGCTGATTGCCCTGCTGCCGATATGCCAGCCGATTGCCCTGCTGCCCCCTGGATATGGCTTTTGGTATTACCATCAGGGCTGTGTGGAGGGTTACTAGAGCACAAGTTCCTTCCACAATGCGGGGAGGTGCAGGTAAGCTTGTTTGCCGCAAACCCAATATATGTCCATTAGTGCAGCTGTGCCTTTCTTCATGTCAGGTATTATTACCATTTTCCTTGCTTCCCCCATGTTCACTTTCCCTTCCCCACGGAAACACAGTTCATGTGGTACTTCTTTTTGTATTTTGATAGGTTTCTCTAATGCTGTGAACCACGTTAGCTTTGCAA
Source organism: Ambystoma mexicanum (assembly GCF_040938575.1). Lineage (NCBI taxonomy): Eukaryota > Metazoa > Chordata > Amphibia > Caudata > Ambystomatidae > Ambystoma > Ambystoma mexicanum. The sequence goes on along the minus strand of NC_090927.1, from coordinate 894,165,679 downwards.
CATGTTGCGACCAGATGGGGTCACATACCTCTTTTATCCATTGGAAAGTGTCATTTGGTAGGCCTCGAAGTGCTTCAGTTTTGCATTGGATTGTTTCTTCGTGCCATTTATTTTCTGCATATCGTGTCACCTTGATGACAAGAAATGGTTCCTCGAGGCAAATTACTCCTTGGCGCTGGCTTGTGCATGTTTTCTCATTCTTCAGCTTTTCCAATGTGACAGCATGCGCCTGGAACGTGCTCTTTATTCTGCATAAAACCAGATGAATTAAAAGTTGGGCCTCCGACAAGGTCACTTCCTGTGGTACTAACATTTTCGGTGTTCCTGATGCGTGCGGAATGAGTGAACAGACATAGCAGCTTTCATTTGTTGCTTGCTTCGAGCGTGGCACTCATGTCAGAATACCATTTATTTGATTGATCAGGGTGGCGGGGATCTTCTATTTCATCTAACCCCAGGTCGTGATAGATGTCGTATCTTTTCCCTCCCGCCCCCTTTTTCTCCTCCTCCTCCCTTCCTGGTCATTGTTTTTCAACCTTTTGTAATGTGTTGGAAACATCCCGGCCCAGGTTGTATCATTACTATTCGATAAGGCATAAGTATCGTCATCAGTAGCAGCACTATTGTGTGAGGTAGGGTGTATGGTTGTCTGTGCATTATTACTACTGTTAATTAAATCATTTGTCCAATAATAATCTCCATCATATTCGTTATATCCATAAGCATTACTCATATTTACATTGAAATGTAACACTGACACACTTGTTGATCCTACAGTGATGTATTCTGAGGTTTGCATTCCATCTGTTTTGTTGACATTAATTTCATGTGACTCCTGCCATATAGTCTTCACCCCAGTCCATATCATTTGCGATCCCTCTCTTATCATGTTAGCCCCGCTTCCGCCCATTTGCATGTCATTAATAAGAGATAAAAGGGTTTAGTACCAATCTGCAAAAAACAACATTACTGACATCAAAATTGCAGCACATTTCAAAACGCATTCATCATCACTGAACCTTTTAGCCCTAATGGCGACCCTATCACTATCTAGCATTAATTTGTTCTCTCCGATCATAGGTCGTTGGGCCATTGTTCACCTGGAGGGGCGATATAAATTTGTTAAGTCATCACAATATATACATATATTTACATTCTTCTTCAACTTCACGTTTAATCATTATTTTCAGTCAGGCTTGTTCTTTTACCCTATTGCTCATGTACTTTTGCTATAGAGATAATAATCAGAATGAAGGTGGGAGATAGAGAGGGAGAGAAAGTTGACGATTTTGTTATTTGCTTTCAACCTCATTTATTGTCCCACTGGCGCTGTCTTGCTCCTCCTGGGGGATTGTATTATTGTGTGCCCTCCTCACATCGGATAAGTGCACCCAATACTTCAATCCCTTTACCTTCACCGCTGTGGGTGTACTATAAATGACCGCGTAGGGGCCGTGAAACCTGGGTGAATTCCACCTTCTCACAAAGCTGCGGACATACACGTGTGCCCCCGGCATCAGTGGCCCAATTGAACTGTCTGTGGCTGGTGTGGTAGTATCTGTTAGGCTCACCTGGCTCCCACAGGAGCGTCGATCTGAACTGGCCAGCTGTTGTTTCCACCAGTGAGACGCGTAGTGCCGAGATGATGGACTGGACTGGCCCACCCAGCTTCGTTTGTTTGACTCGTAGGAATATCCTTCTGTAATGGAGAAAGGGAATTAACCACCTGTGGAGTTCGAGCGTTAACCCCACCTTCCCCTCTCCCGTAGTTCTTCCCACAGGCCACTTTTGGATTCCCTCTATGCTCTCACCTGATGGTTTGGAAAGATGAGCTCTCCATCCTGCTTCGAGCGCAGGGGCGCGTAGATGACCAGTTTCTTCACTGGCGTGGAGGAGTTGGTGAGTTCCAGAACGGTATTGACTCAAAGAATGCCGGTGAGACGCCGTAAGTCTGTAGTTCGTAAGAGTTCAAAAAACGTCTGACCTTCACTCTGTCCAATTCCTTTTAGGTTGCTGAATTGCCCTTATGAAGAGTTCCGCGTGGCAACCGGTAAGATGCAGGTAAGGGTTTATATTATCCGGCTGAGTTCTATAAAATGGTGTCAATGTATAACATGTGGCTTTTCCCCCATTCAGGCGCTGATGTGGTATGAGGTCTTGGGGATTGATGCCTCCAGCGGTAAAACCAGGTAAGTCTATTGGGAAAAAATCAGTTTCCCCTTATTGCGCCTTGCTGTTCTGTTGTTTCTCCATAGGGGCCGGGGCACGGCGGAGATGCAGCGGAGGCTGCGCCGACCCGAAATGAGGTAAGTACCCCCTGTGGCAAATCAGGTAAGTCTTGGGCGGTAGCTTGTACAGTCTTAGAGTATCCCCTTGGCTCACCTTGCTGTTTTCGTCTCCTTAGGTGTCGGAGAGCGGCCGCAAGATGGAGAAGAGCATGATGGAATGCTGAAGTGCTGCAAGACAGGTGAGTACAGCGCGGCGCTGCAGGATGCGAAGTAAGGCATTTTTAAAGACTTCTTCTTCCAGCTCCGTGGCGTGATGGATCAGGATTCAGGTAAGGATTAAAGGTAAAACTCCTGTTCTGACCTTTTCTCCTTCTTTCTTCTTGTTTCCAGGAGCTCCGGACTCGAGGCGGGCGTGGCTGAAGACTGGAAGCTGCTGCAGGCACGGTGAGCGTTACGCTGCTGGATGCAGAATAACGCAAAGCGTGTGCTGCTGTCCGGGCGTGGTTTAAATAGCCTTGGAAGTAGTCCCAGGTAAGTATTCTTCCACAGCCCCACCTGAGTAAAAAGTAGTCCCTTAGATAAAATAGTCCCTCCTAAGCCTCATTTGGCTTGTGGCTTCTTGCAGCATTGTCTGCATCAGGTAAGTTTGCAGCATGGTCTGCATCAGGTAGGTTTTCTACTATGAGCCTGGCGCCCATGGCACAAGGACTGACTCTATTCTTATGAGCCTGGCGCCATAGGTGCCAGGACTGCACCCAAACAGCCCCTAGCTGGGGTTTTTGGGCTTGCTCCAAATGGCATGATGCCTGCTTCTGGGGTTGCTGGGCCTGGTGGTTTCCCGGGGGCAGGCATCATGACAGTATCAGTCATCACATTTTCAGTAAAAGGCGGTACTATTTGTCGCGCTGTGCTGCGTACTGCACGTTTTAGCTGGGTTAAGTATTCCTTGAACTCTTCCCCCAGCACTGTGGCAGCCCTGTGTGCATCCGAGGCTCTTCTAATCGGGGATACTAGCGTGTGTATTCTCCTCCCAGTTGCAATTTTGTGGGGGCTTGCTTAGATGGTGGTCTTTACATGGTTGCGTCCTGAGTTGGAACAGTGCTAGGGGCAAGCAATGCACCCAATTGTTCTTTAATGTGTTACACAACTTAGATAACTTACTCTTTAATAATCCGTTGATCTTTTCTACCACTCCATTCACCATTGGGTGATAAATTGAGCATAATTTGTGTTTTACCCCCAAGAGTGATGTCACTTCCTTAAAGAGGTCATTCACAAAGTGCGTTCCGTTGTCTGATCTAATCACATCGCATATCCCCCATTGTGAAAACACCTCCCGCACAAGGAACTTGGCCGCACATTTCGCGTCTGGGTGGGGACATGGGCCTGCTTCCACCCACCTTGAAAAGGGGAACACCACCACAATCAAATATCTTGCTCCATTACACCGCTCTCCCATATCAGCATAGTCTATGTGAAGCTCTCCAAATGGTCCTGTTGGTCGGGGCAGGGTACCATGCAGCGTTCTTAATGTCATTCCTGAATTATATGTTTGGCATGTTATACATTCTACAATGAATTTTGACAGGTGCTCTTGCAAATTGGGGACAAACCATTGTTCCTGGATGTCTGCGGCAATGTGTTGTTTTGCTACATGGCTGGGGAAATGCAGCTGTTGGAATGCTATTTCTAGTAATTCTATGGGCATTACAACCTTTCCTATTGTTTCTTGTCTCAAAATGAGATCTGTGGCTGATTGTTTACATCCCCGTTTGCTCCACAGTTCTTGCTCCTCTTGGGACGCTCTTCTTTGTAACTCTATTATCTGTGCTATTGGGGTATTATTGTATGCTTCCTCTTGTGGATCTGTGGTGGTTGTTTTTGCGATGCATTCTACTGTTGTTGTCACATTGAAATACGAGGCCTCCTTCGTTGCTGCGTCAGCTGCCGCGTTTCCCAATGAGATTGCGTCTGTGTTGTTGGTATGGGCTTTTCATTTCACCACTGCCACTACCGATGGTACTGCTAATGCATCTATCAGCTCATTCAACAATGTTGCATGCTGTACTGGAGAACCGTCTGCTCTCCTGAATCCTCGTCTAAGTGCACCGTGGTAGTTGCATATGCTGAGTCTGAGTATATTGTCAACGCACAGCCTTTGGCTGTGCGCAGGGCTTCAATCAGGGCAGTTAATTCTGCTGCCTCTGCTGAATAATGGGATGGGAGGCACTTTTGTACAATTGTCTCATATTCATCTTCTTCCATGCATTCTACCGCCATTCCAACGTGTTTTTCCCCTGCTTCGGGGTCTATTGATGCTGACCCATCTATGAAATATATTTCTCCCTCCTGTAGGGCATTCTCACTTGCTTTCGGGATGTCGTCACCTTCCCCCTCATATGTGGCACAATCGTGTTCCTGTATGTCCTCTGTTGAGCATGGTTCTGTAATAAATGTTTCTGGGTTCACTGTCTTGCACCTCACAATGTGTACGTTGGGGCTTGAAATTATTACTTCATATGCTGTTGCTCTTTGTGTCGTTAGTGTTGATTTTGATCGCTCAAGGATGGCGAACAGGGAATGCTCCGCATATAGCGTTACCAAACATCCCATGACAATGGTGGCGCTTTTTTCAATCGCAAAGGCCGCACCTGCGAGAGCCTGTTCGCAGGCGAAATGACCTTGCATTACTGGATCTAGTGTCCCACTGTAGTAAGCCAATGGTTTGGGACCTATTGATGTCTTCTGTGTCAGTACTGCTGGCTGTCATCAGTCTCCCGTTGCAGTGTGAAAACAAGAAAAATTCCCTCTCATAATCTGGGTTCGCGAGGACTGGGGCATCAGCGATGAGGTCTTTTAATTTCGAATACTGTGTTGTCATTTCCTGCGTCCATTTTATTGCCGCTCTATTTTTCTGTGCCTCTTTTAATGCTTGTAGTAGGGGGCGTGTATATGCCGCGTAATCAAGGATCCATGCTCGGCAATAATTACAAATGCCAAGAAATGTTTGCATGTCTTTCACAGTTTTTGGTATTATTATGTTGCGTATAGCAGCTGCTCTGTCTGGGAGTATTCGCTTACCATCTTTTGATATTAACTGTCCGAGATATACAACCTCGGCGAGACACTATTGCAACTTCCCTTTATCTACCTTGTATCCCTTGGTAGCTAGCACATTCAGTAGTGCTATCGAGTCTTCTCGGCACTTTTCCTCTCTATGGCTAAAGACGAGCAAATCGTCTACGTATTGAATGATGGTGCTCTCTACATCTATGTTTCCAATGTCTTCCCACAACACCCTGTTAAAAATGCTGGGGCTTTCACAATGCCCTTGCGGGAGTCGGCGGTGTTCGTACCTGTTGTTCCCTAACGTGAACGCTGTCAGGTACTGGGATCCTGGGTCGAGTGGTATGGAGAAGAAAGCATTCTTCAAGTCAATTACAGTGAAAACACGTTGATTCTTTTGGCACATTGCACAATATTGATGCCGGGTTAGGCACTAATGGGGACTCTTTTTGAAAGACGTCATTGAGTGGGCAGAGATCTTGGATCATCGTCCATGCCCCTCCCTTTGCTTTTTTGATCGGGAAAATCGCTGTATTACATGGGGAGTTTGATGGGACTATGATGCCTTGTTTCAGTAGTGCATTTATGGTTTCCCTAATTCCCTCCTCCGCTTCTCTTGATATGGGATATTTTTTTACCCTCGGCAGTATTGCACCTGGTTTGAGTTTTATTTTTATTGGTGTCACTTCATGCAGCAGCCCTACATCGTGGGGCCCGGTGGTCCAAATTTCAGGTGCTACTTTTGCCATGTCTTCCTCAAATATAGTCAGTGGGGCCTTAATGCTAGCCATAAATGGGTTATGTACCTCTCTGTACTGGATCATAATGTCACATGGTATGCTTATCTCCATTATTATTTCTCCATCAGCCTCACCATCAGTGAATAATTCCTCATCTGTTATGGCTTGTAGCATTATGTTTGGGTCTATGCATAAGACAGTCCTCCACTCGCACCCTTGCGAGTCTAGTCCTATGACCACAATATGTTTGCTAGATACTTGAACTGCCACAATGTCTATGGACATTATCGTGCCTGGCACAATGTCTGTGTGTGCAATTGGGCGGAATATAAAATCTGATGGTGTTCTCCATTCTTTTCTCGTTATCTCTGGCACCACTCGTGCTAACACCTTGATACCATATACAAACATGCTTATATCAATGGGTATTCCTCGCACCACAACTTTGTTCATTACTGTGCTGATCATCAGCATGGCTTGTACTGGGCATACTCCTGGTGTTGAGCACACTATTCCTCGTTCTGTAAACGAGATTGTCATATTTAACTTGCTTAACAAATCTCTCCCCAGCAAATTGATTGGCGTGTCTTTGTGATACAGTAAGGGTGCGCGCACTGTTTCTCCCCCCCACCGTTATATCAAGATCTTTAGTGTAAGGAACTTTTAAAATAGCCCCAGAGAACCCCTGCGTCTCTAAATTCCTGCCTGAGAGGGGAAACCGCCCTTCCATAAGACATGATTTCTCCGCTCCAGAGTCTACCATAAAGATAAACTTCTTATTTCCTATCTCTGCCCCCACTAGTGGTTCCTCTTCTGCACATAGGGTGGTGAATAGGACTGGACATGCAAGTTTTCCCTGTGGGCTGTCCTAATCTGAATGTCTTTCTTGCCCTGGCACTGAGAAGACTTTATCTCCGATCACGGTCACGCCACGGTACGCTGCGGGCGAACCGTTTATAGATGTTGCATAACAATTAGGGGTTGCACTTCCCACTCGTTTTGTCTTGCCATTGGTTGTGGTGGTAGTTGTTGTCCTTGCTGTACCTGAGGTTCGTTATAGCACGAGTCTTGCTGTCTCCCGCTTCCCATCGGTAGTCCATAGGGGCTACCTGGGTGTGGGCACCCCCAACCTTGTTCGTTCTCCATGGGCTGTTGCCCCTGGAAGTACCCTGAAGGCCGCATTCTACAATCTCTAGAGTAGTGTCCCTCTCTCCCACAGTTCCAGCATGACCCTTGTGGTCCGCCTCTCATTCCTTGGCCGCCAAATCCCCTATTTCCCATACCTCTAAACCCCCCTTTCTGGCCACGGTACCCACCTCTTCCTCTTGCTGGTCTTTCTTGCCACTGCTGCGCACCGTATTGCTCTTCTCCGTTCCACTGCCCTTGTCCTCCTGTGGCCCGCAGTGCTTCTATTGTTGTTGGTCTGTTTCCCCCTCCTCCGTCCCCCTCGTTTTCTCGGTCTGTGGTTGCGCTGGCGTTGATGGTGGCGACCTTTACTAATTTGTTCTGCAGCAGCTTCGCCTCGTCTGCCAGCCTTTTTTGTGCTATCTCCTTTTCTCTTTCTTTGATCCTCCTGCAGTGGTGCACAATTATATTCTGTATTTCAGGCCAGCTGTTGGCTTCTATCCCAGCTATTTTATCCAAGGCCTTCTGCACCTCCTTCTGGAGCCCCTTTTTGATGATAAAATAAAACAAGTCGGTGGACTGGTTCTACGCCGTGCCAGTTTCGCTTCTCCATAAATCCTGCACCTGCAGTATGAATTGCATGGGATCCTCATTCTCCTCCATTGTGCACTGTATCACTAAATGTAAATCTGGAATATCTGGAAACGTGCGCTTCAATGCATCCCATACTTGTGCTCGAACGTTATTGAATGCCGATCCATCGTGGCGGTCACAACTCATTGTTACTCTGGGGAATCCGGCCTTTTCCCACACTGCGTCCGCCTGGTCACCGATTGCTGACACTAATAAGCTCTTCACATCCCCTATAGCTAGCGGCACTCCTGCTGTGTTTTTCTCAAAGGCGTATATCCATTTCCCAGCCCCTACCGATAGTGGGGGGAGGACCTTTAGCAAATTGTTTTTATCCATTTGAGCCCATGGAATGTAATGTGGCCTTCCTGCTCCTTTATGTATCAAGGGCATTTGTAACTTATATTCCTTCCCCACCTTACTTACCGCACCTTTCTTTATTTTACTTACAATCATATTTTCCCCTCGCTGTCTTAGTCTACCCTGCTATAGTGGTGGCGCTGGTTTGTCTGGGTACCGGTGGTTTGGCAGTGGGGACCCTGTCTCGGCAGCTGCCTCTTCATATTCATCTAAGTCACTCCACACCTCTTCTATTTCTGATTCTTGCTCATTGTTCCCTTCACATCCTTCCCCTCTCTCACTTTCTGGGGTGGGTGGGCATATAATCCTCACGGGTTTGTCATTTAGATGGAATAGGAACTCCCCTGATCGCCACTCTTTCTCTTGCCCTTGTGGTATGCGTGTTCCTTGTGATGATACTGACCGTGCTGGTACTGAGATCGCTTGCACCACTTCCCCTGCTGTGCTCAATGTTGGCGTTAGATCCGCCATGGATACTGGTGGCACCTCTCCTCCCGCTGGCAGCATTTGGCTCCTGTCGCACAATGCTCGCAGCCGCGTTATCTCCATCTATGCATGCGCTAGCTTGCGGTCTAATTCTCTAGTGATATGTGCCAAATTCACAGGGGGTGCGCTTGTTGGGCCATATAACCCTCCTTTATCATAGTGGGGTGGTGCTGTGGCAACTGCTCCGGTTGTGGGTGTGGGAGTGGGACATGCCGGTACGTACAGGGGCTCACTATATCCTGCTGCTGGTCTTGACATTAAAGGATATATTTTAGTTGTATCACCTTCTGCTGTAGTGGTTGCCCTTTGGTGTTCCGCTTACCTCTTCCTGCATTTTCTGTTCATTCACTTTCTCTTTATTTACCTCTGCTGTAGGCGTAACTTCTTCAAACATTTGCCATAGGTCTAGTATTTCCCTTCTCTTTTACAGTTGTTTCCCCTTGTACCTTGCTAACAAGTGTGTAGATACTAAATCCAATACTCTCTTGTCGACTGACCCCCCCTTCTGGCCAGATTGGTGTCACACTGTCCCCTTTTATCTCTGTCAACTATTGATCGTGGTATTTTTGTATTTTCTCACTGTATAACGGAAGATGCTGACAGATATGTACTAGTGGTGTTGTTCCTCCCATGACGATGTATGTCACGATGTATGTCCTTCCCTTTCTTGTCTGTACTTACCTTTCAACCTCCCTTTTTTCCTTAACCGCTCCTCCACTAGCCTTTTTCCCTTCTAGTCGGATAATATATCACGGGTCTTGTCAGTTACTTGTAATTAGTATGCACATATACGTATCAAGATATATATATATATATCAATCACTTGCCAATGTTAACCCTTTAGTTGTTGCATGTTCAAATTCAACAGTTCATTATTGCATGCTTTGCCACTTTAACCACAATTAATCACAATACTTGGATATCCTTGACGAAACAATGAACAGAACACAAAACCATACAACACTGATCATGCACATGCACTACCTGTGCGCGTTTTCTCCCCGTTTTGCTCTTTTGTTTTTCCACCCTTCTCCCATTTCGCCTACTCTTCTCATTCACTCCCCACCTCTTACACCCTTTTACTCTTTTCCAAGAATCCTTTCGTACCCAGAAAAAGAATATTCTAAATGACTACTCCGAGTCTACTCAATGTACGAGACTCCTACTATTTTCTCTGTATCTTCACTTATTTATTCTGCACTGGACGAGACAAAGCTACGCGGCGCCGCCTTCTACCCCATTCAGCCTAGCATACCACTTCTCTTTTTCTCTTCACCTCTTACAAAAACCTAATGGCCATATAAAGGACAGATCAGAAAAGCCTCATCATCACTCACACAGGCCCTACTGTTCCCTATCACCCGTTACCACCTGTCTCCCCTATTTCCCCCTTACCTTTCCTTCGTAACCTTCGCAACCGGCACTCACGTGTTCAGTCAGGTGACTCGAGGATCGCCGCTCGCAGTCCGACCCCAGTCAGGCTCGCACCCCAACCAAGCTGTGGCCCGCCTCGGCAAGCAGCTTTTCAGTCGGGTATTCGTCAACCGGGAACCCTTGACCCTTCTTCGTAGTGCGCCCAGGTTGGTCGGCCGCGGAGGCGATGGTTTTGCTGGGGGGGGCGTCCCGGATCTTGCCGCTCGGCACCGGCCTCGAGGCACCTCTCCGATCACGTCGCAGGGGGTCACCAAATGTTTGTGCCCTCCCTGGCTTACACGTGTGAAATGAATAAAACAGACACTCCCTGGGCAGGGAATAAGGCACAAAAGAGCAGGCTGCAAGAGTTCAAGGAAAAGTTTATCTAGATCTCTGAGAGCGCTCTGACTACATCAAGGTTACAGCACATTTATATAGTACATCTACATCTTTAACATATGATGCTACGTTGGACCTGAATTGGTCAGCCGTGGTGGTGTCTTAGGTGCGGGCATCATCTAGTTGCTTGGTTGGCGGGAGGATTGACATCAGACATTTGTGCTCCGGATGGGTGAAGGTCAGGTCGCTGTGAAACACGGTGGTCACTATCTAAGCTAAAACAATACATTCTGAGTAATGCATGCACTAAATAATAGTTGATCAAAAGACTCTCAGTAGTGTATCATGTTGTTATACAAATCACTCAAGAGTTTATACACACTTGGGTTATACAGGTCACAGGTTTATGGCCTTGACCACTATAATACTGTCATTGAACTATAGGGCTAGTCTCACAAGAATCTCAGGCATGTGGCACTTGTTAGTATTGGGCACGATATACTGCACAGGGGTCTAATGTTAGTTGGGGGGGTCTGTTGGGTGTGCTTCATAGCAAGGTTGGCAGTCTGGCACATGAAAGGGATGGCTTGCAAGGACACAGGGTTAGAATGGCAATAAGTTTCAATTGGCGAGGGTAAAAGGGCAAGGACACTTTTGTGGAGATGGACGAGCTCTGTGCTTGGCTCATGTTGGTTCACATGCAGGACAGTGATCTCAGAGGAAAAGGGATGTGTTACATTTATTATTTGTTGCAACTGCTCCGGCTTCAGCATGAGAATAGAGTTGCAGAGTTTTCCAGTTGGAGTGTGGACGAGGGTGGGGGCCATGTGCTCCGAGCTACTGTGGCAGGCAAAAGGGAGGGATGCATTTTGTACTATTGCAGTGAGGCCTGGCCACCAAGATGGAGTCGAAAAGGGGGTACAAAAGAAATTGATGCCCTGTGTCCTGCCCGGTGGTCCCATCTATGCGAATGTAACCAAAAGTTAGCATCGCATAAGGGCGACGGGCGTACCCATCACTAGAGGCAATTGGTCCAAGTTTGTACTGAGAAGTGATGGTAGAGAGGGGCCCATTGGCCCCTCGCTCCCACACAATATGCTCCGATGTATTCTTCATGGCCCTTTATCAAATAGTTCATTAGCCTCTGGAATGTGGCTGGGGCACCATGTAGCCCGAAGGGTAACACAATAAACTGGAACAATCCGGCCGGGGATGCGAAAGCCGTTTTCACGCGGTCATCATGGAACATTGGTATCTGCCAATACCCCTTTGTCAGGTCAATTGTCGACAGGTACTCCGATTTGCCCAGCTTCTCTAACAGATCGTCAATTCTGGGCATAGGGTATGCATCGAATTTTGAAACTTCATTTAACCTTCTAAAATCCATACAGAAGCGAGTGCTCCGATCTGGTTTAGGGACCATTACTAATGGTGAACACCACTCACTGTGAGATGTTTCTATTGCCTTCAGGCGTAGTATCTCTTCTATTTCTTTATTAACCACTTGTAGCCTGGCTTCCGGGATCCTATATGGTCTCAGCCTCACCTTTGTACCTGGGGATGTTTGTATGTGGTGACATGTCAACGATGTTCTACCTGGGAATGAAGAAGAAATCCCTGTGTAATGATTGATTAGGTCACACAGTTCTTTCTTTTGACGTGGGCCAAGGTATGGGTTGACATTCAGGGCTTCTTTTCCTATGTGGTCTTCCGCTGAGGGTAGATATTCTGGAGCTATTTGGTCATGCTCAGTATTAATATCCAAAGTTTCCATAACGGCGGGACCCCCTAGCTTTAGTAGCTGCTTTGATGGGATCCCTTCGGTCTTGAACTTCCCTATTGTGGCCACCGGCTCCTTCCATTCCTTTAAAAGATGAATGTGGTATGTTTGAAAGGGAATTCTATTCCCAGGTTGATGGACTCGGTAAGTAACAGGGCCCAAAACTTCTTTTATCTGGTATGGACCCTTCCAAGATGCTAGCATCTTATTTTCTGTAGTAGGGAGTAGCATGAGGACTTCGCCCCCACCTGGAAGGTACGTAACTTCGTTCTTTTGTTGTAATAATGCTCTTGTTTGACCTGAGCCTGTTGTAGATGTGACTGTGCCACCTCCTGCAATTTCTCCACTCTGGACTTCAGCTGAGCCGCATATTTGGTCAAATACACTTGTGTACTTGGCTGCTCCTCCCAACTCTCCTTTAGGATATCCAGGAGAGTCCTTACTGGTCTGCCAAATAGCAACTCGAAAGGAGCGAAGCCTGTAAATGATTGGGGGGTATTTCTCGGCGTCATCAAGATCCATGGTATTGGTCGGTCCCAATTCCTCTCTCCTGGCAGGATGGTTTTACGCAGCATTTGCTTTATGCCATCTGTCTCGGGATGATATACTGCCGTCCTGATTTGCTTGATACATAGGGTGTCGCATACTTGCTGTAATATACTGGACATAAAGTTAGTGCCTCGATCTGTGATTATTTCTTTGGGGATCCCCACTCTGGCCATGAAAGGAACCAAGACGTTGCATATTTGTTGAGTATTCACAGAACACAAGGGAAAGGCCTCTGGGTACCTGGTGGCATAACCTACTATTACTAATAAGTATTTGTGGCCCCGACTTGAAGGGTCCAGAGGTCCGACTATGTCCATCCCTATATGTTGAAAGGGTTCCAATATCAACGTCATGGTTTGGAGGGGTGCCTTTAAAATTTTGGGATTGTTCTTCTTTTGGCACTCAGGACAACGCTGGCAAAAGCGTACCACCTGGCCATAAATTCCTGGCCAGTAGAATCTCGCCAAGATCTTCTGAGTGGTCTTCTCCGCCCTGAGGTGTCCATCTCCCACTTGAAGATGAGCCACTTCTAATACAGTCTGATAGTATTTGCTAGGCACCAGAAGTTGTTGTGTGGTTGCTTTTTCTGTAGATTCTGTAAGGTGATAATATAAGCCGTTCTCTTTCACAAAGCATGGCATTCTTCCATCCGGTTTGTCGACCACTGAGGCTCTTGCGTGTTTCAGGATTGGGTCTAGCTCTTGTGCCATGCGAAAGCTGTCCCGCTGTTCATCAATCCTCCAATCTATCGCCACCGGACACATATTTTTCTCTATCCAGCCCCTTTTTTCTAGCCTCTTGGTAGACTTACTCTTCTTCAACTTAGGCTTTCCGGCGTTTAGGTCTTGGTCATAAAAGGGGGCTTCTTTCAGCCAGTGATTTTCCAATTTGTGGATAAGGCGGGGAAGATCTGGGACATCAGAGCCAATCAAAAGTGATTCAGGCAACGTTGTAATCACAGTGGCTTTTACAGCCATTTGCTCACCTGCTAACTTTATCTTGATTTTCTTAAGTGGGTATATTTTAACATCCCAGTGAACACATCGAATGGGTATATTTTCATTTGAACTTCTCACCTCTCTTACCAGTTCCGGTTGGACTGCTGTCTGTAGACTTCCAGAGTTCAACAAGGCTCTGGTTGGCCGACCTTCCACTTCAGCCTCACAAACAAATGGATGGGTGATCTTGTGACTTGGGTTTGAACTGCATGGATCTACCTCCTTTCCCCCAGCTCTTTCAAAACTTCCGATGTCCATTGGCTCTCACTTGATTATCTTTGGACATAACCTCGCCAAGTACCCCCATTCTCCACATTCAAAACACTGGGGGCCCTGCGGCGGGGCGCTTGGGGTTCGTGAAGGGAAGGTTGATCCAGGAGTTTCATGGTTAGGTCAGGGTCTTGACGGGTCCCAGTTTGTTCTGCGGAACATCGAATTTGGCCAGCGTGGATTGTTGGCCTGTCTAGAGCCTATGTTATTAGGGACTCCGACAGCCCTAACTTGAGGAGGATAGGAGGCCAATCTCCCCTGTCCCGCTTTCTCGTAGGCGGAAGTTATGTCCACTGCTTCGAGTAGGGTGGGTTTATGGTGTTCTCGCACCCATCTCTGCATTGGAGGAGGAAGGGCCTCCATGAATTGCCCGAGGACCACCTTCTCTGCCATCTCATGCACAGTATCAGAAGTGGTTTGCAACCACTTGTCCCCAAGTTCCTTGATTCTGTAAAACAACTGCCGGGGGGTTTCCTCGGGCAACAGCTTGGTATCTCTGAACTTGATCTATAGGCTTCTTCATCGTGGCCCATTCTCTCTAGGACGGCCCGTTTCATCTCAGGGTATGTAGTGTCTCCTAAGGGGTTAGCGGCCTGGTATGCGCTCTGCATTTCCCCCATCATAAGGGGAGCAATATAGTGCTTCCACCTCTCGACTGGCCATTGAGCGTTTCACGCTACCCTTTCAAAGTTAACAAAAAAATGGGCAGGATCTTCCCCTGGGGATTATTTCTGCAACACTGACGCAGGTACTTGTGGCTGGGCTCTAACTGCGGTAGCTTCTAGCAGCAGAGCCTTTTGCATTTGAATAGCTTGCTGGAAAGCTTGCCGGTCAGCCTGGGCTTGCTGGCTCTGTATCTGAAGGGCTTGTCACAGCAGTTGTTGTCCCTCCGTTAGTGACTTTATCAGCTCTTCCATCGAGTTTCTTGATCCCACCGCTGCCACCAAATGTAGGTATTTGGAAATGAGAACACCAGCCTTCAACACTTTAGACCTACTGACTTTTATTTGCAGAAACAACAAGCTTCTTTAATTCTGGGGAAAATGGGGGACAACATGCCGTTTGCTTTTCTTTCTCAAAAAGGTGAAGATACCTTTCACAAATCATTCTTTTGAGGCGAAAAGTGTTTGGGAGTCTTCCCCAAGAGATTAGACTCTATTGCCTTTTATTCTCTGGAAACTGTTTTCCTAGGGATCATTCATGATCAATTCCTTAAAGTCTTGTATTGTCTCTCAAGCCTTCCTATTCCTTTCTCTATAGTTCTCCAGAGATGAGGTCTCCAGCTCACACCCTCACTCGTGTTGGTTGTACTCCAGCCTCCTTGGCCCAGGCCCTCCCCTTGTTGGGAAGGCTTCCTGGACAACTGTTAGCACGGTCCTCTGCCTCTCTGTTCATTCAGTCTTCCTCTCATTCACTCGACGCTCACCTTTGTTTCCGGATGACAGAGGCCTCCAGCTGGGTCTCAAGTGCCGTTAGGGCCATCAGCGTCAGCAGCAACTCTCTCATGGCTAACTTCTTCTTTGGGGATAAATGTCTTAGTCTCTATAAACGGGTTATAACAGGATAGGGCACAACGGGTGCAACTTGGACTATTGTTTCCTTAGGGTCGGATGTCAATAGGCCCACTCATAGGCCACCTCCTCCTCAGGCCCCGGGCCCTCCTCCAACTCTTCTCTCTAATTCAAAAGAAAAACACCAGAGACCTGTATCAATATGACATCCTTGAAATCATTCTTGTTCTAGAGCATTACCATTGGTCCAATTTTCTGTCTCTCCCAGGTTGTAGCCTCCCTCCATTATGACCTCATCCCACAAAGTCTGATTGGCTTCTTGCTAGAGGTCTTGTCCTGGGTCTGATCTTCCTTCCTTTCCACCGCCTTATCACACACACACAATAACAGCCTCCCACCAAATCCACTCACCAGGCACACAAATAATCATAGAATCACCTCTGTATTTAATGAGACACAAGCAAACAGAAACTCACAAAAACAGGTAGGCAAGCATACACAGAGTAATCACAGAAACAGGCACCCATTCACACATGGCTAACGTACATGCAAGCCTTGAGATTCAGATCCATTAAAAAACATTCACGCACAAAGGTGTAGACACACACACATCCATGCACATTAATACATACCTCTTCTTACATAGATATGGCAAACACCAGCCAGGAAGTGAGAGCTACATTTGACAACCTAGATGACTCTGTGGCTAATAGCAAACACTGGAACGAATGGGGTGAATGCCTTAAAACCTTTTACTCACACATGCAAATAAATAATTGTGGACTCATCCATGAATGCAAACACACACACTCAAACAAATACACACACACAGACACACACACCAGTAGCCATGCATACACAGAGTCAAAACAGAAATCGCACCCATGAACACATGGCTAACACACATACAAGCCTAGACAGTCACACACACAAACACACACACCCACACACAAACTTAAATATCCATGCACATGCATACATACCCATATCTACATAGAACTGTCAAAAAGCTGGCCAGGATGTGACAACTAAATTTGATGTTGTAGGTGGCACTGCAGCTCTTGGAACTCGCTGGAAGATCCATGTCCATAGCCCTGAAATCTTTTTTACCATCTCCAGGAAGGTGATAAAATGTGATCCATGCTCCACTTTTGCACTGGCTGGGCTGTTCACAAGATATTTAAAATCAGTCATATGACACCGTGCACATGGTACTTACAGACTACTATACTACCCTGGTCAATTCTGATTAAGGGAGGTTTCACTTGTGACAGGCATGTCAAGAGTCTCACAAGTCCCCAGATGCATTCCATGCATGTCTTCACCATCTAAGTTTAATATGATTACCTCTTGACAAGGAAGACAAAATACGAGGCCCCCACATTCAACATTACTACTCAGTGCTGAATCCTGCGGGAGCCCGTAATATCTCTCCAGTACACAACACAGTTAGGACGCTCCGATGAGCTGCTCAATGCAAGTGTTGTCCAGATGGATGATGCTCTATGCTCTGTCTGAAAAGGGGAGAAAAGGCTGTATGCACCAATCCCTCCAGGAGACATGGAATGAGAAGTTTAGGATGGAAAATGCTAACATTCCCAACAATGGGGAATGGATGAGCTGGAATGAGATAACTACTCTGGTGGCACATTGTTCAATGTGGGTAACTGCCTAGCATCTGGTAAGATCTGTGGAAGGTTCCAGAAGCCAAACACTTCACCAGATTATGCTACACAAGTTATCCAGTACTAGGGACACCACAGCCCTTGGCAACCTGCACAAGATCATATGCCACGGGCACTGGGGCACATCTGAACATCAAAGGGAAAGATGGAGATGAGGATGATGACATTTTTTGTTGTTGTTGTCTCAATGTTATGTAGTTGCAACTCTGGAAAAGCTCACAAGCCCACAAGTCATGCTGTCAAATTCAGTTTGCTGACACTCTTACACTCATTTACATGGGTACCCCAGTGAATTTATGGCCAGATCACAATTTAAGACATTGATGCCACATCTGAATCTGATGAACCCCAAGGTAAAAATAAACACATTTGGTGGTTTTATCTCCTCGCCACTGGATAGAGCATTCACCATGGGCTTTATAAATGACAAAGCTTGCGTCAAGGCAGGGATGCAAAAGAAATGCTGTTAAGCCGTGATACTGCAGATCATTAGTTTTGCTATACTTTGCCTACAGCAACTACAAAGCTGAAATCAACAGTCTTGTGGGCGAATACTTGAATGTATTTGAAGAAATTGGTTACCTAAGAAACTCAGAAGTACAATTGCATGTGGATCACACGGTTGTAGGTCAAATGATCGAATCTAAAGAGTCGACAGGTCAAATGGTTGACACCAAAAGGTCGACAGGTCAAATGATCAAATTTTTCTTTTTTTGTTTTTTTCATATTTTAGTTTTTTTTTTGGGGGGGGGGGCCCAACCCCATTTTTTTGCTAAAAACCACTTTTTTCCCTAAACGAAACCCTTTGTCGACCATTTGACTAGACAGCGATCACACATTACAACTGGTGGTGCTTCATCACCAATAGATAACATTCCATGTAAGAAAAAGAGTTACGGTGGAGATGGCCAAGTTGAACGTTGATGGGACCATCTTGAGAGTCCAGAGACTGACACCATGCGTCTTGCCATTTGTGGTTCCTTTATTGTAGTGGGTATAATCAACATAGCCATAAAGAGGGAGAGAGAGACACCCCATACCCACGATCGAAGATAGAATGGCCTATATACAAGGAACAACCACTTCTTTAAAAGTAGACCTGATGGTTGAATATCAGCATATTCTGTTTCATGACCAATCCAGATACATGGTGATAATCACATCACATATCCGGCTGTTCTTACACAAATGCCTTGACTACAGGATATCCTCTTCCAATTCAGCACACAATATAAAGTCTGCTGAGTGGACCTCGGGGGTAATCAATGGCTCTGATAACATTTTAATATAATAATGGCATAACTCTCAACAAAAGCAAACACGAGTTTCCCTATTTGTAAATCGAGTTCTTTAACTACATCTTCTAGAACTCAGGTCTGTCTACGGACCCAAGGAAGGTTCAGGCCAGTCACAAAGATCCTCCCCACAATTCCCATCCGAGGTCAGAAGCTTCCTAGGCAGGATACTTTTTTAAGAAGATTTATTCTGGATCTGGCAACTCTGTTTTACTTGAGTTGGACTTGCTTGTGAATCATTGAAGAGGAAATAAGAAACACGCCCTGACCACTGACACCATTATGGCATTCTTCAATCTATCATTTGAGTCTGATTTTGTGGAGTATTGCTCCAGTGGTCTGCATTGGAGCAATACTCGTCCAAGTGGACGGAAAGGGAGATTGACGCCATGTTGCATTTGCAAGCCATACACTAACCCCTGCAGAACAGACATACTCCTGAATGGAAAGGGATGCTATGGTTTTTCTCTGTGGCTGCAAACATTTTCATTTGCACTTTTATCTGCGTCAAGTTTTAGCTGCCACTGACCAAAATCCCATCTGAACAATAATGAATGGGACTGCCCCACACCCCCCTTCAAGGATCAACTGGTGGCTACTTCAGTTGCCACTGGAATCCAGATTTGGAGCAGACAACCCCACTAATTAAATTCAGTAGCACTCTAATTAAACTATGTCTCACCAGGGTCTGGTGAGACATATAGGGCCTCATTACGAGGAAGGCGGTAGGGGGTTAACGGCGTCGGTAGAGCTGCCAGCCCCGTTAACCCCCTACCGCCTCATTACGAGGTCTCCTCGCGGGACCTGTGTAGCTAAGTAGCGGGTCCCGCGAGCAGACCAGGATGCAAAACAACGACCCCGTCATTAACAGGCCCGTTGTTTGCATCCTCCCCATTCCCATTGAGCCCTATGGGGGCTCAAATGGGAATGGGGATGTACCGGGTTCGGTTCCCTGAATGGGGAAATACCGGGCCCTCCAAGGTTGGAATGGCCAGGTATTTCCCCATTCAGGGAACCCGGACCCGATACACGGAATGGGGGTAGCCATGCCGCAAAAATCGGCATGGTTACCTCCATTCTCGTAATGAGGCCAATAGACATAAGAACACATACACATGGTTTCTGGAGAATTTCTACCAAAAGCTTTTGCCAGAATTATTTTGTAGAGGCAACACTCATGGTGAATGTATACAAGAAGCTATCAAATGACTCAAGTCTGGTAGATGGCAGGATTTCCTCAGAGGGCCCAAAAGACGTGCCAAAGAAGCACAACAAATAATGAAAAGTCTATGGAAGTTGCACTTGAAACTGCCCGCAACTACCAAAGGCATCCTGCTGGAACGATCTTGGTATGTTATACTGTTGTCTGCTGAGTCATTGTAATAAAACTAGCACACGTTGGCCTCCCCGGTGCCGTGAAGACCAAGTCCTGGCTAAGGGAAAAGGTGTGGTTCCTGGGACTTTAAAAGGAGGGTGTCAAACTCATACAGACATGCATGTGGTCTCAAGTGACAGAGGTGAAGAACTGACAACCACCCATTCCCTCGTCACCCAGGAGAATCACCCAGTGGATTTACTAATCAAAGACACCTATTTCCAATATGCCTACCACAGCAGCTCACTCTGTTCTGAAAAACTCTTTGCAACCTACGGCATGCTAAGCACCCTGAAATCATAAAATGCACTGCATTACACAGAGATCATTTGAAACAATTAACAGAAGATTACTATGTGCATCAAGACTATATCATGCCGTGCAGGCCACAAGCAAACAAAGAGGCAGAGAGGCTCATGAGGACTCTAAATAAAGTCTTCCGAATCACCTATGAGAATCAAAGGTTCATGCAAGAGGCTCTCTGTGAAGTCCTGATCATCTACCGAACCATGCTGTACTTCACTATGGATGTTACACCAGTACAGACATATCGGCATACTGCAGAGGAACGATCAAAAAGATGCTCCCTGATTACTCCTCAAGACTTTTGAACCGCACGATAATCATAAAGTTAGAGAGAGGAAACAGTCCCGAGACAAAAAAGAAAGTGAAAGATGTAGACTGGGCAGTTTTGACACTGAAGTAGGTGAAATGTATTAGTACTAAACAGACAACCACCAAACAAACTGTGTCTCCTTTTTATCTATTTATTGTTTTAACATCATTTTATTGTGCATCAGTTTATTAATAAATGTTTAAAAACAAAATATAAAAAATGCAAACACATCATTTTAAAGCTTTTTAAATTAATGACATTGGAGTATAAAAAAGAAACGCTTTAAAATGTGACAACTCAAGACAAAATAATGTACTTCTTACATTTTAGTGGGCTGAAGCAAAACATGGTTAATAAATGTAATCAATGCTACAGTGAAAGAATTATGAATTCCCGCAAAGAAATTGTGAAAGACCAGAACTCTACCGATTACCAAACAGCTTCATTTTTTTTTTAATTACCAAAATGTAGCAATCTGGCCTTTCCGAGCTTTGGACGATTGGACTGCAGACTTATCCTTGCACATATCCCCAATATCCCACCAAGATTCCACCCATAGGGGTAAAATGAAAGAAATACTCAGGAAACATTTACGCCCAATTTATTTCCTCATCAGCCAAGTTCTGACATAGTCTATAACCTAATAAAAACTGTGCTGGAATCCAACAGCCAGAGTTTATTTTTTATAGTACGAGGGTTACAAAGAAAATGTTCACCATTAAACCCCAGAATATCAAGCATTGTGTTTCATTCCATTAACAGTTAATTCAGGCATCCACAATATTCTTAATGGGTTGTATTATTAATACCCACATATAAGGAATCTTCATTGAGAACCATAATCTTGTGATAAAGAACTATTAAGTTCCAATGTGTCCTTGCCTGTAATGAAATTAGCCCAATTGTATACCTAAATACAAAAGCAGGAACACATTTAGGAACTAATTAAACTCTTCTCCAAAGGATGCCCTTCAAGGTTGGATAACTTATCCCAATCATTCAAGTGCCACGGCTCCAGGGCATAGATAATACTGGGTACCACTGTCCCATTATACTATTTGATGAGTGGAATCATAGATAATTGTCATCATCTAGCATACAGTCTCTTCATTTGTGCGAGAAGAAAATGATTTTTGATTTCAACATAACATATAATGTTTTTAGATTTCGTTGGTTAAAGATCGAATAACCTAAATAAGTCAAATGGTTCACTAGCTCCAGTTTGGTCACCTTTATGGCCCAACTATAGCTAGTTTTTTGTTGACATTTGAGAAACAGATCATTTTTGATTGTGTTATATGTATCAAAAACTCGTCTTTCATGTAAGCATGAAGAGAGATAGTCATATGTTGAAGGCCAATTGAAGAATGATCAAATAGAACGAAAACATCCGGATATGCTAGAAATCATATAGTCAACTTGCCCAAAATGTACATCCTCAAGTACTTTACTTAGAACAGGGATATAAAGGTTCAATAGACAAAGGGCCTCATTTCGAGGTGGGCGCAAAGGGATACCGGGCACCGTTAAGGACATTGGTGCCGGTAATCCCTTTGCGCCCTATTCCGAGGTCCCTTAGCGGGTTCCGCTATGGGCGCCTGGTTTTACCAGACGCCCTTAGCGGGAGCCACAAAGGGACCAGGGAGCAAATAACGGTACCGCAAATTGCGGTACCGTTATTAGCTCCCACCCCATTCCCATTGAGCCCTATGGGGGCTCAAATGGGAATGGGGATTGCCATTTTCAATGGGGACTTACCGGTCCCTCCAAGGTCGGAATGGACCGATAAGTCCCCATTGAACCAGGGCGGACTCGGTACCGGTACGGGAGGCAGTCATGGCGCAAATAGCACCATGATTACCTCCATATTCGGAATGAGGCCCAAAGTCTTAAAACACACCCTACATATCTACATATCTATATGTTTCAATCTTTTTTTCTCAAATTACACTGTGAATGTTGTCTGATCTGAATCTGAGTATCAGAGTGAAGATCTATAAGAGTACTCAGTATCCCCGCAGGAGTCCCCCAGGGTACCAGTTTTCCCCCATAAGTGGGAATGATTGACAAGGTCAAAAACTGTTGAAAGCATATATATGTGCAGGGGTTTTATTCCAAGCAGGCTACTGCAGGGAAGCCAATATGTAACTATTCTAAGACTCCCCACTTGTTTCGTCCAGAATTTTTCAAGTTGACCCATGTCCTTAACCCATTTTACCAACTCTCTAAGCAAAATTGATACAAATAATTGTCTGTTTACGTCTAAGAGAACTGTGGGTATGTAGTTGTCAGGATTACATCTAACCCTTTTGTGAAGATTGGTAATATATGTGCAATATGCCAGGATGTAGAAAGAGACTTTGCAGCAAATATTTGATTAAAAAAGAGAATATTACTGTACGTATCTCTGCCCATATTTTAAAATAATTTTTCAAAAGTTTCTTTTTTAGTCCATTATAGCTATGTGCATGTGCCTTCTTGGCATGTATAATCAAATATTCTACTTCCTTGAAATCAATGTGGAGGATCCATTTAGTTACATTGAGGGAATAGGACATTAGCAATCGGCTTCAGAATATTTTATTGTAATACTGAGCACAAATGTCTTCCAATATTATATTAGTCTGTAAATACGACTTGATTTTTCAAAAGTATGTGCAGCATAGTCTGGCTTTCCTTACACATCATTTGGGATTTTTTATTGATTCTTATTACCCTGATTTAAGGCAATTACTTCCCTCCTGTAGATAAGCCACTGGATGTTCTTCCTTTTAGTCAAGGTTCTAAGGTTATGGCATCATTTCTTTTTTGTTTTGAACTAATTCAGCATGCACTTGGGTTTCAAACTGTGTTTCCACTTTTTGTGTTTAAGAGCTGTTAACATTGATTCTTTTATACATGTATTTATTAAACAGGGCAAGGCCAATAAACACTGATCCTCATAGGAGAAGAACCCAATATTTGCTACTACCATTTTATTAAATCTGTTCACACTTTTTGGAATCCGAGTGATGTGGTTGGCTCACACTGACACAGTGACTCAGCGTTTGCCTTTGGCCCCAGGTTTTGAAGAACTTGTAGGCAATCATGAACGCTTAAGGATGTTCCCATCACTTCGAAAGAAAAAAACACTCAAACAAGATGGCTGAAACTAAAAGATGGTTAATGTAGGAAAACATTGTGCCACTATATCAGATCGGTTTAGCTTGAGTACCTCCTACCATATTTTCATTCAATTTGTGCATACTCCAAATTTCCAAGAAGTTGACCCTACTCACGCAATGCTTACCAATTGCTATCTTTTTCTGCAACTGACTATTAGTAATGAGACTTTGCTGCTGATACTGGTTTGGGCATTATCCATAACAATCACTAGCCAACAATCTAATCTTGATGCCTATCCCCATACCATGTAGAAATCATTTTGGCTAAATAGTCCAAAAAGAGCCAAGATCTATCTGGGCATGATACCATTATATGTTAATTAGCAAAAGCTTGTTAAGATAGAAAAGTTGTATTAAATTCAGTTCTACTTATAGTAGTCCCGGATGAGGATAAAGTCATATTTCTGCATTTGCTCCAATTTTTGTTTTTATTGCTGTAATGAGGCCCCCTATTGGCTGTAAATCCCTCAACCACACCTCCTGCAATATAGCAATTTCATATTTTTTAAAATAGCAAGCCATATTAACATTGTTAAATGATGTACTGTTGCCTCAGGAATTCCATGATAGAACATTAAAAAAAATGTGTATTAAAGCACTTTTACACAGACACTACTATGCATGACATCTGGCTGAAAAATAGAAAGAAGACACGTCTGTTCAATAGTGGTGGCAGCAAGAAGCTTCCCGCCCTCAGCAACTTGAACTATCATTTTCCTAGGGGCTATCACTATGACAAGATATTTGAAGAGTCAAGGTTGTTGTTATTGGGGTAGATTTTGGTCTGAAGAATAAATGTTTTGCGTGGGTCCTGGGATAGAATGACCTTGACCCATGGGGCAAGTGAACAAATCATAAAATGTCAAAAAGGTACCAGCTTCTTCAAGTAGCATAGCAGAAAGGATTTTTGAATTTAAATGCACAAAGCCAATATTGATTCAAGTATCATCCATTCATTCTATCAGCTCTTTATCTTTCGTGTTGCTTAAACGTGGTGTTTCATAAAGCAATGACACAACATTCGATCAATAAGGAATCATGGAGAAGTCTTTCAATAATATGAATTCCAAGTCCAGACATTACTGTCCCACTGGAGGTTTGTCTACTTTTAGACTTTCAGAAAATCGACCAAATTCATCAATGAACATAAAAAATAATGTGTGGTACTGGAAATAATACACACAGGGTAACTAAAGTCAAGTTGCTCACCAACTGTAAGTTCAGCCTCCACGGTACTAAGGGTCTTCTTTGCATCTAAATAATTTGCTTCAATTGGCTGCTGAGACTCCTCTCCCTCGTGGATGAGGGGTTTTGATTTGACAAGGAATGAGATGATGTCACTGTCTGATGGCTTAACAGATTATTCAAGGTTAGTGTCTCTTTCCCTCCTTCTATTGTTGGGGAGCTCTTCAATGAGAATGTTACTTGGCATAGCCACATCCAATTCCTCAGGTTCCAGTGTGGTTGGTATTGGCATCCATTGTTTTACAATGTGTAAACATTTCAATGACAGTTTTTTTTCAGACGCTGCCAGTCTTTTCTGATTCTTTGTTTGGTCTCCAAAAATTTTTCTTATAACGGCACTTTAGAAATGAGCCTCTTATTTACTATTGCTTGGGTAGTACAGTAATCAGTTAGCATTGGTTTGTTCCTAGTAATATCTATGTTTAATGAAGAAAGACCATTCATTGCAGAGTGCTTGGTAGTCATTGATTCATTCTTCTCAGAGCCTACACTCACCTGTTGCTGCTGGTTTGTTTTGGAGTATGATTTCATAATGGAAATTAGTACCAGGCGAGGGCTCAATCAGAATGAAACAAGCATTCCGATTGGCCCTCGCCGGGGCAATAACTGGCCAAGAATCCCTCGGCCGTGATTCCACATCCATTGTTCCCAGCAGGGGCGTGGCAGCCCCTCAGCCAATGAGAAGGCTCGAAGCGGGACTATCCCCACTCCGAGCCTTCACACGGCTGAGAAGCTGCATTTGCCCCCGCCGGGGACTCAGGTGTGTTTTTTTTTTACCCTTTCCTCTGACCTCCCCGCCCTCCCCACCTGACTTACCTTCTGCCTCCTTTGTCCACGGCAAGCGGCGTGGCAGTCTCCAGCTGTGTAGAGGCTCAGAGCCATCCCCGCTCTGAGCCTCCACACGGCTGTGGGCTGCCTTCGTCCCCCGCTGGGTAATCAGGTACATCTATTTTTATTCTTTTCCCTCCCTCTCCCCACCTCCATCCCCTGCCCAACGCCACTTACCTTCTTCTCTGTCGTCTTTCGGGAGCAAACATGCTGGGAACACTTCTGTTCCCAGCGCGTCCTCTCCCGCTGGCGGCCATGGAAAGGGAAAACACACTCAGTTTTCCCTTTTCCAACGGGCATTTTCTTGGTCTTTTATTTTTTTCTGTCCCGAAACGCTGCAGCGTTTCGGGACAGAAAAAACTGCTTTTGGTACCCCGGTCACGCAGATCTTGCAGTCCGGGCTACTAATAGCAATATGCCCCTCGCGGCAGGGGCATTACTTGACTCGGTAATGCCCCCGCAGCTCGGGGCATATTGCTTAAATAACATATTAACAAAGTCATCCAGCTTATGTTCGATCTCCACAGAACTAGAGGTATGCACTTTTAATCCTGCACTGATTTTTTTGCATAGTTTTACCACAGAGTTCAGCACCATATAAAGGGCTGGGATAGAATTAGGCCCCAACTTAATTGGATCCTGCTGGGCCTATAGTATGTTATGAAAGAATGTTGCTTAGAAAAGCATGGCGAGGAAAGGGAAATATTTCAGTGCATAGACAAGTGTTCAGAGAAAATCAGCAGCGTTCAAGATAACAACCCCCTAGTATAAGATTGAAGATGAGTCTCACTCAAATCATCCAGATCCAAAGTGTTCTCGTTTGTTATTGAGGCTTGGAGAAATCAGGACTGTTGGGAAACACGGAATCAGAGGGAATAAGATGTATCTCAACAACTGCAGGACAATCCAGTGTAGAGAGAGACTTAATTAAAGAGTCCTTACAAGTCTCTTTCCTGAAAAATAATCTGTAATTCTGGAGTACTGAGCTCTCTTGATAGTAATTGGAACCTTAACAGGAAAGATGTGCTCATTTCTGTTCGTTGAGAGGACAAAAGGATTACAATCTAAGCCCTGCAGTGTTGCAGAGACAGGGGACTACCCAGGGCTGGTGCAGGGCTGATTAGCAGATTTACTGACAGATTATACATGGAAGTCACAGGGGGAAGAGGGCATGGCCTTGAGCTGATAGCTGATAGTAAAGGTACAACAGAAACTCTGGTTACCTGCCCCACTTGCACAACTGCATCAACTGCACTTGACTAGTGCACTTTGCATGGCACGCTTCGCATTGAGCCTACGATATCATAAGGTCCACCCTTCGAAACAGTTAAAGGCAATCCTCCAGGTCAAAGAACCAGCCCAAGAAACAATTCCAGGGTATCGGCAACTGCACTTGGTTTGTGCAGTTTGCGTGACCCACTTCATATGGCACCCAAGACCTAGAAACAGGTGAAGACAATTAGCCTGGTCAAGCACCAGCATAACAATCAATGTCAGGTTAGCAGCCACAGCACTTTCCTAGTGCACTCCTACCTTTTGAGTTCCAACCATTTTCTAATAATTGAAAGAAAGGCGCCATGATCACTGCCAGCAAAGGACCAGCAGGCATCACCAGGAATTCCAGTGTTTTCCAATGGCTAAGTCGACATCTCGATGGGGGTGAAAGTCATGCTGAAGACATAGGGCAAAAGAATGAAGGGCACACTGTGACCACATACACACACAATAAAATAGCACGGAAGAGTCTACAGTTGTAAGCACCAATGTGGGAGACACTGGCTGAGAGACAGGTCAAGACGAACATCCCAAAATATCAATCTACTCAGTGAGAGCCAATAAGGGCATTCCTTGCTGACTGCAAAACTGTGTACTGGATGAACTGTCCACAGCATGGACAAGATTACACACAGTGGTCAGTGTGAGAGGAATGGTTCATTGGTATTGGTAGATTTTTCGAGGAATGTTGAGTGACAAATACATGGATAATGTGATGGCACTCGATTTAATTCTAGATGTGCCCCCCATGAAAATAATTAATAAAAGGTAAATGCAGTGCAGGAGCATAGCTAGGATAATAATGTTGTGTGTGTCACTGTGGTTTCCCTGCTTGTTTAATTACTTAGATGCAACACTACAGAGCAAATTACTTTAAGCTCAAGTGAGAGAGCACCGCAATCCGGCGCAGACCTAGAAGCACACACATGCAGAAACTAAAGAGCAAGCAAGCACAACACTACCAAAATCATTCCAGGGGCAACCACCAAGAAACGCTAGAACTGGTGGAAAAAGACGATTTTGTTTGGGTTCTGTTTTTATTCCAGTTTCTTTTAATTTTCTATGGAGTCTTTGACCTGTCATTCATTTGTAGCATAACTGAAGCAAATTGTGTCTCAAGCAAATCTTTATCGCTGTTCTCCATGGAAGTTTGAAGTTTTTATTTTAACATGCTTCGGCTGTTAGCCTTTGGTGCACCAGAATGACACACAACAATACATGAAATCATCAAAACAGAAACAGCAACAGTGATCACAAAAGAAAAACAAGAGCATATTCAAATTGTACATGTCTAGAGATATGGTAGTAGCTATAATGTTCACTCTTCTCAGAGTTATATACTAATGCTGGGACTCTGTTGGGCCATAGATCCTTAAAGTAAAATACATCTATATATGTATATATGGCATATAACACACAGTCACTTGGGTATAAATGAGAGAGTGGAATTCATTGTATTGCTTGAGGTGCAATATTAAAAATTAAAGATTAGATATGGAAAAAAAAACCTAAATGGCCCAAATGTTGTGGTATTGTCATAGCCGCCTCAAAGATTAACCAACCATAAATAAAATACGACAATTTTTAGGCTGGAATCAGATGATGTGTTTGACAAACTGTCAGAGATATTCAGAATGGAAGTGAGATTGGTGTCACAACAAACCCACTACAATAAAATCTATATTGCTAAAGTCATCACATTCGTCGATCTGTGACCTGTAGAGCAATTTCAGGGTGGTCGATTTTATGAGGCCATGTCCAACTTTCAGATGTAACCAATCCGGGCCTTTTTTCCCCACTTCTTCTCTTCGTTCACGCCTCAATGTTTTCTCTGCTTTGGCAATAATGACATTCCTTTTGCTCTTCCTGGAGGAGGCTGTACAGGAGCGGTTGGTTGTCTGTCGTACCCGGATTGGTGGCTCTACTGACTCTGAAGACTGGTTTGGGACTACATGTTCACCCTGCTGATTCTTTCCAGCTTCACACACAACCACCTTTGTACCTCTAACCCTTGTAACAGTGGATTGATAGTTTTGTCTACCGTACTCTGGTGTACCTCAATTTCCCCCCCTTTGATAGAGTCAAACCATTGCCAGAACTCTTTTAGATTAGTGTATTGAAAAAGGTTTGATATAATGCTGGATTGAAAAGATTGCCAATCAACACAGTCTATTTGTCTTGAGCTTTTACTGCTTCCCCCTCCTCCCCCACTTGGGATAACTTGACAGGGTTTGGACGAGTTTGTTTGTGGTAAGAACCTTTCATTCCCGGAATTTGGGGCTGTAGCTCGGGTTTCTTGGTTAATGCTGTGCTCACTGCTATAGTCCTTGATAGTGCACCTTTAGCCTCCATGGTCAAGAGCGGTGGCAAATTGTTCTCTGTTAGATGAGTGTCATCTGTGGCCACGAAAACATCTACTCAAGGACATCACTTTTGGGGCTCTTTCTGTCCGACCACAATATTGATCAAATCGCCATCATTGTCAGGCTTCATTTTCACTTGTGTAGAGAGCTTAGTGGTACTCAGTTCGGAGGGTAAAGGCAGTGTAGGGTCCCCTGGTTATATTGAACACAGACGTTTCACAGAGGTTTCCACAAGAGTTAGGGCTGTTCCCTCAATCTCCACTGTATTTCCATCCCTTAGATCTCTCAGCATCTGTCTTCATCTTGAACTCCTGACCAAGACATCTCAGAGCCGATTCATGATTGGTGATGCTCCGTTTGATGCAGGGAAGAAAACAGACTCGGCAAAGAGTTTCGAACTGTGCCATACACCTGAGGATGGCTTTCCTGACCGAATAGATCGGTAATCTTAGGCTGCACCGAAAGCTGGGTAGCACATCTCACTTGTCTGTGAGTTGTATTACACAGGTTCTCTCTCCCTTTCCCCTGGACAATTGCCTGCACAGATTTTTGCATTGATTGGTTAGATCTTATCGACCACGTGCAATGCATTCTTTCCCCTGGTCAGGCATGATTTTCTCCATGGAGCTGTTTTCTGGAAGTGCACAGATGGTGGGAATACTTCATTCATCATTACACACCAAAAAGAACTAGTCATTTTACACATCCTCGCCATCTTAGCGGCCATGTCTGGTGATCTCTATCCCTCCTTGCAATAGCACAACTAAAACACCTCACACTGTTCTTACTAAACCATCACCTATTTTTTTTAACAATCTAGTAATGTTTTGACAGAATTTACGATTGTGTTGAGGTGACCTTTGAATTATACACAAACATTGCGTACATCGTGAACCTCTCCTCTCACGTGGTTAAAATGCATGACAACTCGGACATATCAGTGGGACTTCTCATAGCCTTCACAGTCTCCATGCTACTCAAGGTACATCCCCAAACTCCCTTACAGCAAGAGCCACAACTCAAAGCCCATTGCATTTTGGGGACTGTCTCCTTTATCGGTGGACACAGGTGCTGCCTCAGCTGGTGATTTTAACCCTACTAGTACTTCTCACAAGCCCCTGATCCCCGAGGCTTTCTTACCAAGAAATCTACCCATGGCGGCCTCATACAACCCCCTGGATTCTTCGAATGCCTTCCTGTTGTCTCAACTAGCACCCAGTGTCCCGAGGCTGCCCTACCATGGCTAACCATTTCCCAGAAAACATCTTTCAGCTCTCTCCCTGCATCACACGTCCCATGCCTCCTGGAGGTATGGCCCATGCTCTGTATGAAACCTCTGTGATCTGTCTGTGTGGATTCTCGTGATACTTGCATTGTCCCATCGAGTACTTCGTGCATTGGCACAGCCAAAACTGTTGCCAATATTCTTGTTGTCTTGATGAAAAATCCCCTAGAAAACCACTCCCTCTTTGTTGGCGGCTGAGTACACAATTCATTGAGGTTCTCCTTGGAATACACTCCCTGCAGAATTGGAAGGAGGATCATACAGTGGTCATACATGCTTCCTTTTAGAAGATCATTACATGCGTGTGCGGAATCCTTGCTATCTCTCCACTTACCAGATGCTCGCATGGGCGAGAGGAAAAACAAAACAAGTGCCTTTGTTTCCCATTCCCACCTGCTCTCAGGCACTGCTCTGCATGCAGCCCACACCTTTATCCCCTCAATTACAATGTCCCTGGCAACCCAAGAATGGGACTACCCTGGGGTGCTGCAGAATGTCCCCCGAGTACTGCTCGACCACGAGGGTTGCATTCTTCATAGTAAAAGCCCGTCATGCACACACACCACGGGGAAATACTGTCAGAAGTGTACTGTGTTTTGTTCGAGTCCACATCCGCAAAAAGGAGAATGAAGGCGTAGCGTTTCCATGTTAGTAAAATCTATTTTAAATTACTCTGCCTAAAGCAAAAGAGCAAAACAATACATAATACTTCTAAAGTAGCCTGGAACCTGCACAGTGTGAACACAACGAAAACGCTGAATAAATGACTTCTGAAGAACACCGTTTTTTTTTTACATTTTAGTCTGTGTGGAGAATAGCGGGTGCTCACCTTTCATTCCCTGAAAAAAACATTACTGGTTTAAAGGCTTTCATTGTATTTAGGAAAAATGGAAAAGCATCCAGGCCAAGAATAAAAGATGTTTAAAAAATGAACCATTGAATATATGTTTTTTTTAACAATTCCTGCTGCAATGCTGCTTTACGGTCTGTTTTAAGAAAACATCTCTAAGATGGCAGTGCATTGGAACGACTCGAATCTGCGGCAAAGTACATTCAAGCCATCAACGATACACACTTGTATATATTATTAAATGGAAGATGATGCAGCACTTTTAAGCAAGACCAACAATTTGCCCATATCAACGTTTGTTTTATGTGTTCATTTTGAAGTGCCAACATGCACCTTCCAACCTCTTCACAAGAAGGTAAGTGAAAAGACCTCCAGTGAGGGTAGGTGCATAATGTTCACCTGTGCTTCGGGTGCCAGTGGGCACTTAAGGGTTAGCATGGGAGGCCCAATGATGGCAGAACATTCTCGAATGCCCCAGGCTTGTTGCTCTTCTCAACGATAATAGGCAGGGTATGCTCTTCGCATTTGGATTTACGTCCCTATGTCATTTATGTGAAAAGCTTCCCTGTGTGATTTAATCACCCATATATTTTTCATCAAATTGTAATGTTTGTTAATATTGATCATACGTCCGGGGGTGCTAATGAGTTCTGCCTAAGCTAACGGCTCTTTAGGAGAAGGCCTCATACCCAACCCTACACATTTAAGTTGTTTTGCATGATGTATTCAACTTTTTACATCTGGTGGATTGAGAAGATAGCAGTAACTCGTTTGCCTATGTTGATTCCCTGGTATGAATTTTATCTCGGGCTTCTGAAGCGAGCAGCAGTTACTGATCTCAACGCCACGAGCGACCGCCGTCTCGGGTCTGAAGCACAGAGCACCATTGTGAGGTGGTGATCTCCAGCACCAGTACCTAGTCAGGCATCGTAGGGCGTTGGATGGCATCCTCAAGATGTGAATGAGAGCCAGTGTGATCTCCTACAGGGACTATGTGCTGGGTTCTGAGCATCAGACTGGAAGAGTTGACTGTGAGTTTGGAGATGCCAGTCCCAAGAGTAAGACTCAAGAAATGGCTCTGAATTAGCTGGCCACACACACTATAGTAATATGTTTATAGTAATTATAGGTACTGTAGGGGGAGTATGCAGTATTTTTAATATGGTGGAATGATATAATTGAAGTGTATATGGTATTTATGATTGTAGTACAATTGCGGATAGTGCTTATGGAATATGCATACTTGGCATGGTTAGTTGCATACAGTAGTAACACTGGAATCTCTGATTCTTTTTCTGTGAAAAGTATAATTTGTTAAGCAGGACAGTTTGAAAGCTTTAATTACATACAATGTTATATATACATTTCCTTTTCTTGACCTGCATAAACAGTACGTTCTATGTACTATTAGAGTTTGCTACAATTGCTTCTGTTGTTTTTACTTTGTGTCTCAATTTGGAGCCTTTACTGGAGCGGCTCGCACTACTCGGCTTTCCATTACACTGGACTGCAGAGCTAAGCTCTGATCTGCGCTCTACTCTTTCACCTGCGATTGAGGAGGATCAACGCATATAACGGCATTACAAGTGCGGCAGCATATACAGCAAGAGTGTGGCATGAGTGTGCCATGATGCCTTGGGTGCATTGGTACATTGTATTGTTGGAGACAGCCATACTCTGCACATTTGCCACATCATTTAGTACAGTACGGCTTACTACTTACTTTAAGCCTTTGGTGCATTTGCATTGTTAGGTGTGCCAAGGGTTTGGCGTGATCAGTGTGCAGCCAGGTATGCTGGTGTAGCAGCATATACGCTGTGTAAGCGTGAGCCCTTTTAACTCCCTTCACACGGTAAGCCTTAACCACAACCTGTGTGCAACAGTATTACGAGATACTTGGAAATTCAAGTACTAACGCTTAAAATTGAAGAAAGACCCAAAATAAACGCACATACAACTTGAGAAACAATAAACCTTACGTGAAGGTAAATGGATACAAAAGAGCTGGGAATAGTGACGGCAACATGGCCGCAGAATTGTGCCAGTGGCTAAACGAGCGACTCTGATTACGGATGTTGTGGCTGGTGCTGTAAATACGGCTGAGCAAATGACTACCTATTTTAAACCCAACAATGTAACCAAGGGTCTAAAGCCTATACCAGCAAATGCCTCCATTGATGGTGACCACTCGTTGAAACATAAGATCTTGCCCCAAGAAGTATCTGACTTGAATATTACATGTGAGGACTTTGCTGATATTGACAACAATTCTTTGCTCGAATTGTGCTATTCTATGTGTAATGCTAATTCGGTGGTACATCCCCGTCAAAATGAGATCAGCATAAAAGATAATAATGAATATTTAACTCAGAATTGTGCTGCAGTAAACTCAAGTCTAAGGGCCTCATTACACGGATGGCGGTGGACCATGGTGCTATTAGCACCTTGGTCCATGCCGGTAAAATACCGGCCCCGCCTTGGTGGAAAGGGGAATTACCGCCGTATTCCAAGGTTGGCGGGGCGGTAATTCCCCCTTCCACCATTGCCCTTCCCCATTCCCATTTTTGCCCCATAGGGCATAATGGGAATGGGGAAGGTGCTAATTACGGCGCCGCAAATTGCGGTACCATAATTAGCTCCCTGGTCCCTTTGCGGGTTGGTTTTTAACGCTTGCAAAAAGCAGCCGTTAAATTCTCCAACCCGCAAAGGGACTTCATAGTAAGGCGGTAAGGGTTTACCAGTACCGGTAAAATACCGGTACCGGTAAACCCTTACCGCCTACTGTGTAATGAGGCCCTAAGACTTTCTGCCTCACCGAGAATGTTCCAAACTGCTCACTCAGAGGGCGATAACATCTCCTACGGTGACCAAGAAAAACAGTCTGTTGAGTTTAATGATCATTCCACAGTAAAATCTACACATGGTCAGGAACTTCTAAGTGATGACCCTGCATGGGGAGTGTTAAACTTTGCTATTAATATACTCTTGAAGCTTTGTGGTCGTATACACAAAGATGTCCAGAAACAAGGGGCCTTAACCGCACAGTTATTGCAGCATGATTAAAATGTCCTGGCCTCCAACAGCAACCATCCTCTTACCCCTTCTAATGAATCTGTACCTATTTCTACTGCAGGCACTACAAGTCAATATCCTGAGGTGATTGTAGTGGAGCCCCAAGTGGCCAAATTGCCTGACTCACCCCTTAGATATCCCACACACAAACAGGCACAGAGGAATAAGAAATGAGAGAAACAGGGGGTTAAACAAACAGAATTGGGCACAGCTAATATACCATCGGAGGATGACATTGCAGATGGTATGAACTCCACTATAGTAACTACAGCTACCCAGAAAGTGCGTTCAAGAAAAGCAAAGAAAAAGGCTCCACGAAGATGGAAACGGTGACAAGAAAATCCCGGAACTTTAACTTTAAAACCTGATACCCAATGAATCTGTGGCAGTGCCTACTGATGTCTCCACTGTTTCAGCTAGTCCACCCTGTGTTTCCACTGAACTACGAGACTCTAAGGTGGTGACTGGTGATTATCTAAGACCTTAGAGCATTGCTGTTCAGAAGAATACTGTTGTTAAATTAAATGCCCGAATTATGCATCGAGCTGATTCAGGGATAAAAATGCATATTAATAGGCCTACATTACTTAACATTTTGGCTAAAACACCCTGCTTATAATATTGACCTTAAGCGATTTTGATTTCCGCGCACCGGAACATGGGGGGACTGGTGGGATGGTGTCTGTTCATTGTGTACTTCCCATGACAGCAACATTGATTAGAAACTAAGTGGAATCTCTTGAATTCTTGAATTCTTGGGTTATGAATTAGATCAGCGCTGCTACAACTTGTTGTGACCATTGTAAAACATTGTAAAATATCAGTAAAAGGCGTAACAATAGCTATGCCTAACACATGTAAAAAATCTACTGTCTATTATGGTATGGATATTCTCAGGAAGTGAAATATTGACGTTATTTCGTGGAATACGCGTGGCAATACTCACTATATACAAAATGGTCCGTCATTGAATAACCTAATAAAATATCCTGTAATTATTCTTCAGGAGACGTGGCTGATGCAGAAATTCATATTGACGGGTATGCAAAGGTTTTTTCTGGATTTGTGCTAAAACATTTATAAGCATGGGTCACCCAAAATAGCATTTTGCATACTCTTTAGACCGGTTTTCGACAAGGCTTGCACCGTACTCATAACATTAGATTGTTAGACTCAGTCATGGAGCGAGCTGACTCTAAGAATAGTCCACCAATCTACATCAAATACATTGACTTTTGGGCAGCATTTGACCAGGTCAATTGGGAGCTGCTTTGGAAGAAGCTGCTGGCCCTTGGCTGTGACAAGTGGTTGCTACAAATACTTGTGGCCCTACATACGGCTACCACTGCACAGATTTGTTTGGGTGATAAAGGTCTATTGCCGAGTGACATCCAAAGAGGTAGAAGGGTGAACATGGGATGTATTCTCGCTGCACTCCTCTTTAATCTTTATATTGCAGACCTCCCGGCTTTGATGTTTTTGAGCACTAAGTGTCCATCCAGGATCGGTATATGCATTGTTGCAGCGATGCTTTATACTGATGACTTGGTCCGATGTGACCATTTATTTTCAGGCATGAAGGTCATGGTAAACACCCTCGCTAGCTATGCCAAAGGAGATGGACTGTCTATTAACTTATTAAAAACTTTAATCATTCTTGTTACAACTCGTAAAGATGCATCCCCTTATAAGTGATCTCGGACATATTGAGTATACCCATAATTTTAAATATTTGGGGATTGAAATTCCTGACAAAAAAGGATATCATGAAATTGTATCAAGTAAATCCCACAAAGCTAAACATATTTCTTTTATGGTTCGTAAATTTGTATACTATCATGCTGGGTTTAAATTATGGGGTATTCTTGAAAAATGCAGTATTGTACAGGATAGATGCCCTTGAGATGCAAAATTTAGAGTGGTTGCAGGTTTTAGAAGGCTTCTTTTGGCTATGTGTTCTTGGGCTTCCATCCTCAGCCTCTATTGAGGATATACGGTTAGAATTAGGTTTAATGTCTCTAAAAGCGACGGCATTCAAATGTAGAGGGGAACCCTTTATGAAATCCCAAACTTCTCCAGTATATCCCTTCCTTACCAAGTTCGGTGCTAAATGTTGTCTCAAGCACACCACTTAGAAAAATAATGGGTACTTGAATTCAGTAAAAGATGTGTTCCTCAAATAGATTGGAAACCTGATTTTGGCGGTTGCTCACATTTTTTGAGGCTGAAAGGATCTTTTCCCCACCGTTTAAAAAAATGGGACTTGGTTAAGAATTACAAACATTTGCAGCCACTTCACAATTATAGTCAAGTAGTACAAGTCTCTCATAAATTTATGAAACCTTAAAGATATTTATTGCTTTGCCGGGATCCTTATGTAGAGCATTTCAGAGTGCTCATGCGCACAAACCAACTTCCTGTGAGATCCATCAGTGGTGCACAATGGAACATCCCTACAGCTGATCGAATATGTAGAGTTTGTAAAATCCCAGGGTGTACTGAAACAGTGAGATACCTCATGTTAGAAAGTTAGGACATATGTATGTGACCCTGTTAGGCCACTTGACTCATGATTACGAATTTACGAAAAATATAGAATTTTGGACCTATTGCCTAAATACAGACTGTGGGTCTACACACATAGCCCTATAGAGAGTATGGAGTCTTGTACAGAAATATCTTGAATAAGCACTAACTAAATTATAAAGAAATAGTTAAACTATTGTAGATAAATATGAACAGTTACATCTGTTAGATACATGTTTTAAATGTTTTAATGTTTAAAATATTGTATACTTTTACTATCAAATCAAAGTAATAATCAAATACTTTTATTATTAATGCTACTAAGCAGTCTTAGTAGTAGAGTCTTTTTACTCTCTCTGTATGTATTAAAAAGGACGTTATTAATTAATTAATTGATCTGAATTTGTATTTCATTGATTTATTATATTTCAATTGTGAACTGATCATAAATAAATAAATAAATAAATACAAGTGCGTGCTACACTGTTGTTTTATGGACATGAAGTAATCATTGGGTCATTGTGGAAAAAATATCCATAAAGAATTTTAAAAAACCTTTAACAATTATGTGAGTGTGATAGTATGTTTGTGTGAAATGTGTTGTAATTAAGGGAATGTTTAAAGTAGTTAGATACATGTTGGCATATTCTAACTATATTAGACTTTACAAGATGTTTAGCAGTAACAAGAATTGTGATGGTGTATTTGAAGTGTATTGAAATGAAGGAGATTTTTGAAGTAGTTAGGTACCTGTTGGCGTATGCTAATTATTTAGACTTTTAAAAGTACATTTTGGTATTACAGATGCAGTTAGATACCTGTTGGCATATTCTAACTGTTTTTGTGCTACAGTTTAGTGAGTACATTTGAATTGAAGGTGTATTGAGTGGGCAGTTATTAGATTTGCTGGTAACCTATGTTTTTGAGTAACGAAGGTGTTGTTAAATTCAAACCAACCACTTTTGACATATGCAGTATAGTGTCCTGAAGGGATTGTGGCACCAGTGTAGTATAGTATGCCTACTGTTGTGAAGGTTTCTTGTCACGAGATACTTGGCTTTGAGTAAAGCTAGTGAGCTCACAGTTATCTGCATTGCACCTTAGAAGCATTGGTATGACATATTGGCTATGTGAGTGTATTTGTATGCTAGCGCGATTGTCTGAATTAAAAAAGGGCATAACATGCCATGATGTGCATTCTGCGGAAGCTGCTGAAATGGAATGTGTTCACAATTTGGTATGGATACATATACACATTGTTCATTACGGATGTGCGCTTGTGAAACAGGGTTGTAGAGACTGCATGTATGTTTGCACATGTATCACATATGGAAGATTTAATTATTTATAGGGATGTTTTTGGTTTGCAGTACTAGTAGTAAGTCCATTAGGAATTATTGTGCATCTTCCTGTGTGTTTATGGTACATTTTACCTTTCCTGCACAGTAGACCCATTCTTACATTATAAGTGCTGTAAGGGTTATTTGTGGCATTACTATGAAGCACAAGAATTTGCAAACACAGCTGGTCAAAGCCTTTTAAGTAAATGTTGTGAATAATTGGTGGCAATTGGAAGAGAAGATTGATTGTTACATTTGCATAGCAATTTACTCCAGTTGTGTTGTTGAATTTAAACAGACCAGAGAGTTGCATGCTTCCATCCTTTGATGGCATGCAGTTCTTTTTTGAGAAGAGATATTTGTCTCTTTCTCTTCTGATGGATGTGTAGTTGAGTTTGTACTACAAATGTCTGTGGTTGTATTATTTTATGGAGAAGCAGTTGGCTGGGAATTGTACAAAAATGTCTCCCTCATTTGTGTGCCCCCGCAGTCACTGCGACTTTGGAGGCACAGAAAAAGAGGGGGATATTTACTGCGCCCAAGCAGAGAGGGGTTTGCGGGGGTGTCCCTCGCTCTACTTGGGCGCAGTACTGGGGTCGGGGGTTGCAGGGGTGTCCCCCGCTTACCATTTCAGAAAACGGAGGACACGTAACTAGAAAAAAATAGAAAAAAGAAAAGTACCCTGCGGCGTCAGCTCCAACCCACGTTGGGGATCGCAGAGTGTGGGTGGCACACACAGAAATGTGCTGCCCTAAAGGTGAGTCGAGTGGTGGGGTTGGGTGGGGTAATGCAGGCCGGGGTAAGTGGGCACAGTGATCGATATGATCACTGCACCACGCCGTAACTGGCGGCGTCATTTTTGGCCATCGCAGTTACGGGTGGGGCACTGATCACATAGATCCGTTGGCTGTTGTTTCTTTATTGTTGGGAGATCTGTTATAGGTTCCGTTTGTATTAGTTTTCTTTTTAAAGGTTTGATTTTTTGAGGTACAGTTTACTTTAAGAAAGGCATGGCATCAAAGTAAGACAGACACAAGTGATCACAGTTCAAGGGTGTTTATTAAACTGTAAAATGGGTGAGATAAACACCTAATCTAAACCTAAATCTAAGATAGGAGCAGTCTACGACCATCAAGTAATAATAATACAGTCGTCCTAGTGGCATCCAGTCAAATAAAAAGGGCCATACTAACAAAACCTATTGCCAATCTTTACCGTTATGCTGCAAAATAGTGTGGGATAATGTTCACAAGAAAAGAAAGAAGTGTTCACAAAATGGTAAGTCAGGATGTTATGGCCGGGGTCTCCCTTCCCCATGTTTTTAGCATGGGACAAGGTGGGACTTGTGTGCAATGCAAAGTCTCTTTGCCTAGGTCAATGTTAATATTTAGTTTCTCAAAAAAGCCAGCAACAAAAACAGCCAACTGTCTCCAATTAGCCACACAGTTTTCAAAGCAGCCATGATATTGGCAGTCTTTTTCTGTTTCCAGGAAAATGAGTCCTAGTTTGTATTGTCTAGTAGTTTGTATCAACAGGGTTTGTATGATGAAGTATTTGATTGGTTGTGGTACTGTTGTAGTTAACCGCAGCTATCCAGCAGCCACTCAGTGAGCGACATTGTTACCCATGGGTAAATGTGGTACCATGTGCAGCCATGGCTATTTCATGGTACATGGGACATTGTGTGTTTGTAGCCACAGCTGATAAAAAAGCAGATGCATCACAACGTCAATGCTATTGGTCATTTTATTAGTTGTGCCTGTAACCAAAGGTATATTTAAAGTTGCATCTATAAACACAACATTTCATTGCAATAATCATAAATTTATGTGGTTGATACAGTAGAGAATTGTATTCGTGTGTGTTATTTTATGTCCTTAGGTGTTCACTTATTTGATTTGAAGGTTTGAAGCTTGGGCTTGCAGAAAAATGTACATGTAGCCGCGGATACAAAGGAGGATCTGTAGCCTTGTTGAATAGCTGCGGCTATGAAATATGTTAGGTGGGGAAAAAATAGATTTCTGCCAGTTTCACTGTTTGTTATTTTTTGTTGTTACTTTTGTATTTGTGTAGGTTTTAGTGACAGGTGTGCTGAAAAGGTGTCATCCATTTTAGTAGTTTTATTTGTATCTAGTCCTCTTTTTTCGGTATAAAAGCCACCAATGTCTGCAGTTTTAACCTTTTGATTCCTGCACTCTCATTATGTACATGGCATGAATGTAGCTGATGTGAAAGTAAGTGTTAATAAATATGTACACATTTGAAGGTTTATTTACAGAGTTGTGTGTGTTAGTTATAGTAACCACTGCTATGGCTTGGCTGACCTTTTTTCTCTCTGATCGACCCTCCCAGGTCCAACTTGGGTCCTTCTTCTCCTCTATCTCTATTTCTACCTTTTGTGTTCCCCAGGGGTCTAACCTCTCTCCCTGGCTCTTCAACCAATACCTGGCACCTCTTGCCCACCGCATCGCCGCTCTCTGCCCCAACTTTCAGTGCTATGCGGATGACTCCCGACTAATTTTCAGGCTCCCTTCGTCCAAGTCTTCTCCTTCTCTCAGCTCTGACTGTCTGTCTGCCATCCAGGAGTGGTGTGCCGCTAATGATCTCTGCCTTAATGCCAGTAAGGCCGAGATTCTCCTCATTGACACACCCACTCCCTCCTTTCCTGTCACCCTCTGGCCGGTCTCTCTTGGCCCTCTTCCTGCGCCCACCTATGAGGCTAAAAACCTCAGGGTCATCTTCGACTCCACACTTTTCTTCTTTCCTCACCTCTCTGATATCTCTAATAAGTCACACTACCAGCTGCACCTCCTCAGAGGTATTCTTCCTTTCCTCTCCTTCCCCCAGAAGCTCACTGTCTCCAGAGCTCTGATTCGCTCTAGGTTGGACTATTGCAACATCCTCTTTCTAAATCTGCCTGCCTCTACTCTCTGCCCTCTGTAACTCATCCAAAACAGGACTGCGAGACTTGTCCTTGACCTCAAGCCCAGGGATTGTATCTCTCCAGGACTGAAATCCCTGCACTGGCTCCCAGTGGCGGCGAGTATGAAGTTCAAAACCCTCTACATTGTCCACATGGACTTCTGGGGCCTGGGACCTCAATACCTTCAACTCTCTCTTCCTAAATATCTTCTGTCTCAAGTGTTAGGGAGAATTCTCCAGAATGGCTAATTTCCCTTAGCTACTGAGTCCCTCAGCAGCTTTGTTGGATGTCTGAGACTTTTTTTTCACCTGGTAAGAGTGTGAGTCTTTTTTCCCACTCTTAAATGTGTTTTGCTGTGTGTGTTTAGCATGTTTGTGTTCATAGACTGTGGAGCCTCACCTACTCCACAGACATCATCTTTTTACTGTGTGTTACACAGCACCTTCAGTGCAGTGACACAGGGTTGTCTTTTAGACTTCCCAACTCAGACTCCATTTTCTGGGACTGACTACTGTCTCCCAGAACATATAAAGTTGCCATTAACTTTATTAGCCTCTGTAAAACCACAGACACATTACACCCTATCTTACATAGAGTACTTTAAAGGGTTAATACCTATCCCTTTTTGTCTGTTTCTCTTGGAGCGTTGTTTCGCACCCTTTTGGTCAAGACTTGGCTGGTGGCAGTGGTAACTACCCTATTTTTCCTACCACGGTTATCTTAAAATAACCTTGGTATTGTTTTAGGCTATCTTGGTAGCCTCGAACTTAAACC
Source organism: Ambystoma mexicanum (assembly GCF_040938575.1). Taxonomy (NCBI): domain Eukaryota; kingdom Metazoa; phylum Chordata; class Amphibia; order Caudata; family Ambystomatidae; genus Ambystoma; species Ambystoma mexicanum. The sequence continues at coordinate 894,123,568 of NC_090927.1, read as the reverse complement.
CGCTAGACCATATATGTTTTATTACGGTTCCGGCTGGGTTTATTCGCCATTTCTTTTTGTAAAAGTATTTCTTGTGTTTTACTCTGCGCGCCAAATGAGGTTTGATTCCTTTGTTCACTCTCAATTTGCGGGCTTCTATGCAGAAGCCCTCCTTAGGCGCCTGTATGTCTGGGGGGGACAGGATGTGAGGGAGGGGTTTAGGACTCCCTGCACAGGGTCTCCTTGAAGACCCATATCGCACTGATATGGAAAGCTACAGTCAGGAGACCCTCCTTAGTTACATTGTGGATTATTTAAAAAATCTGTGTAGAGAAAGGGACCTCTCTGATAGAGGCAAAAAGTCTGAATTCATTGAAAAGTTGTTGAAGAACCAAGATCTGGGGAGTGGGTCTGAAATGCCTGACTCTCCAGCAAATGTGGAAAATAATGAGGATGATAATGTGTCTATTATTGATGGTTTGATTAAGTAAATGTGTCTCCTAATGTAGGCCTCACTGCTCCCTTGTCTGCTCAGCAACCCCAACCTTTGTCCACTGGGACCCCATCAGGTCCTACACTCAGTCCTGAATTCATTGCTCTAGAAAAGATGAGGCTTGAATTGGAATTCAAACGTTTAAATGCTCAAACTGAACAAAAACGCCAAGAACTTAAACTCAGAGAAATGGAGTTGAATCATGAACTAGAAATGAAAAGGTTATCTCTTGATAATGCTTCTCTCCCAGAGTCTTCTAGGTCTTTCAGTCCTAACAGACCCCATATGCCTAAAGCAATTGTGGGTATGTATGAAGTTAAGCTTGATATTTTGGATTTGTTGGCAATGTTTGAATATAACCATGGGATTCAAGGTCTTACAGGGAATCAATTGCTTCCCTGGCTCTTCTCTAGGCTACCCACTGTTGCATCTGATATTGTGATGGAGTTGGGGGAGGTGGATAGGATGGACTATGAGTGTGTAAAACTAGCTTTAATTGCTAGATTTTGGAAGACCCCTTCCCAGTACCTTAAGAGAGTTAGGACCCTCAAAAAGCATGATGGTACCCCTTGGGCTACCTGGGTATGTGAATGTTTGAACAACTTAGATGGTTGGGTTAAGGGTTACAGAGGAAACACTTTTGAAGGTATGAGAAATCTTGTTATGTTGGAGTCAATTTATGATGCCTGCCCTCCTAAGCTCAGACAGCACTTGGTGGAGTCTAAGGAGATAGATCCAAAGTAATTAGCTAAGGCTGCTCACTTGCGGGTTGCACACAGGGCTACTCACAAGGATTCTGGGGCAACTCAGAAGAAGGATGAGGGAAAGCAGCCAAAGAAGGATAACAAGGAGAATTCTAATACCTTCAATCCAAAAGAGGGCCACAAACAGCAACATAAGGGTAAACCACAAGGGAAACCAAATCAGGCTGGTGTACCATCTGGACCCAAACCAGATGGAGGGCAGAACAAACCCCATTCATCAAGACATTTGGGAAATGTTATGTTTGTGGGTCAAGTTAACATGTGAAAGGGGATCCCAGATGTAAGGGTAAACCTTCAGGGATCCACACTGTCTCCTTAGCCTTCTCCCCAGAGGAAGAAGTACCTATAGCAAGTGGAAACTTTCACCTACTGGCGGATGCACCCATGAGAGTCTCAGCTAGTGTTTCTTTAGTGTCCCTGGGCTTGTGGGAACAACAGAATTTAGATGTCTATATTTCCATCCCAGATAATACTAAAGAGTATTATAAAGATAGTGTTCTTGTGAATGGCCAAGAGACTCCTGCCATCAGAGACACTGGAGCCAGCATAACTGTGGTGGATGAATCATTTTATGCCTGCAATAGAGAGGACCTTGAGAGGTTCTCCAGAAGTGTTGATAGAGGAAACTATCACTCCCACTCCACAGGGGTTGCTCTCTGCTACTTCTAGAAAGAAAGAGGCAAAGGGGGAACCCAAGACCTCAAGGAAAAAGATAGACAGCACCCCTGTGATACCAACCAGGACATCCCCAAGATTTTCCAGGGTCACACCTGTGACTCCTCCACCTGCTGATGCAGAGTGTGAGGTGTAACCTTGTGTGGTCTAGCCAGATTCTGAAGAATCAGATCTGGAAGAAGACACTGTCTTAGTTGGAGATCTTGACCCTATTGACCATCCTGAGCTGCAGTCTTTAATGGCAGAAGGTGGACCCAACAGGGCAGACTTCAGCAGAGGACACAGTGAGTATTCCACTCTTCGACAACTATTCAACTTGACGGGCAAGAGGTTGGAAAGCATAGGTTAAGCAGGGAAGATGGCCTCTTCTACAGTGAACCGACTGAGTCTATCCCTGGGGACAGCAAGAGAATTTTAGTGCCCCTTGCCAACAGACTCCAGTTCCTACCGTTGGCCCATGAGATACCTTTGGCTGGTCACTTGAGTTTCAAAAATACCAAGGAAAGTCTCTCTTTATACTTCTACTGGCCTAAGATGGGTTCAGAAGTTGACAAATTATGTTGGAGATGTCACACTTGCCAAACCTCTGGCAAGAGTGGAGCCAAGAATGTGGCACCCCTGGTGCCTTTCCCAGTGGTGGGAGTTCCTTTTGAGAGGGGGGGCATCGACATTGTTGGTCCCCTTGACCCTCCCACATCTTCAGAGAACAGGTTTGTACTGGTTGTAGTAGACCATGCTACAAGATACCCAGAAGCCATACCTATGAGTACTGTTACAGCTCAGGCTGTGGCTAAGCCTCTAATTGGTATTTTTACCAGAGTAGGGTTTCGTAAGGAAGTGATATCCGACAGGGGATCCAATTTTATGTCCCACTACATGTAAGCCATGTGGAACAATTGTGGTGTCACTTACAAGTTCTCTACAGCCTAAAACCCACAGACAAATGGACTGGTAGAGAGGTTTAATCGTACTATAAAGAGCATGATAGGTGCTTTAGAGGAACCCCTTAAAAGAAAGTGGGACCTTCTACTGCCATGCCTTCTATTTTCTTATAGGGAAGATCCTCAGGGGGTAGTTGGTTACAGTCCCTTTGAACTACTCTATGGCCATCCAGTCGGAGGTCCATTGGCCCTTGATTAAGGAGGGGTTGGAGAGTGCTCCTTCCCCCAAGCCAGTCAGAGTGGCTGACTATGTGATAGGTCTCCATAGGAGAATGTCACACTGATGGCAGAAGCTAGTGATAACTTAAAAGCAGGTCAGGCTCTGGTCAAACATTGGCATGACCAGAAGGCCAGAATGGTTGAGTTAACTCAAGACCAGCTTGTGTTAGGTATGGTGCCAACAAGGCAAAGGGCCTTGCAAGACAAATGTATAGGACCCTTCATGGTTGTGGGCAAACTTGGAGAGGTGAACAATTTGGTGGACTTAGGCAGACCTAAGGAGGCTCCCAGAGTCTTTCACATCAACCATTTGAAGGCATATGTCTCGGGACCAGAAGTGGGAGCTTTGCTTCTAGCTTCAGCTCAAGAGGAAGAGGAGAGTGAACCTCTACCTGACCTCCTCAGAGACCAACCTTTGGATGAGAAAATAGAAGGAGTCAATCTCTCCTCTCAACTGACTTCTGAACAACAATAGGAGTGCGAAGTTCTGTTAAATCAGTTTGCCTCCCTGTTTTCACTATCACCAGGCTTGACCCCTTGGGGCCAGCATGATATTCTCACTGGTGACTGTTTACCTGTGAAAAGCAGAGATTATAGAATGTCAGAACATGTGAGATACCACATCAAAGGAGAGGTCAACAAGATGCTTGATCCTGGGAATATAGAGCCCTCTACAAGTCCATGGTCTAGGCCAGTTGTTCTTGTACCAAAGGCAGGATCCAAGGAGTTGTGATTCTGTGTGGACTATAGAGCTCTGAATGCGATCACTAAGACTAATGCCCATCCTTTGCCATAGGCGGATGAACTTGTGGATAGACTTGGTTCAGTGGTAGGCCCAAGGGCTAAACTCAGAAGTGGTGGCTTGACACGTTATGAAGCAATTGAGCCTTTCTGACAATATACCCCTCAAGAGTACAAAAGGACAGATTGAGGTATTGCCCAAAAATATTTGGTACACCTGGTACCCACACAGTTGGCTGCAAAAGAAAAAAACAAGGATTAATGCACCGTTCAAGGCAGTGGCGGAACTAGGCTAGAATAATAGCAGTTACTCACAAGTGAAGAATGAGAGATATGACTAAGGTTTTCCAAGCCAGGATGTTGAGTACCCTGGGAAAAAAGGTATCAATTACTGGGGGGCAAACAAGATAAGGAAGAGCAAAAAGACTCAAACAGTATTTAGCTTACCGATAGAAGGATGTTAGGTGTCTTGAAGTGTTTCTGAAGAGAGGATTGCAGCAATGTAGGTGTAATCCTGGGAGCACAAAAGTCTTGTTGACTATTCCCACCGGCACAAGGACGCCTAAACACAGTATTTTGATCCTTGCACCGTTGCGCTAATGACCTCTGAGTTCTTTAAAGTCTTCAGACAGGAGAAGAAGCGAAGATGTGAAGAACCATTGAAAAGTTCCAGATTAGTGATGATCCAGTAAACGTATGCAGTCCGGTAAGCATTCTGAGTTGGCAGCAGGTAGGTGAGTTGTAGAGGGCTTTAAGCGTGTGCAGTCCAGTAAACGTTCTGAGTTGGCAACAGGCAGGATAAGCATGTAGCGGGCTTAAGCGGGTGCAGTCCTGTAAGCGTTCCGAGTCGGCAACAGGTAGGCTAAGTGTGGCGGGCGTAAGCGAGGGCAGTCCAGTAAGCTTTCTGAGTCAGCAACAGGCAGGCTACGTGTAGAGAGCTTAAGCGGGTGCAGTCCGGTAACCATTCCGAGTTGGCAACAGGCAAACAAGTCAAAGCAAAATCAGGAGACGAAGCAACGAAGTTGAAATATAGACCAGAGGATCGAAAACCAGGATAACAAAGTAACAGCAAGACGTAGAGCTTTCAGAACAAATTCAGAAGCAGCGCCTTGCAGAGTGGGCGGGGTTTATATAACGAACAGCTGACTGCACGCATACGCGCCGCCATAATCTTGAAGGTATACACTTATACAATGGAAGCCAACGTTTCCACGGCAGCCCATAGCGTTCTTTGAAGGAAACCGTGCTTCTGGATGAACAAGTTTTCTGAGGGCTTAGTTTGAGTCCCAAATTCTTAGCAATACAGGCAGATTGGCTGGAGGCAGGTGAGTGTTTCCTCTTGTGTGTACCTGGTGCAAGACATGATGAGGAAGAACTGAACGGAACCCTGACAGTTTCCTCCCCCAAGAGAGATCCCCAGAGTGGGAAGCAGGAAACTTGGATATAAGAACAGGAGCATGCACAGTGTACTCAGGTTCCCAAGTACACTCCTCAGGGCCGTACCCCTTCCAGTCAATGAGGAAATAATGAACCCCATGTACCAATTTAGTGTCCAGAATAGCCTTAACCTCATACTTCTCAACAACCTTAACCATAACCGGTGCCGGACGAGTAACAAGGCGGGTCCCCACAGGGCATGGTTTCAGAAGAGAAATATGAAAGACAGGATGTTTTTTCCACTGGCAAGGTAACTCTAAGCGGACCACCAAAGGGCTGAGCACTTCTTTAATAGGAAATGGGCCCACAAAACGAGGCAACAAACACCTACGACCAGGTTTATGAAGATTCTTGGAAGCCAACCACACCAACATACCGGGTCGATATTCGGGGGCAGGAGCCCGGTGTTTGTCAGCATAGATTGTGGCCTGCCGTTGAGCGGCCTCAAGATGGTTAGAGACCTTCTCCCTTAAAGTAATGAATTCACGGATGCAATCCTGAACTGCAGTGTTGTCTTCCATAGGTATTACATCCAATGTAAGAGACCTAGGGTGTAGACCATAAAGGGCAAAGAAAGGAGTGGTGTCAATGGAAGAATGGACGGAATTGTTATATGCAAATTCTGCTGCTTCCAAGACTTCCAACCAAGATTCCTGATGTTGGGCAATTAGACAGCGTAAGTATTGTTCCATAGTGGCATTCGCCCTCTCTGTCTGCCCATCAGTTTCAGGGTGATAATCCGTGGAATAACGTCCATCAATACCCAAGGCAGTGATGAGGTGGCGCCAGAAATGGGAGGTGAACTGTGAACCTCGATCAGTGATGATCATTTCTGGTAGGCCAAAACGACGAAACACGTGATGAAAAAACAAGTCTGCTAAGACAGGAACAGAGGGTAGTCCTTGACAAGGTGTAAACAAAGCCATTTCAGAAAAGTAGTCTATGACAACCCAAATGGTATCACAGCCTCTGACAAGAGGTGATTCTACCACAAAGTCCATAGATATCATAGCCCAAGGTTTCTTTGGTATAGGCATGGGTTGCATCTATCCCATAGGCTTGGACATAGTGCCTTTGCACTGGGCACAAATCGCGCAGTTCTTGATGTAATGCGACACATCCTTAGTCATTGTAGGCCAAAATGCCCATCGTTTTAGTTGTTTGAGAGTCTTGCACCTACCAGGATGTGCTGCCATTAAGGCAAGGGAGGTAAAGTCGCCCTTGAACATATGTTAGAGAATGGAGGACTTCCATATCATAGTCATGGAGTACAGGAGGATTTGTAGCCACCCAACTATGAATTAGGCCTTTCAAGGAGGAATCAAGAGTACAAGAACAAATGACATTAGATTGCTGTAATACCTTCCCCTCCCAGGTAGTCGTCTGGCCTTCTCAGTTAAATCTGCCTTGGAATCCAAACTTCCGGGATGGTAGGTAATTTGGAAGTTGTACATTGAGAAGTCTTCATGCCAATGTGCATGGCAGGTGGTACTAAAGCATACAGATTTGAGAGCAAGAAGATTTCTGTGGTCAGTATAAAACTGTACCGGAACAGCAGTACCCAACAGATGATGCCCCCACACCAGGAAAGCATCAAGTACTGCTAACAGCTCACGTTCAGTGATAGTATAGTTCATCTCATACTTGGTGAGCTTTCTTGAATGATAGGCCACCGGATGAAGAAGCCCTGTGTCTTCACAAAACTGGGAAAGAATAGCCCCGACAGCTTGATCTGAAGCATCAGCTTCTACAACAAATGGACGTGTTTGGTCAGGGTACTGGAGTACCGGGGCTGATGTAAAAGCGGATTTAAGCGTGTCAAATGCTTCTTGAGCTTGATCAGTCCATATAAAACGATTCTTGGAGCTAGTTAGAGTGGTCAAAGGAGCTGCGATAGCAGGAAATGAATGGATGAACTGCCTGTATAAGTTTGCAAACCCTAAAAAGGATTGAAGGGATTTCACAGACGTTGGGACAGGCCAGTCCAAAATCGCTCTCACCTTAGTATTGCTCATTTTGACACTCTCACTGGTGATGTCGTAGCCCAAGAACTCCATCTGATCAGCGTGAAACAGACACTTTTCCAATTTAGCATAGAGATTGTTTTCACACAATCTCTGCAAAACAGTGGAGATGTGCTGCACATGTTCTTTTTAGGTAGGGGAATAAATGAGGATATCGTCAAGATAGACAACCATGAACTGGTCCAGTAAATCCTTGAAAACGTCATTAATGAAATACTGGAACGTAGCTGGGGCGTTACATAAGCCAAATGGCATGACCACATATTCAAAAAGACTATATTTAGTCTTGAAGGCTGTCTTCCATTTGTTTCCTTCTCTGATTCTTACCAGATTATAGTCACCCCTTAAGTCCAGCTTGGTGAAAAACTTGGAAGAACCCAGTTGATACAGCAGGACTGAAATCAAAGGTATGGGATACTAATTCCGGACTGTGATAGCGTTCAGTTCTCTGTAATCAATACAGGGACATAAGTCTCCCTTTTTTTTGGGAACAAAGAAAAGAGGTGACGCTGCTGGAGACCTGGAGGGACGAATGAATCCCGTACTTAGTGCCTGATCCAGATACTCTTTGAGAATTATATCCTCCTTTTGTGTAAGCGAATAGATCCTGCCAGAAGGAATATTGGCCCCTGCCAGTAACTCAATCGGGCAATCATAGGGACAATGCAGGGGTAGTCTTTCTGCCACTTTTTTATCAAAAACATCCCTAAAAGAATCACAGTCCTTAGGAAGGCTCACTGTAGTGATCGCCCCAATAATCGAGGCTGAATCTACGATCATGGAACTGGGATTCCTTTGTACAGCCTTAGATGTATGACAAGACTCATGACAATAAACTGAGGTAAATTCCACTGACCGTGATACCCATCAATGACCAGGTTGTGTTTCATTAACCAAGGATTACCCAGTATGAGCTTAAATTGTGGAGCAGAAATGACGTCAAAACTGATGACCTCGGAATGCCTGGCACCAAATGATAATACAAGATCAATGGTTTGTTCAGTCACCAGGCCAGAGATCAGAGAAGTACTGTCCACTGCGTTAACTAATTCTGGCATTTTCTTGGAAAGCAGTGGAATGGAATGATCAAGAACAAATTGGGCATCCACCTAGTTACCTGTGGCACCTGAATCAAGGATGAGTTCAACAGACCAGGGTTTCTCTGATGGATAGGACAAGATAGCCAAAACAGAAAAAGCAACCAAGGCTCTGGGGTCCATGATATCCTGACCCGACAAAGGGACCCCGTCTATTGTCGAGCTTTGGCGTTTCCCGCCTTCTTAGGTTTCTTGAGACAATTTTTAGAAAGTGTTCTGATGACCCACAGTAGAAGCAGAAAGGATTGGTCCTTCGAAGCTCTCTTTCTGTGGGGGTAAGCGGGCCTCTAATGGCACTGATTTGCATTGGTTCAGATGTCGAGAACCAATGTCGGTTAACGCAGGAGGAACCGCTAGGGATATTCTCTTTTCGCCTTTTCGTTCTACCTTACGGGCGTCTATTTGCAGTACAACGTCAACCAGCTCTGGGAAGCCAGTAGGCACAACTGGTACCGTTGATAGGACGTCCTTCATGTTTTCTGAAAGGCCTTTATAGAACAAGGCCACTTTCTTTTCATCCAGCCAATCGGTTTCTGCGACTAGCTGATTGAACCTTGCCAGATAATCCAAAAGTGAACATTCCCTTTGTTGCAAGGAAAGCAATTCCAGATCCGTAGCCTGTGACTTATATCGAGTATCAAAGACACGTGTCATGGCCGTAATCAGTGCTTCACTGTCATAAAGGACCGGACTGCTTTGTTCCAGTAGAGGATTGGCCCATACTGTAGCAGTGCCACCTAGGTTGGACAAAACTCAATCTGCCTTTGTGGTAGCATGTGCAAAAGACGTGGGCCTACACAAGAAATGTAAGCGACACTGATTGATGAAAGTTTGAAAGGTCTTAGGATCCCCTAAGAACGTTTCTGGAGGGGCCAACAGAAATTGTGCTGCCATGTAGACAGGGCCTGACTCACTTCTAGATTGAGTCCTTCCAGCAGCAGTATCCGGACTGGGGTTTGATGTCCGAGCCCCTGACTGCAAGCCTGCATGTAACTCATTGATACGACGTTGAGTAGCATCATGTGCTGCTGTCATGTTGGCCCTGAGGTCAGCCACCACTTGGGTTAAAGCCGCCAAATGATCAGCAGCTTCTTCCATTTTATAAGACTCCTGAATATGTTAGGCCAAGGTCCAAACTCAGAAGTGGTGGCTTGACACGTCGTGAAGCAATTGAGTCTTTCTGACAATATACCCCTCAAGAGTACAAAAGGACAGATTGAGGTGAGTATTGCCCAAAAATATTTGGTATACCCTCATACCCACACAGCTGGCTGCAAAAGAAAAAAACAAGGATTAATGCACAGTTCAAGGCAGTGGCGGAACTAGGCGAGAATAATAGCAGTTACACACAAGTGAAGAATGAGAGATATGACTAAGGTTTTCCAAGCTAGGATGGTGAGTACCCTGGGAAAAACAGAGGTAGCAATTACTAGTGCGCAAACAAGATAGGGAAGAGCAAAAAGACTCAAACAGTATTTAGCTGACCGATAAAAGGATGTTAGGTGTCTTGGAGTGTTTCTGAAGAGAGGATTGCAGTAATGTAGGTGTAATCCCAGGAGCAGGCACGATTATATATTTGAATGTAATTTTCCCTCCATGTGTCAACCCCCACACTTTTTGCTGCTGTTTTACACCCTGATCTAACCTTTGCCAGAGAAGCGCCACCCTCAGCTTCACTCCTCTGGGCTTTCGCTCACTTCTTATGGGGAAACTGACATGCCCTTAAGACAGTCACTACTGGGAGACTTTGTTTCCCTTAATCCTTTCCTCATGTTGCAGCTTTTGTGCAACATGTAACAAGAGTGCAATGTAACTTACTTTACCACACCCTTGGGTCTCTACTCATTACAAAGGCCCTAGAAACTCTCGCTGAACTTTTTATGAACTGTGCAGATGTGTCAAAGACAGGACTAGTGGCAGCTATTGTTTATCTATGTTTTGAACCCTTTCTTGCCATGTTATCCGCGCTTACCGCGTTTGGCACGAATAGGTGGCCTGGCTCCAAAATGGCCATGCCACGAGGTTCTTTGTCCTGTCCTTTGGCTATCTTGCCCCTTCACCTTCCCCAGTTCCCCTTCCACCTGGTCATGTACTTTCCCGTGAAACCCAAAGCTTTCACGGGCTTCTGCATGCCTTGTGTGTGTGCCTCCAGGATGTGGGCTGGGATGTCTGTTCCCAATACATACCCTGGGTGCCAGAGAGTCTGGAGTGTCCTGAATGCCTGGGACCACCGTGGTCCATGATTGGTCCACGTATGGAGTGAGTGTTTAAGAGCAGATCTCCCATTGGGTCCTCTCCGTTTCGGCGCGAAGGGAACTTTGGATAAGAGGATGCCGAGAATACTGCTAGCATGTCAATCTCCTGAGTTCACACGAACAAAGGATAAGGAGCCAAGTACCCTGCAACAAGAAATCAAGTCGAGGAACCGCTGGTGACCCGCTGGAAGGTTTGGCACCCTGAACTCACTGTCGTCCGGCGAGACCCCTCTGCATGTGATCGTCCTAGAAGGTCTGCGAAGTCGCTTCGACCCATTGGAATAGTGGAACCAACTATTCTCTGCACCTTCATCAAACCCTGCAGGTAAGCCTCTTTGGAAGTGTCCCAGGGCCAACCAGTGGGCTAACCTGCTTACACAGGACGTTTGCTCTGTTACCAGCGCGGTTTCAAGGAAGCCCTCGAAACTTGGTATACTGCTTGCTCTTTGTCCATGGCACCCTCACACCGAATTTCATACACTTAGCATTCCCAGGTCTGAAGTGAGATGAGTGCGCGTGATCCGGAGTAAACACGGTTACCATGTTGCCCTGCTGTGGCAAGGACCTGTGCAAGTTCACTGCATGTGTGACCCCCTTGACCCTGAAGCCTGCTGCAGTGGAATTGGGCTGATTCCTCCACCCGGAGCAGAGAAATCGCCCCTGTCCCATTTGGGAATCCCCGCTGTACCGCAGAAACTACACAGTGTCGAGACGTCCTGATTGTCGCATTCAAACCTGCCAGCGAAGTGGACTGTACTACCGAAGTTTGGGTCTGCCTGCGTTGGGGACCAGTGAGTAGTCCATACCCCAACCGGTGGCCCCTAGTGCAGGAGCCCATTTTTTCGCACGAAGTCGCAGCCGAGGGCCCCTTTCCTTTCCACAGCTATTGCGAAATAGCGACTTCATCCCGCACTCTCAACCTGCCTCTTCCCGTAAGTGGAGGTCGTGCTTGAATAGTGGGGACTTGTTCTTCATCGACCTTATCCACCTTCCTGAGCTACTAGTGACCCTCGAAGAGACCCTATTTTGTCCCTTGGCACAAACGCCTGCATGTACTATTGAGCAAAAGGCTCCTCTCTTCATTGGGCTTAGACTGCTGCTTAGTTAGGTGTATTCTTGATGTGGAACTGGATCTAAAGATTACTTGCACTGCCTGTTTTCCTCCCCATCTAGGTGGTCTACACATTTCGTGCCTTTTAATCTGTTAGACCCCTCTGGTCTTGTGTATAAATTGTGTTGATTGTGATGTGTTGGTTTACTTTAGTATTATTGTGATTCTTTGCTATGGTCTATATTACAAAGGCCATGTAATAAATGTGTCGATATTTTTAATATAACACCTGTCTGGAGAAATTTGTAAGTGTCCTTGCTTTCTGTGCTCATTGAGGTCTTTCAGTCACCCTCACCCCTTTTGAAACTTAGTCTTGACCGCCTGCCATAGCTACCCTGATTGGTCTGGCTTGTCCAGATGTTACCCTGTTCCAAGAAACTAGATTGGCCTTCTGAACCTCTGCCCCTCCAGGTCAGAGTTCAGAAATCCCTCTTAACACCACTGGCACGAGGATGCCTAAACACAGTATTTTGATCCTTGCGCTGTTGCACTAGTGATCCATGAGTTCTTTAAAGTCTTCAGAGAGGAGAATAAGCGAAGAAGTGAAGAACTGTTGAAAAGTTCCAGATTAGTGATGATCCAGTAAACGTATGCAGTCCGGTAAGTGTTACGAGATGGCAGCAGGTAGGCGAGTTGTAGAGGGCTTTAATCACGTGCAGTCCAGTAAACGTTCCGAGTTGGCAACAGGCAGGATAAGCATGTAGAGGGCTTAAGCGGGTGCAGTCCGGTAAGCGTTCCAAGTTGGCAACAGGCAGGCTACGTGTAGCGGGCTTAAGCGGGTGCAGTCCGGTAAGTGTTCCAAGTTGGCATCAGGCAGGCTACGTGTAGCGGGCTTAAGCGGGTGCAGTCCGGTAAGCGTTCCGAGTTGGCAACAGGCAAACAAGTCAAAGCAAAATCAGGAGACGAAGCAAGGAAGTCGAAATACTGACCAGAGAATCGAAAACCAGGAAAACAAGGTAACAGCAAGACATAGAGCTTTCAGAACAAATTCAGAAGCAGTGATGTGCAGAGTGGGCGGAGTTTATATAACGAACAGCTGACTACATGCATATGTGCCGCCGTAATCTTGAAGGCATACACGTATACAATGGAAGTCAACGTTTCCATGGCAGCCCATAGCGTTCTCTGAAGGAACGCGTGTTTCTGGATGAACAAGATTTCCGAGGGCTTAGTTTAAGTCCCAAATTCTTAGGAATACAGGCAGATTTGCTGGAGGCAGGGGAGTGTTTCCTCTTGTGTGTACTTGCTGTAAGACATGATGAGGAAGAACTGAACGGAACCCTGACATTCAGCCAAGTACCTCAGTACATTTGATCTGACGTCAGGCTATTGGCAAATAGTCCTGACAGACGATGCCAAGGAGAAAACTGCATTCTCAACCCCAGCAGGCCTAAGTTTATGCCTTTTCGACAAAAGCATGCACCTGCTACATTCCAAATTATGGTCAATCAATTTCTGAATGGGATGGAGGACTTCTGCATGGCATACTTGGATGACATTGCAGTGTTCAGCCCTACATGGAAAGAACATATTGAGCAGGCCCATTTGACCATAAAGGCAAGTAATTGTCAAATTGGTCAGAGCAAAGTGGTCTACCTTGGTCATGAGGTAGGAGGAGGTGAAATAAGGCCATTGCCTAGCCAAGTAAAAGCGGTACAAAACTGGGCCACCCCTACTACTCAAACCCAAGTGAGAGCTTTCCTAGGTCTCACTGGGTACTACAGGAATTTCATAGAGAATTATGGGACGATAGCTTCTCCCTTGAATGTGATCTCCTCTCCAAAATTCCCTAAAAAGGTTAGATGGAATGGGGAGTGCACTCATGCCTTTGAAAACCTGAAGAAAGCCCTTTGTCAAGCTCCAGTCCTAAGAGCTCCTGATTATCACCAACCCTACATTGTGCAGACAGTTGCCTCCAATACAGGTATACGTGCAGTCCTTAGTCAACTGGATGAGAAAGTAGAGAGCAACCCATTTGCTTCATCAGTTGGAAACTGAAGGAACCAAAAACAAGGTGGGCAACCATAGAGTATGAATGTTTTGCCATTGTGTGGTCTCTGAAGAAGTTTAGACCATACTTGTATGGATCTACTTTTGTGATTCAGACAGACCATCAACCCTTGAGATGGTTAATGAAAATGAAAGAGGAAACCCCAAAACTTCTGAGATGGTCAATCTGCCTGCAAGGGTTTGATTTCATCATTGAGCGCAGAGCAGGATGTCACCACCAAAATGCTGATGGTCTATCTAGGATATTTTTAACCAACTAGAGGTAGAGATTCATCCAGGAGTTGATTAAATCCTCCTGTCCCTTAGTCTGGGGGGGTGGGATGAGTGTTAGGGAGAATTCTCCAAATGGCTAATTTCCCTCACCTACTGAGTCCGTCAGCAGCTTTGCTGGATTTCTGGGATTTATTTTTTCACCTGGTAAGAGTGTGCATCTTCTTTCCTACTCTTACATGTGTTTTGCTGTGTGTGATTTACATTTTTGTGTTCATAGACTGTGGTGCCTCACCTACTCCACAGGCATCATCTTTTTACTGTGTGTTACACAGCACCTTCAGTGCATTGACACAGGGTTGTCTTTTAGACTTCCCAACTCTGACTCCATTTTCTGGGACTGACTACTGTCTCCCAGAACATATAAAGTTGCCATTAACTTTATTAGCCTCTGTAAACCCACAGTCCCAGTACACCCTATCTTACATAGAGTACTGGAAAGGGTTAATACTTATCCCTTTTTGTCTGTTTCTCTTGGAGCGTTGTTTCACTCCCTTTTCTTCAACACTTGGCTGGTGGCAGTGGTAACTACCCTATTTTTCCTACCGTAGTTATCTTAAATAACCATTGTTTTGTTTTAGGCTACGTTGGTAGCCTCGAACTTAAACCCGCTAGACCATATATGTTTTATTACGGTTCCAGCTGGGTTTATTCACCATTTCTTTTTGTAAAAGTCTTTCTCGTGTTTTACTCTGCGTGCCAAACCAGGTTTGATTCCTTTGTTCAACGTCCTTTTGCGGGCTCCTACGCAGAAGCCCTCCTCAGGTGCTTGTATGTCTTGCGGGGACATGTTGTGAGGGAGGGGTTTAGGACTCCCTGCACAGGGTCTCCTTGGAGACCCATGTTGCACTCTGAACTGATTGGCTGTGGTGACTGTGCCGGCGGGACAGCCTCCCTGCTGTGTGATTGACAGCCAGGCTGTGTGAATGGGCGAAAACTACATAAAGAGCAGGTCTCTGGGTCTGGAAAGGCAGAGCTGCCACTGGAATGAAAGAAAAGACGAGGAGCTGACGGAAGAGGACCCCTTTCATGACTGAACCTCCTGGTGAAGCCCTGCTGCAGTTCAGAATCTTTGAACTCCAACGACAGAGAAGATCCTCCAGGAATCTTTTTCCCCTGAGCTGGTGGGACCAACCAGTTTCCCCAAACTGCAAGCCAGGACTCCCTCCTCTGGTCGAATTCGCTGTACAGAGCTGCAGTCGGCCGGATAGCCAGGAAGGTCGATCCTTGCTTGGGTTTTAAGGAGTGCACCTTTTATTCGTTGCTTTGCTCTGCTGCTGGTTTCTTCCCTGGGCAGTGCAGGACCCTCCAGTCTTCCTACTTCATGTCAGTCCGACAGACGCTTCAGGAACCGTGAGCCTGCAGGAACTGCCAGGAACGTCCGCCTCAGCTACAGATTCTTCTCCATTTAAAGGTACTGTGCAAATCCGGTTGTTCCTTTCGTTCAGCCGCGGTTAAAGTGTGTGAAATCTTTCTCCAATCCAAGGGCTTGTCCTTCTCTACTCTTTAAACTAACTTTTCTGCTGACCAACTTCGTCCGAACTCTTGGCAAAGACTTAACCGTGAACTACCCTGAGCTGTGTGATCTTGAGCAAAAGACTTTTGTCCTATTGACTTTGGCCCTAACCCTTTTTTCATTTGATTCCATCACTGTAGTTCCTCTGTCTAGATTGCCCTGCTTACTTACCTGTTGGTGCTGTTCAATTTCTGCCTACCTATGTCTTTCACTCCCTTTTTAATTTCTGGAGGGCCATTTTGCTCCCATGTTATTTGTGTGCTTAACTTGTCTGGAATCTATTGGGAGTGGTGTGGTGTATTAAGAGTGTGATTTTTAAACTGCTTTACTTTAGTGAAATGTTATACAACTGTATAACTGTATAAATGTATATTCTTTTACTCTAGCATTTCCGACGATTCTTTACATGGAGTGGTGCCATGTTGCAGTTTTTTCAAGACTCTAGTTGTTGGTAGCAGCACCTTTAATGTGTGCTGTTTGATTTTGTACAACCACCGTTCACAGCTGCAGTAAAGAGGGAACATGACATGCCGTGGAGGAAGCAGTTGTAGCATAGGCAACACATTACTCTCATAACAGAAGCATTGGGAGCAGTACAATTGGGACAGGTGGAATTGACAATGTTGTAAAAGTTGACAGTTTATTCACTGTTGGTGGCCTTCCAAAGAAACTGGTTGTTTTCAAGCTTTGAAATGGAACATTTGAAGGTCCATGGCTTAGTGTTTTTTTGCACAAGGTGGTTAGGATTTTCTTTGTTTTTTAAAAACAGTGTTTAGTTATCTTGAAATATTTCTAACTATATGTAGTGGTCTTCATTTCTAAAAACAATGACAGTACTTGTGTCTCTACCTGTGTGATTGTTTTCTATCACTTGTGCTCCATGTTTTATTATGCCACACTATTCTCTGTTGTTCTCCAAGTTTACTTAACCTTCCCATCCTCTGTTCCGCAACCACCCAGTATAACGTCATTTGTTTATACTCACCCAGTTTATATATCCCAGTTTGTTTCTTGTAGTGGTATTTTCATATACAACAGTGTTGTATGCACTAATGTATCTTATATAGTGCATGAAATGGACTGCATACACGATATGAGGGTCATAAAAGCAGGTGTATTGTGTTCATAAAAGTTTGTTTTTCAATTGATAATGTTTTCTTTTAAAAGGATTTACATTTTTTTTAAACATAGATGAATAACCGCAGTTACGGTGTATTCCAATGGGCTGTTGGATTTTGGAGGTACGGGTAACAGCAGCAATGACTGGGGCGGTCCTAGTCGCGGGTTCGATGAACTATACTACAGGCTATAGCGGTAATGCACAAAAACTACACACTTTTTACTGTCTCTTTTGTTATTAATAGTTTTTATTCTGCTTATTAAAAGAAACACACACACTCCTATAGCCGAGGCAGCAATACATGGGGCGTCATTGGATTGTTTGAAGCCGCGGCTGTACAATAGTTTTGCCGCGGCTGTTCAATTTCTGCCTACCTTTGTCTTTCCCTCCCTTTTTAATTTCTGGAGTGCCATTTTGCTCCAACTTTATTTGTGTGCTTAACTTGTCTGGAATCTATTGGGAGTGGTGTGGTGTATTAAGAGTGTGATTTTTAAACTGCTTTACTTTAGTGAAATGTTATACTACTGTATAAATGTATATTCTTTTACTCAGAAACTTTGGGTCAGTGTTTGTTTGAATCATAGTAATTGCTGTCCTATTGATACTGCTCACTTGCTCTTGAGATAAGTCTGGCTGCTCAGCCATCACTACCACTTCTACTGTGTAGATCAGGCTTGTACCAAAGGTGAATTTGTACTGTCACTTGTAGTCTTAATTGTGTGTGGTGTTCCCAAAGGGTACTGCATATAATTCTGCCTAACATCGAGATCTTCGCTCATCCGCTTCCAACTCCCTCATGGTCAGTCGCTTCTCCAAGCAGCGAGTTGCTGTTCGATTTCTTTCTTCTGCTGGGGCCTCCCTCTGGAATAGCATCCCTGCCTCTCTGAAACTTGAGGAGAACCATATCCAGTTCCGGATGCACCTCAAGACCTTCGTCTTTGCTTGTGCTTTCTCTCCTCCTCTCTCCTTGCTGAATCTGAAATTGCACTGGTTACCTGGCTACCCTCTGACCTCGGGCCCAGGTCACCTCCCTGCCAGTTTCAAACCTGCACTGTCCCCCTGGCAACCTTTGCTCTCTGGGACTGGTTCTGTATCCCTACAGCCCCTACCAGCACTTGCCACTGATATCTACACTTGCCACCAGCTGGCCGCACTTATATTTATTGTATTTATTTTTTACTGTTATCCTATATACTGCACTGACCCCTGCCCTCTCCCCCGTACTTTTCCCCTTCCCCACTCCCCTACCCTTGTGTGATGTCAATGTCACCTGGCTTAGTAGAAGCGTTGTCTGTCTTCCCTTTGTATCCCCTCCCTTGCCTCATTGCGACTTGAAACACTTGTGTATAGGCACGTTATAAATGCCATATCATATCACATCATATCAGACGGTGTTCATTATTATTTCATTCCTTTGCTGTGTTTGCGCATTTTTGTATGTATTTTTTATGTTTTACAAATGTGGACATTTAGCTTTTGTATTTATGTTAGTAAAGTTGAAGGTTTATTTGATTGTACTTCTTGTACTTTTAATGTACTTAATGTCTCGGGAGGATAGCCCAGGGGTACCGTGCTGGCCATGGAAGCAAGACAACACGAAGCAACACTGGTTCAATCCCAGGATCCATGCTTAGAAACCTCTGGGTAGTAAGCGCGTTATAAATAACCTATCATATCATACTTTGAGGTATGCAGTACTTGTAGGTGTTTGGAGTGTTTTGTGAGATTGTTCAATTGATGGTGTTCCACAAGTTAATTTTTGTAATTTGTTTATTTTTGTATTTTCTTGCAGCTGCATCGTTATCATAATCCCAGTGGATTTTCTCTAGATGTTGTACAATTAACTCCTGTGAAAGGATAACAATAGTCAAAAGATAGTGGTACTGATGGAGATGGAAGCAGCACGGAAAGCTTTCTTTGTGACCTTTCTAGAATTTCCGACGATTCTTTACATGGAGTGGTGCCATGTTGCAGTTTTTTCAAGACTCTGGTTGTTGGTAGCAGCACCTTTAATGTGTGCTGTTTGATTTTGTACAACCACCGTTCACAGCTGCAGTAAAGAGGGAACATGACATGTCGTGGAGGAAGCAGTTGTAGCATAGGCAACACATTACTCTCATAACAGAAGCATTGGGAGCAGTACAATTGGAACAGGTGGAATTGACAATGTTGTAAAAGTTGACAGTTTATTCACTGTTGGTGGCCTTCCAAAGAAACTGGTTGTTTTCAAGCTTTGAAATGGAACATTTGAAGGTCCATGGCTTAGTGTTTTTTTGCACAAGGTGGTTAGGATTTTCTTTATTTTTTAAAAACAGTGTTTATTTATCTTGAAATATTTCTAACTATATGTAGTGGTCTTCATTTCTAAAAACAATGACAGTACTTGTGTCTCTACCTGTGTGATTGTTTTCTATCCCTTGTGCTCCATGTTTTATTATGCCACACTATTCTCTGTTGTTCTCCAAGTTTACTTAACCTTCCCATCCTCTGTTCCGCAACCACCCAGTATAACGTCATTTGTTTATACTCACCCAGTTTATATATCCCAGTTTGTTTCTTGTAGTGGTATTTTCATATACAACAGTGTTGTATGCACTAATGTATCTTATATAGTGCATGAAATGGACTGCATACACGATATGAGGGTCATAAAAGCAGGTGTATTGTGTTCATAAAAGTTTGTTTTTCAATTGATAATGTTTTCTTTTAAAAGGGTTTACATTTTTTTAAACATAGATGAATAACCGCAGTTATGGTGTATTCCAATGGGCTGTTGGATTTTGGAGGTACGGGTAACAGCAGCAACGACTGGGGCGGTCCTAGTCGCGGGTTTGATGAACTATACTACAGGCTATAGCGGTAATGCACAAAAACTACACACTTTTTACTGTCTCTTTTGTTATTAATAGTTTTTACTCTGCTTATTAAAAGATACACACACACTCATATAGCCGAGGCAGCAATACATGGGGCGTCATTGGATTGTTTGAAGCCGCGGCTGTACAACAGTTTTGAAAAAATGGAAACATTTTTAACATGTATTGAGTATAGTATTTGTAAACAGTTATTGTAACATTTTAAATACTTTTTTTTCTCAAATCGATTTTATGAAGTTTTCAAACAAAACATAGTAATCATTTTACCATTACAGTTCACTACATTACTTCAAACCTGACGTAGGACCATTTCTGTACCCTTTCTTTTATAAACATTTGAACTTTATTTCAAAAAACATTTCTCCCTTACCCTCCCCCTCCCCCACGGGAACAGCGTTATTCTCATATGAGCTGATACAGTAGATCTTTCGTCTTTATATTACCCTTCACATTTCGGTTTGGGTCTCATCTTTCATTTATTGTTATTGGACGATCAACAACAGTTCTTCCCAGGACGCAAATTCCACCTATGCTGGGTATTCCCCAGTTCTCATAACACCGTTCTACACATATTTTGCTGCATACCCTTTATTCTTTCAGGTCGGGATCAAGGTAGCTGTATTGGTCTGGGCACTAGTGATATATTTTTCTACATAATCCTGCCATAATGCTGCATATTGTGTGGCCTTCCCATGCAGGGCCACAGTAATCTTTTCCACCAAACATATTCCTGTGGCAACTTTCACCCACTCATTCTTACTCATGGCTATAGCTGCTTTCCCGTTGATCACTATGCATGCACGGGCCGCCAATAACAGGTGGGCAGCCAGCCCCTTTGTCCTCCTGAATCCGTCCTCATCCCTTTCCAACCCGAACAAAACAAACAAAGGCTCTCGTTCTCGTTGGATACCCTCCATATCTTTGATCCATCCAAGGACCTCCTCCCAGTATATTCTTATTCATGGGCATTCCCACCACATGTGCCAATAGTTAGCCTGCTCCCCACACTCTTGCCCCCAAAGGGGGCTCATTGTTTGGAACATTGTTGACATTCTGTAGGGATCGTATCGCAATCTGTGTAGGAGTTTGGTTGCATGGAATGTAGTTTGTATTGGGTGGCAATCGATACCATGGAGATTCCCTTACACATCGGAGACCAGAACTTCAAGTCAATTTCCAGGTTCATATCTAACTCCCATCTATCTTTCAGTTTGTTTGTGGACCCATTCCCAGCATCTATCAAAACTTTGTACATCATTGAGATCAGCCCCTTGGTTTGAGTGAGGGAATCCAGGAGTGTCTCAAAGAGAAGAGGGTGGAGTTCCTTTGTATTTTTTCTTTCCATACTCCCTTTGACAATGCACCTTTAAGCTGAAGGAAGTGGAAGACTGACAGCATTCCTATATTCAGTGCATTCTCAAGTTCAGCAATCGTGATGAAGTCGCCCCCTTCCAAAGTTGTCCCGAGACCTGCTTCAAACCACTTTTGAAACCTGCTATAGTCGGGGATCTCCTCTCAAATTCCTGGTGCCCAGATGTGACTCAGTGGGGATGATTTACAGAAAATGGGGGGGGCGAAAGAGTGAGTTAACAGGGAAGTGCCCTTACTCTATGAACATGATACCACAAAATGTAGGGCAAATGCCGACTGTGATTCTGATTTGGTTAAAACCAAAACACGTCTGATTTCCAAAAGCAGGCAACTCGCCTGCTTTATGGATAAAACTACTGTGGTTGAGGGAAGAATTTGTTTTAAAGAGAAAAAACAAAGGACTGCTGTGGATTTTGCCACTTGCAGACACACCAAGGCTGTGAAAGAGGACAGAAAGGGATAGAGTTGAATTTCTAGATATCCCTTCCTCCTACCCAAATCTATCCCTGTGTAGCGCTAGTGTATCGCCTACAAAAAGGAGACAGAATAAGAAAATAAACTATTCACTTCTAGTTGTTGTTAATAACATTCAGCCTTGTTGAAGTCATGCTCCTCAACCACTCTCTTCCACTATGTGTCTGTATTGGAAGAGACAAATAGGCAGGTTTACACTCGGTAGTGTAATGGTTGGGTGTGTACACATCCACTGGGTTATAAAAACTTTAATGACCCCAGGATTGTGTAACAACTACACACTTCGAAGTTTAAAAAAGAGAGAAGAAACACAAATACAAACACAACGTATAAAAACTCACAAATTGTGTTTTTGAACCAACATAAAGACGATCCTCACTTCAATATAAGTTTCCCTAGATGTTCTTCTTACTGCATATGATGAAGTGAGGTAAAAAATTGCTCATATATAGAGAATTGCATTCGTATCTATAGACTGTAGCAATTACTGTCTACCGGTTTCAGCGACAGCATTTATGGTGTGGTCACTTTCTTCAGGACAGTCTTATGGTTTTCAACTAGGAGGTAGGTCTAATTAGTACATACCAATAGTTGGGTTTCAAGCAAAGAAGAAGGCGGGAGAGTTATTTTACCACCTCCTTAGTGTGTCTTTTGGCTGGGACAGATGGGTGACCCTGTGTAACAGAAAACAACAATATGTACACGTCACCGTTTGGTTAATAACTGCCAATCATGGCTTTCGAATGAACAGTTCTATTAGTACTATTCAAACTTTAAATACACAACACAAGATATGATTGATTCTTGTCTTTTATCATAATTCGCAATCTGGTGTTAGTCTATGTTGCATTTACTATTTTCCCAACGGGGATCCCCACTTTGTATTTTTTACCTGCTGGTGTTATTTGTAGTCTATGCATGCCATTTGCAGTGTATTATTCAACAGAGCCCTGGTGTATACAATGTCTATAACATATATATATACATCATATTGCGTTGGCGACCATTAAAGGTCACTGACCTGATTAACAGTTGACTTGACATGGTGTTTTCATCTGGGCTCATGTGGAAAAGATTCCTATGGTAAATTGTGTCCTCGGTGGTCAGAGGTGGAGTCCTGACCTGGCAAAAAGTGAGCTGGGGTTAGTAAGCGCCCTACCTCCATGTCCTGGTCTTTTTAGTCTCAGAAAATTAGACCAATTGTAAAGCGGGGAGCGGGAAAAACAGCCCAGAGCCAAAAAGTGTGTGACGCAAGTCACTTGCTACCGGGTCGTACTCCCTCCGCATTTGTCCCTGTTTCTGGCCCGTGGGTGCTAGATCTTACCTGGTTGTTGCAGGTGCTATGTGCTATAGTACGTCCATGTATGAAAGGACATCTGCAGCATCCGTCTGCCCGGCCCGTTGTGCAGTCCGTCACAGGTCATGTGACTGTAACCAAACATATCGCGTTATATTATTTAACCTGAGCGTGCGTTCGCAATCCGCCACAGATCATGTGATGGCTGACAGGGAAAATGTCACATTTCATTGGTTATCACAGATACGTGTTACCCGGAAGACAGGCACCTCTGATAGTCACTGGTGCCTGGCCACTACGGTCTCGGCTCACCCTGCACATATTCTTGTGCCAGGGCCGTGTTGGATAATTGAGAACGAGTGTGTGCAATTGCTCTCACTTATACAGGCTGATGTCATTCATTGCCCAACCACATTGTGTCTGTGCCCCGAAGTTTAGCTAATCATAGCTAAAGTTTGCCAAGGGATATTCTCATTCAGCCCTAATTGGTCTGTTTTCAGGTGGAAGACCCATTTTTGCTCTCTTTTTAGGAGTAAATTGGCCATGTCCCCACCTCTCCTCGGACAGGTCACTTTCTCTATTATTGTCCATCTGATTTCGTTGGCTTTATGTTTACTTAGTTTAAAGTGTTCCACCATTGGGGCATTTTCCCGTTCTGTTCTTATACACGACTGGTGCTCTTGTATGCGTTTTTTTATAGGTCTGGTGGTCAAGCCTATGTATTTTTTATTGCATGGGCAGTTAATCATGTAGATGACGTTCGAAGTATTGCAGTTGGTCAGCGACTGTTGCCGCCATGGGGTCGTTAGATCAAGGTCCAAGGTTTGGGATCTTTTTGTGAGGGAGCAAACATTACATTGACCACATGGAGAGTGTCCAGATGCTGGTGTTGTCTCCCAAAGAGTAGTTTGGTTGGGAGCTGACTGGGATGGCATATAGGAGTGTATGAGATTGTCTCTCAAATTTTTCCTCTTTTTGATGGCAAAACGTGGTAAAGGGAGTGTCACCAGGCCCATGTTTAGTAATGGCCAAAGTTTCATGATTTCTCTTTTGATTTGGTTCACCTTATTGGAATAAATGAACATTGCCGTTATTGTTTTTTCACCTATTGGGCGTACTTTCTGCTGTAAAGTAATGGCTCTCGGGATGTTTCTGGCTCTTTTTCTGGCCATTTTGATGTTTTTTTTTCTTTTTGGGGTATCCCCGTTCTGATAGTTTGTTTGCCAGTGTCTGCGCTTGGATGTCGTATTCCTGTAAACTCAAGCAGTAACGCCTATAGTGCAAAAATTGGCCAAAGGGTAGGTTCTCACATAGGCTCCTTGGATGGAAGCTTGTGTAGTCCAATAGGGCATTGCGGTCTGTGGGTTTCCTAAAGACCGTCATGGTCAGATGTCCCTTGTTTGTTCTGATTTCTACATCTAGGAAGTGTATTACTTCTTTCGAAATGCAGTGTGTGAATTTCAAGAACGGGTTTCGAGAATTCAACCAGTCCAGGAACTCCAAGAAGGATGTTTGCGTCCCTGTGTAGACCGCCAAGATATCATCAATGTATCTCGTCCACAGGGATACCTGTGACCTATAGGGGTTGGTTGGTGTGTAGATATTTAGCTCTTCAAATTCTGCTACGTAGAGATTAGCGGGGACGGTGCAAAGGTAGCCCCCATGGCAGTCCCTGAACATTGTTGGTAGAAGGTCTCTTTGTGTAGGAAGAAGTTTTAAGTTAGTGCTAGTTCGGCCATCTGCATAATTGTTTCTGTTGGTACTGCCGGTGGGGTCTCCAATTCTAGTAGTACTTTTTCCACAATTTGTAATGTGGCTGTTTGTGGGATGTTGGTATATAATGCTTTGATGTCTAGTGTCACCAAAAAATAAGTTGCTGGATCAAAGGTGACCTCGTGGAGCATGTTCAAGACGCTCATTGTGTCTTTCAAGTAGGAGCACATCTTTGGGATTTCCGGTCTTAGAAAGAAATCGACGAATTGTGATAAAGGTTCCAAGATGGACTCAATCCCTGCTACGATAGGTCTTCCCGGCGGGGGTGTTATGCCCTTGTGCACTTTTGGTAGCGCATAGAATACTGGTAGTTTTGGGAATCTGGGGGTGAGAAATGCCGCCTCTTTGGCGCTGATATATTCCTCACAGGCTGCTTCTTCCACAATGTTTGCAATGGCCAGTCGTAAAGTATGGGTGGGATCCCCTTTTAGGACTTTGTAATGGTTCTGCTTCTCCAGGAGTGTGGTTACCATTAGGTCGTAGTCATATGAGTTCATGATGACTATAGCCCCTCCTTTGTCGGCTTGTTTGATAATCACTGCCAAGTTGTTTTTCAGATTTTGGAGTGCCTCTCGTTCAAGTTTGGACAAATTCTGAAAGCTGTGTTTTTCTTCTTTTTCCAGTTCTTCTAGTTTCTTAAAGATAGCTTTCTCAAATACAATTGATTCTGTAGATACATTCGGTGGTTAAAAGGTCGATTTTGGGTGTAATCCAGTGGTATCTTGTTCCCTTCTGGTATCTGAGTTAGACTCTAGTTGTCCGAAATGTTGTCGTAATCTGATGTTCCTCATTAATCTGGCTACTTCAATTCTGGTCTGAAACGCATTATGTCTAGTTGTGGGTGCAAAACTCAGTCCCTTTTGTAATACCCTGGTTTCTGCATTGGAGAGGGTATGTTCTGACAGGTTCATTACTAGTAATTGGGTTGTTGTTGTTGGTCCCTGCCTCTGCTACTGGTGACTCGGGGTGATCCCTGTATTTGCCCCCTGCCACGTCTGCCTCCTCTTTGGCCGTGGTATAAAAAAGAGGCCTTTTTGTTGCCTCTCTGATTGTTGTTTGCAAACTGGACTCGCCTGTCCCCTGATTGGTCACGGGATCTTGAGCTGTTCCGTTCATGTTCTCCTGAAGGTCCTGGCCTGTTGTCTTCGTCCGGGCTTCCACTTGAAAAGCTCCATTGCGCCGGTGTATTCCATTTTTTGGAGAAATTGCGTCGTGGTTGCCATCCCCGCTTATTTGTGCTGGTGGGTTGTTGTCCCGTTCCTATTTGGGATTCCTCATAGTAGCTATCCATGATGTATGGGTATGTCTTTTCATGTGTGAAGGATAATATATCTTTCTTCGGTTTATTGATTTTTTTGGTCAAATTCAGGTCTTTGAAATCTTTAATCATGGAGTTCAAGTCATCTAGTTTCTTCTTGAAGCTATCTAGATCCTCCGTTGTCTTTAGTTGGTCAATTTTCAATTCAATTTCACTCATCAATTTGATCGAGACGGTTTTGGCCGTGTTGATTATAAGTATAAGCCAATCCCTTGTGCACTTATTCGTGATAAAACTCCAGTCTTTTCGGAACTGTATCTGATCTAAGAAGATTCTGGGTTCTATCCGGATGATTAGTCCGTCTGGGGCGGCTTGCGCACGTAGGTATTCTGTCATAATCAGTCCGTGAAGTTCTGTCCTGATTAGTTTTTTCATTAGACCTTCAAGTTCGTTCCATACATCATTGTTTGTCATCACTGATGGTGCTGTTGTGTCTCCTAGGAGTGAGGGGGCTGCTAGAATAGTTTCCACTAGGTCTTCCGCAAAGGCCAAATAATTAGATTCCGTCATCATATTGATGCTTACATCAGCCATTTGGCTAGAATATTTATGATAATTAGAGGTGAATCAACCTCCAATGTTGTGTAAAAACCAGATGTTATTAATACACTCCGGTGATTTGTATTAGAAATGTAAATTCTAAATCCCATTTATTGTGGGAATTTATAGGCCCACGGCTGTTGCCGTTAGAAGATAATTTACAGAAAATGGGGGGGCCAAAAGAGTGAGTTAACAGGGAAGTGCCCTTACTCTATGAACATGATACCACAAAATGTAGGGCAAATGCTGACTGTGATTCTGATTTGGGTAAAACCAAAACATGTCTGATCTCCAAAAGCAGGCAACTCGCCTGCTTTATGGATAAAACTACTGTGGTTGAGGGCAGAATTTGTTTTAAAGAGAGACAACAAAGGACTGCTATGGATTTTGCCACTTGCAGACACAACAAGGCTGTGAAAGAGGACAGAAAGGGATAGAGTTGAATGTATAGATATCCCTTCCTCCTACCCAAATCTGTCCCTGTGTAGCGCTTGTGTATCGCCTACAAAAAGGAGACAGAATAAGAAAATAAACTATTCACTTCTAGGTGTTGTTAATAACATTCAGCCCTGTTGAAGTCATGCTCCTCAACCACTCTCTTCCACTACGTGTCTGTATTGGAAGAGACAAATAGCCAGGTTTACACTCGGTAGTGTAGTGGTTGGGTGTGTACACATCCACTGGGTTATAAAAACTTTAATGACCCCAGGAGTGTGTAACAACCACACACATCGAAGTTTAAAAAAGAGAGAAGAAACACAAATACAAACACAACGTATAAAAACTCACAAATTGTGTTTTTAAACATAAAGACGATCCTCACAGGATGTTGCTATGTAGTATTTTTCAAGGTCAGGTAGGCCCACCCCTACTTTCTTTCTGGGTAGCGTTAAAACATCCTAAGCAATTATCGGTTTCTTCCCCTGCCACAGGAATCTTAGTATGGTGTTTTTCACTTCTCCAAAGAATGAATTGGGCATCTTCATCGGAAGCATCTGGAAGGGGCATAGAAATGCCCTCCAACTTAACTTAAGAACGGACCAAGCTTTCCAAAGTTTCAGACTGAACACAAAAAAGTGGCTCCTTGCTAGTGACGTTTCTGTTCCCACTGTTAGGTCTCGATAACAGTGATAACAGGATTCCACGACCAATATACAGCTCCCTTTTTACCTCTGACTGTAAATGGATGATTGTAAATTATTGTCACTTATTTTTGTATCCTTCATTTTTTCTTGTGCATCGCATGTCTGCCTCAACATCTGCTGTATCTTAAGCTGTCTTGTAATGCACCCAGTTACCTCAGGGTATGGAGTGCTTTATAAATAAATAAACAAACAAACAAACAAACAAACCTGGGGAGACATACCATCTTAATAGCATTTAATCTACCGATCCATTAGATTGTGAGTTTTTACCATTTACCCAAATCCAATCGGAATTTATTCAGCAGTGGGAGGGAAGCTGGCCTCGTATAGGGCATTCATGTCTCTCACCAAATTAATCCCCAAATAGCGTAATGTGGTGTCCTTTATCGTGAGGCCCAGTACTGAATACCTCTCCATATCTTGTTGTGTAGGTTCTTTCAGGGGGAACAAGATAGACTTTGTTTTGTTGATTTTAAATCTGGAGAGGAGCCCGTAGCGCTCTGTTAATTGAATGGCTCTGGGAATGGAGGTTAATGGGTTTGTAACATGTAACAACAAATCATCAGCATATAGTGGCAACTTATATTCAGTTCCTTGTCTCTGCCTTCACTCAACTGAGCGATCCAACATTATTTCATGTGCGAGAGGTTCAAGCGATAAAGCAAATAATATTGCAGACAGAGGACAGCCTTGTCTGGTGCTTGCCCTAGGATGAACCACTACAAGTATTCAGAATTGACCGACAATGATGCTTTTGGAGACATATAGGCTGCCTTTACCCCTCTCCTAAGTTTCTCGCCCAGTCGTACCTTCTGGAGAACCGCCTCGAGAAATCCCGATTCAACTCTGTTGAAGGCTTTCTCTGTGTCGACAGATAGGTGGGCTGGTCGTCCGGCCATCCACTTCGCTTCATGTATTAAGTGTAACGTTTTACGCATTGTATCCGATCCCTGCCTGCCTAAAAAAAATCCAACCTGGTCAGAGTGTATGAGCCGGGGCATATATATCTCTAGTCGGGATGCCAGGATTCTTGCATATATTTTGACATCTAAGTTGAGTAGAGAGATTGGGCGGTATGATCCACATCGTTTGGGGTCTCTTCCCTCCTTGGGGATGACGGAGATCAGCGCTTCGGAGAAAGAGTCCGGTGCTGTCCCTGTTTCTAATATTTTGTTAAATAAGTTCACCAGTAAAGGGAGGAGTGGGGCCCGAGAAGGTTTTATAAAAGCACGCTGAATAGCCATCGTTTCCTGGGGCCTTTCCTAGAGATAGCCTCTTCACTGCGTTTTCTACCTGGTCGGCTGTATTTGTGGCATCCAAGGCATCTGTTTCCTCACTAGTGAGAACTGGCATTCACACCGCATTCAAGTATTCCTCTATATCTGCATTGCCTTGTGTTGTTTCCGATTTATATAGGCTCTCATAGAACACTGCAAACGCTTCGGGATGTTCATTCCCATGGGATCCTGACCGTTCCCTTCCTCCTCTACTTGGCTGACACCCATCTATCCGCTCTTTGACCCCTTAACCTTGCTTCCAGTAATGCATCTGCTTTGTCTCCCTTCTCATAGTGTTTCTGTTTAGGTAGTTGTAGCTTCCGGGCTATCTGAGCTTCCTCAAGGAGGCGGAGCTCATTTCGTTTCCGTCTAGCTATATTAATATTTTTCTCTCTGTCACCAGAAGTGGTCCATACCTCCCAATCTAAATGTGCTATCTCCTTCCTCAATTTGATCTCGACCAGGTCCTTTTCCCTTTTCTTGCTAGCGCCTTCTCTGATCTACCTCCCGTCATGATGCCTACCCCCAGGGACCCAGACCACGTCCAGCAACCCCGGAAGCAGGCATCAAGTTATCCTAAGCAAGCCCAACAACCCCTGATAGGGGCTATTTGGGTCCAGTCCTGGCGCCTCTGGCGCCAGGCTCATATGGAGAGTCAGTCCTGGCGCCATAGGCGCCAGGCTCATAGATGAAAACTTACCTGATGCAGACCATGCTGCAAACTTACCTGATGCAGACCATGCTGCAAGAGCTCCAAGCCAAAAGAGGCTTGGAAGGGACTACTTTACTTAGGGACTATTTGATACTCGAGCGGGAATGGGGAGGAATACTTACCTGGGACTACTTTGGAGGCTATTTAAACCACGCCCGAAGAGCAGCACACGCTTCGCGTTATTCTGCATCCAGCAGCGTAACGCTCACCGTGCCTGCAAGTCTGCATTCAGCCTTCTGCCACGCCCGCCTCGAGTTTGGAGCTCCTAGAAAAAGGGAGAAAGAAGGAGAAAAGGCTAGAACAAGAGCAATACCTTTAATCCTTACCTGAATTCCCAATCCATCGCGCCTTCGAGCTGGAAGAAAGAAGTTATTTTATGCGCATCACCTCGCCTGTTGCCTGCTGCAGCGCCGCGCTGAACTCACTGGCCTTCGCAGCATCTTCACATTCAACCGCATCCTTCTGCATGTTCCCGCCGCACTCGGGCACCTAAAGAGAAGACAAGAACAGCAAGGTGAGCTAAGGGAATACACAGAGGAATATTAGTTACCCCCCATAGACTTACCTGATTTTACCGCCGGAGGTATTATTCCCCAAGACTTCATACTTTCTCTCAGCGCCTGAATAAAGGAGAAAGCAACAGGTTACATATTGACTTTATTTTATCGAACTGTGTTGGAAAATACAAATCCTTACCAGAATACTGCCGGTTGCCACGAGGAACTCTTCATTAGGGTCAAGCTGCAACCTGCAAGGAATCGGACAAGAGTGAAAGTCAGGCATTTAAACTCTTTCGAACTTTATACCTATGGCGTCTTGCCGGGAATCTCAGAGTCAATATTGTTCTGGAACTCACCAATTCCTTCGAGCCAGTGAAGCAACTGGTCATCAACGCGCCCCTGCGCTCAATGCAGGATGGAGAGCTCATCTTTTCAAACCATCAGGTGAGACTATAAGAGGGGACATCAAAGGCGATCTGTGGGGAGAACAGCGGGGGTGGGGGGATTTACGCTCAACTCCATGGGTGGTTAATTCCCTTTCTCCATTTGCAGAAGAATATTCCTATGGGCCAAGCAAACGAAGCAAGGTGGGCCAGTCCAGTCCGTCATCTCGGCCCTACGCGTCTCATTGGTGGAGACCGCTGCTGTCCAGTTCCGATCGACGCCTCTGTGGGAGCCAGGTGAGCGTAACACCTCCCCAGCCACGTTGCCTTCCCTGCTTCCCACACTATTCGCTTAAATACCTCACCCTTGTCATTGACTTTAAAATATTCTTCTATCTCACATTCCATCTATGCCCAAAAATTCGGGTCTTTCCAGAGAGTATCATAACATCGCCACTTACTTTGTCTGCGCAGTAAAGTTCCCATATCTAGAACCACTGAGACCATATCGTGATCCGACCAAGTGATTGGTTCAATCTCTGAGTTGGGTGTCACCTCGGCCAATTCCCCAGAGATATATATGTAGTTGATTCTGGGATATGTGCCATGAGGCGTAGAGTAATAAGTATAACCTGTGGTATCAGGGTGTAATTCCCACCATATATCTCGCAGCCCATGTCTGCATCATCCCCGATACCGCGGCTCGTCCTGTGTCAGCAGGGTCATTGGAGTTAGGGGAAAATGGTATTATTAATTAGGTTTAGTAGGGTAGATTTCTGGGGCTGCCCAGGGCACTTGGCCATTCAATCTCTAGTGAGAATGTGGATGGGCAGTGGAGGGAGGACATACATGGTGCTATGTTTTGTTGAGTAGCAGTAGTAGTGAGTAGTTTGTAGGTGAAATGCAGGGTAGCGATTCAGGCTGTTGGCTTATGATGCTTTAATAGGTGGGAACAGGTGAGGTGGTTCACTTTGAATGCTGTTAAATGAGGATGGCTAAGGGAGACTGATTAAATGGGTGGTGGGAGAAGCCAGGGTGTGGCAGGGCCCAGTTATGTGAGAAGCAGTGTACTCACAGGTGTGTGTGTGTGGAGATGGCCAACAGTTTTTAAGCAGAGGCTTGTAAGGTATGACAACTGGAGCTGGGTGGAGCAACTAAGTGGCAGTGCATTTTCTTACAGCTCTGTTCTATTATTACCTTACTTATTAATTGAGGACACACCAGAGATGCATGAATGGTAAGTTGGAACATGAAAGGAAAAATGTTTAACAGATTATCTTGCAACACCTTTATGAATGTGTAGTAAGGAATTGTGGTAATTCATACCATCTTTATTGGGTTTAGGCCTTAGATGCCCACTTTGCACCTTTAGTTTGTAGAGATAGATCAATTAATGTATAGAGATAAGAGCATGTACCCTTCTTTCAAAATTCTGAGGAGCGATTAAGTAGGTGGTGGGAGGAGGCAGTGAATGGCAGGCTCTGGTTATGTGAGCAGCATCCTACTCAATACTGTGTACGTAGAGTTGACCTATAGTCTTTAAGTAGAGGTTTGTAAGGTGTGAAAACTGGAGCAGTGTGAGGTAACTGAGTAGCAGGGCTTTACCTTCCAGGTCTGCTATCTCATCACCTTCATCATGAATTGAGGACACAGCAGAGATTAATGAATGGCAGTTTGCTACATTAAAGTCAAGATATGTAATAGATTATCTTGCCACACCTTTTTGTAGGTATATTAACAAGTGATGATAATGTATACTATGTTTATTGTGTTCTGGAGTAAGATGCACACTTTGAATGTTTAGTTTTAAGTGATACATTTGTGTAAAGGGAAAAGACCATGGGGCCTCATTACGAGTCCGCCGACCCGGACTTAACGCCACCGGTAAAACCATACCGGCGTTGTTTCCATGACCGTGCAATCACGACCCACGGACCCGGAAAAACTACCACCACAAACCGCTGCCGCGGAGTTAAGGGATCCGTAGAATGCAACGGCCGCGAAACCACCCAGTTACCGATAACAGGAAACACCATGGGCATCACGAGTACCACAGACATGGAAACACCGCCACAAAAATGGTGGAAAAACCGTGGCCACGAAGGCGGTATCAACGCCACCACGAACATGACGTTAAACAGTACCATGTGAGGTGAATCAGGCCACAGGTGCCCCGAATGAGGCCAGCCAGACCCAACAGGTCACTGGGAGGCTACAAAAAGGCCACACCCACACCCAGGCCAACTCCAAACACAACAATGCAGGCAGCAGCAGCATTGGCACTGGGACTATTGAACCTACAGGCAGCAGTGCACATGGTGGCAGCAATGGTGCAGAGGAGGATGAGGCGGAGGCGGAGGAGGCGCAGGCGTCAGTTAGCAAACCTGCACCCATGCCAAACCCGATTGCGCAGCCGGCACTACCCCGCAGGCAGCCTGCAATACCCCGCATCAGGGCCTCACCCTGGAACCTGACCCCAGGACAGATCCACACATTATACCGGCTGGACCGTCCAACAATCATGTACATCACTGCCATGATTGAGGACGACATCAGCAGCCACATTGCCATCTCGACCGCAATCCCCCACCTCCTGAAGGTGGTGTCAGTACTGCATTTCCTAGGCACCGGAACCTATCAGCACACAGTTGGTGAGCTGCACGGGCTCTCACAACCCTGTTTTTGAAAAATATTGGAACAGGTACTGGACGCTCTGCTGCGCCATTTGTCGGAACACATCGCCCTACCCCATACACTTGCAGAGGTCATTGAAAACAAGTTGGCATTCCATGCCATGTCAGCCATGCCCAATTGCATAGGTGCATTAGACTGCACCCACATAGAGCTGACAGTACCACGTGCAATGGAGATGGTGTACCGCAATAAGAAACAGTACCACCCACTGAATGTACAGATGGTATGTGAGGCCGGACTGCTGATTACACATTGCTGCGCACATTTTCCTGGGTCAACACATGACTCAATGGTCCTGTGGAATTCCACATTGCCACGCTACATGGAACGCTACGCTGGACAAAGCACATGGCTATTGGGTGTGTACAACTGCCAATGCATAGGCCCTGTTGAAGTGTGTTGAGTGCCCAGGCCAATGACCTGTGTAAGTGGGCTGCTACAACTGCACATGCATC